>NC_141694.1:178952349-180152349 GCF_964263255.1 Lissotriton vulgaris
TCTAACAACCTCTCTGCAAAAGTATTGTTTTCCTCTTTAGCCACATAGGACTTGTCAATATGCAACCGAAAGCTTCTATCCTCACATTCTATTCCTGTCTCCTTTTTTTCTCTATCAAATACAACAGCTTTCTTTGTAAGAGTCTGCATCCTCCCCTTCCGTGCATCTTTCTCCATTTTTAACCACCTTTGTTTAGCCTTTTTCTGCCAAGTCTCTTAAACAATTGTTCCTGTAAAAAAACAATCTTCTGTTCATCAAAAGAACCTGCAAAAGGCCACTGCAACTCGGCGTTGCCCCTCATATATTGGTGCCATAACTTACTAAATATAATAGGGCCAATGCATGTTTCACATGCATATCAAAATTAGGGCTACCGGGGGGGCGTGGCCAAGATGGCGGCCGAATAGGACGTGATTTTGAGTCCCTACGGCACCGGGCCTTCTATTGATGTGTTTTATTTAGGACCCCGATCAATATTGTGACCTCATGCCCCTATACGGCTATAATCAATACATATCCCAATAATGGCATAACAATCAGAGCCATATTTCAGTAACTCGTCTCTGCAGTTCATGAAAGTCCATGACACAGCAGAAGCCCCTTCCTTAGATTCCTAGATAGCACACCGAGTTCTTTCGACATACCAAACCCCCAGCAACCTGGAAAAGCCCCGCTTGCTTTGTTTTGATTAGTAATAGAACTCCTGCGAGCACTGTAAGAATGACCAGTTCTTAGTGACATCTTTATTGACGTCTTATGTCAAAAAACGTACGTCAAACTCGGCACCTTTCAGGTATAAATATACCAAGGTTGCCTTAAGCAAGCACACAGTGGTGAATATTGGAGCAGAACAGCTGTCCCCTTGCAGAGAGCCCAGCAGATGCGAGAAGCCCACGGATGCTGCCTCTCCTCATCGATGCACTGAGAAACACGCTGTCGTTTATCCTGCAGAAAAAATCCAGCTCCAGCGTTTCCAGCCTACCCTTGCGAGTGACTGGGATATTGGGTTCTGAGAGGAGATACCAGACCTCCTGCATTCTATTCCAGAGGTACGGTGCAGACTAAACCCTTAGAGAGAATTCTTGAAACAAAATCTTGGCAAAACCAACTTAACTTAAACTGCTACTTACTCCCTCCCATGTATTAAGCTTAGGTCAGGTACACCGGGGTAGGCGTAGTAAGAAGCACCCGTTGAGGTCGTTAGCCAATGTATATATGAATGTATATATTTTATTCATTTTAACCATCTTATGGCTAAGAAACCATATCAATGCTTTTACAGTATTATTCCGTAATACTCCTTTTACTGTACGCACTCTTCATAATAACAAGTCTTGCATTTGTGGCAATTCATTTCTCTTGCATGAGAAGGAAGACTAGTCAATAAATAATATCTTTTATTGAAAACGCCCATCTCTCCATTCTCTGCATTCTGGTGAAAGTAAATCTGCACAACTGACTGAGTGAAATAGCTGTCTATTGTTTCACACGACTCTAGAGATTGACTCTTATTCTGAGGAGCAAAGTTGTCATGTTTATGCGGTTGTCGGAAGCTGAATCCCTTCTTGTCTGAGCCAGGGAAGCTGATCACTTCCTATTCAGTCAAGAAAGTTTGCAGTGACCTCAGAGCTAGCTGGCGCAAACCTAAATTAAGTCTAACATAGTCAGTAGAGACCTAGAAGACCGCAGTCCTACGTCTACACTGCTGTTTATGTTATTCCAATGCGCAGGGCCTATAGGGAAAATAGGAAATACACTACATGGCGCCCAACGTTTGGTAAGGCGATAAAACTAACACAAGACGTTAGAGTAACTCTGTCTTGCTTTTTCACACAGACCCTTTCTCCCGTAAATATTCCAATAGACGTCTGGAGTGGGTGAAAGGTTAAAATCCGCCGGAACTTAGTAGGAAGAGATTCCTATGTAGAGTTCCTGGTTTAGTCAACGTTGAAGGATACAGTGTTCCAAAATATTGTGCACCTAATCTTTGTTTCCGTGGAAACCTGCTCTGCAAACCTTCATTAATACAATGGCAATAACAATGGAACCAATGAAGTCGCAGTAGACGCGAATCAACAGGGTCCCGATGATTATTATTATTATTATGTTTCTTATATAGCGCCTGAATCGACCACCGAAGGGGTATCTCAGCTCTTGCCTTGGGAACCCGTCCTGGCTTTTCCCTGTGAGATAGCCCCTACAGGGCATCCCCAAGGTGAAAGCCAGGCATCCCGCCGCGGGGGGCCGTTGTGGAGATTAAGCAAGCTTAATGCCCAGAGTTGCAGAGTGTGAACCCATGATTAGGTCAGGCACCGCTGCGAGAATTATCAAGTCCATGGACATTTGAGCTCAAGACCCTGCCGCGTCGGGAATTGAACCCTGGTCCCGGGTCTGACCTCTGCTTCAGGGTCTGCCTGCTCTAACCAGTGAGCCACACTTCCCCAGGATACAGGAATTAATGAACTGGGTGCAATTATCATCCCAGCAAACATAAGAAAATCTATAACTTCAAAACTTATAGAAAACGGACTGACATCACGAGGTGGTACAGTCATTTTTGTGATAGAGGCACACGAATTACGGCAGACAGAGGTATTCTATTCTTGGATAAACTTTCCAGCGGCAAACGCTACAACACACGAGTTCCACTATTACAAAATAGAGGAACCACCGGAAGAGTACGCTCCTTTCGAGGAGATTGAAATCCCATTAAAATACCAAGAGCACCTGCTCTGGTTTAAAGGCGCCCTAAAACATAATGATCACTTCACCAGGCTCGGTCCACTAGTAGACCAGGAGCAACGTGGCCGGTTCTAGCCAGCTACACACCACATCCTGACATTGATAAAATGTTAAGAGAAGAACTTTTAGCACAGCTAAAATTATTAATTAAAATACACAGACAGTTAGTCCAATATGTAATGCTGACTGCAACAGTCCAAACAGCTGTTAATATTCCACAGCCGACCCCTCCTCAGGGGAACACAAATAAAATTATACCACAGAACATACAATCATGTCTTGAAAAAACTCCCGCAATACGGGAACAAATTCCTTTCTGGTTAGCACAGAAAATTACTCAAATAGAGGCAGTATTCCCGAATACTACCCCTATTGAGAAACACAGAATCCTGACTATCTGCCTTCCAATGGGGGTCGCACCACATGTGGAGGACTGTGACACTTGGGGTACAGTCTTTGCTTCCATTTACACAAAAACACATGGTGTTCCGTCCATGGCGGTAATACCAGATGTGCTAAAACAAATTCAGTATGAATACGGTCCAGAACCTGCTTTAACTCTTGGTATGAAATTACTGAAAGACTTCAAGCAGGTCTCAGCTATATTACTAGCCAACATAAAAGGAGAAGCAGCATCAGTGGCGATCCGCCAGAAATTGAAAGAAACAGATATAACAGATCAACCAATTGAGCTTGCCAGAATTATAGAAAAATGCTATGAAGAATTAGGTAGAGATAGTTTGGGTTGGAAACCAGTAAAACCCCAACTACTCGAAAATCCTGAAAAATGACGTATTACAAATAATCTAAACACTCCTAAAAAGAACTGGGATGGAAATAAACAATCCACTCAAAGAAAAAGTTTAACAGTCCAGAGGAAGGTCTCCTCGGCGAAGGGAAAGAACTCCAACTCGAGAACACCAGTCTCCCTAGAGGGAGCACACTGAGAAAAGATATAATCTCAGAAATAGGGATAACTTGAAAAAGCCTGATAGATATCAAAGTATTGATACACGTCCCTCTCGATCTTTTTCGCAGAAATCGGAAAGAAGAGGACGGTCAGATCCAAGGGAAGAGCACACCAAGTCCAAAGACAAGGAACCTGTTCAAAGTAAAAAATTACAATTCCCGAGAAAGAAGGTAGCCAGTATAAGAGTAATCGAACATGCCGAGAATACTGAGGACACAGCTGAAAAATGGAGAGTGGGCACAGACAATGCTAGACAGTGCAGCAGAAATCAGCATAGCTCGCAAGATCCTGATGAGTCATCTGGAGACAGTGGACACGAATGAATACATTCAGGTAGAAACTGCAGACACCAGAGTTAGCGAACCTCATAAGATATACGAAATAACACTGCGTAAAGAGGGAGACAAGACTAGGAAAATAAGGGGTCTATTTTGGGATAACCTCTCAAAAGGCTATGACATCCTGTTAGCCGAGAAAGATTGGCCCCCAGAGTTTGTCAGGGAGTTCCCTCATGGCAAAGAAATTATTATGCCTGCCTTCTCAAATCACATTCCAATTCACACTAAATATATATATGCAAGGAAATGGGCAGTAGCCCAGGCACCAGCATTATATAAGAATCATGTAGGATGGGATGAGGACTCTCCTCCTCACAAAATCCAGTTAAAATGTCAACCAACTGCACAAAGGCAGTACCCAATTAAGCAAGAAGCGAAAAAACAAGTCAGGGAGACTCTAGATCAACTTGAATACCAAGGGGTAATTGAAACATGCACCTCTCAAATGAACAATCCTTTGTTTCCTGTATCCAAACCAGACGATTCGTATCGTCTAGTCTTGGACTACAGACACCTTAACTCATGTTGCTAAACATTTGCAGTACAAAATTCGCATAGTGCTGCACTCATGAATTAACATAGTTCGCAAAAAATACAAGACGACATTAGAAATATCTAATGGGTTTTTTTGCCAAAATATTGCACCAGAAAGCAGGTACTTGACCGCTTTCTCAATAATGGGGTCACAGAAAAATTTGTGTAGGCTCCCACAGGGATTCAAGAACAGCCCAGGACTATTTTCAGCCAGAGTAACAGAGTTACTACAAATGTATGATGATGAGGCATTATCTTATGTCGATGACATCTATCTCACAGACGACGACTTGGATACTCACTTGAAAAGAGTGAACACCATAATACTTGGGTTCGCAGCAGAGGGTTACAAATTCAACTTTAAAAAGTCAAGAATTGCCCATCTGACAGTCTTATTCTTAGGATACGAATTATCAAGTGAAGGAAAAAGTCTAGCGGACAACTTCTTAGAGCAATGCGCTGTACTCCAAGCACCGAAAACGCTGAAGAACTTACAATCAATTCTAGGCTTCCTGAATTTTGGAAGAACTTACATTTTACACTATGCAGAAAGGATTAAAACTCTCTACGAATTAATAAAACCTGATTTTAAACCAATCAACTGGACTCAAAAACACACAGAAATTTTGAGATCACTGCAAACAGACATGTTAGCTAGAACAAAATTAGAAACGCATGACAATACACACAACCTTGTAACCCGGGTCATCCCAGGAAGATGCGGATTTACGTACCTGACCTCTAATGAGGGAGAAATGATACCAATAGCTTACAAATCACATTTGTACACACAAGCAGAAAAAACATTCAGTCTCACAGAAAATACTGTAAAGGCAGTGCAAACTGCTATAGCGAAAGAACGAGCACTGGCACAAGGCAAAAGAATCACTGTTCTCACAGCATAATCAGCCTTCGAGGCACTATTCAGCCCAGTAAACCTGCCTACAGTATCACTAGATCCGAAATGGATACAGTGGGAAAATTCTCTTGCTGCAGGAAAAGTGAAACACTATTTCGGCGCGCACATGAAAAAACTGAATGATTTAACATATGAAAAAGAATATCCTCTGCCAATCGAAATTCTCCCTCTAGAACAGTACTCCTGTATAATCTATACAGACAGATTTGTACAGCATTACAATGTAGAAGATAAATCCTACGATGCAGCCTGCGCGATTGTTAAAGGTCGCTGTCTCTACGGTAAATTCAGACCGAAAATAACAAAAACTGAAGCACTGAGAAAATGTTCGGCTCAGCGAGCTGAAATCAGATCTTTAAAGATGGCACTTGAAAATGCCAAATGTGAATTCCCGACACTAATCGTGTGCGATTCGCATTTTTGCATCAATTCTTACAATAATGATTCGCAGAACTGGGTTCAAAATGATTACAAAGACGACACAGGTGCAACAATCAAGCATAAAATGCTTTGGAAACAAGTAGTTCATTTACAGAAAGAACTACAAAAGACTCACGTGATACACACTCTGAGTCATCAACGTGATGGCGTTCACGTTGCAGGGAATTCATTGGCTAATACAGCTACAGCGGAAGCAACTAAACCGGCTTCCGTAGCCATAAAAAAGCGTTCAGAAAAATACATAGACGGGGAAAACATGCTGGCGGTAAAAACTTCTTCAAAAGTCAACTGTGCAGCACTACCTGTGAACTATCCACTCAATTATACATACATAATTGATGCAAACTCCGTTCCTTTTGCTCGAATCCCTGGAGTGGGGGATAGGGTAATTCCAAACACGAATCGGAGAAAGTTATTAATAGCAGACGCACACATGGGTGAAGGTCCAAGGCACAAACAGATGCAGGAATCCCTGACTGAATTACAATCAGAATACTATTGGCCGGGGATGAGCCTGCACCATTATAAATTTGTAAAGAACTGCCCAGACTGCGACAGAGATCGCAGTAACGAGTCAAGCGGAGTAATGCCATGGCCATTTTTGAAGGTAGCATAGAGCTATCTACACATGCAATGCAGCGTCCTATTAATTGTTTAAGACTACACTCACTTTAAAAATGAGGCCCCAGCGCTCGGCTGACGCCAAAACTTTTATAAAAGATTTGTGAGTCTTTATCGGCACATACGCAATTGCCATGCTGCATTCTGATCAGGGTCCTGCTTTTAGCTCTCGAGCTTATAAGGAGGCCTAGACCAGCATGGGCATTGGATTGCGATTCTCTTGTCCCTTCCATCCTGAGGGAAACGGGGTAGTGGAAAGAAAAAACCGAGACATAAAGCAATCTATAACGGCAAAGGTATTAGGTTCGGGTGATGGGTGGGTCAAGCATTTAATAAGTGTCCAACGTAGTCTTAACAACTTGCCAAGAAATTCTCTAAAAGGTTTCAGCCCGTAAGAACTATTGTTCGGAACTAGAATGTATGTTCAGGACTTAGATAGTCTTGCTACAGTGGTAGAAGATAAGAATTAAGACTTTGACATCAAAGATCGTTTGGCTGTTTTACAGGGCTTGAATGAAACAAGAAAAGCCCTGAGCAACATAAAGTTAAAGCAACAGCCAACCACCACTGAAGACACACCACCTGTCCCAGCAAGACCTGTCTGGATTCCAAAGATTGGGGATCTGGTCAGAGAGAAAATAGCGCTGAAGAAGGAATTTGGGCCTTCTTACAGAAAAGCAGTACCTGTCTTAGCAATCAACGGAACAAGATCAGTAGTACTACCGCCCCTTGCTGGTAAAAAGGAGAACCGAGTTGTATCCATCGACCTGGTAAAACCACAATCATGTGGCCTATAGTAAATAGTAGGCCCAGTGGACTCCCAAGAAGTAACAGAATACCCAAATTTGCTAGTATCCAAGAGGTTCAAACTGAAAGACTAATCACATTTGATAAACCTGCAGTGAATAAAAAAGGACTATGCAGAAATTACATGGAACTTGTACCTCTTGAAACCCAAATTGAAACAGTTTGTCATGAAACATCAGTATACAATGATGTAGCATCAGAATGTGTTAATGAAAGGCAAATTGAGAAAACAATTCCATCAATCGACAGAACTGCATCTGGCTACTTCATCAATTTCGACAACTTTTCTGAAGATCAAAGCGAACCTGAAGTGACGCCAGAAACAAGCCGCCCGATTCATGAACCGAAATTGCGCTCGCAAGGGGCCGGATTCTGAGAATCCGGCCCTTTGCGAGAGCGATTTTTGCATTTGGGATTCAGCATCCCAAATGCAAAAATCGCTAATTGCGATGTCGCAAATGTGCGAGGAATTACATTTAAGGAATCTCTATTAGAGATTCCTTAAATGCAATTCACCATCCAATTTAAATTTGCGAAATCGCAATTTCTTGCCGCAATTTACTGCGAGGTCAGACCTCGCGGTAAATTGCGAAAACTCAGATAAATGCATTTAAATGCATTTTTCTGAGTTGCATGTTACACACACACATGTCCTTTGGACATGTGTGTGTGCAACACCTGTGTGAAATTTCATTTGAGGGGTGCTACAGGGTGTCCTGTGGACACCCAAGGCACCCTTCAAATCGCAATCTTATTTGCGATTAGCTAATTGCTAATCGCAAATAAGGAATACTCCCCATTCATTCCTATGGGCCTTTTGGCCCATAGGAATGAATGGCGAGTTATTCCTTATTTGCGATTAGCAATTTGCTAATCGCAAATAAGGAATCAGTAGGAATCGCATTTTATTATGCGATTCCTACATGATTACCGTTTTGCGAGTCCTTAATAGCGAATCGCTATGATTCGCTATTAGGGGCTCGCAAAACGGCCCGTTGATGAATCAGGCTGAAAGACTTTTAAAGAAAAAGCAACAGAACTCTTTCATCAACTCAAAGAAACCTATCTTATTTTTCCATGGTTAGAATTTCGGATTGGGCTAGGTGTATTTTTCCTCCTGCTTTGGCTCATCATGGTACTTTGTTTGGGAAAATTCTTTGAGGGAAAATACAGTTCAATGGACACAGCAAGTCAGAACATCAACTTAATTCTGAAGCCTCACAAATCATCTAACATCGAGAAAAGAGAACTATCGACAGTGAATGTCACAGCCATTCCAATACCCGGCGGGGTAGTCTGGGACAAAACAGACTATGAAATATATGGACCGGTCGAGATCTTGAAATATCCTCACCAATTTAAGGTTTCGTTAAGTGACTTTGTAAAACCAAGTACATTCTCTGATGATTGGGATTTTGAAAGTATAAATAATATGATGTCGGATTTAGTGTTGTCAGCAAAATTTACAGAACATGATTATCTACAAGGTTCATCTAATTATGAACAGATGTACTGTTTTTCACATTACGCAGACCACTATTTACATAAATCTGCTCAACCTAGAAATGTTTTTAAATATAACCAAAGGGGGCATTGTGCTACTCCACCTAAAAGCAGTTCGAAAACATTCTATGAGAAATTCCAATACTTCTCAGGGTTTAACACAAGTAATGCAGAAACATTTTATTATAAACTGTTGGATAAAACAGGGACAAAAACAATGCTGACAAATACTAAATTGATATATTCAGAAGCATTTTATGAAAAAATGATTACGTTTGGTTTTGATTTCTGAAAAAATAACCTTGAAACAAAAACCATCTGGGGTACAAAAGATTGGCAGGTACAAGGCCTTGAAGCATTATTTCGAGCCTGCATGATCCCAGAACAAATAATGTTCTTGAATGACACAATTCAACAAACAACCTGTCTTGGCCTTGCCAAGATTAAAGACCTTAACAAACCGTCTATTCCAAAGCCATTACCTGATAATGCAACCACAGATATTGAAGTAGACGTATCCCAAATTTTAAATGAAAACAGAACACATCCTGATTGGAAAAAGTGGTTAATCTGCCCTACAGACACGAATTACTGTCAAGATAGATTACTGAACAAAATACAGGGGTCATAAATGACCAGACCAGACCCTAGATACACCCAGAGACAACATCCAGGGATAGTAGCAACGTACAGTGTAGGGAAACTATGTCTTGAATGGCTACAAACATCCACACTGGCACAAATTAAGCAACACTTGTCTTTACTTAAAGATGGTGCTGACATGCGCGATTTCATTATGGGACCACGCAAACAGCGTCAAAAACGTTTCATAGCGGCCAGCATATATGCAGCATACAACGAGGCATGGAAAGAAACTCAAACGGCAGAGAAAATAAGAGAAATTGATCATACTAATTTGGAAACATCACTTTCTGTTGTAGAATATGGGTTAATGACTCTGTCTTCCAGAATATATTCACTAGACAGTATTGTATCATCTGCTATTGATATAATAGATCAGGACTTGCTAATGTTACAACATGGCCAGTTGCAATTACGTTCTATTGTACAGCTAGGCTGGACGTTGCAAAATCTTTGTTCAGGCTATGTGCCATGGCGTTTAATCAACACAACGTCATTGTTTTCCATCTTTAACCTTACTGATAAACAAATCAGTTTGGCACAGAAAGGAGCAGACTATACAATCCTGAGCATCGAAAAACTTGAGAGATTACCATTGATAATGTCAGAAAGACCTGTCATTGAATGGATAATACACGGGATTATCACAATTCCGATAACAACTTTCCAGTTTAAAAATTGCCTTGAGTATATACCGGCATGCCAGTATGAAAAGTTGGGTAATGGCTAATTAAGTCATCATGGAAATTACCTTATAAACACACATGTTATAGTGACAACAACAAAAATGTATTTCTTAGTGGCAATGAGTTTAAACATTCACTAAGCGGTATACTTTTGTGCCAAGGGATTAATTTACATGGGGCCTGTGAGGGTACTTCGAATAACCTTTCATGCCACCAGCACGGCACACCTGCAGCACAAATAGAGCCATTCTTTAGGCAACTTTCTAACAGGAGTTAGGTTCTAATAACAGATCACAGCTGTTGTGGCTTGGTGCCAGGGAAAGCATATCTCTTAAGCGTGAGTTCCATGGTCACTTGCTGTATGCAAGCATTGTATCCGAATGGCCCTGGAGACTCAGTGGCTCCGATTTGGCCCCCTTTGAATATCTCTTCTATACGAATTGATACTTTAAGCAGAATGAAGTCTGTGCTTTTGCAGACAACAGTGCCCATCTCGTCATCAAAAGAGACGTATAATCTCCAAGTTGCAAGGACGGCGGCAGAGATACATACACTTTTATCAACAAATTGCCCGGTGCATTTCACAGAAATGCTCAGCCAAATCCTAAATATGTCCAATGCCAGTGGTATCTCGAATGTATTTAAGACAATTTTTTCGGGACTGTTAACACCATTTGAAGCAGTCCTGGGTATCTTTCCAAATTTTGTCCATTCGATCTTTGGTGGCCTACCACTACTTTTGGGACTTGTAGCAGGTATTTTATTTTTGACCCTCCTGCTCCGATATGGCAAACCAAAACACAGACATGACTCCGGCAAGGATGGAAGAAACGATCCTAGCAATACGCTACCGGGACCGCATAACTAAAGTCCTTGGGATAGCCCGGCTCAGAGATCTGAATATGACCTGGTTTCTTTCATTCAGACCTGCATCTTACCTGTGCTTCGATGTATGCTATGCAGAGAGGAATGCGTGTTAGACACCTGTCTTGCACTACCATCAGCAATACCAATGGACGTCGATACTTTGCTAAGTCCAGTAACGGCTCATGCATCGTGTTGTCCCCAGCGGTTACCAATCCTGATGACGGCATTCATTGAGACTACTGTGCTACGACTAGGTGGTGGCAGTGAAGCAAGAAATGAAAGCAACATCACCCAGGTTCGACGGTCTGTGAGCATTGCTGATCCTGAGATAAATGATAGCAATCATTCTCACAACTGCCAAGTTACAGCATTATCAAACTTGGTCGAACTGTCACCGGAATATGTAGACCAATTCCTCTGAAATGATGTTCTCCCCTGAACAGAAACAATAACTTTTGGAAAACAATCCGGCGCACAGCGTTCCCATGAACTCTGATTTCGGCCTTCAGCTTTGATAAACAAAAGCTACTGAAAAACGTTTTGAACTATTTTTTCCCCGCTCACCATGAAATTATTTTTTCAAAAAGTTTCAAAATATTTACCTTTTTTCTGGCACACGTACTTTGCTTAAAGTAGAACTATTCATAAAGAACAGAGCTTCTATTTTTAATAGATCTAGAGACGTAATAATAACTCAGCCTCTAGCACATTTTACAGCAATTGCATTCATATGTAATGAAATAGTCTTGCCCTTCTTTTCTGTATTTAGAGACTTTTCATGTGTAATTCTTCGCAAAATCGTTCAACTGAATACATATGCAATATTTTTGAATGATTACTATGCTTGATAACGTACAGTACCTATTCATTTTCATGTATTTCATATACACCATTTCAAATGCAAAATGTATTTTGGGGTGGGTAGGAATGCACGTGCTTCTTATTGCTATTGCTATTATTGGGTGATGTGTTTTATCTAGGACCCCGATCAATATTGTGACCTCAAGCCCCTATACGGCTATAATCAATACATATCCCTATAATGGCATAACAATCAGAGCCATATTTCAGTAACTCTTCTCTGCAGTTCATGACAGTCCATGACACAGCAGAAGCCACTTCCTTAGATTCCTAGATAGCACACCGAGTTCTTTCGACATACCAAACCCCCAGCAACCTGGAAAAGCCCCGCTTGCTTTGTTTTGATTAGTAATAGAACTCCTACGAGCACTGTAAGAACGACCAGTTCTTAGTGACATCTTTATTGACGTCTTATGTCAAAAAACGTACGTCAAACTCGGCACCTTTCAGGTATAAATATACCAACGTTGCCTTAAGCAAGCACACGGTGGTGAATATTGGAGCAGAACAGCTGTCCCCTTGCAGAGAGCCCAGCAGATGCGAGAAGCCCACGGACGCTGCCCTTCTCCTTGACGCACTGAAAAAGACGCTGTCTATTCTCCTGCTGAGAAAATCCAGCTCCGGCGTTTCCAGCCTACCCTTGCGGTTGACTGGGATATCGGGTCCTGAGAGGAGATACCAGACCTCCTGCATTTTATTCCAGAGGTACGGTGCTGACTAAACCGTTAGAGAGAATTCTTGAAACAAACTCTTGGCAAAACCAATTTAACTTAAACTGCTACTTACTCCCTCCCATGTATTAGGCTTAGGTCAGGTACACTGGGGTATGCGTAGTTAGAAGCACCAGTTGAGGTCGTTAGCCAATGTATATATGAATGTATATATTTTATTCATTTTAACCATCTTATGGCTAAGAAACCATATCAATGCTTTTACAGTATTATTTGGTAATACTCCTTTTACTGTACGCACTCTTCATAATAACAAGTCTCGCAATTGTGGCAATTCATTTCTCTTGCATGAGAAGGAAGACTGCTCAATAAATAATATCTTTTATTGAAAACGCCCGTCTCTCCATTCTCTGCATTCTGGTGAAAGTAAATCTGCACAACTGACTGAGTGAAATAGCTGTCTATTGTTTCACACCACTCTAGAGATTGACTCTTATTCTGAGGAGCAAAGTTGTCATGTTTATGCGGTTGTCGGAAGCTGAATCCCTTCTTGTCTGAGCCAGGGAAGCTGATCACTTCCTATTCAGTCAAGAAAGTTTCCAGTGACCTCTGAGCTAACTGGCGCACACCTAAATTAAGTCTGACATAGTCAGTAGAGACCTAGAAGACCGCAGTCCTACGTCTACACTGCTGTTTATGTTATTCCAATGCGCAGGGCCTATAGGAAAAATAGGAACTACACTACACTATAGCCTTGTAAAGCACCCGGCCCGGGCTAGTTTACGGCTCTCCGGGTCCCCCTCCATCTCCTGGGGGTCGTGTCCAACTATCGCCCCCAAACTGGCTGCGGAGGCGCCCCGGAAACGGCGCCAGGCCTGGACCGAACCTGCCCCGCAGACGAGCAGTAGCGCTGAGCGACCCCTGGGGGTTACGGCCTGATAGGAGGGAGTTGTGGAACGAGGCTGCCCTGGGGGGTGTCGATCGAGGTCGCCCGGAGAAACAAGGAATCTCCGGGTCGCATCTACGGATCATGACCTAAGTGCGGCAAAGGGGCCCGAGCGGGAGGGGGGCTCCGCCTTCCGGCCTGCTGCTTATGCGACCCCGAGGCTTGTGGCCTAGACACAGCGGCGGCACGGAACGTGCCGTGGAGCGTGCGAGAGGCGATTTCAACTACCCGGAATAACGGAGGCTTGCCCGGGATTCCTCGACGGCTCCTGGCGGGAGCGAGGAGGCACGGCCCAGAGTGGTGGGGACTGCGCCACCCGGCCTTACGAACTACGTGAGTCATAGGACTGCGGCCTGGTTACCGCGCCGGAAAGGAGCGTGCGTTGCGGCTCACCCTGCTGCCTTGCACCCACGGAGAGTTTGGGTGTGGTGAATGAGCGCAGTGGTCCGCTGCGCGCAGTTCGGCGAGACGGCCCGGAGACGCGAGTGCTCACCGAAGAACCCTGGGCCACGTGGCGGACTGCTGGTGCGCTGGTCGGCCCTCTTGGAGCGAACCTCGTCCCCCCCAGCTGTGGAAGGAGAGACGGCTCGGGCACTGGGGGTACTACCGGGCTGAAGCTGGTTGCGGGAGACGACTACTCAAGCTTAGGAACTGGGGCCTACGGACCTACGGCAGTAAGGGACCGAGTTGGTGGCGCCACGAGGTGTAGAGGCCCCCTAGACATTGTGCTTTTCCCTGCACCGAAGTGCTACTGGTTCATGAGCAACTGTGAAGCTGAGGCCTTGGGATTGCGACTGTAGGCCCGGGACCGCATTTTCCAAGGTCCTGCTTGGACGGTGACCTGGACTTGGAAAGTGTGCAGTCGCCTCGACGGAGCTGCGTACTGTTGAAAGGCGATCTCCCGCCCTGAATACTCGACAGAAAAGGGGTGCCGCGATGTCTTTCACACTGCGCGAGGGGAAGCCCGGCAAGGATGGCCAACCCAAAGGATCCCAACAACCAGCATCCCCTGGTCCTAGCGCATCGCCCGGGCAGAAAGATGATGAGGCCCCTGCGACCAAGGCCTTTATGACTGAACTTTTCGCCTCTATTAAGGAGGACATCTCTGGGCTCCGCTCTCAACTAGCATTGGATCTCCGCGAGGTGCGTAGGGACGTGGATGGCATCAAAGAGCGAGTGGCTACCCTGGAGGATCACAACTTGAGCATGGCGAACGATGTCCACCAATTGCAGCAGGATGTGATTCGGCTTACGGAGCAGAACTTAGACCTCCAGGCCCACGCGGAGGATCTGGAGAACCGTTCCCGCCGGAACAACATCCGCATACGTGCGATGCCGTGGGTCGGCGAAGAAGGGGACCTACGAGGATATGTGCAAGCACTTTTCTTGCAGATACTGGGCGAGGAGGACATGCATGATATTAAGATGGACAGAGTCCACAGAGTTGGTCTACCTAAACGGGGAGGAGGGCCGCCCCCTGACATTTTAGTCTGCATGCATGACTTCCAGTTAAAGGAGCGTATCCTGCGGAAAGTGCGGGACATTCTGTCCTTGCAGTTCCGGGAGCACCGTCCTCAACTTTACCAGGACTTAGCAGCATCGACACTCCAAAAGAGACGCGAGTTCCGCCTAGTAACCGCCTTTCTGCGAGAACGTAACATTTCCTACTCGTGGGGTCACCCCTTTCGCATCATCTTTAGGTGGCGCAGATCCGTTCTCTCCAGGTGGCGAAAGATCTTCTGGGCCTTGATGACTCGACTCCCTCACCGGAGGCTGGCAGTTCACCATCGCGGAGGCGACGACGGTCCTCCTCATGGTACAGAGTGGGTCCGGAGAAGGAGGCGTAGAAGGCCTGACCGCACAACTACCTTGCAGGAGAGGGGAGAGGCAGTGGCATCTGTGGCCTCAGCGACGTTGGCGTCTTCCCAGCAGAGCTCCGGCGGCCTGACCCTTGAGCTGTTGGCCGTATGGTGCCGGAGGGGCACGTGAACTCAGGTACCGTGGGTATATTTGTACTTTTTGAGAAGACACCCCAGACCGTGGCCCTGGGGGACCCATCAGTGGTGTCCCGACCCCAGCCCAGGCAGAACTCTACGAACTACTATCCACTGGGACTGCTAAGTACTTTGTTCTTGTTTGTTTGCTTGTTGGGGGGGTGGGGAATGGAGGGCTTAGTGGGGAGTCTGGGTGGGGGGGTAGTTGGGGGTCTGGGTTGGGGTGGGCAGGGTAGTGCTGGCGACCAATGTGTGCTTGCTATAAGTCTTATCCCCTCTGGAGGTGTGTCACATAGGCCTTTGGATACCGGGTTATTAAGCGGACGCAACCACTGGGTTTGTGCTATGGCTGAAAATACTTCCTTGCTGTTGTGGGACCGGGATTTGCGAGTCCTTTGGGATTGGTGCCGGGAGTGGGGGTGTGGAGGGGAGGGGCTGGATGGGGATATGCAGGGAGGGAATGGGGAACGTGGGGACGCCTGGTTGCCTATGGCGGGGAGGGGGCAAGGGCAGGTTCACAGAACGAGTGCAAAGCGATGGGACCTAATGTTTCCTCATGCCTCTTAGTATCGGCACATGGAATGTGAAGGGTCTCAACTCCCCACAGAAACATCAAAAACTTTGGAAATACTTGTCTGACCATCACTTAGATGTAGTGGGTCTCCAGGAGACCCACCTGGCGCGAAAGGATGAGCTCCGGCTCCGACACAAACACCTCCCCCTCATTTACAGGTCTTCTGCCTCCACCAAACACAGGGGGGTGGCTCTTCTCTTTCGGGCGTCCCTTCATTTCCAGCCTATGGGGGTATCTTGTGATAAGGAAGGTCGCTGGTTGATGGTTAAGGGGTTGTTATATGGCAGATTATGCACTTTTGTGGTGGTGTAAGTTGCCAATGCTAGGCAGAATAGCTTTCTCCAGGACTTGTTAGATAAAGTGGGGAATTTTGTGGAGGGGCATCTGTTCTTAATGGGTGATTTCAACATGGTCTGGGACAAGGACCTAGATAGCTCCCGAGCCCAGAGGGCGGACACCGGTGTCTTCTCCGCCGAAACGCAACGCCTGGTGGGTGATTTGGGGTTGATTGACGGCTAGTGCTCCTTGCATTCCCAGGCCCGGGATTATACCTTCTTCTCCCACGTCCACCGCTCCTATTCTCGCCTAGACCATATCTTTTTAAGCCAGGCCCTCAGGGGAGATGTCTGCGATTCCAGCAACTTTCCGCTCTCCGTGTCAGATCATAGCCTGCTGGTCCTCGGGCTGCAATGGTCGGTGAGGGGGGACGGTTTCCAGAAATGGTACTTCCCAGCTGCGCTTGTCCGGGACGATACATCCTGTAAGGAGCTACGGAAAGCCATCAGGGAGTTCCCGGCTATTAACCCGGCATCGGACACATCAGTGTTCAACACGTGGGCCGCATGCAAAGCCTCGCTGCGGGGCACTTGCTTAGGTCTCAATGCAAACCTCAATAAATTGAGGAGGAAGGAACGGGAGGACTTAGAGTCAGAACTTGCAATCTTGGAACAGGCGCACAAATCAAACCCGTCTAGGGCGACCCTTCGGCCTCTAACGGCTGTGCGGGGAAAATTAAAGGCCCATTACAACAATCGAGCCGAATTCACCCTCCTGAGGCTTCGGCGTGTTTCAAACTCGCAGGGGAACAAGGTGGGAAGGCACTTGGCCCGTCAGCTCCGGGTCAAGAGAGAGAAGGAATACATCGGAGGGATCCAGGACCCGGCGGGGTCTCTGCAGCATCGGGATGAGGACAAGGCAGACATCTTTGGCCGCTTTTATGCTTCACTCTATGAGGGTGACTCTTTAGATCAGGAAGCTCAAGGCAGGTTCCTGGCTGACCTCCCCATACCGCAGGTCTCTAAAGAGTGGAATGAGCTTTTGGCTGCCCCCATCTCCAGAACGGAGGTGCTGGATGCTATTAAGGCCCTGAAGCTCCATAAGGCACTGGGCCCGGACGGCTACACTGCCCTTTTTTATAAATCATTTGCGACAGAACTGTGCGACTTTCTGGTCTCCCTTTTCAATGAAATGGCTGTCACTGGGAGGACCTCTGGGACTATGGACGAAGCCATGATAACCGTGGTCCCCAAGCCGGAGAAAGATCTCTCCAAATGCTTGTCGTACTGCCCGATAGCTCTTCTCAACATCGATGCTAAATTATACTCTTCCATCATCGCCCGCAGGCTCCAGGACTTGATGCCGGCCCTCATTCACCTGGACCAGTCCGGGTTCATTAAGGGACGACAAACTCATGACAACTTAAGGCGGGTAATACACCTGATAGAGAAGGCCACTAGGTTCCGCATCCCGGCGATACTGGTGGGGCTTGACGCGGAAAAAGCTTTTGACCGCGTGGATTGGGGAACTTCCCCCCAATGCTAGCAGCGGTGCGAGCGGACCTAGATCGGTGGAAACCGAAGTATATCTCATGGCTTGGCAGGATCCATGCTCTCAAGATGGTCCTCCTCCCTAAATTCCTATATCTTTTTCAGGCCCTCCCCATCCCAATAGAGGTGGATTTTTCCCGGCGCCTTAAAACCTTGATGCTGAGGTTTGTTTGGCAGGGGGGGCGAGCACGCTTCTCCTTCATGACGCTGCGACGTCCTCGGAAGGAGGGAGGAGTAGGGCTCCCTGACATGCACCTGTACTATAAGGCCGTGCAGCTACGAGTATTGGTGGAATGGTCCCAACAGCTCTCAGAGAAACATTGGCTGCATATGGATAGGAGTGTGGCTTGGAGATCGATCTGGGATCTGGCCTGGAAGCCCAAGGTGGACCGGCCCAAGAATGCCTACGTCAGCACGCCCACTAGCACTGTCTTGAAGGTGTGGGATACGGTCACCGGGGATGACCGCTGGACCACATTTCCGTCTCCCTTTACCCCCATACACTTCAACCCGGCCTTCCCGCCGGCGATGCAGGAGGGACCCTTCCGACTATGGAGAGAGGGAGGATTTAGAGCCCTCACGCATTTGTTCCACGGATCGGCACCTCTCACATTTCATAACTGTATGCGAGACTATGGGATCCCGGCCACTGACCGCTTCCGCCACATCCAGCTCCTCCACTGGGCGACCTCGGCAGGAATAGGAGATGCCGCTACAAGACCGCTTTCACCGTTTGAGGCCTTTATTCTACGCACCTCCACTATGAAGGGGACGATTTCCTTCTTGTATGGGCTGCTGCTTGCCACCGCGGTATCTCCCCGTCCCCGCTACATGGAACACTGGGAGGTCCTTCTGGGCCGAGACGTTACCGACGAAGAATGGAAAGGTCTCTTGCGAGATATTGCGGCGCACAACCATTCGGTAGATCTCAGAGAGGCTCACCTAAAAACCATGCTAGATTGGTACCTCTACCCGTCCAAGCTACATTGAATATTTCCAGCCTCCACGGACAGGTGTTGGAGGGGCTGTGGTCTGCTGGGGGACTTCCGCCACATTTGGTGGGACTGCCTGATCATCCGCACGTTCTGGGCTGAAATTCTGTCCCACATCAAGGACATCCTAGGTTATCCGATCCCGGAATCGATGGCTCATGTCCTTTTGGGGCTTTGTGACCCGTTGTTAGAACATCAAACAAAAGCGGATAAACGTATCCTGTGGCTCTGCCTTGGAGCAGCCAAACTCACGCTAACTGCAGCATGGAAGAAACCGAATGCCCCAGCTTTATCGCTATGGCACGCGAGACAGTGGAGGTTACTGAGCATGGACAGAATGGCAGACATCTTCCTGGGCAACTTTAAGAATTTCCTGTTCCGATGGGGTCCCCTAGTCCGCTTCTTATCACAAGGCCTGCCCTCTGCGGTCTGCCCATCCGCGTTTCGCGCTCTTCACCTTTTCCAGATTTGATCAGATTGTATGACTGAGGGGTTTCAACTGAATGAGTGTGTTGTCGCCACCACCGGGGGGGGGGGAGTGAGGAGTGGGGGGGGACTCAGTTGGGTATGTTAGTTTGTTACCTGTTGCGGCACCGCATAGCCTGTGGGGTTGACAGATTTTTGAGCCTTATGCAGCACCATTTCCCCATGTGGGCTTCACCACCCCTCTTTGCAAGTCTATTACCAGTCGGCTGACCGAGAAGGGGTTTAAGCTTGTTTTAATTTCTGCCCTTCGGCATGCACTGACTCTGAGAACTGAACTTTATTGACATACTGTGCTGCCTCCCTTTGCCTCCTTTATAAGCCAACTACAGCACCCCCTGTGTGGGGAATATTTCAGGACTGTCGCTTGTATATTTTCTTTGCTTTCCTCTCTTCTTTTTTCTGCAAAATACAAAAAAAAAAATTAAAAAAAAAAAAATTAGGGCTACCTTCAATAGGCACCGGCTGAGCTTCTTCCAACTGGGAATCTGCAGAACAACAATGACAACACAAACTTCAAATTTTGCGTAGACCAGGCAATACAAAAGGGAAACAATATTGGTATTTTTACCTCGCAAAGTATTTGCAAACATAATTCATCAGGACAGTCTTTAGTCCATAAGAAACTCAAACTACAATGATACCATATCCACAGAGAACCAAAACAGACTCACCTGATATCAGAAGTACAAAAAAACCCGTTCCACATTGCCGACTCTTCAGACCAAACATTCAGATTGAGGGTTTCACCATTGAAGACTCCAGTAGGGATGACCGCTGAGCGAGGCAACCCCTGGTGGGACAATGGCCGTAGCTGCAAGAATCTGAGATTTTCATGCAGGGATCCCTGTGCCGTCTGTCTGATGATGCCCTCCCCTCCATCCATGGAAACGGGATGAGTCTGCAACCCGAAGGACTCCCTGTTCGGGCGCAACTGAAGGAAGTGACCTACTTTGGGCCACTTGGTCACCTTGGACCATCTCTCAGCCTTCCATACCAAATGAAGAATCAGCGGAAGAGTGGGGAATATACCAATAATTGTTTTATTCAGATACACTCAGAGTGGAGCCCCAACTGCACAGCCTCGAACAGTGATACAGAGGGATCTAAACATCAGCATGCAAAACAATACATTATGTAAGTTTCATACCAGGGCGCAGGCACGGCCACAGTGGAATTTTCTAGGCAGATGCAGCTACCAAAAAAGGTTTCAGTTCTCGATTCTCACACAGAAAGCTATGCACGGACATGAACAGTTTACTCATTACTGAAACAGAGCCTATATAAGTCTATTCTAACATGAGGATGTTATCAAATATAAAACCAAGATTCTGAACCGTAGGGACCGGAGCAGGTATAGGTCCCAGAGCTTTTGGCCAGTCGTTAACTCCCCAGAGTTCGGGGTTGTTTCCCAGAACCAGGATCTCAGTTTTATTGCCATTCAGCTTTTGTGCATTTCTAGTCATCCAAAGGGATTCGTTTCTAAGGCCAAGCTGAAGAACGGAGGATTCTTGATGCTGAGCAGCTGATAAAGGGAAGATAATCTGGGTATCGTCAGAATAAAAAATGGTAAGTACTACATTATACTGTTAAAATGCATTCTTACATTTTGAAATGGATATATATAAATAAATGCAATTAACGCATAACTGAAACTTACCCATCTCAGAGCATTTCCCTTCTATCCCCTGTGTAATACTACTGCAGTGGAAGTCAAGGGATACACGTGCCTGTTAGTGACTACTTTATTGTTAACAGCTCTGCTACTTAAGCTGACTACACCCTGCTAAAGAGGAGGCTTTCATAATAATTTGCCAGCCAGAAATAATAAGGGTTATTGAATGTGTACATGTTGCAATTGATGCCGGGGAGTTATATTGCCAGTAATATTGGGTGTGCACCATATCGAAAAACATTAATGGATCATTGTTGTATTATTTCAACCAAACAAAATCAAATAAACATATAAATCAAATCTAAAGTGAATGAAAAAAAAACAGGAAAATAACAGAAGGGGCAATTTAGGCCCAGTGATGTCAATTAAATATGATTGGTAAGTTCAATTGCACTAGTGCATATGGAACACTATTTTATTGGCTCTCAGTACCGCTTTTGAAACGGTGTCCCATGCCATTCTGTTGCGACACCTGGAGGAGGCTGGAATTGTTGATTCGGCCTTGGAGTGGCTTACCTTGTTCCTTTTTGAGCGGTCGTTTGAGGTAACAGCTCCCCCTTTTATCTCGGGCGTGCACACCAATAAACAATGGGTGCCACAGGTCTCCTCCCTAAGTCCCCTGCTATAAAATCTTTGCATCCAACCCCTGGCAGCAGTAGCTAAGAACAGAGGACTGACCATGGTCTCCTACGCAAAGGATACACAGTTGGTGGTGGCGCTCTCTAACAACGCTGAGCGTGACGACATTAAGTTCCAGGGCGATCTGGAGGTAGTTGCCGAGTGGATGAACACCAACTTTCTCCAATTTAATGCTAGCAAGTCGGAGTATTGCTGGTAGGGAAGGGCCATGGTCAGAGGAGAAAACTCTGGTGGCCTGCGAGCCTTGGTAGTGCCCCACCTCCTAAGCAGGTAGTGAAAAATCTGGGGGTGTGGGTGGACTTGTCCTTTAGCTTCAGAGTTCAAACTAAAAAGGTGGCAGGGACCTGTTTCGGGCTACTGCGGGGGCTCAGACCTTTATTAGGTTTCTTTGATGCACCTACACCGTAGGTCATTATTGAGACATCAATAATGTCAAAATTGGACTATGTCTGCTCCTTGTATTTGGGGTCCAATAAGGTTGAAATTCTTAGGCTACAGAGTGCACAGAACGCAGCTGCAAGAACCCTTCTCGGTTTGCGCAGGGCCTGCCCGGTGTCAGACGCCATCCGTCGACTACACTGGTTGCCTGTGGCCAAGCAATTTAAATTTAAGGCTCTCTGCATAACCTTCAAGGCCCTAAAATGTGCCACTCCCGGTATCCTGGCCAACCTGCTTTTGCCATATGTTCCTCCACGACATCTCTGCTCCCTGGAGCAACACCTGGTGGTGGTTCCCCGGATATGGAGAGTTCCGGCTGGAGGCCGTTCTTTCCACAGTAGGGTGGTGCTCCTCTGGACGTCACTGCCTGCTCACATCTGCGGCCTTAACAACTACCTGGAATTCAGAAAGGCTATTAAAACTCACCTCTTTCCTGCACTGTAGACCTACTCTCTGCTCCTTCTGAACGTGTCAGTTGCTCTGCTGTCAGCGCCGCGCCTCTGCTGGGGCAGCTGTTGCGCTTTACAAGTTGCGGTAACATAACATAACATAACAAAACAACATGTTTGATAGATGAATGCCACCTCCTAAGCAGGTAGTGAAAAATCTGGGGGTGTGGGTGGACTTGTCCTTTAGCTTCAGAGTTCAAACTAAAAAGGTGGCAGGGACCTGTTTCGGGCTACTGCGGGGGCTCAGACCTTTATTAGGTTTCTTTGATGCACCTACACCGTAGGTCATTATTGAGACATCAATAATGTCAAAATTGGACTATGTCTGCTCCTTGTATTTGGGGTCCAATAAGGTTGAAATTCTTAGGCTACAGAGTGCACAGAACGCAGCTGCAAGAACCCTTCTCGGTTTGCGCAGGGCCTGCCCGGTGTCAGACGCCATCCGTCGACTACACTGGTTGCCTGTGGCCAAGCAATTTAAATTTAAGGCTCTCTGCATAACCTTCAAGGCCCTAAAATGTGCCACTCCCGGTATCCTGGCCAACCTGCTTTTGCCATATGTTCCTCCACGACATCTCTGCTCCCTGGAGCAACACCTGGTGGTGGTTCCCCGGATATGGGGAGTTCCGGCTGGAGGCCGTTCTTTCCACAGTAGGGTGGTGCTCCTCTGGACGTCACTGCCTGCTCACATCTGCGGCCTTAACAACTACCTGGAATTCAGAAAGGCTATTAAAACTCACCTCTTTCCTGCACTGTAGACCTACTCTCTGCTCCTTCTGAACGTGTCAGTTGCTCTGCTGTCAGCGCCGCGCCTCTGCTGGGGCAGCTGTTGCGCTTTACAAGTTGCGGTAACATAACATAACATAACAAAACAACATGTTTGATAGATGAATGCCACCATACATGATGGTGTGAGATACAAATGACAAGAGGAAACATGAATTAAATACATAGGGTACTTTCCATGGTAAAGTCATGTGTATTCAACAGAGTTGCAGTCCTCCATTGTATTAAGTCTGTTCATAACGCTTTCACATTTCAAAATTCAATGGCATTCTGGTTTGCTTAAATGTTTGAATTATGTGTCCCCCTCAGTTCAACCATCTGAGATAATTTTCAGAGTGGTTTTTCTCGATGAAATGTGCACCCAAGGGTGCTGTCACCATGCACTTGATCCTGCTACAGTGTTGGCTCAGTCTACATCTAATCATCTGGGTGGTTTGTGCTGTGTAGATGTAAATATAGGGGCACTACACCACATTTTGGCTGTTCACTTGATGTGCCAATAAATACGCTTTGCACAAACTAATGCGATTGATTGGAATTATTCCAAAGAAGTAACATTTAAATCTTCAAGCCCCAGCACAACTCTTCTATTCACTACACCACATTTCCCTAGGTCTAAATCCTTTAGTGTTGGTTGCCACACCGATAGTGGCCAATCATTTTCTGCTGTCCTAACAATGATGTCAAATCATTCATTTTTCTTTTCATGATTGCATGCACTAAATTGGTCACTTCGGTTTCTACCTTTTTTTAAAGAGTTCATTGGCCATTCTTATGTGAAGCCTAGTGAATAAATTAAGTTAGGGGCCAGTTTGAGTTTGAGGAATTTGTTATTTTGTACAATTAATTAAAATCATTACAATAGTCACCAAAATACATGAAGAAGATAAAACTAACATCTTGTAAGATACACGGTTATTGATTTCACATCAATCTATTGCGATCCCTTTATTACAATCATTAATTCAAGATTACTTCCTCGATAGCAGTAGCAAAATTAAAACTATCCTCAGTTGTACTAAAGTAACTAAATTATTGTCCCAAAATGCACAGTGAGCAATAAATAAAAATGTACAAAAAGGTATCTAACAGGGACTCATACATATACCAGACTGCCCTAGCTGAACGACCTGAACATAAATTAGGTTAAAAACCATATGGAAACCCATCAATTAGTTCCTTCTAGCAAAGCGTGATAATTTACGAAAATTGAATGTGTACAAAAGGGAACTATGGCAAATTATAAACCCAGTTTTGCTTTAAAAAATCATTTATTATCAGTATACTGCCAGAAATAAATGAATAGCTGGAAAACTCTTCACACTAAATGATGGTTAAACGTGTCACATGATAAGTTTCCTCAGCCATTTAAAGGTCATTCTGAGGCCACCTATACGTCTCGGAGGGATCCCTTTAGGAACATCAGGAAGCGTTCCAGCTTCCATGCTTCCATGTAATTTTTTTATCAAATCATTTACATCCATGTTTGCCGAAATAAGTTTAGCTTGTTTAGACAGCAGTCTTGCAATCTGCTTTTGTGGAGTGTGGGGGCAGAGGGGCATACGTCCTCTCCATTCAGGATTCTTAAGGCCTGATTAAAACAATGATTCCAGTTCTTCTTCAAAAGTACCTGCCACAATACACAATGCTTAAGAGAGCCCCTCATTGACTTTGAAAAGAATGACAGGAATCTAGCATGAAGTATCAATTGTTGTCTAACTAGATTGAATTCTCAGCAAATTTGTTCTGGTGCAGTCAGAAGTGTGGAAAATATGACGATAACAATTGTTCTGTGAGTTATCAAGCCAAGTGTCAAGTGTATTTGGAAAGGAGGCAATAGCAGGATAGGACAATGTGGGGATGCCAGGTTCTTGTACAACCATTGTAAGGTCCCTACAAAAGACGGGGCCAAACTTCTTAAAGTTTTCACATGAGTGGATTTTCAGCCTCTTTCATCTAACCAGACCACTAGCTGTTTATAGGATGATATCTTCCCCAATTATGTTTGACGCATGAACAGGGAGTTGTCATTAATAAGCTTCTATCCAAAGATGATCACTTTGGTCTTTGACAGGTTAATCTGAACCCAGACTAATGCGTAAAGGGTTCTCTGTAGGCTAAAAGGACTGTAATGCCCGAAAATTGTAAAATTTCGTTTTTTTGGCAAGCAAAGTTGGGTGGCATTGCTTTGCTTTATTCAGAGATGGAGTAAGGTCAGATAAATATAGGTGAAATACAGAAATTTGGGCTCAGTGCTCTACACTGCTTAAAAGATCTGATTGATTGGTCTACTCTCTTTTTAGTTTAAATAACTTAGATTCTCCAGGGCCCCATGGCTAAGTTGTTGATTCTCTATAAAGCTCAAGGTGTTACTTAAGCCTATGTTTATGTAAAGTTTTTCTACGTGCTTTTGGCCAGTCAGCTGCCGAAATGTTACTTAAGGCCAGTTGTGAATCACTAGAAAGAATTTTGTGTATTGTGCACCAAAACATTTTGGGGGTCTTGGACATTATAGCGATGTGTATGTTAATGTCAACACACTTCCCTTAATTTTCATATCTCTTCTTCTCCAATGGATCCTTCTTATATCTTAGCCTGATTGTTTTGATGGTTTCTAGATTAGCCTGGTAGTTCTTGATGTTAAGGCACAGGTTCTTAATGTGTTATTTAATTGCATTTTTAGTTGTCTTATTTCTTTTGCAAGTGCATGGATGGCCTCTAGACTTGTCTCATAGGTAATTAGTGTAGTGTCTTGAGAGTAAGCATTGATGTAACCCTTTTGGCTCCTAATGAACTCAGTATACCTTTGATGTAATAAATAGAGTGTATTTCAGTGACGGCTGCTTTGGAATGTTGAGTTTGTTGTTACGCACGGATGAGTAAAGATGTGCAATACCAAGATCTGTGTGTTGCGTAGTCATTGGTGGGTACTCTGGTTGGGCATATGCTACAAATTGCGATGAGATATGGATAAGTAACCTGAAGATTGACAGAGCTCTTTCAGAGAGTTTGCCGTTGGTCCAAGCCAACTGCTCAAGCCACTTGTGCCATCGTCAACGTACTGAATCATCGCTAAAAGCATGTGGAATCGGAGCGCAGTTCCAGTTACTGTGAACAAGAGGAAAATGATAGCATTTACAAAGTATCTACATTTTTTTGCGTTGAGATCCTGTTGGTCAGGCAATACGTAAAGGTAACCCTCTACTACACAACATAGTGCTATACACAGTACGTAATAATTATGCTGCGATTACAAGTGCTGTGAAGCAAGAAAAAAAGTGTTGTCAAAAAGTACATAGTGACAGCTGGGTGCAAGATAATGCTCTCATTAAACGTATTAGAGATCAACAAGGTGTCAAGAAAGTACAAAGTGACAGCTAGGTGTGCGAGAGCACAGACTTCAGATTGTCCAACATGGAGCAGCCAGACTGGTCCTCAGACGGCCCAGAAATTCTTCAGCCTCTGCTGCATTAGATGCCCTTCACTGGCTCCGAGTACAAAAGCGTATCCTGTTCACGGTCCTTATTATCACCTACAGAGCTTTTCATCATCAGTGCCCATTGTACCTGCGTAGGCTCTTTGCACAATACCATCCGACGCAAGAACTTAGATCTTCAACAGCGAATCTCCTCTCTGTTCCGACATTTAGGCTGTCAACCAAAGGAGGAAAATCTCTAGCAGTTATCAGCTCTAAGGCATGGAACAAATTACCCCACTGCCTTCGGGAAGCAACCTCGGAGCATAGGTTCAGGAAAATGCTGAAAACATGGATTTACACACTGTCAGACACAGGCTGTAAAGCCTTATTATGATCCCTCTTTTACAACATGGGCAGTCCAGCTGTGCTGGTATTTAGGAGTCTCAGCACCAAGATGCTCCCTGGAGTGGTAGTGCGCTATAAAAATGCCTTATCACATCACATCACATACTATCAATGTACTTACCAGAGCCTTGAAAAAGAAGGATACTACAACCTCAGCTGTGAGCAAAAGAAAAAAGAAAAGAAAAAAAAGCACTGGGGTTTTGGTCACTGAGCTGTCCAATAACTGGATGGCGGCTGAGAACAATGTCAAAGGTCTCAGAGCAGTGAAGGACTCCAATGAAGACCAAAAGAGGGGTCACCATTCCAACAACCGTCCATGAAGACCCAAAGACCAGCACATCACAGGGCTTCTGAGATGGTGCAAATGATCCAAGTTGTAGCAGATGGCAGACAATGTCAAAGAGAACTCAACCATCAGGGTCAGTCACTCCCACAAATAGCTACAATGCTGTAGTTGAAGAGACTGATAACAGAAAGATGGTCAAATATCAGAAAAATCTTGCTGGTGGTGGCTTAAAGGAAGTCATATAGAATATGGCAGGAACTGACCATGAAATCACATACCATCAGATTAAAGAAACCTTGAATCTCAAGTTCAGTCCAATGCCAAATGTTGGCTATGAAAGATATATTTTCAGTCAAGAATCACAGCATGTTGGTAAACCATCTATGAATTTGTACAGAGACTTAATACACTCATCAAACACTGTAAGTTCAGTTGATTTAATGATGAAGAGGCCATATGTCTCAGGGTCATTGATGGATCATTGTCTGACTCGTTCAGATAGTGGACGCTGAGAGAAACTTTGAGCCCAGAATGATTGTCAATGGCTGCTAGAGCTGAGGAGTGTGTTGATCTACAAGCTGATGACATGGAGGTTGGAGGTGCCCCAAATGAATCAGTCGTAAGTGTGAGAAGCAAGTCAGAGCAGAAGACTGAAAGACACAAGGTTATGACTCTATTTAAAAAGAAACTATATTTTAGATGTGGATTTTTGTTTCCACACAAAGACAAATGTTCCACCACTGGACAAATATATAAGTGCTGAGGGAAGAAGAACCGTTTGTGACAGTGTGCAAAGAAAAAGATAAAAGAAATGCGTCACAGTGCGAAGACAAAATAACCACTGGAACGTTCCAGAAGTAACGTTTGATGTGCACCCTCAAGGCCCAGCGGAGAAGTCAGGAACAGCGAATCAACTGACTGTCATCTAAATCATTGTCAAACAGTTCTTCCATATCAGTATCATGTGAAAGTGAAGAAGATGGTTGGACTGGCTGCATTTGGAGAAAAATGTCAGTCAAAGAGCTATTGACATGCTAAAGCACCAAAATCACTCAAACATTGTTAAAAAATTACACTGAAAGTAAATGGTTAATACCTTTCATCATCGACATTGGTGCATTGATTAACATCATGCCTGAAGGAAAATATAATGAATTGCATTCCTTACCACAACTTATGCCATCGAAAACTAAAGTGTATACATGGGCTGAATCAATACCATTAAAAGTCAAGGTTCATTTCTAGCAGCAATGAAACATAAGAAAAGATGCGGGACTCATCCATGTGTTTCAAGTCATAGTGTTGAGTGCCTGTCTACTCAGTTTCAGGACAGCTGCCGATATCCGACTACTTTCTGTGAACTACAACATGAATGCTCACTCTTATAGTAAGTCAGTTCCCTTCTTTGTATCATGGTTTGGGAGAACTTAAGACTGTGAAAGTATAAGTGTGTATTAATGAGGATGTCTGTCTTGTTGCCGAGAGACATAGGCAAATTGCTTTTCATTTACAAAATGCTGTTGAAAAGTAACTTGAAACGTTACTTAAGCATGATACTATTGAACATATTACTGGTCCAATGCCATTGCTTTCTATCACTGTGGTAGTGCCCAAAAAGTACACTGAAGGATCGATATGCATCTATGTTGACATGCGTCAGGCAAACAAGGCAAATGAACGAGAAAGACATCCAGGTGCACTGATTGATCACATGTTATCGCAACTGAATGGTGCAAAAACATTTTCTCGCCTTGATTTAAATAAAGGTTATCAGTTGGAATTGAAGAAGATTGCAGGTACATTTCAACCTTTTCTACACATGTTGATATGTTTCCATACAAGAGTTGGTACGCACTAAAAGATAGCCTGTGCTCACCCTCTGGTAGCTTAGAATAGAGCAGTCAAGCTAATCCAAAGAGGTAATGTGTAAATTATTTGTTCAACAGACATACAGTAACGCAAGGAATACAGCTCAAAAAGACCCAACATAGGTTTAGAAAAATAGAGACTAATTATCTGAGTATAACCGAAATGACAAAAATCCAATTAGTAGAAGTTGAGATATGAATTTTCAAATATTAAATGCAAAAACAGCACTTATTATTTATTTATTTATTTATTTAGAAGCTGATAAAGCGCACGGCTACCCCCAACAGGGGTGTCCCGGCTCTGCAGACAGCGACTATGAATAAAGATGGCAGCGGCTAGGGACTGGAAAACAGCCAGGTTTTTAGTTTATTACGAAACAGTGATTCCGATGAGGCCAGCCCAAGATCTAATGGGAGGCTGTTCCAGAGTTTGGGGCCCCTACAGTAAAGGTCCTGCCTCCCATTCTGGACCGATGAAACTGAGGGGTGGCAAGAAGACGGAGATTGTTAGATCTAAGATTTCTAATTGAATGGACAGGTTTAAGCCTATTTTGCAGATAGACTGGGCCAAGGCCATTGAGGGCCCGGAAAGCAAAGACCATTGCTTTAAATTGAATACGCCGGGTCACTGGCAACAAATGCAGCTTCCTCAAGTATGGGGAAATAGAGTGGCGGTAGGAGATGTTACCGATTAGCGGAGCAGCCGCGTTCTGCACGATCTGCAATCGATGGATCTGTTATGCTGGAGCACCAACATACAGGCTATATGAGTAGTCCAAATGAGAGGTGATCAGGGCATGGACGACTGTCCTATGGGAGTCAAGAGGGAGATATGGAGACATTTTTCTGATTATGCGGAGTTTGCCAAAACAGGCTGAAGTAACTTTATTGATGTGAGTTTTGCAAGATAGGACGTTGTCAAATTGAAAGCCCAAATTACGAGCTGTTTGAGCCAGAATAAGGTAGGGGATTAAGCTCTTCCGGCCACCAGAGCGAAGGGGAGAGAGGGGACTTCTGATTAAAAAACAAGACTTCCGTCTTATCTGTATTAAGTTTAAAATTGTTAGACGTCATCCAGGAGGAGATGTTAATGAGGCAGTGACGAAAATTGGCCATGCTGCGTCAGAGTGATCTCTAAAGGAAAACACAAGCTGAGTAACATCAGCATAAGAGATCACTCTGACCCCCCAGGATTCAGCCAACTTTGCCAGCGAGGTAAGGTAGATATTAAAGAATACAGGGCTAAGTGCAGAGCCCTGTGGAACACCGCAAAGCTGGGGCTTTACTTCCGATACAAAAGGCCGAAGGAAGACTTGTTGAGATCTACCCTCAAGGAACAATTTTACCCAGGTCAAGGGCGTACCCCCAATTCCAATGTTGCGCAGGTGATCCGGTAATATGTCATGCGACACGGTATCGAAAGCCGTAGATAGGTCGAGGAGAACCAGCATGGCCTCCTCGCCCACATCCACGCACTCTCTAATGGACTCAGCCACCTCAAGCAGCGCAGTCTCAGTGCTGAAGCCCGGTCTAAATCAAGACTGAAAATCATGCAAGAGATGATTAGATTCCAAATAGTCAGTCAATTGCTCTTGTACCACTTTCTCCAAAATTTTTGCCGGCTTGGGGAGAAGGGATATGGGCCGATAGTTGCTGAACAGTACCGGGTCGGCGTCCGCTTTCTTGATGATTGGAATCAACATAGCCTGCTTCCAAGCAGAGGGAAATTGGTCTGTAAGAAGTGAGGTATTCCAGAAAGCAAGAAGTGGGCTAATCACCAAAGGGGCCAGTTTACTTAAGATCTTTGCTGGAGCAACATTTACATCGGTTAAACAGAGTGAAGGCAGACTCCAAAGTTAGCTTCTTAAATGACACAAATGTCTCCTTCTGCATGGCTTTGGGGTTAAAAGGGAGCAGAGCCCTCTCCTGACTAAATGAAGAAGAGATGCTCTTAATCTTATCATGGAAGAAATTGGAGAGACCATCGCAGAGGGCTTGGCTGGAGGCAATCGCTGTGGCCAAGACGGGGAGTTGAGAATTCCTTGATGATATTAAATAAGGTATTCGCAGAATTTTCAGCGCTCTTAATTTTCTCTGCAAAGAAATCTCTCATAGTAGTTCTCTTTTATTTTATGGAAGTTCTTTAATGCAGTTTTATAGGTAGCTTTTGCTGAAAGATCATACGTCAATCTCCATTTACATTCTAATCTTTTACATCTACTCCTTTCCTCCCGTAATGTCGAAGAGAACCAGGGCGCAGATGGTCTAGACCTTAAGGAGGCAAAAGGTGCCAATGGAGCGACAAGGTCTATCGAGGAGGAAAGGGAAGAGTTACATTTGGCTACATCTGCATTTAGATCGTGGGAGGGCGGCCCTATCAGTTTGGGAAAGATAGGCTCTAGGGCAGCACATGTAGCCTTATACGATTTCCTCCCTTTCTCCCTACCTATTACTGGGAGAGTAGATGGACATGACACAGTCAGCTCAAGCGGAATCAGATAATGGTCCGTCCAGACAAGAGGTAGGGAGGGGTAAATAACAAGACCGGGATGATTCGAAAAGACAAGGTCAAGGGTATGACCAGCTGAATGTGTAGGGCCCTGGACGAGCTGGGTCAGATTTAAGCCAAGCATGGAGTCTTGAAAGTTATTGGCCCGAGTGCATGTGGCCTCATCTACATGGAGATGGACATCCCCCAGGACAGGATGAGGAGAGCAAAGATGGTGAAGCGCATCACTTAGAAATCTATAGCGCTAAAAGGTTAGTTTAGCTCATTCTAGACTGGGGTAAATTCAAATTCAGGCCGACCGTGATGGGGTGCGGGGCGGATACAGTTCCTATCAGGCCCTGCTGAGGTTTTTCCTTCTCAAGCTGAGCTCAGAGCCCAGTTTGCGGGGGAGATGATCACCGGGAGCAGTAGAGCATTGCTAGTGATGATCCTGCGGGCACCAAGAGTCAGACGGAGGTCAGGGCGGGTGGTCCTTGCTGTGCGATGAGACAATATTGTGGTGGCTTGTCCTGATTCTCTGAGCAAGTACCGCAGTGTCAAAGTGAATACGCCTTTTCGGAGTCACGAAGAGTCAAAAAGCTTGATTTTCTAGCCCCAAAAACTACTTCTAAGGGCCCAAGACAGCAGAGGTGCCTGTTGGGGGTCAAGAGTGAGCTGATGACAGGCCCTGGAGCAGCATGTGATGAGTTGATAGTCTTATGTAGACAACAGTAGCATCATCAGAATTGAAGGAAGTCTTTTGTATCCCTGAGACGTCAGAAAACAGGAGGCAAACTAGCAAGCCCTTGGAGATCACTTGGAGGGAAGGCATAGTACAACTCTCCTTCCAGCAGAGTCAGGAAACACTAAGCTGCAGTGCAACAAGCCGAAAAGCAGTACTTTCAGAAAAGCAGTCCAGTGGAGTCCTTTAAACAGCACATCAGTCCTCATGACCAGAAGAATCTGATTTTAGGGGATCAGAGACCCAGCAATTATACCCAAAAGTGCATTTGATGTATGGGATGACTTCAAATGAACTCTCTGATGTGTACAAGGATCCCATTCAACCCACTCCTGTCTGCCAGGCTAATCCTGTGCGGTATATCAGTGCTGTTTGTTTAGATAGGACATTAACTATTGAAGTGGCAGCCTCTCTTATCCAAACATATCAAACATGGAAAAGCTACTCCACTCTGATCAGGAATTACTGATGAAAAGTGTATTAAGGAATTCCCAATGCTGGCCTTTGAGAGTGCTATGCCTCACAGTAGTGAAAAATTAAATAGGCTGTTTGTCACTACTAGGACATACAAAACATAAAGGTACATGCCCTACGTGTTACTTAAATATCTCCCTACCCTTAGGGTTACTTAAGGGCTAACTTAGGGATGACTTTTATGTAAGAAACAGAAAGAGAGTTTAAGGTTTGGCAAGTAGTTTTAAATGCCAACTCAAACAATTACTGCAGTGGTAGGCCTGTGGACGCTTTGAAAGGCTACTTCTGTGGGTGGTACAATCAGTACTGCAGGCCCGCTAGTATCATTTAATTTACAGGCCTTGGGTACATGGTATATCACTTTACAAGTGACTTACAAGTAAATAAAATATGCTAAACAGGTGTAAACTCTCATGTTTACTGAGAGAGCATGTGCACTTTAGCACTGGTCAGCAGAGGTAAAGTGATCAGAGTCCTAAAGAAAACAAAAAGGAGGTCATAAAAAGAGGAGAAGGAAGGCAAAAAGTTTGGGGGGACCCTTTAAACAAGGTAATTTTCCAACAATGACATATTGGTTTTCAGAGCTATACAAAAAAACATGATAAAGCTCTTGCACTAGTATGTTGTTTACTTGCTGAAGCAGGTTTTACTTTGAATGCAGGGTTCTAATAGATAAAGCTAAAATTATTTGAACATATCTTCTCTGATGGGGATATGACACCGGATCGTGCTTAAGTACAGGCACTGTGAAATACAGATCCCCACAAGATTTTTCCATGGTATCTTCATTTCTTGCCATAGCCAGGTACTGTTCTTGATCTGTACAAGACTTTTCCATGGTAAGTGATCCGTTAGGAGACTTGACAAAAAGAATGTTTAATTTGAGTGGTCACAGGAATGTGAGAACAGTTTTTGGAAAATAAAACACGCCATTGAGAATGGCTATTTTTGATCCAAAACTTCATACAGACATTGTTGTTGACGCTAGCCCTGTGGGGCTAGGTGCTATTCTAGCACAGCACACCAGACACCCAAATGCTCAAAGGCATTTTGTGGTGTATGCTAGTAGGAGTTTTTCCCAACCAAAATGTGCTTACTCACAACCAGAAAAAGAAGGTTTAACCATGGTTTGCGTCTGTGAACACTTCCATGTATTCCTGCTCAGAAAACTGGTAACTGATTATCGAGCTTTACTGTCAATATTTGGCAATCCAAAGACCAAGATGCTTCCTTGCATTGAACATTGGGGACTACAGCTACAACAGTACAATTATAACATTGTACCTCAACCAGGAAAGGATCAGAACCCGGCTGACCACTTTTCTAGAGTGCCAAGTGAAAGTCAAGGCACACCATCCAAGTCTCCTGAACCTTATATCAACTTCATCATAAAATGAAACTCACCAGCTTCCATTTTGTTATCACTGCCACTAGCCACGATATTAACATTCTAAAGTTGAAAGATATACAGATAGATTCATCATTGAAAAATGGGCTCGCAAAGGGCCAGATTCTGAGAATCTGGCCCTTTGCGAGCGCAATTTTTGCATTTGGGATTCATCATCCCAAATGCAAAAATCGGTAATTCCGAATGCACTAAATTGCGAGGAATTGCATTTAAGGAATCTCTATTTGAGATTCCTTAAATGCAATTCATTAACTATTTTTAATTAGCAAAATCGCAATTTCGGGCCGCTATTTACCGCGAGGTCAAACCTCGTGGTAAATAGCAAAAACTTAGAAAAATGCTTTTAAATGCATTTTTCTAAGTTGCATGTTGCACACACATGTCCTTTGGACATGTGTGTGCGCAACATCAATGTAGATTACATTTCAGGGGTGCTACAGGGTGTCCTTTGGACACCCCTGGCACCCTTGAAATCGCATCCTTATTTTTGATTAGCAAATTGCTAATCGCAAATAAGGAATAACTCCCCATTCATTCCTATAGGCCTTAGGCCCATAGGAATGAATGGGGAGTTATTCCTTATTTGCGATTAGTAATTTGCGAATCGCAAATAAGGAATGTGTAGGAATCGCAATTTATTTAGCGATTCCTACATGAATCCCGTTTTGCAAGTCCTTAATAGCGATTCCTTAATAATCGCTATGAAGGACTCGCAAAACGGCACTATGATGAATCTAGCTGATAATTACTCATGAGTCTCAGAACCAGCACACTAGACCTCTCACCACTGTGGGTGAATATCACAAATACAAACAAGTCAAAGACGAACTCTCCATAACTCAAGAGGGAGTTACATTGTGAGGTTCAAGAATATAGATCTGGAGAGTCTACTGCAAAAAATGATTGAAGTAGCCCGTTGCATTAATATGAGTTTCCCTTAAAAAATAAAAAGACAAAAGGTATTTGGCAAAACAGTAAGAAATTGGTTTAATTAAACTCAGTGGCCAGGAGAGTCTTGACAGAATGCATCTCTCGGTGTACAAGGTTTTGGCTGTTTTTATACACATCTTGTGAAGTACCATAAAACTATTTCTGCATTCTTAAAATGCAACACAGTCTTACATTAACAAGTTTGGGCATCTGATAAGGACACATATGTCTCTCAACCTCGGAAGAGCTAATGTGGGCCAGTGTGTATAGATCATGTTGTACATTTACATTGCTTTTACTGGTACCAACATTGTTGTGTGAAGATGAATTCCGGCATACTTTGGTATTGCTACTTCTGGCATCATCACTGTTGTGCAAGCATAGACTATGATATACATTAACATTTATTTATGAGCACTGGCACTGTCATATGGGTACAGGTTATGGTATACGTAGGCATCACATTTATTGGTATTGCTGGTGTCTGACCTACACATATCATGGTACTCATTGACATCATATTTACCCAATCCAGCAGTTCCACGTTTGTTTTCCCTATCTCGGCAAGCGAGTTAAGAAGAAATTAAAGGCCTATCATCTATACAACTGCCTATCTACAAATGTTACTCTACACACCCTAAACATGTCCACCCTAAACATGTCAAAACTTCCGAAGCCTGCTGGGAGAGAATAGCCATTGACGTTTTCAGTCCACTCGACAACAGGCATCACCTGATGGTGAGTGTAGATGAATATTCATGATTTCCATTAATCAAGGATCTCTCATCCACCATTCATGAATGATTAATTGAGAAACTGGATGGTATTTTTGCGACATGTGGTGTTCCAGTCATACTAAATTCTGACAATGGCCTGCATTTTAATAATCCGGAGTTCAAAGACTTCTTAGAGCATCTGAGTATAAAGCATCAAAAGAGCACTCCTCTGTGGCACAGGCCAAAGGACAGGCGAGAAGAACAGGACTCAGAAGAGCTCTGATTTTAGAAGGTTCCTAAAAAGAAGATATTGTGAACATTTTCGAAGATGGATCGGAAGTTGATTCCAATAAAGAGGGGCTAAATAGAAGAATCAATCAATCAATCAATGCACTTGTAGAGCACGCTGCTCACCCGTGGGGGTTTCAAGATGCTGGGGGGTGTGGGGAGTGCCGCTACTGCTCGAAGAGCCAGGTCTTGAGGTGTTTCCTGAATGTGAGGTGGTCCTAGGTCAGTCGTAGGTGGGCGGGTAGGGAGTTCCACGTTTTGGCCGCCAGGTAGGAGAATGATCTTTCTCCAGCGGTGGTTCTGCAGATCCGTGGGCAAGGCTGGTGGAGCAGAATTTACGTGTTGGAGTGTAGAACGTGAGACAGTTGTTGAGGTATTCAGGGCCTATGTCGTGGAGCGCTTTGTGTGCGTGGGTGAGGAGCCTGAATGTGATCCTTTTGTTGATGGGGAGCCAGTGCAGGTCTCTCAGGTGGGATGATATGTGGCTGTGGCAGGGGATGTTGAGGATGAGTCGTGCGGATGCGTTCTGTATGCGTTGGAGTCTTTTCTGAAGTTTGACTGTGGTTCCTGCGTATAGAGCGTTCCTGTAGACTAGTCGGCTGGTGACGAAGGCCTCGGTGACCGTCTTTCTAGTTCCGGTAGGGATCCATCGGAAGATCTTCTGGAGTAAGCGCAGGGTGTTGAAGCATGAAGATGAGATGGTGTTGACTTGCTTGGTCATCGTGAGAGATGAGTCCAGGATGAATCCCAGGTTGCGTGCGTGATCAGTGTGTGTTGGTGCGGTGCCCAGTTCTGTGGACCACCAGGAGTTGTCCCAGGCGAAAGGGGATGGTCCGAGGATGAGGACCTCCGTCTTGTCTGAGTTCAGTTTCAGACGGCTGAGTTTCATCCATTCAGCAACGTTTTTCATTCCTTCCTAGAGGTTGGCGGTGGCTGGGTCTTTGGTGAGGGAGAGTATCAGCTGGGTGTCATCGGCGAATGAGATGATGTTGAGGTTGTGTTTGCGTGCGATGGTGGTGAGGGGGCTCATGTAGATATTAAAGAGGGTTGGGCTGAGCGATGAGCCTTGGGGTACGCTGCAGATGATCTCGGTGGCCGTGGAGTGGAAGGGAGGGAGGCGGACTCTCTGGGTTCTGTCGGAGAGGAACGAGGTGACCCAGTCCAGGGCTTTACCTTGGATTCCGGCATTGGGGAGGCGGGTTATTAGGGTGCGATGGCAGACTGTATCAAAGGCGGCTGAGAGGTCTAGGAGGATTAGGGCGGTGGTTTTCCCGTAGTCGAGTAGGGTCCTGATGTCGTCGGTGGCTGCGATGAGGGCGATCTTGGTGCTGTGGTTGGCTCGAAATCCAGACTGGGATGGTTTGAGAGATCCATTGGCCTCGAAGAATGCGGTCAGCTGTTTATTGACGATCTTCTCGATCACTTTCGCCAGGAAGGAAAGAAGAGAAATGGGCAGACGTTTTTGAAGTCTTTAGGGTCCCCGGTGGGTTTCTTCAGTAGGGCGTTGATCTCTGCATGCTTCCAGCTCCCTGGGAAGGTGACGGATGCAAGGGAGTTGTTTTTGATGTTCTGTAGGTGGGGAGGGATGATGGTGTCGGGTTTGATGAAGATGTGGTTAGGGCATGGGTCGGAAGGAGAGCCGGAGTGGATGGTGTTCATAGCATGGACGGTGTCTTCAGTGCTGAGGGTGGTTGTAGGTGGCATTGGTTCGGTGGCTGGGGGTGGAGTCTGGGCGTCGAAGCTGTTGTGGATATCGGCGATCTTGCTGTGAAAGAACGTGGCGAGGGGGTTGCAGAGGTCTTGTGACGGTGTGATGTTGTTGCTGTTGGCATTGGGATTGGAGAGCTCTTTTACGATGCTGAAGCGTTCCTTGCTGTTGTGTGTGTTGTTGTCCAGCCGTTCTTTAAACAATGTCTTTTTGGTGGTGCGGATCAGCTAGTGGTGTTTGCGGGTGGCGTTCTTGAGGGCTGTCATGTTTTCTGTTGTCTGTTCGCGGCGCCAGGTTTTCTGGAGGGTTCGGCAGGAGTTCTTCCATTAATTGAGGTCGTCGGTGAACCTCGTTGTTTTCCTGTTGCTGGGTTTGCCTGGAGGGTTCTTCACTGGTGCAAGGGTGTTGGCACAGTTGACGATCCACTGTGTGAGGTTGCGGGCTGCATCGTTGGTGTCAGTGGTGGTGATAGGTTGGTTCTGGCTCAGTGATGTGGTTAGCTGGTCTGCGGTGACTTTGCTCAAGCATCTACGGGGGATCTGTTGCGGGCGGTGGTGGAATGTGGTCTTCTTAAAGGTGAAGTGGATGCAGCTGTGGCCGATCCAGTGTAGTCCGGTGGGCTGAAGGCAACGTGGCTGCTGGCAGAGAAGATGGGGTCGAGCGTGTGGCCGGCATAGTGGGTGGGGGTTATCACCAGATGCTTGAGTCTGAGGTTGGCGGGGTTGTCGAGCAGGGTGGTGGTGTTGTTGTCATTGTTGTTCTCCAGGTGGAAGTTCAGGTACTCTAGGAAGATGTAGTCTGATGAGGCGAGGGCATGTGGGCTGATAAAGTTGTCGATGGCTTTACTGAATTGTGTACGTGGGACCGGCGGTCTGTAGAGGAGGTTTTTCTGAGGGTGGTCTTGGGGTCGGTGTGGATCTGGAAGTGTTGGTGTTTGGCGGTGGTGAGGGCCTCTTCAGAGTTGGTTGTGACGTCGATGGTGTTCCTGTAGATGTTGGCGATTCCTCCTCTGGTTTGGTTGACCCGGTCCTTTCGGGTGATCTTGTAGCCGTCCTGGATGGCTATGGCGATTTCGGGGGCTGAGGATGTGTTCATCCAGGTTTCTGTGAGGAAGGCAACGTCTTGTGCTGTTGTATCAAAGAGGTCTCAGAGTTCGACGGCGTGCTTGTGGATGGAGCGGGTGTTGAGCAGGATGCATTTGAGTTGGTTGTTGTTGTTGCCTGGTCTGGGAGGTGGGATGCGCGACCTCCATAAGAAGGGTTATGGGAGGGAGTAGCAGCTGGGAGGTGAGAGCGGGGCAGCGAATGGGGCACCAGGGGGGCAGGGTCGCAGGGAGGCTGCGGCGGCAATCGCGAGGGAGGGGAGCAGGTGAGGTGCAGGAGGGAGGTCACGGGCACAATGGGCGATGAAGAAACAATGAGGAGAGCAGTAAAGTGAAACCAGGAAAGGCAGTACAATGGTAAAGAAGGAAAAAAAGGAAACAAACAGTCCGAGGCAAGAAGAACTGCAACAATTATAGGTGACACAGCGGGCAGCGGGACAGCAGAGGCACAGGGGGACCCTGTGGCAGCTGAGGGGGTGACCTACCTGGTGACCTGGTGACATAGGTGGCAAAGAAAGCTTTGCCACCTATCTGGGCTATCCTCAAAAGGGGAATCACAAGCAGAGATTTTTCTCCTGATCAAAGGGATCTATTTGGCTGGTATAAAATACATTTTTAAGTTAAATAACGTAGTCCTAGTCCGTTCAAAGCTTTGTATACAATGTAACATATCTTCATTTTGACTTTCGTGCATATAGGTAACCATTGAGGTGTCACAATAGGAGGATGGAGGCTGTTCTAGTTGGCAGGTTCCTAACAAGACGGGCAGCAGTATTTTGCAACACCGGAAGTCTATTTAGTGAAAAGTCGCTAGCCACAATAAGGAGGTCATTGCAATGCATACCGTTCAAGACCTCACTCTACCACCGGTGAAAGTTCAGCAACATTGATGTTCGGGGGAGACATCCTGTAGTGTAGTTCCTATATTCCCAATAGGCTCTGCGCATTGGAATAATATATTCAGCAGTGTAGACGTAGGACTGAGGTCGACTAGGTCTCTAATGACTATATTAGACTTAAGGTTTGCCAGCTAGCTCAGAGGTCACTAGAAACTTTCTCGAATAAACGAGGAGGAGTTTAACCTCCCTGGATAGACAAGAAGGGATTAGCTTCTGTCAACCATATAACATGACAACTTTGCTCCCTCAGAATAAGAGTGTATCTCTAGAGTCGTGTGCAAACAATAGACAGCTATTTCACTCAGTCAATTGTGCGTACTTAGTTTCACCAGAGTGCAGAGACAAGAGAGGCGGGCGTTTTCAATAAAAGGTGTAATTTATTGAGCAGTCTTCTTTCTCATGCAAGAGAAATGAATTGCCATAATTGCATTACTTAATTTAAAGTAAAGTGCGTACAGTAAAAGGAGTATTATAAAATAATACTGTAAAAGCATTGATATGGTTTCTTAGCCTTATGAAACTTTAAAATGGATAAAATATATACATACATATTAAGTATGGGCGTAAAATCCGCTCCGCTCGCGGATTTTGTGGATTTTCGGGAAATTCGCAATCCGCGAGCTTCGCGGATTTTCCGCAAAATCTGCTAAATTCGCACGCAGCGGATTTTTTTTCTGGGTGATACAATTTTTGCGGCGCGCGGCGTTCACTTACCGTCATTCAGCGTTTGCCGAGTTGTTTTTCTCGATATTTTGCGAGTGCTGCGCCATTTTGGATCTTGCTGCGGGATCCCGCGAGAATTTGGCGATCGCGAATACGTAATCGCGGCTTGCCAACTCTCGCAGCAAGAGTTTGTCAACGCGAGTACGGCGTGATCACGTATCGCGGGATTTCGCAATTGCGAGCTTGGAGATGCGGCGAGCAGCAACAATCTCGCATTTGCGAAAATATAAAATTTGCAATTCTGCACAAGAAATCCACCAGCAAGCAGCATAAACCTTCTGGAAATGATGATTTTTATCTGAATAACTCCTCAGGTTGATATTTGCCTGCACTTTTTTTGCGAGGAGTCCATTTTGGGGAGGGGGGGGGGTGGGAGGAAGGAAGTGCCCCACAGTCTTCAACTTCCTGTTCCTGTCCAGCAGGCTCCTCCCAGTGCTTTGTCCATCTCCTGGTCACTTTTCATTTGGATCTGGAGCTGGAAGGATTACTTTTTGTGGATGCTGCTGGATATTTGGATTTGAGGCCTTTTTGACTTTCTTTGGATCACTTTTCGATTAGAAATATCACAAGTAAGTTTGTTTGGGGCATTACAGTTGCTGCAACTACAATTTTGGAATTTTCAATTTTTGGGCTGTTTTGGGGCCTTTTGCCCAGGGGTACTCAGTGGTGGGTGGACTGAGTCTTTCTGTGGGGTGTCTTGAATTTAAACATCATGGAGGGCATGGATGGAATGGGATTGTGCTGCTTTTTCAGTGATTTTCGTTTTTTGGGGCTGTAGTTGTGGCCTTTTCACCAGGGGTATTGAGTCTTGCATGGGCCTAGTCTTTCTGTGGGGTGTCTTGAACTTAAACATCATGGAGGGCATGGATGGAATGGGATTGTGCTGATTTTTCTGTGTTTTTCGATTTTTGGGGGTGTTCATGGGGACAGGCTATGTGGGTGGGGGCCATTTTGGTGCTGCTACAGGCCTTGGCCATGTGCTGGGAGGCAAGTGGCCATTTTGAATGCAGGCAGTGTTGTTAGGCCTGCAACCAGTTTGCCTACTTTTCAACCTTTATGCCCAGGGGTAGTGAGTCTTGCATGGGCCTAGTCTTTCTGTGGGGTGTCTTGAATTTAAACATCATGGAGGGCATGGATGGAATGGGATTTTGCTGATTTTTCAGTGATTTTCGTTTTTTAGGGCTGTACTTGTGGCCTTTTCACCAGGGGTATTGAGTCTTGCATGGGCCTAGTCTTTCTGTGGGGTGTCTTGAACTTAAACACCATGGAGGGCATGGATGGAATGGGATTGTGCTGATTTTTCTGTGTTTTTCGATTTTTGGGGGTGTTCATGGGGACAGGCCATGTGGGTGGGGGCCATTTTGAGTGCTGCTACAGGCCCTGGCCATGTGCTGGGAGGCAAGTGGCCATTTTGAATGCAAGCAGTGTTGTTAGGCCTGCAACCATTTTGCCTACTTTTCAACCTTTATGCCCAGGGGTAGTGAGTCTTGCATGGGCCTAGTCTTTCTGTGGGGTGTCTTGAATTGAAACATCATGGAGGGCATGGATGGAATGGGATTGTGCTGATTTTTCAGTGATTTTCGTTTTTTGGAGCTGTACTTGTGGCCTTGTCACCAGGGGTATTGAGTCTTGCATGGGCCTAGTCTTTCTGTGGGGTGTCTTGAACTTAAACATCATGGAGGGCATGGATGGAATGGGATTGTGCTGATTTTTCTGTGATTTTCGTTTGTTGGAGCTGTACTTGTGGCCTTTTCACCAGGGGTATTGAGTCTTGCATGGGCCTAGTCTTTCTGTGGGGTCTCTTGAACTTAAACATCATGGAGGGCATGGATGGAATGGGATTGTGCTGATTTTTCTGTGTTTTTCGATTTTTGGGGGTGTTCATGGGGACAGGCCATGTGGCTGGGGGCCATTTTGAGTGCTGCAACAGGCCCTGGCCATGTGCTGGGAGGCAAGTGGCCATTTTGAATGCAAGCAGTGTTGTTAGGCCTGCAACCATTTTGCCTACTTTTCAACCTTTATGCCCAGGGGTAGTGAGTCTTGCATGGGCCTAGTCTTTCTGTGGGGTGTCTTGAATTGAAACATCATGGAGGGCATTGATGGAATGGGATTGTGCTGATTTTTCACTGATTTTCGTTTTTTGGGGGTGTTCATGGGGACAGGCCATGTGGCTGGGGGCCATTTTGAGTGCTGCTACAGGCCCTGGCCATGTGCTGGGAGGCAAGTGGCCATTTTGAATGCAGGCAGTGTTGTTAGGCCTGCAACCATTTTGCCTACTTTTCAACCTTTATGCCCAGGGGTAGTGAGTCTTGCATGGGCCTAGTCTTTCTGTGGGGTGTCTTGAATTGAAACATCATGGAGGGCATGGATGGAATGGGATTGTGCTGATTTTTCAGTGATTTTCGTTTTTTGGAGCTGTACTTGTGGCCTTGTCACCAGGGGTATTGAGTCTTGCATGGGCCTAGTCTTTCTGTGGGGTGTCTTGAACTTAAACATCATGGAGGGCATGGATGGAATGGGATTGTGCTGATTTTTCTGTGATTTTCGTTTGTTGGAGCTGTACTTGTGGCCTTTTCACCAGGGGTATTGAGTCTTGCATGGGCCTAGTCTTTCTGTGGGGTCTCTTGAACTTAAACATCATGGAGGGCATGGATGGAATGGGATTGTGCTGATTTTTCTGTGTTTTTCGATTTTTGGGGGTGTTCATGGGGACAGGCCATGTGGCTGGGGGCCATTTTGAGTGCTGCAACAGGCCCTGGCCATGTGCTGGGAGGCAAGTGGCCATTTTGAATGCAAGCAGTGTTGTTAGGCCTGCAACCATTTTGCCTACTTTTCAACCTTTATGCCCAGGGGTAGTGAGTCTTGCATGGGCCTAGTCTTTCTGTGGGGTGTCTTGAATTGAAACATCATGGAGGGCATTGATGGAATGGGATTGTGCTGATTTTTCACTGATTTTCGTTTTTTGGGGGTGTTCATGGGGACAGGCCATGTGGCTGGGGGCCATTTTGAGTGCTGCTACAGGCCCTGGCCATGTGCTGGGAGGCAAGTGGCCATTTTGAATGCAGGCAGTGTTGTTAGGCCTGCAACCATTTTGCCTACTTTTCAACCTTTATGCCCAGGGGTAGTGAGTCTTGCATGGGCCTAGTCTTTCTGTGGGGTGTCTTGAATTTAAACATCATGGAGGGCATGGATGGAATGGGATTGTGCTGATTTTTCAGTGATTTGCGTTTTTTGGGGCTGTACTTGTGGCCTTTTCACCAGGGGTATTGAGTCTTGCATGGGCCTAGTCTTTCTGTGGGGTGTCTTGAACTTAAACATCATGGAGGGCATGGATGGAATGGGATTGTGCTGATTTTTCAGGGATTTTCGATTTTTGGGGCTGTACTTGTGGCCTTTTCACCAGGGGTATTGAGTCTTGCATGGGCCTAGTCTTTCTGTGGGGTGTCTTGAACTTAAACATCATGGAGGGCATGGATGGAATGGGATTGTGCTGATTTTTCAGTGTTTTTCGATTTTTGGGGGTGTTCATGGGGAGGGACAGGCCATGTGGCTGGGGGCCATTTTGAGTGCTGCTACAGGCCCTGGCCATGTGCTGGGAGGCAAGTGGCCATTTTGAATGCAGGCATTGTTGTTAGGCCTGCAACCATTTTGCCTACTTTTCAACCTTCATGCCAAGGGGTAGTGAGTCTTGCATGGGCCTAGTCTTTCTGTGGGGTGTCTTGAATTTAAACATCATGGAGGGCATGGATGGAATGGGATTGTGCTGATTTTTCAGTGATTTTAGTTTTTTGGGGCTGTACTTGTGGCCTTTTCACCAGGGGTATTGAGTCTTGCATGGGCCTAGTCTTTCTGTGGGGTGTCTTGAACTGAAACATAATGGAGGGCATGGATGGAATGGGATTGTGCTGATTTTTCAGTGATTTTCGTTTTTTGGGGCTGTACTTGTGGCCTTTTCACCAGTGGTATTGAGTCTTGCATGGGCCTAGTCTTTCTGTGGGGTGTCTTGAACTTAAACATCATGGAGGGCATGGATGGAATGGGAATGTGCTGATTTTTCTGTGTTTTTCGATTTTTGGGGGTGTTCATGGGGAAAGGCCATGTGGCTGGGGGCCATTTTGAGTGCTGCTACAGGCCCTGGCCATGTGCTGGGAGGCAAGTGGCCATTTTGAATGCAGGCAGTGTTGTTAGGCCTGCAACCATTTTGCCTACTTTTCAACCTTTATGCCCAGGGGTAGTGAGTCTTGCATGGGCCTAGTCTTTCTGTGGGGTGTCTTGAATTTAAACATCATGGAGGGCATGGATGGATGGGGATTGTGCTGATTTTTCAGTGATTTTCGTTTTTTGGGGCTGTACTTGTGGCCTTTTCACCAGGGGTATTGAGTCTTGCATGGGCCTAGTCTTTCTGTGGGGTGTCTTGAGCTTAAACATCATGGAGGGCATGGATGGAATGGGATTGTGCTGATTTTTCAGTGATTTTCGTTTTTTGGGGCTGTACTTGTGGCCTTTTCACCAGGGGTATTGAGTCTTGCATGGGCCTAGTCTTTCTGTGGGGTGTCTTGAACTGAAACATCATGGAGGGCATGGATGGAATGGGATTGTGCTGATTTTTCAGTGATTTTCGTTTTTTGGGGCTGTACTTGTGGCCTTTTCACCAGGGGTATTGAGTCTTGCATGGGCCTAGTCTTTCTGTGGGGTGTCTTGAATGTAAGCATCATGGAGGGCATGGGATTGTGCTGATTTTTCTGCTTTTTTTCGATGTTTTTGGGGTGTATAACTGAACTGATTTTCCTCTGTCTTCCATTGCTTTTAGGTGCACAAGACTCAAGAGAACCACCAGTGCCAGGAAGAAGTCCTGCAGCGGTGTGTGTGCAGCATAACGTCACACGACGTCACGTCTGGCCTCAGACAACTCTGCAACTCGTGCAACTGCGGCCTGCTGTTCTGTCCTGCTCTGAAGTAGATGGCCCCAAAAAAAGGTCTCCGTAGCTCCTCTAGCAAGAAAGTTGCTAGTAAGGAGCAGAAGAAGCAAGTTACCAAGGAGGCTGGTCTGCCGGCCGCCACGTTTTTTGGGAGTAAAAAAAAAAGTACGCCTGCAGCTGCAGCGGGATCTGCTGGGGACCAAGCTGGGAGCAGCACCCCCGCTCCATTGGGCTCATTGCCTCCACCACCACGCCAACTTAAGTCAAAGCCCTTGAGTGCTTCAGAGGCAGTCAGTGTACTTCTTCAATCACCATCGACCAGTGATGTTGGCTCATCGCAAGAAAGTAGCAGCAATGTCCCTGAATTAACACAGGTTGTTGTAACTCATCTGACAAGTGTTGAACAACCAAAGCCGCAACAACAACAACATGTGCAAGTACAAGCCCAAGTACATGTGGAAGGAGAGGCAGCGCAAGGAGATGCGCAAGCAGAGGTGCATGGAGGGTCACAAGTGCCCATAATAGTTGTTCCTCCCGAAGTAGGGGCACATCAGGAAATTGACAATCAGACCGAGGTATCATTTGAGGAAGCCACTCCTCCTGATGATCATTCATTGTCTTCCGCATCCCTAGAAAGGAAAAGATCAAGGGGGGTGTCTACATCTTCTTCAAGCCCACCTCCTTCTGATGATCTGGATGAAGATTGGGAACCACGGCCACCACGGCTGTCTGAGAGTGAGGCACACCATGATCTGACAAAGATACCTAAGCATAAAAGGAAGGTCGTCGAAAAACTCATTGCTATGGAGTGTGATGAGGCTCAACAAGAAGTGATGCATACTGCTGCTGATGAAGCCCTTCACGACGACGATCCAGTCATCATAATGGTCACTGCAGCCCCAGCGGGCATGCAGCAAAGAGATATTTTGACCCTATCCCAAGAAGCTGCTGAGCGTGATGATGATGTCGACGAGGAGTCAATGGAAACACAACAATCATTGGATTTGGAGTTAACTAGTACACCAACACCTACCGCTTCCATATTTCTTCCTCGCAAGAAGGGACCTCCATCCACCTCAACCTCAATTAGTGGTGGTGAAAGTGCAAAACGTACTGAAGTTCGGCAATCCACATCCTCCACTTCATCTGGCATTAGCAGCAGGACCACCACCACCAGTATCGCCGCCTCCTCCGGCCCCCAAAGACATTTCAAGTCTCCAGTTTGGGACTTCTTTAGTGTTTGCCCAAGAAAGGAAAACGTAGCCATTTGTAGCATTTGTAAGCTTCGAGTTAGTCGTGGTAAGTTTGGTACCAACTATGGTATCGGAGGCCAGAGAGGTCATCTTAGGAGAGCGCACCATGTCCAATGGTTTGCGCACCTAGAGGCGGTCAAGGAAGCCCGAATTGCACGTAATGAAAACGTTGATTTTTCATCTGATGATGACGAGGAGGAAGAAGACGATTCAAACACTTCACTTTCACCCAGTACCCCTGTCAGCAGCACACCCCATGTGAGCCACACTAAGAGTGTGGGAGAGAGTGAGACATCAATGCGGAAAAGTTCATCAGCGAGCGTAACTGGGTTGAAGATATCATCATCATCCCGTAAATCCTTGGTCCAGGGCAACATTAAAAAGATGTTGTTTACAGAAGCGCAATATGAACGCAACCACCCACTGACGCGTCTGTATAACACTAAGCTGGCTAAAATGCTAGCTCTGGACCTTCTCCCTTTCTCTTTTGTAGAAGGGGTTGGTTTTCTAGAATTAGTGGCAGCGCTCTGCCCTAAATGGAAGGTTCCTAGCCGGTTCTATTTTGCCCGAGTTGCGGTTCCAGCACTACATGAAGATGTTCTGAAGGTGATTGGGGCAGCTTTGCAGAAGAGTGCTGTTCACACTATACATCTGACAACAGACATGTGGACCAGTGGCGCAGGCGCTGATTACATGTGCATCACCGCACACTAGGTCTTTTTTTCAGGGGCTAAAGCAAAGCTAAACGCAGGTGTTGACGCGGACATTGTTTTTAAAGCTGCTCGGAAACATGCAACACTAGCCATGTTTGGTTTGGAGAAACGTCACACAGCAGAAAACATTTTGGATGTCTTTAACACAAAGGTCCTTAACTGGCTGTCCCCAAAAAAACGCCAGGTTGGTTATGTTTCCACGGACAATGGCGCCAATATAGTTAAGGCCATAAAGCTGGGTGACTATTTCAGAGTGCCGTGTTTGGCGCACTGTATAAACCTGGTTGTCCAAAAATTCTTGGGTAATAAAGCCAGTGCAGCGTACAGTGTATTGGACACCTGCCGAAAAATGTGCAACCATTTCAGCCATTCTTTTAAGGCCCGGAAGCAGCTGAGGAGCCTGCTATATCAACGTCAAATGCCAGTGAAAGCACTCATCCAGGAGGTGGTAACACGTTGGAACTCAACCTTCTACATGCTTCAGCGTCTGTATGAGCAGTATACGGTACTCGATCACTATTTCTTAGCACAGGGTACAGCTCAGAAGGAGGACCTGAGGATGGGTGCGGCGCAATGGAACATAGTTAAAAGCCTGATACGCATGCTTCGTCCTTTTGAGTTCTTCACTCGTGCAGTCAGCAGGGAGGACTGTAATTTGGGAAAAGCTATCCCATTGTTGTACATGCTGGAGCACCAACTGAAGGAGGTGTGTTCTGTGTTTGAAAAAGATGAAAAAAACCAAGACTCTTTTGTTCTGGCTGAGAAATTATTAGAGCACCTACAAGGTGATGAACGTCTTAAAATGATCCACTCAGACCAGCATTATATTTGTGCTACTTTTCTGGATCCATGCTACAAAAAGGCGCTGGCAGGCCAAGCATTCTTTCCTTTTGCTGATGAAGATGTTACAAGTCACAAACGGTGGATAGCCTCCTCAGCCAAGAGGTTTGAAAGAGAACGGCAGAAAATTGAAGGAGAAGGCAGTACATCAGCATCAGCAGGTCATCCCCAGTCACAACAATCCTCTTCTGCACCTGTGGCTGCGGCACAAGTGACCTCTCAGCCGTTAAAGAGACCGGCAACCGGATCATCTGCACCACCAGACGCAACAGTAACATTGGACGCTGAAGAGGATTGGCTAGCTCGGCTTGGGTTTGGTTCTCAAAAGGTCACAGCAACAGCTAAGCAAAGAGGAGGAACCTTGGAGGAGAACCTTGATTTGATGGTCAAGGACTATCTGAATGACTCAACAGAGGTCTATGTTAATGCTGACCCATTGGCGTATTGGCATGGGAAAAAAGAATTGTGGCCACAGCTCACCAACCTGGCTTTAAACTACTTGTCTTGCCCACTCGCAAGCGTGTCTTCTGAACATGTTTTCAGTGCTGCTGGTGGCATTGTAACTTCCAAACGGAGCCGCCTCTCGCCCAGAAATGTGGAGAGGTTAACAATGATCAAGATGAATCAGCACCTCATACCACCAGATTTCAGAGTACGAGAAAGCGCGCCGGATGAAGACGAGGTGGCCAGCAACATAGATGAGGGAATTTCTTCTCTGTCAGGTGACACTGAGCTCACCTTGCCTGAATTCGCAGAGTATGATGACGAAGCCTTATTCTCATTCCTGGACCGTGATACCGAGCCCTGAAAATGAGACAACGAATCAATAACTTTCTTTTTCGTCCTTATTCACTTTTATTCCTGTGTGTCTGTCTTTCTTTGTTGTGCACAGTTAATATAATTCAAACTGTAATCAGATAATCACAAAAACAAGCCCATCAGCCGAACTGTCTTCACTTGTTTGCTAATTGATTTGAAGGTGCCGCAGTCTGCATTCCTCAGGTTCACAAGTTCAGAAGAACATGCTCCTCTATCCTCCTCCTCCAGACTCCTATTTCCATCAAAGCAGAGGGCTGGTTTACGCCCAATGAAGAAAGACTCAGCACTTGTGGGGGTGTTGTTCTACCTCTTTGCAGGTGAGTTGACGGCTCTGGGGCCATTGCTGGAAAGCTCTAAAAGTGGTTTGGACCAAATCCGAGGCGCACATTTTTTAGTGTTTTTGCTGACTTGCTTGCCTTTGAGGTGCTCTTAGGGGGGGTTCCGTCTGTTTGTGGGTGAGTTTTGGGGTCTGGGAGCACTGCTGGGACACTCTAATCTTGATTGCATTTGCTTTTCAGGAAATCCGTGGTGGCAAACCGGACTTATGGCCTAGCTACGCAGCGCGTTTGGACCGAAGGCCGAGAAATATTGTAAGTATGAGATTTTGCTTTTGGCCTGTTTGGGGGTGTTATACTTTTTGGCGGGTGGGTTGGCGGGTCTTGGGGCATTCCTGGGAAGGTCTAATATCGGGTGGAAGTGGTTGGGACAAAATCCACGCGGAAAAGCCTTTTGGCACTTTTTGTAACTTAGGGTTTGTTAGGGTTAGCCCTAGCAGCAGGATTGCATGTGTTTCGGGGTGTTCTACATTTTTGCAACTGAGTTCTGGAACTTCTGGGGTCTTAGAGCACTCGTGAGAATGTGTAATTTTGGTTGCAAGTCATTTGAAGAAAATCCATGGTGGGAAAGGGGGGATTTGGCATAGTTAAAGAAATCCTTTGCCACTATTCTTAACTTAGGGTTCGTTAGGGTTAGCAGTATTTCTATTGCATGTGTTTGGGTGGGGGGGTTTTCGAGTCTTGGAGCGATGCTGGCTATGGATACTTTTGCTTGGTTGCTTGCAAGTGGTTTGAATGCAATCCACGGTGGGTAAGGGGGTACTTGGGCCTACTTTTACTTTCAAAGTACGTTTTGTCACCAGTTTTCTGCTAGGCCTCGTTTTTTGAGATTTGATTGGGGGTCTTCTACATTTTTGCGACTGGCTTTAGTAAGGGTCTGGGTGGGAGCACTGCTGGGAAGATCTAATTTTGTTCTAAAACACAGTTTACAGTACACCTAGCTTGAGGGGAAGATCTGCTACATTAATTTGCCCATACTTATTTATCCTTCAAAAGGTGACTCAGACAGAGTACGCACTTTCAAAAATATTGTACTGTCTACTAGGAAAATCAAAGTGTGACTTTTTGCACTCCACAGCCAACATACCTTATATTTATTTATCAGTGGTCTTGCAATATTATATCACTTCCTGTTTTTCTTTGAATAATTACAGGCCGGGTTTCAGTCTGTGCAATGGGGAAAATGGATGGAGTCAGGCTTCACATTAGCGAGCCACAATTCAGCATCCGCCAGGCAGGCAGTGGACAGGGTGTCTTCTGGTCACCAACATTGATGGACGAAGCGTCAGCTGCAATGGAGGAGTGCCGCTAATAGGAGGATTTTTTTTCTGCATGCAACTTACTTAACACTTTCAACAGGACAACTACAACAACAAACAGATACAGTATCCATTGTGTTTTTCTAAGACTGTGACTACATTTCTTGGATCTCTCTCTGCTTCTAAATTGATCCCTTAACACATCACTTAGTCCACTCCACAAGCACCACACATAGTCATTTGTAAGTGCTCCTACGTAATTTGCAAGTCGCAGCACGCCCCAGCCCGTAGAGGACTGGGATGGCCCCAATGATGAAGCCTGTCACCAAGGGGCAACCCTGGTGAGTGAGGGGACACCTAGAAAAAGAGCAATTTCTCCTTTTCTATCTACTATACCTTCCAGACCAACCCCATTGAGTGTTGTGAATGGATTTATAGTGACCAGCAAGGCTCTCAGGTATCTGGCAACAGAGACCTTATGTTGAATATAGTTATCAATAATTCCACACACGCCCTGTACTGTCGTATTCTTTCTTCCACAGTTGTCGAAAGTACTACTTACTTTTCACTGACATGCATGCAGTAGTGCATGCACTTTCAAAGATTGATGGATAGGTTTGTACCCAAAGATTTGTTTATGTTTAATTGTTTGTCCATGCTGTGCTTTTTTTACAGGGTGTCTTCTGGTGACCAACATCGATGGACGAAGCGTCAGATGGAATGGAGGAGTGCCGCTAATAAGAGGATTTTTTTTCTGCATGCAACTTACTTACCAATTTCAACAGGACAACTACAACAACATACAGATACAGTATCCATTGTGTTTTTCTAAGACTGTGACTGCATTTCTTGGATCTCTCTCTGCTTCTAAATTGATCCCTTAACACATCACTTAGTCCACTCCACAAGCACCACACATAGTCATTTGTAAGTGCTCCTACGTAATTCGCAAGTCGCAGCACGCCCCAGCCCGTAGAGGACTGGGATGGCCCCAATGATGAAGCATGTCACCAAGGGGCAACCCTGGTGAGTGAGGGGACACCTAGAAAAAGAGCAATTTCTCTTTTCTATCTACTATACCTTCCAGACCAACCCCATTGAGTGTTGTAAATGGATTTATAGTGACCAGCAAGGCTCTCAGGTATCTGGCAACAGAGACCTTATGTTGAATATAGTTATCAATATTTCCACACACGCCCTGTACTGTCGCATTCTTTCTTCCACAGTTGTCGAAAGTACTACTTACTTTTCACTGACATGCATGCAGTAGTGCATGCACTTTCAAAGATTGATGGATAGGTTTGTACCCAAAGATTTGTTTATGTTCACAATTGTTTGTCCATGCTGTGCTATTTTTTCTTGTCTCCCAAAACCTTTCCCAAAAAACCCCGTACCCATCCATTTTTCAAACCCTAACCCTCTTCCCCCGGGCTGTGTGGTTTTGATTGATGTGTGACTAAATTACAGCAATAAATCCACACACTTGCTGGGGAGGATAAGGTGATAGCAACAGGCTGGTGAAGAAATCCAAGGATATATTCTTACTCTGCTTGACAAAGACCCATGGCTAATGTCAAAGAACTTCAACCGAATTAGTTATACTTTACCATTTGTTAGGCTACAATGTGGCACTGTTCTAGTGTACTTCTGTCACCTGCTATATTCTCTATTGTACCGTTGTATTGCTCAGGAGAACAAACCAGATTTCATTTTCTTTTTTTTCATAGGCATGCAACTGCCACTGTGTCACACCACTAGTACCACCGCTATGAGGAAATTTTATCCGCCCAGGATTGCCAACCTTATTCGCTGTTTCCCGTGGAGCCAGCCCTGGGCCTAGCCCTACTTGCAAACAGAAATTACAGGTAAGATAGGCGTTTGGTTGGAGGTAGTATAATTGAGTATTAGGAGAGATGAGAGATTGACGGTAGTACTACTAAAGTCCTAGGACTATTCAGGAAAACAAACTTACTGTTAAACCCCCACCCACCAGACTTAAAAGCAGTAAAAAACAGGTATGGTCAGATAAAGTTTCAAAAAGTATATTTTTATAGCCCTAACAAAATAATCTCCCGCAAGACCCTCCCTTACCCCAACGATTGTCCTTCAAAAGTCCCCAAAAAACCCAACTCCCAATTCCCACCCCCCAAAAGTCTCTAAAAAAGGGGCAAGGGACACTATGGCAGGGTGCTGTTGGATTTAGCAGCCAGGGCATCATGCTCCTTGCGGAGGGTGGCAAGTCGGAAGCGGAGGCCCTCCACCAAGTTCTTATAGTTCAGGACCTCCTGCTCAAGGTAGAAAAGTCTGAGGGATAAGCGGCGCCGGTGTGCCATGCAAATCCTGTGAGAGGCAGCTGCTTTCTTTGCTACTCGGCGGTGGCGTTTGGCTTTGGTAGCCCGGCTCCGTACCGCTGGAGCACTGCGCTGGCTGGCAGCCCGCACGGAGGAGGATGCAGCTGTCCCAGTGGACGTTGTTGTTGTACCTGACTGCAACTCCTCCTCCAGGGCCACCAGCTGCCGATATTCAGCGACAGTGGCATCCAGCCTCCGTTTCCGGGCCATTCAAGCCAGCTCCTTCCTCCTTGATGGTATCTTGGATTTGGAAGGAGCAACTACATGAAGAAAGAAAGACATAGTCTGTAACCAATGCGCCTTAAGATTAACACAAAATGATTGAGCAGAAAGTTGTCACAGTACAAGTAGCAAATTGAAAGCACAGTACATAACTATTGAGGACAGTATCTATGTAACGTCCGACTTCTTCATCCTTGCTCTAACATTAGTGGGAGTTTAAGGAACAAATTCTACAAGCACTATGGACTTCCATTACAGTCGACTATGACAGTACACCAGTCTTATTCTTCTTCTTCTCTCTTGTTTAGGAAAATTGGTACGTTATCTTATGCAAGCCGGCATAATGCCAGCGCAGTGAACTTGCACCCGAGAAAAACAGACGCACACCATGGTGAGGGAGACAGACTTGCGTTACTGTACCGGTCCAGTACATGCAGGTGGTGAAGCTCTTACTTTTCTATTATGGGTGGCACTGAGAATACTCTGTTAAAAGGGCTACTGCTTAATTAATTTAGCTTTCACCCTACAGTGCAAATGAGTATTAGAAAAGGAAAATAAAGAAGCTAAATCTGATTATCTATCACTTCACATGGGATGTATTTGATGACATATGGGATGACTTTAGGTGCTTTGCTTATTATTGAGTGAACAGTGATACCCCCACACATGAATGACGTACTACTACTAAACTAAAGTTATTAAGAGAGGTAGGGAGTGTCCACCGTAATAACCGGATATATGCTGTGCTTGCAGTTGCAATACAAACTACTGCTACTATTCATGGTAGTATTTGGACAAAATTACAACTTCTTTTCCTTGCCTTTCCTACACTGGAACGGACGTGCGGGTGCGGTGTTACATGCTCTTCAAAGTAACACTTAGTTCATCCAGTGACCGTCTACTCTCTCTAGATACACATATGCTATCTAAGAGTCAGATAGTACCATGAATGATCCAGGCATCCATCCATTCAAAGTATATGCACACATACAGTTTCTGTTTCACCCACCCAGGCTGTTCTCCTTACACCCATCCTTGCTTCATCATTCACCCAGCCATGCACCATACCATATTCTTTCCTTCCCAGCCACCTCGGGGACCAAGCAAACACATATCATTCTTCTTTGCCAGTCATCATTACATTTCTCGTCCTTCCACACTTACTTACACCCTTCTTTCGCTTTTCGTTCATCCCTTCCATCAAGTTCACCTCAGATCTGATTGGGATTCTTCTCGCCAAAAACTTCACAGCTAAGTCGAAGTACATTTAGAGGAGGCTACTACCTGGTTTATTTATAATACACCCGTGCAGAAAGCACACTCTGCAGTCTTCAATCTCAAATGATTAAGGAATGTATAGCTTACATCTGCCCGCCACCACCGTGTCATCCCCCACAGATTTGTCCGGCACTTCCACCGCCTCCTCCCCAGAGTTGTCCTCGTCCAATGCCACCACCACCTCGACGCTGGCCCCGCCTCCAGATGTTCCACCTACAAAGTACATTTAATAATGTTAGAATACACCACTCACTACTATATAATATTTGGTCTAGGAGGAAGAAAGAAATGTGAAAAAAACAGTATACAATTCAATAATTTGTGACTGTCTACTGTAAAGTAAAAATGTCCCTTTTTACAGGGAAGGCTGTTGTCTTGCTACACTTTTTGGCACAACTGATGAATGCTTGCTTTTTATTTTTAACACGCACCCTTTTTTCTCCTAACAGACAGAAGCTTGACTTCTAAGAACACGAGCAGGATCAAGTTCAAACCAGGTGAGAGCTCGGCTCGACCACAAGAAATGTGTCCAATTAATCGTCAGCACTAAGCACTTTTCCATTTCCAGTTAAACGTTTACTTTTATGACAAACTTGATTTCAATAAATGTGTTTACTTTTAATAAAGCTTTTAAACTCAAATAGACTCTGTGGTTTTTGGTCCTCCAGACTAGAGTGGATGAGCTAAAGGTTTTGGAATTTTTGCAAGCATAAGTCCGTGCCTCTGCCATCGGTGACTTTGGGAGCTAAATGACTCTGCCACACTATCTAGCCAGTAAGGAGATTGGGGGTTCAACTACAAAGTCTGTTATCACTGAGGTATGTGGAAAGTCTAACAGCACCTATTATAATTGATAAGCTAAGCAATGCATTATTTAGTGTCCATAGTTCTGTTTGTGCAGATTTGTCCCTGCAACAGTAGTAGAATGGATTGTCCTCCTATCCAAACCAAAAGTAAAGTAGTATCTTATTCTTTCTTGGTGGTCATTCACCTTTTTATTGTTGGCAATTGTCAAAGCATAAACATTTAGAATACTTGAAAAGACATTATGGACAATCCCAGAGGACTGCACTCAGTGCATATAGCTATTGCTGACTAGAATGGGAGTCCAATGGAAATGCCAAATGTGCAATCTTAGTTAGCTACACAGACAGACTAATAAGAATAATCTAGTAATACCACACGGAGTCATAGTCGAGGCAGGATAAGAATTTAGATCCTGTCTACAAGAAGATCAAAGACGATTTAGAAAAAATCGAATGAGGAACGCTAGGAAAAAATAAGTACTCTATATTAAAATTAAAACTTACTGGGGCCAGCAAAGGAGCCCTCGCCTGCCCGGTCCTGGCCTGCATCGTCAACAGCACCCTCCTCTTCCTCCTGTGTCCTCCTCTTGCCCCTGGGGGAAGCTGATGTACAACATGAAAGAAAGAAAAACAGAAAATATGGATGATATTTGTCAACCAAATCAAACATTTCAAAAGAACTAACAAAATATTTTTGCGAAATAGCAAGCAAAAAGACAACTACTCCACGGGATATATTATTGACCAATCTCATGTGGTCGACTACGTTATTACTTTAGTATTGCTTGATTTGCGGACCGTCGAATTGGAAATTACCTTATGTAACTCACTAAACAAAGTACTAAAAAGGTTTGCCTAGGATTGGCAGGCAGAGTCCGCAGCACGCGAAGTGAGTCAGTGACAGCCAAAGTCCATCGTGATTGAAGATCAGCGACAACACTAAAGTTTCCTACTACATTAACCAGTCATTAAAATACTCAAACTATCAATCCACCACCACTATTTCTTCTTATCGCCATGTGTACAAAGGAAGGACTGGACTTGAGTCTGTAGGGGCTGATTTAGAAGCCCCTTGCGGCTCTTTTGCTCCATTGTTGCGTGACTTTTGTGACGCAGCGGCAGCACAAAAGAGGCGCAATGGTGCGGCGTATATTAACAACGTGACGCATATGGGAGATGCATCACGTTGTAAAGCCTTGCGCCAATAGGGGGCGTTCCGGCGCAAGGGAGGGCGTTCCTGCGCAGGAACGCATCCTAAAAGTGGCTGAGGGAAATCTACAAGATTTTAATCAGTCACTTTGAGGACAATGATGCGTGACTCAAACCCTGCGCCAGCTTGAAGCAGACGTATGGCTTGACGCAGCATTGGGGAGATAGGGCACCCCAGAGCATTGATGGAGCTGCACCATCGTTGCGACGCAACTCCAGCCGCCTTTACGGCACAGATGCGTAACGCTTTGGTGACGTTTTGGGCCCATGGTGCGCCGCATTGTAAATACGGCGCACCATGGGTGATGATGGCGTGACGCACAATTACTGGCGCATCCCTGCTACTTTGCAGGGATGCGCCGGTAATTAAAAATCTGAACCTTAGTGTGTAGCATTACGCAGTTCTTTAAACTACACTCATACATAATTTCACAGGCCAATGAAATGAACACTAAATCTAAAACAAATAAGCATAGTAGCAACACTACTGAGGAGAAGGAGAGCAGTGTACCTGAAATGCACAGAAGATTTTGAAATATTTACCTACAATGTAATGAGCAGCATTATTGCTCTTGGTAAAAAACAAAAATTTGCAATATAATAACACAGCAGCAGAAAACATAGTAGTAAAGAAATAGCTACTACTACTCACCAAGCCCAGGGATCTCAAGGCCAAGGAGGTCGAGCAGATCTCGCTCACGGGTCAGGACATCCGTCCAGCGGTGGGTGGCCTGGTTGTAGGTGCGCCAGACCCGAGAGTGGTGGTAAATGGCCTGGCACACCTTATCCCACCGCTTCCGGACCCCGTACCCGGCACTGATCTTGCCGCCTCCCATGATGGTCCTGGGGAGGCGGCGCTGAACATAAAAAATGAGTTGGCCCACCTCCTCCGGGGTAAAGATCTCCCTGGGTATGACATCCTCCCCCCTCAAACGCCCGCACGGGAGCCGGACACGGGGTGCGGGACCCTTCCCCTTCTCGGGATGCTTCCCGGCTCCCTTCACCATGGTCTGGGCGGAAAGGAATAAAGAAAATAGAATAGGGAAGAGAAGAAAAGAAAAGAGTTTAAAAAAGTAGTTTAAAATTATCCAAAAGTAGCAGTAAACACAAAAATATAGGGCTAGAAAAATAGAGGGATAGATAATAAGTAAAATAGATAAAAAAAACTTCAAACAAGCAAAGGATGGCAGAGATTGACAGAGGATACAAAGACCATGCCCAGAACCATAGTAATGAATGAATAACAAGATGGCCGCGCCCGTTCACGACCGCGCGGGTAAATTCGTGCGAGATTTTCCTTGCGAACACTCGCGAAACTGTACTGGCGAGCCGCACACTTTGTGAGATTACACTTCGCACCCGGAAACGGAAATACGTCAGGCAAACAAGATGGCCGCTCCCTTGAACGACCGCGAGGGTAACTTCGCGCCTTGCGCTACGAGCGGCTCGCAAAAACGCACAAAACCTTGCGAAATAACACACCGCAAAAAAAGAAATTGCATATTCGCACAAATTCACGGCTTCCGAATACGATCTCCCACGAAATTGCAGAAAAACGAGTTTTGCAAAACTGAAAGCAATCGGCAGGTGCAAGAGTTCAAACTCATCATTAGTAACAATTCACTGTAGTGCTTCCTGACTGGGGCCCCTCCAGAATTCAGTTGCTAGTTGCAACAATTGTATGACCCTGCTCTGACCCTCACAGCAGGCTCATAGAATAGCTACAAGTAGGCCACAAAGGTCCTGGAAAAAAAAATGCACTGCAACAGAAAGCAAATTACAGATAAGGAAGCAGGTGCCAGACTGGAATTTTAAAACAGTGAAACATTAATAAACTAACCCCAAATTAATTCATGTCAGTTGAAGCAGGGCTGGTGTGCTTGCTTTTCCCCCCCATAATCTACAGTGATGATGAACCAGAGGGTGGCATTGATGTAACAGAGGGTTGCAGTGGTGAAACAGAGGGTGCTGGGAACCTGTGATGATGAACCAGACGTAGAAACAACATAATCGCGACCGTTGCGAGCCGAAATGTAAGTTCGCAATTGTGAACTGGTACGAAACCCTCGCGAACTGGCAGAAATCCTTGCGAACACACAAAAAAAATCCGCAAATTCGCGAGAATTCGCGGATTTTGCGGATTGCGAGTTCGCAAATCCGCAAAATTCCCGAACGCGAGATTCGAAAAATTCGCCCATACTTAATACATATATACATTGACTAACGTACTCAACTGGTGCTTCTAAAATACCCCTACCCCGGTGTACCTGACCTAAGCCTAATACGTGGGAAGGAGTAAGTAAGTAGCAGTTTAAGTTAAGTTGGTTTTTCCAAGAATCTGACTCAAGAATTCTCTTCAAGGGTTTAGTCAGTTCAGTACCTGGGTAATAGAATGCAGGAGGTCTGGTATTTCTCTTTCAGGACTCGATATCCCAGCAGCCCGCAAAGGCGGCTGAGAGCACCAGAGCTGGATTTCTCGGCAGGAGAAAAGACAGCATCTCTCTCAGTGCATCAAAAAGGAGGGGCAGCGTCCGTGGGGTCTCGCATCAGCTGGGCTCTCGGGCAAGTAGTTAGCTGCTAGGCTCCAAAACCACCACTGTGTGTTTGCTTAAGGCAACGTTGGTATATTTATACCTGAAAGGTGCCGAGTTTGACGTAAGGTTTGGACATAAGACGTCAATAAAGATGTCACTAAGAACTGACTGTTCCTTTAGTGTTCGCAGGAGTTCAATGACAAATCAAAACAAAAGCAAATGGGGACTTCCCAGGTTGCTGGAGGTTTGGTGTGTCGAAAGAACTCGTTGTGCTCTCTAGGAATCTAAGGAAGTAGCTTTGCCGTGCTTTGGACTGCAAGGGCTATTTACTAAATATGGATCTGATTCTTATGCCATTATAGGGATATTATTGATTATAGCCGTAAAAGGGCATAAAATAGCAATATTGATTTCGGTTCCTAGATAAAAACACAATAAACCAAGATACCTCAGTGGACCAATCAGAGAGACAGAAATGAGAGTGTAACTCGAATAAGGGACTGAGTTAAGAAACAAAAGGTAAAAACATATGGGAACGGAAGACAACATTCTGAAAACATCGCCTTCCAGAAAGGTGGTAGAGTGCTCAACAGCAGATGGGAAAAACAAAATCGGATGCTCCCTTTTGATGCAACGCTTTTCCAAGTGGTGTCAACCATAGGACACATGATGACTGCCCAGACTCTTCTCACTTTTGGCATTTGATTCATAGTTCACCAAATATCCATGGTGAATAAGAGACTGACTCTGAAGATAACTTTTCACCACCCCAGCAGCTCGTGGATCAGGATGGTGACAGGTCTCAAGTTCACACAACACATTCAGGTTGTTTAATTGTAGTGCCAAAGGGAGCATTTGAAGAGATTTAAATGTATATGTCTATATCTTTTGTCAAATTGATACGTTTTCATTTAACAGAGGGGGAGAAGCAGTGTCCTTGTAAGTTAGGAGTGACTGAACACTTTTGGCTCCTAGTCAACTCTGTAGAGCTATGATATAATGAAGGCTGCTTTAGAATGTTAAGTTTACAGTTACACACAGATGAATAAAGACTTTTGATAACAAGCTCTGTGTGAGGTGCAGTCATTGGCGGGCACCCCGGCTGCCCAGACGCTACAATTCATTTTATAGTTGCCTTATCAGATTATTTTGTATTGCTGCTTTATTCGCGCATCTTTGGCGCTTTAGTATATTATCTATTGTCTGTTTAGGTGCTGTCGGAGTTCTTTATACTCTTAAGGTAGTTACCCATCTAGCTTAAAATGTCTAAACAGAAGTCCTCTTCAGCTACCAATACTATAGACAATTATTTAGTGCAGGTAGTCAGCACAATTAATAAGTCCAGAAGATTATCCCTGGGTCTAAGTTCGACACCCATGATCCCTATGATCCCTATCGAATCTTCTTTGTCAGATGCGAATCAGGTTGAAGCTCCAATCCAGGTACACCGCAGCGATTCACTTGACAATGTATTCATTCAGGATGACAACCCTGATCAAACCAGCTCCACGCTTATTAATTTGGTAAATGATTCCCAAGAATTACTTAACATGACCCAAGAAAAGTCTCCCCCTTCTTCCCCTGTGTCTGTTCCAGCGACCAGACCAGTAAGAACCTGTAGAAAGGGTGGGATTAAGCATGGTGGGTTGCGCAACAGCAGAAAAAGGACCACCCCCCTTCCTAAATTCGTATCTGAAAAAGATACTATTGGAGAAACCAGCGAGAAGGTGTGCTTGGAGGAAGAGCAAATTAAAACACTTGTAAATATGATCGATGCCAAGATCAGAAACATTGTCAAACCTCTCATAGACAAAATTGATCATCTTACCAAAGAGGTATCCAGGCTAGGGTGTATTATAAGTCAGCCAGTGGAAACGGTGGGTAACTTAATAACGCCAGCCCCTAGTGGAGTCGATCCACGGGTACATGCATTGGGTGCTGGGATAGAACGTAGGAAAAAAACGGCCCACATTCACCACCCCTGTGCATTTAATACCAACCATGGTAGTAATTTTGTAACTGAACCATCGAAGCCCACGAACACAGGTATTGAAAATGGCCCGGCCCAACATGTAGTTGAGGCTTCCCCCTTAGTCTTAGTTTTGGCTAATGTTCCCCCCTTAAAACCGGGACAAGACGAATCCACAGCCTCCTTGATAAGTAAAGCCTTCCACTGGCTCTCCAATAACAAGGTGATATCCCCATGGGGCAAACAACAACTAGTAGAGGAAATCACTATGGCTAGAAGGGTGGGTTGGATTGGGAATAGTGTCAAAAAACTCAAAGGTGACTGCGTAGTCCTACATTTTTTAAACCCGGAAGTTCTTCCCGAGGTATTAAGAAACATTCTTCCGCCACAACGGAGGAGCACAGACATCGTTCCACTAACCCTGGACTTCTTTTATCATCGCAGCAAAATAGGGAACCCGAGTATTTTGAAAACTAAGTGGAACCTAGTATCACATAAGCGGGGTAGGATCCCCCAGTCCAGCGAATGGGAAGTCGATTTAGAAAACCGATTTGGGGCACTATCCAATCTTAACGAATGTGATTGACTCATCTCTGTCGATAGAGAAGTGTGTTGTAAGCCTATTGAGCCAATCAGTAGGGATATCCCCATAGAGGGAGAGCATAGCCAGCTATTGATAGTCCCCTTGGGTAATGGGACAAGGGTAGTAGGATCACTTAACTTATGTAGTGGGAATCTGAACCGTTCCTTGAAGTTACACCTAAATCCTTTGAATGTGGAACTGATTCCCAATTCACACGCAGTTGTGCATGAACCTCCAAGTTATAGTAATTTCCATCATACTATAGAAAGGGAGTGGGGTGAAGATCTTTATGGTTCTCCCCGTCAACAGATCTCTACTGAGGTTATGACAACTGGTACAGAAGATAAAGGGTTGACCCTCCTTTCTTGGAACATTGCTGGTATAACCAATAAGTTGACATCTCCAGAATGGTGCTCATTCATCGATCAATTCGATATTCTATTGTTCCAAGAAACATGGTCAGTGTCCCCCATACTGTGCCAAGGGTATCTTAATTTTTATGTTCCAGCAATAAAAAACCCTAAGGGACGCCCATCAGGAGGACTAATAATCTGGGTCCGCCAAAACTTATGCTGCAGTATTTATCAAATGAGCTTCCCGCTAGCAGATTTACTGTCAATCCATCTTACCTGGACTGATGGCCATGGAATGGTCATATTTAATATCTATGCCAGGGGAATTGCGGGTGGTAAAGCATCGGAAGTAATAACTGCCTTGGATTGTGAGCTTGAAGCTCTTCCAACACACTTACCCTATATCATAGGTGGCGATGTTAACACCACATTTGAACCCCTTGGTCAAGAAGACCAAACTTTATCTGATGAGGAAGACAGTAAATGGGGTATTCAACAGCTAGAACTCCCTGCAGTTAACAGATGGACAGAGGCAGCTATCCAATTGAAGGCCCTTTGCTTAGCAAGAGGAATTAGAGCAGCAAATGGAAGAACTCCGTCAGACCGGCAGGGTAAGAAAACATTTAACAATGGTAGGTCCTCCAGTCGAATAGACTACATTCTAGTGGATGTTAAATTATGGAACAGTATGATTGACATGGCGGTTAAAGATCGAATAGAAAGTGACCATAATCCCCTTTGTGTGGTTTTTAAAACAGGCACAGGATTGAGGAAATTTATCCCAGGAGAAGGTAAAATTACCCTAGATGTAGTATCAACGAATAATCAGCGCCATATCAAATGGGGTAAACTCATCGAATGTTCGGAGAGGTTAGAGGACCTAAAAAAAGCTGTGCAGGAAGAAGTTGCTGAGATAAGTACACATGTTAGCAAGTTACATTTCCCCGATTTTATGCTTAATGCCCATCTGATCTTTTTTGCAAAGCTGCAGGGGTTTTTTAAGAAGGAGTGCAAAGCAGGGTATGTTCAGAACAAAAAACCAGCAGCGGGATGGTATGATAAGACCTGCAGAGAAGCTCGTGAGAATCTCACTGTGGAACTGGAGTTCTGGACTTTTTGGTTCCGTCCAGAGGTGTCAGGGATAACACCCGAAGACCCCGGAGTTCTACCTGTCTCGGTGCACAAATAAACAGAAACACGGGCTTCTCGATGGTGGCGTCAAAGACCAAAGGTTTATTACTGCAGGGACACAGAAGTCACAGAAACTACACACGGGCAGTATCCAGGAGCCTGTTCGATTTGTACAAGAAGGGTTGCTCCTTATATACGAAATATTAGCCTTCAGGCGAATTCTTCACAATGTTAGTACATTCCCAAACCTTTGTGTCCTAAACAATAAATATTTGGCGTTGCACAGGAATCGTTGATAATATCTGATGTCAAACATTACGGAGAGGGGTTCCCACTATTCCATCACAATCCCATGTCAACATTTCATTCAAGAGCCGGACCGCCTCATCGTAAATTTTGTTACCTCCCCCTAATAAAGGCCCAGAAGGAAAGGAGCAGAGCCAGGTGCAGAAGATAGAAAAGCAGGATAAGAGATGTTTGTGGGTCGTAAATGGGCAAGGCTACCAGCTTTGGCCGCCTAATCATGATCAGGCCAACGAACACGAGAACCAGTATAGCAGGACTGGCCTCAGGCAGAGGTGGCAGCCTTTGTTGAGTCATGCAGCCACGGCATGTTCTGTTCTAAGGTGCACGCGTCACTAGAGAGGTGAATCGCCGGCTAAGCCTACGTGTCCTTAATCGAAATGAAGTAATCAGAGGTCATTGCGTGTCCATTGTCTATGTGAGGGCAAGAAACACAAAATGGCTGCCATGATCTAAGATGGATGCCATGGGTAGATCGGAAATGTGTTTGTAACAGGAGTACTCTTGCTCATAGCATAGCGAAAACACCAGGATATGCTAAATGGACCATTTGCGGTTCGCTGATACCAAAATTATGTATTTACGACAATGTTGAAAACACGGGTTCAAATCGTCACGGAACCTCAGCCCCTCCTTTTGCCCTTACATAGGCAATTACTCAGTCTATGTCAGAGTCTAATTCTATGCTCATCAGGTCAGTGACATGTTGTTGTATCATCATCCTTTCTCGTGCCTTTTCTCCAAACGCAGGTGGTTTTCTGAAACAGGTTGCAGCACAGAGACTACATAGAGCTGGACCACACTGGATAATCAGGCAGCATGAGAATAGGAATACTAAGATGACACCAATGACCATCAGAACCTTCCATCCCCACGCTGATATCAGAGTCCAAAACCACTCCATAAAGGACCAGTTTCCCTTGTCTACATGTATAGAGTCGGAAATCTTGTGTAGCTTAGAGATCGCCTCATAGACTGTTGGAGCGTTATTGGGAATAAAGGCACAGCAGCTCGATTGGATCATTCTGCATACCCCACCTCGATCTGCAAGTATCACGTCTAGAACCATACGGTTCTGCAACGTCATGAGTCTATCCGCCTGAAGCTCAGCTGTTAAGTTGCTAAGGGCACCAGCAGTTTCGGTAATAGTAGATTCAACTACCCGTGTTAGTTGACGTATGTTTCTACTATTGGCCATAGGCCCCCAGAACGGAAGGAAACCTTTGAAGAAGTCTCCAGCTTCCTGACCAGCGGTATCTTCCTTGCTGAAAACACCTCTTGCTACTCTGGTCTTGTGATAATCAGAAGAAGCAGTGTACGTTGGAGGCAATAATCGAGCAATATAGCATGAACCTGAAAAGTCAGCAGGCAGCCATGTATACGCTCGGTCTTGACAAATGAAGTAGGTACCCCTAGCAGTAAGGAAGGCAGGGGAAGAGTTAGACGGAAACACGTAAGTCTCAACGCACTCACTTCTCCCTAGCTGAGCTCTCGGATTTCTCCCATTTCCTTGCAAACAGACCTGACCTCGGTGAGGCACGACCCAGATTGGAGTTGAGCTTTTACGCTTGCTTTCTCCCAAACTAAGGCGATACTCTGTAGAGTTCCAACTCAAATATACTCGTAATTCGTCTCTAGGGTAAGATGGAGTATTATTGACGTCCTTGATCATGTCAATAATTCCCTGGACTAATGCTTTGTTGGCAGAGTTATATTTAGTGGAACGTGGTGGACGCGGAGGATAGGTTTCAAGGGCACAGGCAAAAATGGTCTGAAGGGCCTGAAATGATCCATTATAGCTAAAAGGCAAAACCAGGTAGGGAATGCCTTTATCCATAGTGTGGGGTATCAAGCCACACACCCAGCAGTCTGTAGTGTTAACTACTAGTTGGTGTTGGTGCAAGAGCTGTACGAAAGTGTTGTTAATAACTTCTGAGCGTCGAGCTTGCTCATGTTCAGGAAACGAGTGAAAAGAGTGTATAGAAGAAACAGTAGAAGTAGCAGGATCAAGGGGAGGTACTGTAGTTACTGGCATAAAAATTAAATTCACACCAAAGACGATTCCACCCACCAACGTTATCAAAACAATTAAAAATGTAATAGCACATTGCATCAGAAAACATTTGCTATGAAGAATTCTATAAAGTCTGTTTCTGCGAACATAAATCACATTTTCTCGTTGCAGCGCAGGAAGCTCCATCTTCTACAATCCGCTTGCGACCACTGATGATGTGTACGTAGATGAAAATGCCTCTATCAGCCCTGGGAGTTCCCAGAACTAACAGAAAGATCGACCTTGTGTCTGACCCCCGCAGATTCAACTAGGCACACAGCCACGACCCTACGGCTACCCAGACGGCAAGGCAATTTTAAAAACAATAAAACAATAGCAAACTTCCTGGCTGGAGGCAAAGTGTCAAAATTTCAAATGTGTAAAATAGGCAGTTTCCTGCTTTATTTGTCCATATTGCGAGATCGTAAATTGTATCTCAGTTTTGCAGGAGCTGTTTGATCTGGAAACAGTGTGTTATCAGCAGAGGTTGCAATGTTCAAGTTCGCAGATGGCAAAGTTTCTTCTGATGCAGAGGGCAAGTGTTCAGGAGTCAAAGAAGTAGTTTCAGGGGGAGAGTCAGAGTCCGATGTGTCAGTTATCAGTTCGGCATCGCTGAAAGGGATAAACCTGGGGGTTCGCTCGAACTCAGAGGCACCAATTCCCTTTTTAACTCAGTTGTCATAAGGAAGTGGCAGGGGCACACGTTTGACGTGCGTCGTGTGTATCCAGTGTTTGCGGCCGGCCACACGAATAGCAGTTCTCGTTGCCAGCAGCACTTGATAGGGGCCGACAAATCTGGGTTGAAGATTCTTCGTCCTCACAAAATTGCGCACCACAACGTGGTCTCCTGGTTTTAGCTGATGACCTGGACTCTCCGGTGGCTTTGGCAATGCGTCGAAAACCTGTGGGTGAATAAGACTCAATTTAGCAGTCAAGTCGTAAAGGTAATCAATCAACATTGGATATTCCAGAGAACAGAATTCTTTCGGCCTTGGCACTCCCTAAATGTTAGCGGGACGACCAAAGACTATTTCATAAGGACTAAGCCCTACTCTAGAATGTACAGTCGCTCTCGTGGATAACAAAGCCAAGGGTAGTGCGTCTGGCCAGGACAAACCCGTGGATGCCTGTATTTTAGCAAGTTTCAGTTTGAGGGTGCCATTGTAACCCTCAACTAAACCAGCAGACTGGGGATGGTTTGCACTGTGAAATTTTTGCTTGATCCCTAAACCGGCACACACACTCTGCATAACTTTCCCTACGAACTCACTTCCGTTATCTGACCATACAATCCGTGGCATTCCAAACCTAGGGAAATATTCCTTGAGAAGAATTTTGGCAGTTGATAGGGCAGTGTTGTCCTTCAGTGGATATGCTTCGATCCATCTGGAGAAAGCACAAACTACCACCAGGACGTATTTTAGGTTGTTGCAACGATCCATGTGAATGAAGTCTAACTGAATCACTTCAAAGGGGCAAGAGGGAGGAGCGAAGTGACCAGCAGGCGTGGGGACTCCCTTGCCAGGATTATGCATCAGGCATACCATACAATTTTTCACCACTCTCTCTGCACATTTACTAATCCCATCATTCTTCCAGACTGGGGCCAACATCTTACAGATTCCTTTAGAACTAATATGCGCTACTCCATGCGCCATCGTAACCACTGCAAGCACATACGCATCAGGCAACATCCAACGCTGTTGTTCTGACAAATCAATCCAACATCCACTCGAGTCCAATTTACCCGTACTCTCTTTCCATGCACGCTTTTCCTCCTCAGTCGCCTCTTTCTGAATCTCTTTCACACTTTCCACTGTGTCCTCACACATTCCAGACTCAGAAATCCATCTCGCAGACGTAGCAACATACATTCTACTCATCATATTTCTAGCTGTCTGTTTAGCGGTCTCATCAGCAAAAGCATTCCCACGACCAACATCATCCGTGATTGCTTTATGCGCACTGCATTTCACAATCGCAACTTCAGTCGGCAAGGTTAGAGATTCCAACAAGTCGTTAACTAGCTGACCATGTTGAATCTTAGTCCCATGGGACGTAATAAAACCTCTTTCTTTCCACAAACGGCCAAAACTATGGGCCACGCCAAATGCGTACTGACTATCTGTGAACACATTCACTCTCTTTCCCTTTGCTAAAACACACGCTCTCGTTAGAGCGATTAATTCTGCAGCTTGGGCAGAATTCTGACTCACTCTTGCAGTCTCCACACTTGTACTCAAAGTCGTTACTGCATAAGCAGCAGTCACATCACCATTCTCCAATTTAAAGCATGACCCATCAACATACAACGTACCATCTGGATCTAACAATGGAGTGTCTTTTAAATCAATTCATCCTTTTGTCTCCTCCTCGGTTCTGAAACAGCAATCATGGGGTTCGGAATCACTCGACTCTTGATTAGTCGGCAACAATGTTGCTGGATTCAATACATTGCATCTTTTGATCTGTATATGACTTGCTAACAATGTCAGCTCGTAGCCAGATAATCTAGCACTGGTAAGGTGTTGCGTCTTAGTTCGGTTCATGAGTGTATCCACAGCATGAGGAACCATGACCACTAGCATGTTATTCATCACCAAACCAGCAGATTGTCGAATGGAGGCCGCAGCTGCCGCTGTAGCTCTCAAACAACTAGGCAACGCTCTAGCTACCGGATCTAATGTTGATGAAAAATACGCACAAGGGCGTTGTTTATCACCAAATCTCTGTGTCAGAACACTCAACGCGCAACCTTCTCTCTCGTGAACATAGAGTGTAAATGGTTTACTGTAATCGGGTGTACCCAACACAGGAGCTGAACATACTGCATTTCGTAACTCAGAAAAACTCTCCTGACATTCAGCAGACCATGGCACCGGACTCGGAACATTTTTCCCAGTCAAAGCTACCAATGGTTTTGCTAAAAGAGAAAAATTTGGGATCCACTGCCTACAGTACGAGGTAATACTTAAAAAGGCACGTACTTCTCTCTGTGTGCGAGGAACACTCATCTGCGTAATTGCTTTTATTCTCTCTGGGGTCAACTTCCTTCCCTCCTTTGACAAGAGATGACCTAGGTAGGTCACTTCTTGGCAGCAGTATTGCATTTTCGAAGGTGACACCTTGTGGTTCAAATTAGACAAATGATGCAATAACGAAATTGTAGCTGCTTTGCAAGTTTCCTTGTCATCGGCAGCCACCAGAAGGTCATCTACATACTGCACTAGAGCAGAACTTGGAGGAAGTACAGAAGAATCTAACTGACTTTTTAATGCCTGACTGTAAATGGGTGGACTCTCACAATAGCCTTGTGGAGCACGTTTAAACCTGAAGCTTCGACCTCCTAGAGAGAAGCCGAAAATATCTCTGCTTTCCTCGGCTATCGGAATGCTGAAAAAGGCATTCTTCAAGTCGATGACTGAAAATCATGTGGCTGTTGCAGGAATCAACGTTAACAATGCAGTAATGTCTGGAACCACAGGAAACTGTGGAACCACAATTTTATTAACCTCTCTGAGATCGATAACAAACCTATATACTGGAGGCTTTGAAGGATCAGTACGTTTCAAAATTGGTAATACAGGACTGTTACAGACATTTCCTCTAGTTTCTTCAACCACCCCTTTCTTAATCAAATCTTGCACAATCAATAAAAGTGCACGTTCACCTTCACTAGAGATTCTGTATTGAGGGATTCGTGGAAATTTGACATTTGCTTTCAAAGTGACTACATATGGTGGTATTTCCAAAAGGCCTACATCGTTAGGACCAGTTGCCCAAAGAGTATCAGGGAGAGAACGCAGCTCTGGCGGGAGTGCATCCATTGACAAGTACATTGGAGAGGTGATTCGTTTACCCAACGTAAGCTGTACTCCTTCCGGAGAACAGTACAATGCCGCATATAGGCGTTTTAACAAGTCTAAACCAAGCAGATTTTCATTACAACCTGTCGTCAAAATTAGGGGTGCTTTCAATTGACACGGTCCAACAGAAATAGACAAAGGACCTGATACAGGGTTGTAAACAGGGGAGCCTGAAAAACCTACAGAAACATTTGATAAGCCGGACAAAGGTGCGCCAGGGAGTTTCGCATGAATGATAGAACTTTTTGCGGCACCAGTATCCAACAGAAACGGTTCGACTACACCTGATGTTGCTACTGCGACATAAGGCCCACTCTGATCCACTGGAACTGATACTACTCCCTCTCTCTGTCCATGGCTGTCCTAGTACTCATTTTGCTGAAATCCCTCATCATTTTCACGATAGTCTTCAACATGATACTGTTGCGACCTATTCTGTTGAGCAGACTGTCCATTTCGCTGATCAAAGTGATTGGAAGGGCGATCGTTCGTTTGTGGAGGCATAGCACCTCGTCCTCGACCTCTAGAATTTTGCACAAAACCACCACGACCTCTCTGAGCTGCTGCAGCGTTATTCTGTGCTAAGACTGGACACTCATTCTTATAATGACCCTCTTTCTTACAATACGCACATTGATTCCACTGGTATTGCGGTCTTTGGGAACCATAATCTGTCCTTTGATATGACCCTTGCTGGGTATTGGTCTGATTCATGCGAGGCGGATATGCTTGTTGCAAAAGAACTTTAGTCTTTAAATCTTTCGTTTTCTAATCTGATTTCTCTTTCTCCTCTTTATCCCTATTTTCATAATACTGTGCAGTTGCAAGTATTTGCGCAGTTGTAGAGACAGCCCACGCACTCTCGGAATCTTTCAATTTATTGCAGAGCTCTGGTAGCAGATTGTGTACAAATTTATCGACAAACAATCTCTGTCCTACTTCTGTACTCATATCCTGACCACTGTGATCTACAAAAGTCTCTTCGAACCTCGTGAAAAAGTCGGAGACACTTTCGTCTTTCTTCTGCCTGCATGCGGACAACTTGTCCCAGTTAACGCGCAATGCTGGCATCAGAGTCTTCATTAAGTCAATTATTCTACCTGGAAGATTAGCAATTAGAGGTTCGGGTTTGGAACCACCTATTTACTGACCATCTGCTGCAATTATAGCTGCCCAATCACCACCTAGGGCAACTGGATGATTCTCTTTACGAATTTTAGCCCAAATTGGTTGCGGAACTACATTCCCAAATAACATGTCAATGTCCGCTAGATTCATTACACAAGCCTCAACTGTCTGCGCTAACTCCTTATAGTATCCGGCAGGATTCTTACGTGGATCTGGCAAGGCCTGTTTCACTGCTAGCACTTCGGCTCGCTTCCACGGAATGTGTATCCACACTCTCTGGAATTGCGCCGGAGCGGCAACAATACCGTTGACAGCATCAGCTTGTACTGCGTCGCGCCAAATTGGAGGAACCTCCCTCATTGGATATTGGCGATTCTGCTTCGTATTACTCTTTTCTAAGTCCCTTGGTGAACGGAGTGATGGATCATTCCTATAAGTTAAAATTAGTTCCATCGCTTCTTTTATATTTTGACCTACTATTGTACCTGCAGCAAACTCTTTCTGAACATTAATCAATTCTTCTAAATTCGAGTCAGAGTCATCTTCTTCTAATTCTTCACGTAAAAGAGAGCACATTTCGTCGAACACATATCGTTGTGTTGGTTCATTCCACTGCATAAATGTATCTAATACATCTCTAGTACTATATCTCCTACTCTTCGAAATCCATCTGAGAGCCGTGGAATCTAAGATTCCCCGTTCTTCAGTACTTGGGAGCTGACTACGTCTCTGTACAGAGTCAGAAGTAGGAGTCTTAATTAAAGTTTTATAGAAGGGAGACAGAATGTTAGAGACAGAATCAGTGATTCTTCGACGGACAGAAAGTGGAGTCATAATACTAGCAGATGTAGAGAACACAGTAGCAGTTGGAACAGATAGCACAGGGACAGTAGGAGTATCAGGTAAGGTAGTTTGTGAAACAGTAGGTGTAAGCGATACAGGTATAGGCAAAGAAGCCGGCAACCCAGGAAGAGGGGGTGCCGAAGGAACATTCACATTCACCACAGGAAGTACAGGAGCTTGATTCTGAGGGGCAGGAGCAGGAATACCAGGTTGTCCAGCAACCGGCAATTGAACATTCGGTACAGGCGGAGCCGTAGCACCCTGTGCATACGGTGGGGGTGACCGTAACAAGTAAGACAACAGAGGATCATTTTTGGGGTCCTCTACTATCTTAGTTGTACTTGATGGCAAGGCAGGGTAGCACTTGTCTATCGCTAAATTACGCTCTCTAGTAGCTATCTCTATTGCCTTTCAGACTCGTTGACTTGCAGCTGCTTGGCCGCCTGTTCTAAAGTCAACTCTTGCTCTTTCTGTTCTTTCTTCAACCTTTTAATTTCTCTCTGTTTAGATTCTTTTCGCCAGTAACGGAAAGAATCAAACATTGCCGGCCGGGCTTTCTTTTTAAACAATTTCACCTCTAAATTGTCAAGGACTTCAGGTTCAAAACTACCATGCAGTGGCCAACTAAGGACACCGTCCTTTTCCGTATATCGGACCCACACCTCATTATAAGATATAGGACCCACACCGTGTTTACAATAAAGATCGTATAGAGGAGTTCCAATCGGAGGAACCAGACATGAGTCCTCCAACCGGGAATCATTGTTGCAACCAAAACACGACAACATACAATTTTTCCGACTTACCATTTTGTAATCCGGAACACAGAACAAACAAAAACACGAACAGAAATGTGCACTCGAACCAAGAACTTAGGCCTACCAAAGCGAACAAATGTATCGATACCCAAACTAAACCAATAGATTATCGTAACCAGAACAACCAGTGATAATCTTACGAAACCAAACCAAACCAAGAACTAAAAAGGATTTTAACAACCCTTACGAAGTAACCAACTAGCAACCACTAAATACTTAACTGAGGCACTGAAGACGTCACCAAGGAGAAACCCGTCACGTCTCGCCGTGCTAAGGACTGCACCTCGGGTCCAAGACAGGGCGACGGTCAAGGCAACGGACCACTGCAGCTGTCCTGAACGGGAACCCTCGTGGAAGAGAACGTCGGGCCACTTTTGCGATATGCCGGGATCGATGAAGTGGGGCGCCTCCCTCAGGAATCTTCACACGAAGCTTCTCGAACTCTTCAGGCTTTTGGACCGGTACCGAATGACGTCGCCCCACGTGGGGCACCAATTGGAGTTCTGGCCTTTTTGGTTCCGTCCAGAGGTGTCAGGGATAACACCCAAAGACCCCGGAGTTCTACCTGTCTCGGTGCACAAATAAACAGAAACACGGGCTTCTCGATGGTGGCGTCAAAGACCAAAGGTTTATTACTGCAGGGACACAGAAGTCACAGAAACTACACATGGGCAGTATCCAGGAGCCTGTTCGATTTGTACAAGAAGGGTTGCTCCTTATATACGAAATATTAGCCTTCAGGCGAATTCTTCACAATGTTAGTACATTCCCAAACCTTTGTGTCCTAAACAATAAATATTTGGCGTTGCACAGGAATCGTTGATAATATCTGATGTCAAACATTACGGAGAGGGGTTCCCACTATTCCATCACAATCCCATGTCAACATTTCATTCAAGAGCCGGACCGCCTCATCGTAAATTTTGTTACCTCCCCCTAATAAAGGCCCAGAAGGAAAGGAGCAGAGCCAGGTGCAGAAGATAGAAAAGCAGGATAAGAGATGTTTGTGGGTCGTAAATGGGCAAGGCTACCAGCTTCGGCCGCCTAATCATGATCAGGCCAACGAACACGAGAACCAGTATAGCAGGACTGGCCTCAGGCAGAGGTGGCAGCCTTTGTTGAGTCATGCAGCCACGGCATGTTCTGTTCTAAGGTGCACGTGTCACTAGAGAGGTGAATCGCCGGCTAAGCCTACGTGTCCTTAATCGAAATGAAGTAATCAGAGGTCATTGCGTGTCCATTGTCTATGTGAGGGCAAGAAACACAAAATGGCTGCCATGATCTAAGATGGATGCCATGGGTAGATCGGAAATGTGTTTGTAACAGGAGTACTCTTGCTCGTAGCATAGCGAAAACACCATGATATGCTAAATGGACCATTTGCGGTTCGCTGATACCAAAATTATGTATTTACGACAATGTTGAAAACACGGGTTCAAATCGTCACGGAACCTCAGAACTCAAGAAGAAAAATATATTAGGGGTGAGAAAAGCAAGGGACACTTATAGGAAGGTGCAGAAAGAGGCTAAGAAAAAATGGGACGAGGACCATTGGCGTGAATTGAAATCAGCCTGTGGTGCAAGGAACCAGAGCCAATTTTGGGCTCTGGTTAAATGGGAGAGAGGAGGGGTGGCTGAACTCCCTCAAAATAATGTAGCCCAAAATCAATGAGTAGAATTTTTTAAACCCCAATATGCCTCTGTACAAGCTAACAAGGAACAGGTCTTAACCCCCACAATTTTCTATCAAGATCAGCTATTTTCTTTAAAAGAGGTTAGTGCAGCGTTAGATTGTGTGACCAGGGGTCGTGCCCCAGGAATGGATGCTATACCAGCGGATGTGTTTCTAAGTGATCGTCCATCCTGGTGCCAGTATTTTGCATGGCTAGCAAACTCTGTGGCTAGAGGTGCCCCCATACCTGCCTCTTGGAGGGGCGCGGAAATAATTTCAGTTTTTAAAAAGGAAGATAAATCATTACCCAGCAACTACAGACCTATTACTCTCATAGACTCAGCACAAAAAATAATAGGTCGGCTAATACAAAATAAACTTCAAACCTGGATTGATGAAAACGATATTTTATCACCATATCAAGCTGGGTTTCGCCCATGCACAAGCTCGATTGACCAGGTGTTCTTTTTCATAGCCCTGTATTGGAGGAATGTGTTGATTACCAATGGTACCCTGTATGCTGTGTTTGTAGACCTTAAATCAGCCTTTGATTTAGTACCCCGTTCCAAACTATGGGGGGTCCTTGCTGAAGCTGGCATGACACCGGAGCTATTGACGCTACTTGTCCGCTTGCATGAGAGCAACTACGCGAGAATCAGATGGGGTGCTCAGGGCGATGTGACGGACACATTCCCTGTCGAGCGAGGGGTACGAAAGGGGTGTGTGTTGGCACCAACATTGTTTTCCATCTACATTAATGGGATAGTAAAACATCTAAGCCGTTCCCCTACTGATGCACCGATATTGGCTGGGACTCGCGTGCCCGTTCTCATGTTTGCGGACGACACGCTCATAGTTTCCCGTACACCCAGTGGCCTCCAGAAGGCAGTAAATGCCTTTGGTGAATTCTGTAAAAACCACGGACTCGAGATAAATACATCTAAGACGAAGTTCATGTGCCTAAATCAGAGAAACACCTTCAGGGGGTCTATAAACGTTGATGGTATCCCTTTAGAGCAGGTTGAAGCCTTCACATACCTGGGTATAAACCTCCAAAGTGATCTGGGTTGGAAAAAACACGTTGACATGGCTGTGTTAAAACACCATCAAATGGCAGGCGTAGTCGCGCTTAAACATAAAACATCATTGACTAAGCCCATTAGCCCAGCACTAGAAATCTATAATATGAAGGCAGTTAGTGCTTCTCCATATGGGGCAGAGCTTTGGGGCTTCTCCAATCTGAGGCAACTAACATTGGCAGAAAATAGTTTTTTCCGTCGCCTGATTGGTGTCCCCCAAGTACCCCCACTGTAGCAGTGGCTTATGACTTGGGCAGGAAAAGTATTAGGGATCTAGCGCGACTCCGACCGTTGTTATACTGGAGGCGTCTAATGACTACTCCAGAACTTGTGCATTTCGCAGATGCCCTAAAGGATATTATACGGGCAGATCGTTTTCATTCGATCTCATGGTTAAAAGAGATAAGAGGTTTACTTAGCAAGCTGGAACTTGATCACTTGTGGAATTCTCCCAATATTGAAAGCTTCCCACCAAAGGCTACGTTAAAGAAAATGTATTGGGAAATGGTATGGATGTCTATTCAAAGTTCAAGTACGAATGCAAATTTAACAGCACGATATCTGAACATCAAATCGATACCGTTGTGTGAGCTATTCTGGGACCTTATCGAAAAACCATTGGATAGAAAACTATACTTCCAATTTAGGATTGGAACGCTCCCTATAAAGGCGTTTACCAGTAAATGGTCGAAAAGTGTAGACGACAAATGTCCCCATTGCAAAGATTTGATAGAGGATGTAGCTCATATACTGTTTGTTTGCCCTTTGTACGCTAATCCACGGGGTAGCTGGATAAAACCAGTGTGCCTGAGTATAGGAACACGTAGGTGCATAGAGGCACTAAGAATATTAGAGTCAGACTGTACACCTCATCTGGCAATTGCTATTGCAAAATTCCTAGGCTGGTCATGGATTATACGCACCCGCACTTTACAGCTGCTTGGCACAGTTTAATGTTTTTTTGTAGTAATGAGGATTTCTAAAGATTTGGTGTAGCTAATTTCGTAACAACAGTATCATGTTTAATCAGTTTTTTAAATAAAGTTTTTTAACCTTGTTCTAGTATTTATGATTATGTAAGTTAGGTTGTATAAATGCTTTTATGACTGTTGTCGAATAAAGCTTTGAAATTTGAATTTGATTGTTTTATGGTGGATATCAGTCATGAGCTGCAAATACTTACATACAATGTACCAGCAAAGAGGCATTGGAAATTATGTCATCCGCCTGCCACCTGATCATTTTGATAGATTCAAGCTGATCTTGTGCTCTTATAAATCTATTATTGGGCAAATATGTTGCTTGTATGTTTAAGACACACTCCAGCATGTTGACAACAGTGAATTAACAATCTGTGTTTTCTGAATTCCAGTCCGGGTCTTGCGTCCGCGTCTGGTCTGGTGGACTGAGCGCAGGAGCAGTAGCTGCGGTGAGGCGGAGAAACAGTGGGGCACGGTGCCCGAGTGGTAGCTGGAGACCGGGTGAACCTGCTGGAGAGAACCCGCTAGGGAGATCTGGCTGGAGAGGCCGTGAGCTGCTATGAGCCGCCACTGAAGGCAAGGTGAGTAGCAGGAGCGGCATAGGAGCAGAGACACCCCCTGCCTGCCTGCCTGCAGTGACGTGGTGTTGTGGGAGCCCCGGATCCTGTGAGTCCCGGGAATTGTAGCTGGACTGTGGGAGGACTGCAGGAGCAACAACAAAGCCACAATAAGGCAACAATAGGTCCATATAGAAGTGGCAGCAGCAGCGTGGGATCAGCATGGGAGCATCAGCAGGTAGCAGTCCCAGTAGTCCCAGTCCCAGCAGTCCCTGCCAGGGGAGCAGGGGGCTGCAGAGGTAGCAGAGACTGCAGAGAACACAGAGAGGAGGCTGAGGTGAGCTGCGGGTGGCAAGCGACTCGGTATGGTTGTTCTGGGGTAGTGGTGGTAGCGGTGGAGCCAGTGGACTCGTGGCAGCAGCTGCTTCAGAGTGTCGCCCATTGTAGCCACCTGTAGCCTCTCCAGTCCTGCTGCCCTCTTTTCACCACTGCATTGCTGCGTTATCCTTGTCTTCATTAAGGCACAGAGGTTCAGTGGCTAAGGAGGTCACTTGGGGTCAAAATTATCAAAATCCCCACCAATAAAACTAAATGTAAAAGTAAATGTAAAGCATAAGTAGTACAAGGAGTAAAGGGGGTGGGCAGGCGCTAGTTTTGGCTATCCCGCCCCTCATGATCTCCTTGGGCTCAGTAAACCGTGTGTTTCAGCAGCAACAATGGCAGAGAGCAAGCACCGGTAACCGAGCAACAGAGCCTGTTAGCAGCAGCCACCAAGAGATGCACAGAGGGCCAGCAGAGGACCAGAAGATTAGGATTTAGTAAGAGGCATAACCGGAACACACAGGATCACACAGGATTATACAGGAACACTGGAGCTCTCAGTACACCCAAGAGGGAAAGATACAGATCAACCCAGTCCCCCTAATAACCTAAACCAAATATCACATGAGAGATGCCCTATGTTCACCTCAGGAGACTTCAACTGTAATCTCATAACCAAAAATCGGAATGAAAGAAAAAGGCTGGAGAACTGGGAAGCATGAATAATAATGAATGAATACGAAGGCCTTGGACTGACAATTTTGAACGGTAACACAAAGGGAGACATACCAGAGTCAATAACGCACTTGAGTGGAAAAGTTTGTTCAACAATAGACTTCACTATTACCAGGAGCAAGTTAGTCCCACTTTTTGATACATTTCAAATCGACACACGTATAGCACAAGAAGCAGGAATCAGAGAGGAAATGTGGACTCAACACGTACAAAGCATGTACAGTAGCACAGTATCGGGGTCCGTAGAAGGGTCATAAAGGCTGCTCCCCGAACAGGAAAAAACACAACCTACACCCATTTAGGATATGGCCGAATGTAAAGATCCAGGGTTAGAGATATGTAGCAATGAACCAAGGGACCGAGAAGGTGGCAGGTCCAAATGGGCTTCCCAATGTGCTTTTCAAAAATAACCCAGATTTCTGGTCGGACCATCTTACGCCGCTCTTCAATCAGATTTATACGCAGACCAACGTTCCCGATTCCTGGAAACGGAATATAATGCATCCAATATTTAAACATGGAGATCACTGTAAGCATGGAAACTTCAGATTGATATCTCTAATTGATGTTGAGGCCAAGCTTTACGCTTCTTGTCTCCTAGTCCAGCTTTGTGATTGGATGGACGAAAAGAACATAATTCCCAAGTTCCAAATGGGTTTCAGGCATGGGATGGGCACAATAACAAATGTGTCCATCTTGGCCCTTTTAATGGAAAAAGCGGTAAAAAAAGAAAACATGGCTGTACGCATGCTTTGTTGTTATACAATGCGCCATCGACTGAGTGAGTAGAAAGCGTCTCTGGGAAAAACTAAGCGCATGGGGATCGCTGAGTCCATTACTGAACGCAATATTTGCCTTATATAGTGACACCTGGGCAAGACTGAAATTAGGCAACGGGTGCAGCACAACTTTGAGCATTCATATGCAGCAAGGTCTAAAACAAGGCTGCATCTTAGCGCCAAGCCTATTTAATTTGTTTCTCTCAGATAACAGCAAACACATGGAAGCAGCCGATTGTCATCCGCCGAATATGACCAACGAGCCAATTTCATTTTTACAGTATGCTGACGATATCGTAGTGTTGAGCCAAACCCCCATTGGATTACAAAGAGCAATAAATACCCTAGTAACCTATTTGGACCAGGAAAACTTTGAATTAAAGAAAGAGAAAACCAAAGTCATTTGCCTAGTGGACACTAATAAAATTAAGTTTAAGTGGTCTGTGAAAGGGGCAACGGTGAAAGAGCAAGGGTCCTTCTAATATCTTGGCATAACAATAGGACAGCGGTACAAAAGGTAACAATAGGACAGAGCATAACACACAAAGACCATAAATTGGCCGTAAAAGCCAAAACACAATCGCTAATCTTCGCATACAGATGGCTATATAAAGAATTAGATTGCCCGAACCATAACTTCCTCTTAAAAGTGATGGTGGCGCAAATTCTTCCCACTCCGTCAAATGGCCTAGTCACTTGGTGTGGCAAGGAAGCTAACTTATTAAATGAACTTCAGACAAGGGTTTATAAGGTCGTTTTCAACCTGCGAAAGTCAGCCTCCTCAGCTCAGGTCCGTCTGTAATTCGGCCTCCAGAATCAGAAATTCCGGGGCATGAGCAGCTTTGTTAAGCAATGTCATAAATTCTGCTCCTCCGATCCAGACACAATGAACAGGTTATGCTGGGAATGCCGGAAAAAATTAAGTACCAGGTGGATCAAGAAACAACGAACTCATGGGGAAGTTATTTGAGAACATCACTGGCCGACCTGGAACTACTAACTGCATGGGAAAATAGGGCAGAGAGCAAGCATCAGTAAAGCTGTCAATGGTGCAGCAAAAAAGAAATCTTTTCCGGAAGATAAAAAAGCAATTTTCAAATGTTGGCATGGCTGGACTGTCATCAACTCTTATAAACCTTTAAAGCTGCAAGCATATTTAATAATTCATTTTAGCCTGCAGTTAAAAAAGGGCTACATAGACTATCGGATGGGCTTGCACGATTCAAAAGACCTACAGCCTTCTTGGAAAAACACCCAACAAACAGCGCATTGTCGACTATGTGGCTTTTAAAAGGAATCTTTAATTAATCTATTATGTGTATGCCCAGTAGTTATGGACCTTAGGAGACAGTATTTAAAATCCATTTTTAAGGAACTTAATATTCACACTTGCAGGCAAGCTGTGATATGCTGGTTGGATGGTTCCTCTATAATCTTGGCCTGCCGGGTAGTAAAATACCTGGCAGAGGTAAGAAAACTTTTACGGCAAGCCAATCCGGAGGAAAACAAAGAAGTATAACCGACCCAGCATGGGCCCAGCTGACTCATCTGTATAATAAATGGACAGAATGTAAAACTTATTAAGAGACTATTTTGTTAGCTGGACCACAGAAGTTGGTTTTAAAATACATTTTACACTTCACTGTATAACTGCCCTTTCTTTCAGGATCCTGTTATTTGTCAGGGCTTTTTAATTAGCCAGACGGTTGTTTTTAATATTTTGACATTGGCAGTTAATTATTTACCTTTGACGTTATGTTGACTCACTGATAGCATGTCTTTATGTTACCATTCACTTGAGTGTGAGTGACTATATAACAGTAAGGTCTAAAGCACTATCATGGTTCTAGCAATGAAAACGATGTATTCAGTCAATATCTCTATAATGATCTTCATAACATTGTATGCTGATGGTCAAGCACCTGCACTTTAGCTAAACATCCAACGGGATCCCATCAATGTTGTCTGGTTTTAATTGTGAATGTAAAGATATACTTTTATTTTTTGGGAAATGTGAACATATTTTAACTAATCATAAAATAAACTATGACTTGATTTGACACACTCCAGCCTAATGTTGGAAGTCAATGTGGAGAGGCATGTATTTAGCCCAGATTTTTAATGCAGTGTCCAGAAGTCGTCCATGAGCATCCTTTGTTTAGAATTGGATCACTTTTGAAGGACTATTCAAAATAGCAGTTATCAAGATCCTGTCAGATGGTTCTGATTCCATTGTCAAAAATATTGGCAATAAATTATCCAGCATGTAACCATGCTGCAGTTTCATGTTCTTGTTTCAAATTAATGAATAATTATGAGGTAATCAATTGCCTTTTTCAATGCCTATGCTGGCAATTTTCAGGGAGAGTGTATTTTCCCAGGCTTTTTGCTTGTTAACGTGAACATCAATTTTTGATATCTACAGGTGCATGCATTATGGTATTGATGCACTGTGTAGCCACAGAAATAACTGCAAATGGTCCCACTAGCAACAAAGAGGATAACAAATGAACGTGCAATCAGATCCTCAGCCGAAGTCTCAGAAAGAGATCACTGCACATGTAATCAATAGTAGGTGGCTTATAGGCATGGATCTTTAAAAAAAATATCCAAATCCCTGTCATGGGGAGCTGAAAAAATGTTTTGACTGGCTTAAGAGTCCCTTCATGTCCTGTGGACATGAAGGAACTCTTAAGCCAGATGAAAAGCCCTTATTGGATGGAAACAAAGGTTTATGCCCAAAGCTTCATTATAACTTACACCTTAAATACACACTACAGAAGACTTATATGTTGTGGGAGGAAAATCTGAGAGCAATTGATGGGCAAATACAACAAATTTCATCTACATCTTTTCAGGGCAGATCTTCAGAATGATGGACATATTGTACACCTACAAATACAACAGACCGTAGTATTTGTATTTTATTGGGTCAACATTTAACACCCAAAAGAGCACTGGGGTTGGAGTGACTCCCCAGGATGGTGCTATATAGCTTGTTGGGCAGAAACTTCTCAGGAGACTCATTTGTTGGATGCTAGTGGATCTACATTGTGGAACCATAGTTTTGGCTCTGGTAATGAGCTATGAAGCTTGTTGGGCACATCCCAATTGTAAGAAGCTGGGCTGATGAGTATGGGATCAGAATATTTATATTTGGACATAGAAGGTTTTCCAAAGCTCTACCTTTGGAAAACCTTCTATGTACCAGAAATTAATTACTATCTACCCCTATGGAAATCTAGTATCTTCACACAGTTTAGCAATGATAGAATGGGACAGATCTGTGAACAACATGGCATCAAAAGAGTGGGTGATATCTACGAAGGGGATACCCTCATGACGTTCGATAAAATACAGCAAAAATATAATATCCAGGCTAATCAAGCGCTTAAATTCCTTCAGATTTATAAAACGTTAACATCTATAAAACTGAGAATTTCCCCAGGAAGCAGAATCAGTATGATCGATTATCTTTTAAACGGTGGCACAAAGATCAAAATGGTTTATAGATCCTTATTGGGAGGGTTCCAAGACGATCTAGAAAAATGTGAAGCTGCCTGGGTGTCGAAATTGGATAACCCGGATGTCGATTTGGATAAAGCTCTGCAGCTAGGTTGGAAATTTTTTCGCTCCACAAATCTCAGGGCGCAACACTATAAGACCCTTTTTAATTTGTATTTTACACCAGTTAAACTTCATCAATGGGGTAAAAGGGAAGACGATAAATACCCTAGATGTCAGGAAGGGCCTGCTGATATAATACATATGTTTCATAATTGTGAAAAGTTGAATCTAATCCGTATAGATATTGCAAAGTTTTGGGAGGGGTTGCCAGGTGTTAAGATCAACCTATCCCCTACCCTAATGATAATAGGCAGCGATAGCAATATGGGGCTTAGCAAAGAGGCTGAAGCCTTGGTTTATATCTCTGTCGCGGTCCTACTGATTCTTATCTCGGCAGGCTGGAAAGATACGGTAGCACCCTTCTTCCAGATGTGGTTGGCCAGATTGCTGGCAATTCACAATATTGAAGGTTCCCTATACGAGAGTAAGGGTAGGAAAAAACGTGAAATGGGATTGAATATCTTGGCCCCCTATCAGGACATAGAGGGAGTCTGTCGCCTAGAGTTTGTAATATGTGTATGTAAGAATATTTATTTATGTATATATAATATTTGTAATTTGTATATATGTATATATAAGATTTGTATATATTCTGAAATAATGCAGGGTGATCCCCGTTAATTTTATATTGATACCATGTAATCTGTACCTGCTTTAAAACTATTTATTCCGGAATATTCCAGCAATACTATAATGTTGAAAAGTATTTGTGATTTGCACTAGGTATTTGAAATAAAAAAATAAATAAAAAAAGAAGGTTTTCCAAAGCTCAAAATTCTGCAGTTGAACATACATTCCTTTGTCTTCCCTCAAACTTTGGATTTTCAGCCTAGAAAAGATATTTCACAGAGCTAGACACACCCAGAGAAGTGTTAGGCTTCCTCGTCTTCCTGTTTTGGGCATGCCTTAAATCTATCATCCTGTCACTGCCGTTATTTTGCATCACCCCTTCTTTGTATGAAAAACAAAAAAAAAAGAATAAAGCACCATTTCTTCGAATTCAAATATGATGGTGCAAACGCTTAAGAACGCATCCCTTCTGGGATTTCTAAGCCCACCTTCAGGTCTGTACACAGCACTCAAAGACAGGCCCCCTCCCACCGATTAAAGCTAAACACTGTCCTGTATTTCACCTCTCTCCATCTCCCCCTGGCGACAGGTGCCATGCAGTCTCATGGATCTTTGGGTTCATACATAACAACGGTCTTTGTGTGGCCGAGATGCAACCTTATCTTCCATCCTTTCGCGTAGGGTGGGGTTTACCTGTCTATCTCAAATTCTGTAAGTTCCCTTGTCATCCTGATAGCTTTTACTCAGCTAGGGTCATTTTGCCAGAGATCCTTTTGTGGCGATAAGAGCATTATTGGACTTTCATACCTAATCAAGTGCTCTGATAACAAAGAGACCAAATAATAGGTCACTGCATGATGCCTCCAACTGGTGGAAAATGGTTTAGTTCCAGCCAGTGGAAAGGAGGAGTTCTAATAATCAATCTCACGATTTTTTGTTACCAGAACTCGAAGTCTGTCAAAGACTTTAATTTTCACTAGTTAGTAAAACGTTGCAAGGATGACATGTTTAAAGTTCCTAACCTAATGTGCACCAATGGGCTTTTAAACACTGAAAGGGCTCTCTGTAAAGCTTCCACGAGCTTATCTAGTAATTACATGTGTGCGCATCTGGCACTACTATAAATGTAAGTTAGCAAAAATTCCATAGAGTATATCTGAACATTATGAGCTAGGCCTTGCAGACTTTAAGGCACACTTACAGCTGGCCTACAGAATGTTCGACTAAATAATGCACTAAAGCCCTTTTTAAGGAAGGCTGAAATGGAGAAAATGCACTTAATGTATGGCAAATGATGAAAGTGATATGAACACTATTCAGTGGGTAAAAGTCACAAATCCCATCACCTTGCTGCATATAACAGTTTATGTAGCATAGATATTTCGATGACGAATCTCAGGACGGTAAACAGCCGAAGTGGTCCACTATAATGATAGATATGGAAAGCAGGGAATGTGTACAGGTTGTGAAAGACAACAAAGTTTATTCATTTGGTACAAGTAAAAGCTAAAAAGAAAAAAAATCCAGAGATGGCACTTACATTAGCTATGCATGTGCACATGCTTTTAGTGTAAACTCAATGGCGTCTGTGGTTCTCTAAAAGTGACCGGCATAAATACAGCCTTTAATTGGCTTGCACTAATGTGCACAGCATGTGAACCTGGGCACATATTATACATTATGTCCCAGAGCGAAACGGGTGTGTGCACCCGCTTTGTGCCCCTATGCCCCCGAGAGTACCATGGTATTACAGAAGGGGCCGCAGATGCTTGTACATCCCTTTTTGTAATACTGATAGCACTGACGCACATTTAACGCCATCTCTGTTATGGGAGGGTGTTGCTTCATTTGCATGGGTGTTTGTCTCCATGCAAATGAGTGAATCCCTTTTCTCCTGCTGCAGCACCCTATTACAGACTTGGCAAACACGCCCTTAAGAGGTGCCCTGAAACTGTGCCACAAAAAGATAGCACACTTTCAGTCGCCTCCTAAAAACAGCCCTCTTTGGTTAATACTAAGCATGGGTGACAAGTAAGGCTGTGCGAAATTAAATGATGGGGTTGTAACGAATTGGGTTATTGGGTGAGGGGGTTGGAAGCCCCAATCAGCCAACAACCACAATCCTTGTCAAGTAATATAGTTAGAACACAACACAAGAAAATGACCGAACCAATTCAGAAAAATTGAGTAAATGGGAGCAAATAAAATACCAGAAAAAAAAATAGGTTGAATTGGAAATATTCAATTCATAAGTATTTAGTGAAAATAGCACCTAAAACCCACAGTCATCTTGAAGGACTGGGTTTTTCTAAGACCCAGCGGTGCCAGGGGACAACACCTGAAACCTTTGTGGGTAACTTGTTCCGGCGTACCAACTGACAGAGACTCGGGACACTTCCTTCGGCGTCAAAGATTCGAGGTTTATTACTGCAGGGAACACAGAAGTCACAAGAAGTACAACACGTGTAAGTTCTGGGAGACTGCTTCAAATTGCTACTGTGGGTCGCTCCTTTTATACACATTTCTCTCATAGGTTAACATGGTACACAAAGGTTTACAACTTGGTTCCCATAATAAACGCCAGAAGGGGTTGCCTTCATGTATTCAGGGTCCGGAACATAAGTACGGAAACATTTGGCGGTTCCCAACTGTAAAAACCCATCTTCCCACCATTAGTACATTCCAATCAGCAGTAAACAGATCGAAGAAGGAACAGAAACAGGTGCAGAGGAAGGCAGAAACAGTGGGGAGATCGGGAAGGGTGTAAAAGGGGTGGCATCGGGAAACACGAGTTGCAAGCATCAAAGGGACGCGCCTAATGAGATGCACGGCTAAGACAATAGACCGGCACGGCAAGATGAGCCTCGAGCGGGGCCATCTGCCTTACAGTATCATCCCCCTCATCATAAAGACACTTTCAAAGGAAACGTGTCTTCCGCAAGAGTCTTGGGAATCCCAGGGTCACGAAGCGGACAGCGTCCGTTCGCTGGCTACTTGAGGGCAAGAGACAAAATGAATGCCGTATCTAAGATGGAACCTGTGGGTACAGATATAGAAACCCACGAAACAGACGAACGGTTTAGGTTAGCACAGCAAAACTGCGTACACCAACTAAACTCGTCATTTGCGGTTCATAGATACTAGACTCGACCATATTCGTATGAGTCAAAAACACCACTTACGATCGTCACGGAACCTCAGACGCTCCTTTTGCCCTCATGTAGGCAAGCACTAGTCAGAATCATATTCGATATTCATCAGACCATCTAGATGTTGTTGCAACATAATTCTATCCATCTGAGCTCCTTTGGTAACAGGCGGCTGTCTTATACACGTCGTAGCACAGAGGCCACATAAGGCAGGACCACACTGCACACAAAGGCAACACGTGAACAGAAACGCTGCAACAACTCCAATGATCATCAGAATCTTCCAACCCCAAGTCGACATTAGGCCCCAAAACCACCCAAGTAGCGTCCAATCCCCTACGTCCACGTGTATGGACTCAGAGATCTTATGCAACTTTGAGATGGCTTGATAGACAGTCGGAGCGTTATCTGGAATGAAAATACAGCAGCTCGAATGGATCACCTTACATACTCCACCTCGATCTGCTAAAACAACATCTAAAACCATCCGGTTTTGTAACGTCATGAGCCTATCCGCCTGAAGTTCTGCGGTGATATTACCAAGGGCACTGGCAGTGATATTAGCTGTTGATTCCACCACTCGAGTCAACTGTCTCAGGTTCCTACTATTGACCATAGGCCCCCAAAACGGAAAGAAACCCTTGAAAAAGTCTCCTGCCTCTTGACCGGCAGTGTCCTCTTCGCTAATCACGCCCCTCACAACTCTAGTCTTGTGATAGTCTGCATCTACAGTGAATGTCGGAGGCAACAAATTTGCGATATAACATGAGCCCACAAAGTCAGAGGGCAACCACGTATACGCACGATCATGACAGACGAAGTATGTACCCTTGGCAGCCAGAAACACAGGGGAAGAGAGCATCGGTAGGATATAAGTCTCGGAGCAAGCGCTCTCTCCAAGACGAGCTCTCGATCTTTGGCCACGACCTAGTAGGCAGAAATTACCAAGGTGGGGTACGATCCATATCGGAGGCGAGCTTCTAAGCTGTCTTTCACCCACGAGCGCACTGTACTCAACCTCACTTAGATCCCTATAAGCTCGCACCTCTTCGTCCGGGATGAGCGACGGTTCGTAGATATCCCTATCTAAGTCCGCAATCGCTATGGCCAAAGACTTATGGTACGGACCAGGACCAAAGTGGGGAGGACGTGGCTCTCGATTGGGGTAGGAATCTAGTGCGCTTCGAAACATTGTTTGAAATGCTCGAGCTGAACCCTGGGAACTATAAGGAAGGACCAGATATGGAATTCCCTTATCCGTGGTATGTGGCATTAACCCAAACACCCAACAATTAGTAGTATTTACCACTAACTGATGCTGATGAAGGAGCTGAATAAAGGAATTATTTCTGAATTCTGCACGTCTAGCCTGCTCGTGTTGAGGTAAGATGTGAAAAGAATGAAGAGAAACAGTGGGGGTAGTTTTAGGTTCAGGAGAAGGGGTAGGTGAGGCAGAAGGCAAAAACGTCAATATCAGATAATACACCCCACCCACCAATAATGAAGAAACAGTTAAAAACAGTAGGAACACCTGAAACATAAAGCATTTGGTACGGGTAATTTGTTGCAGTCTGAATCTTTGCGCCTGAGCTTTTTCCAAGTCCACAAGCTTCGAAAATGCCATCCTCTAAAACCGTCCGCAACGTTTCTTGACGCACTTCGTTCTGTGTAGCAGTAGTCAATCCCTAGGAGTTCCCAGGAACCGATGGCCTTTGACCTAGTGTCAAGACCTACTAACCAGAAGGAAGTACACGCTCGGCCCTACGGTACACCTGGATGCAAGGTATCTTTATTCACAAATATGCACAAAAGTCTTTCAGCTGTGGAAGCAAAAACACAGATGTGGAAAAAACTCAATATTTACAAAATCATAGTTATACGAGTGTTTTAGACTGATCGTGTCAATGGGGTAACGTAAATGTTGAGGAATAAGAGCAAATTTTATTAGTCCTTGGTATTAGATCGCAAAAAGTATCGGCTCTTTCCAGGACGTGTCTGTTCGTCAAACAATGGATCCGATGAGGGAACAGAGTTCTGTTGATCAACCAACTGTTCAGATCTTGAGCTTTGCGGTGACAAATGTTCAACAATGTCGTTCTGCTGCACTGAGGATTCTCCGACAGGTTCAGCGTCGCTAAAAGGTACGAAAGTCTGCAATTTCTCCGTTTCAGATGAAGCAATGCCTTTCCTCACCCACGAGTCCGCCGGTAAAGGTATAGGTACCTTTTTGGTGTGGGTGGCATGCACCCAGTTCTTCCGGCCTTCCAAACGGACAGCAGTTCTCGTGGCAAGGAGGACCTGGAAGGGTCCAGTGAAACGAGGCTCGAGGTTTCTTTTCCTTCCAAAGTTCCTCGTCACCACCCAGTCTCCAGGCTGGAGCTGGTGGCCTGGACCCTCCGTCTGCGTCGGCAGTGCTTCAAAGACCTGTTGGTGAATTAACCTCAGTTTAGCAGTCAGATCATGAAGATAATCGATCAACATTGGATACTCAAGATCAGAAAACACACTCGGTCTAGGGACCCCCCAAACATTCGCAGGACGGCCGAACACTATTTCATAGGGACTGAGCCCTACTCGGGAGTGTACTGTCGCCCATGTTGACAACAAAGCTAGAGGCAAAGCGTCAGGCCACGAAAGACCAGTCGTAGCCTGAATCTTCGCTAGTTTAAGTTTAAGGGTGCCATTATACCCTTCAACCAAACCTGCTGACTGGGGATGATTGGCGCTATGGAATTTTTGAGTAATTCCAAGGCCCTTACACACACTCTTCATCACACTCCCTACAAACTCACTTCCGTTATCCGACCATACAATCCGTGGCATTCCATACCGAGGAAAGTATTCCTTCAGTAGGATTTTTGCAGTGGACAGAGCTGTGTTGTCTTTAAGAGGGTAGGCTTCGATCCATCGGGAGAATGCGCAAACCACAACTAAAACGTATTTCAGATTATTGCATCGCTCCAAATGGATGAAGTCTAGCTGAATCACTTCAAAGGGACATGAAGGGGGAGCAAAATGGCCAGGAGGTGTAGGTGTTCCCTTACCAGGATTGTACATCATGCATATCATGCAATTCTTCACCAATCTCTCAGCACACTTAGTGATACCGTCATTCTTCCACACAGGGGACAGCAACTTACAAATACCTTTTGCGCTAATATGTGCTAACCCGTGTGCCATCGTCACAACAGCTAGCACATACGCATCTGGCAACATCCACCTCTTATGCTCCGACAAATCAATCCAACAACCATTCGCATCCAACTTTCCCGTACTCTCTTTCCACTTCGTCTTTTCAGTCTCAGTGGCTTCATTCTGTATCGTTCTCAGACTCTCAATGGTGTCCTCGCACATACTAGTCTCTGTAGGTCACCTAACCGAACTCGTCACATACATTCGAGTGCTAAGGTTCCGGGCAGTCTCCTTAGCAGTCTCATCTGCAAACGCATTACCACGACCAACATCATCCGTCACCTTACGATGTGCACTACATTTAACAATCGCCACCTGCTTAGGTAACGTAAGTGCATCCAAAAGATCATTTACGAGCTGTCCATGCTGAATCTTAGTGCCATGGGATGTCATAAAACCTCTCTCTCTCCACAATCGTCCAAAACTATGGGCGACGCCAAAAGCGTATTGGCTGTCGGTAAACACATTCACCCGTTTCCCTTTCGACAACACACACGCTCTAGTCAAAGCGATCAGTTCTGCAGCCTGAGCAGAGTTTTGATTCAATCTCGCAGTTTTCACAACAGTATTCAAAGTTACCACAGCATACGCAGTCGTCACATCACCATTCGGTAATTTAAAACACGAACCATCCACATACAAAGTCCCATCGGGATCTTCCAAAGGAGTGTTTTTAAGGTCCACACGACCTTTTGTTTCCTCCTCAGTCCGCAAGTAGCAGTCATGAGGGGTTACTTCGTCCGACTCCATGTTAATGGGCAACAAAGTCGCCGGGTTCAGGACATTACAACGTTTTATCTGAATATGACTTGCCAAGAGCGTCAACTCGTACCCAGACAACCTTGCACTCATCAAGTGCTGAGTTTTCGTACGATTTAAGAGAGTGTCAACTGCATGCGGAACCATCACCGTAAGCATATTATCCATGACCAATCCTGCTGATTGTCGGATGGACACCGCAGCTGCCGCTGTTGCTCTCAAACAACTCGGCAATGCTCTAGCTACTGGGTCCAAGGTCGAGGAAAAATATGCACATGGACGCTGCTTACCGCCGAAAGGTTGCGTCAAAACACTCAACGCACAACCTTCTCTCTCGTGCACGTATAGAGTAAACGGCTTGCTGTAGTCAGGGGTACCTAACACAGGAGCCGAACACAACGCGTCAAGCAATTCAGAAAAACTTTTCTGACAGTCATCTGTCCATGGTAAAGGAGTTGGAACATCCTTGCACGTAAGAGCCACCAATGGTTTCGCTAGCAATGAAAAATTTGGAATCCATTGTCTGCAGTATGACGTGATACCTAAAAAGGCACGCACATCTCTCTGAGTTGTTGGCACAGTCATTCGGGCAATCGCTGCAATTCTCTCTGGGGTCAACCTTCTTCCCTCCTTTGACAATAAGTGACCTAGATAGGTTACTTCTTGACAACAATATTGAAGTTTAGAAGGAGACACCTTGTGATGTAAGTCACAGAGATGTTGCAACAACGATACCGTGGCAATTTTGCAAATGTCCTGAGTATCTGCAGCCACCAATAAGTCGTCAACGTATTGGATCAAGGCTGCACCAGCCGGCAACACAAAAGCATCCAGCTGGCCTTTCAAGGCTTGACTGTATATCGATGGACTTTCACAGTAGCCCTGAGGAGCACGTTTAAACTGGAAACTGCGACCACCAAGAGAGAAACCGAAAAGGTCTCTGCTTTCCTCAGCAATCGGGATGCTGAAGAACGCATTCTTCAGATCGATCACTGAAAACCAAGATGCCGAGGCTGGAATCAGAGTCAGTAGCGCCGTGATGTCGGGCACAACAGGGAACTGAGGAATCACAATTTTATTTACCTCCCGTAAATCGATAACAAAACGATAAACAGGTGGTTTTGAAGGATCAGTACGTTTTAGAATGGGCAACACAGGACTGTTGCACACGTTTCCCCGTGTCTCCTCGATAACGTCTTTCTCAATCAAGTCATAGATAATGGCTAACAACGCTCGTTCACCATCAAGGGAGATGCGATACTGGGGAATACGTGGCAATCGCACATTAGATTTCAAATGAACAACATAAGGGGAGATATCAAGCAGGCCCACGTCATTAGGACCTGTTGCCCACAAAGATGCAGGAAGAGAACTCAATTCCGGTGGAAGCTTATCGAGAGACAAGTACATTGGAGAGATAACTCTCTCACCCAAAGTAAGCTTCACTCCCGCAGGAGAACAATACAACGTCGCATATAAATGTTTTAGCAAATCCAGGCCCAAGAGATTTTCACCACAACCAGTGGTCAGAATCAACGGAGCTTCCAGCTCACGAGGCCCAATTGTAAGGGGTAAAGGGCGCGAAACCGGATTGCTAACAGGGGCGCCAGAGAATCCAACGGAAACATTTGTTAAGCCAGACAAAGGTGCGCCAGGGAGTTTCGAATGCTTTATGGAACTTTTCGCTGCACCAGTGTCCAACAGAAAAGGCTCAACGACGCCCGAGGTGGCAACTGCGACGTAAGGCCCTCTCTGATCAACCGGAACTGATACTACTCCCTCTCCTTGTCTATGGCTGTCCTAGTAATTACCGTCGTCAGCATCCTGATCGACGTAATAATCCTCCACATTGTACTGAGCAGATCGCTCTTGTGACGATCCACGTTGATCAAAACAATTATTGGAGTCAGAAGTGTTAGTGGAACGATCATTCTGAGCACCGCGACCTCTACCACGTGATGTCTGTTGAGAACCACCACGACCTCCTCTAGACGAATTACCACCATTACGCTCATTGAGGACTGGACAATCGAATTTCAAATGACCCTCCTGTCTACAATAGGCACACTGATTGTACCCTAACGAGGATCTCTGTGAAGAGGAATCATTTCGAGATTGCGACCTATTTGGCTGAGACTGCGATCGATTACGTTGTTGCGAATCATTCTGATTCGAACGCGGAGGATATGCCTGCTGCAACAACACTTTAGTTTTAAGCTCTTTCGTTTTCTTGTCAGCACGATCGTTCTCCTCTTTCTCCCTATTCTCATAATATTGAGCCGTAGCTAATATTTGAGCAGAAGTAGAAACAGCCCACGCGCTTTCAGAATTTCGTAATTTGTTGCTTAAGTCAGGCAGTAAGTTCGAAACAAATTTGTCCACAAACAACCTCTGACCACCTTCGGTACCCATGTCTTGACCACTGTGGTCAATGAAAGCCTCCTCAAATCTCGTAAAGAAATCAGAGACGCTCTCATCCTTCTTTTGTTTGCAAGCGGACAGTTTGTCCCAATTTACCTTCATGGCTGGCATAAGCGTTTTCATAAGAGTTATTATTCTCTGAGGCAAAGCCGTAATGAGCTGTTCAGGTTTAGCCCCACCAATTTGTCGTGTGTCTGCTGCTACAAGAGCAGCCCAATCACCACCTAATTCTGCCACGTGGTTTTCTTGACGAATCTTTGCCCATACCGGTTGCGGTACGACATTGCCAAACAGCATATCAATATCGGCAAGATTCATTATCGTAGCGTCTACGAGCTGCGATAATTCTTTATAATACCCTGCAGGACTTTTGCGAGGGTCAGGCAAAGATTGCTTCACCTGCAAAACTTCAGATCATTTCCATGGAAGATGTATCCACACTCTCTGGAAATGTGGCAAGATCGGAGGTTGAGCTGCAGCATTACCTGGCATCCACACTGGTGGAACTTCACGCATGGGATACTGACCAAGTGCTTCTAGTGGTCCCTCAATGTCTTCTACAAACAATGCTCGAGGCATTATAGAGGGACGAAAAGATAATAATTGCTCAACAGCGCGTCGAACATTGGAGTCGACTATCATTCCGCTTGAAAACTGAAGCTGTGGATTAGTTAAAGCAGTCGATACATCGTTCGATGCATCTGCCGATATTTGATCACGTAAAACTTTGCACATTTCTTCGAAAACGTATCTTTGTGTCGGTATATTGAATTGACAGAACGTATCAAGCACTGCACGTGGAGGATTTCTAAGAGGGTATTTCATCCAAGCCATCGCCATATTATACAGCGCAGCACGTTCCCTGTTACCGGGAAGCTGACTACGTCTTTGGGGACCGCCCGAACCAGCAGACTCAAGAATAGGTCCAAGAGAATTGAAAAAGTTAGCAGCAACAGAAGGGGTACGACGTCGAGTAGATGGAGAAGTATAACATAGGGGATTAACAAGAGAAGAGTTGGAAGCAGACGAAACAGCAGGAGTAAGTAGAACAGGAGCAGCAGCGGGAGCAGGAGTATGGGGAAGTACAAGCGGTGGAGCAGTAGGAACAGCAGTAGGCAAGGGAGCAGGAACAGTCGGAAGAACGGGTACAGGTTAAGGAACAGGTTGGGGAACAGGCACAGGAGCAGGTACAGGGGGAACCACAGGAGTTGCGGTACCCTGTGCGTACGGAGGTGGCGATTTCAAAAGATAGGACATTAGAGGGTCCTCAAACGATTCCTCCTTCTTATCCGACTCCATTGCCAAAGCGGGGTAGCATTTATCTATAGACATACGTTGAAGCCTATCGAAAACTTCTTTTTCCTTTTCCTCCTTATCTCGCTGAAACTGTTCTGCTTTTTTCACTATAGTAGCAACTCCATCTCTCTGGTTGCGTTTTGTCTGTCTGATTTCTTTCTGTTTGGTTTCTTTGCACCATAACCGAAAGGCATCAAACATGGCCGGCCTTGACTTTTTCTTAAACAATTTAGCCTCGAGGTTATCTAAAATCGGGGTCTCGAAACTACCATGAGGTGGCCAACTAAGGACACCATCTTTTCTAGTGTAGCGAATCCAATATTCATTAAAGGTAATCGGACCTAACTCATGCTTGCTATATAATTCGTAAGTTGGAGTTCCAACCGGAGGTATCGGACATGAGTCCTCCAGTCGGGAATCCGCACCACAACGACCAAAACAACTGAACAAAGTACTACGGCCAGGCATCTTGCACACTAGCTGAGTTTCACAAACTTTAAGGGTTACGGGATTTACCAAGTCCCAGCAAAGAGCAAAAACCCTCGGTTTTGGCGACTGCAGACGTCAAATATCACAACAAAGAACCATATACTAAGAACCACAAATGCAATGGAACCATGCAACAACTAAGCACCCACAACTAAGGACTCTGGGAGCGACCCATAAATACTTAACCCAAAGATCGATGGCGTCACCAGGAAGGCCCGTCAAACGTCTCGCTGTACCAAGGTCTACGCCAGGCGCCAAAACAGGTCTACAGTCAGGGCAGCAGTCCGTCGCAGCCGTCAGGAGGCGGGAATCTTCGCGGGAAAAGTCGTCGGGCCACTTGTTTCGACAACAGGATCGATGAAGCGGGGTGCACCTTCCCTCGGAGATTTCACACGAAGTTCCTCATGATCGTCGGGCTTGGACCGGTACCACTGATGCAGCCCAACGAGGGCGCCAACTGAAGGACTGGGTTTTTCTAAGACCCAGCAGTGCCAGGGGACAACACCTGAAACCTTCGTGGGTAACCTGTTCCGGCGTACCAACTGACAGAGACACGGGACACTTCCTTCGGCGTCAAAGATTCGAGGTTTATTACTGCAGGGAACACAGAAGTCCCAAGAAGTACAACACGTGTAAGTTCTGGGAGACTGCTTCAAATTGCTACTGTGGGTCGCTCCTTTTATACACATTTCTCTCATAGGTTAACATGGTACACAAAGGTTTACAACTTGGTTCCCATAATAAACGCCAGAAGGGGTTGCCTTCATGTATTCAGGGTCCGGAACATAAGTACGGAAACATTTGGTGGTTCCCAACGGAAAAACCCATCTTCCCACCATTAGTACATTCCAATCAGCAGTAAACAGATCGAAGAAGGAACAGAAACAGGTGCAGAGGAAGGCAGAAACAGTGGGGAGATCGGAAAGGGTGTAAAAGGGGTGGCATCGGGAAACACGAGTTGCAAGCATCAAAGGGACGCGCCTAATGAGATGCACGGCTAAGACAATAGACCGGCACGGCAAGATGAGCCTCGAGCGGGGCCATCTGCCTTACAGTATCATCCCCCTCATCATAAAGACACTTTCAAAGGAAACGTGTCTTCCGCAAGAGTCTTGGGAATCCCAGGGTCGCGAAGCGGACAGCGTCCGTTCGCTGGCTACTTGAGGGCAAGAGACAAAATGGATGCCGTATCTAAGATGGAACCTGTGGGTACAGATATAGAAACCCACGAAACAGATGAACGGTTTAGGTTAGCACAGCGAAACTGCGTACACCCACTAAACTCGTCATTTGCGGTTCATAGATACTAGACTCGACCATATTCGTACGAGTCAAAAACACCACTTACGATCGTCACGGAACCTCAATCTAATCGCACTAGACTAGGGTAAAGTTCCAAGTTCAAGCAGACTAGGATGGAGCACAGGCCAGATACATGCACTATGTTAGTCTGGTGCAAAGAGTTCCATTCGTGGTGAAGGAGGCCACGAGGAGAAGGGAGAGAGTCACAGATGGTCATCAATGTAGCGCAAAGAGTTTGTCGGGCATTACAGATAGTTGTTGCTGATGCTTTGCATTGGCAGTCGCTGTGGGCTGTTGTTGCTGTAGCATGGAGTGCAGAGCTTAAATTGTCGGATGTTACTGGCGGTCAATATAGTGTGAAGAGCAGGTATCAGTGGAGCTTCACGCAGGCAGTCATGACGGGCAACAGCGTCTTGGCGCAAACAAACCCATTAGCGGCTGCAAAGAGCCTAAACTTCAGGATTTCACCTTTTCTTCTTTGAAGAAACTCAAACTGATGCCGGTAAAGGCTCCCTAATCTGGAGCGATGGGGAAGCACCTTTTAGGGATGAGGAAGTCACTCCAGCTGAGGCCAGCAGGACTCAGGCTGCCCGGTTGCTTGTCTAGGCAAGTCCAGTGCAGCCTGTCAGCTGGGAAGTTGCAGGGAGGCCTCTGGAGCTTGTTAAGCCCCTGTAGCTCATAGAGGAGGACAACCAACTGACCCTTGGAGTCACTCTTGTTAGCCTGAGATGAAGCAAGGCAGTTCTTAGAATTAGGGTGAATATCTGGCAGCAGGGCAGTCCTTCTGTGGGCTCCTTACGTAAAAGAGTGTTCTGAAGAGTGGCTCTGAAGGTTCAAAATGTATACCTGGTACTAACCTTTGTGTGAGGTAGACTCCCTCTCCTACCCCCACATCTGGTTCTGGAAAGTTCTTCAACAGGAAAAAGAAGTGTTTGGGGGTAACAAGGCAGCCAGGCAGGCAGGCTTGGTGTTGGATTCCTTTGTGTCTGCCCGAGGCAAAGGGCTTTGAAATATAAATGGGGCTGCGTGCATTCCCTCTCAGTCATCATGCCAGGGTGGGCCATCCGGATCACACCTAGGCCCTCTTTGTGTTATTGTCCAGAATCAATACACAAATCTCAACAGTAGAACCATTCACAATCATGTGACCTAGGACTCTGGCGGAAGGCACAAAATGGTTGGGAAATGAAAATGTCAACTTACTAAATGTGCCATTATCAGTATTTCGAATGAACCACTAAAGAAGATTTTAAATTACAATTCAGTTAAGTGCAAACAGCATATCTATATCTCCTCCCAGACTTAGGTTATCATTTAGTAGCTGTAGTAATGCAACTCAGTATTAGTCAATGGAAGAGATAGGGCTTACATTAGTGAAAAACTACTTTAGAAGTTTTTCACTACTAGTACATGTAAAACCTAAGTACACATGTCCTACCTTTTAAATACAGTGCACCCGACTCTATGAGCCTTTAGGGCCTATATTATGGGGGACTTATAAGTAATAACAAGCATTTGCAATGCAATTAGTCTGGCTTTTGGGACCTTATATGTATTTAGCTATGCAGCTCATTTGCTAAATGCTGAAACATCCACTGTTCTTTAACATAGAGTGAAAGTAAGCACTAAACTGCGTGATCGGTGGTCATATCACTGAAAATACAAGATTTGAAAAAAATATGATTGTCTTCGGGTGCTTGTGGAAGACAATTTCTATGGACTGGAAACTAGAGAATGATAAAGTGATTCTGGTATTTTACTGACGGCTGCTGGTGGTTTTCTATCAAGAAAATTGAATAGAGGCAGTTGCCAGAAAAATTAAAAGAAGAAAGTCTCTCAGCAGAAAGCAATTCTGGTATTTTACTGACCTATGCTGGTCTTTTCCATCAAGACAGTTAAATAGAGGCAGTTGAACATTATAAAAAACCCTAAGCGGAAGCAGTCAAGTCCTAGGGCTGATGTTCAGAGCCCACATAGTACTAAGCATGGGCGGAAAATCCGTTCCGCTCGCGGATTTCGCAGATTTTCGGTAAATTCGCAATCCGTGAGATTCGCGAATTTCCCGCAAAATCCGCGCGCGGAACGGAGTGGGTCAAAAGTTCAAGCTGACTTTTGTAACTCCTTTAGAATGGCGCCGGCAAGCTGCCAGAGCCATTCTAAAATATTTACAAAAGTCAGCTTCAACAGGAAGTTTTAATAGATTAAGTAAAGCAGGTGCTGCTCAAATTCAGTTACACAATCATTAATCACCCCAAACTTGGGGTGATTAATGATTGTGTAACTTAATTTGACCTTCAACTGGAGCACCTGCTTTACTTTATCTATTAGTGCTTCCTGTTGAAGCTATTTCTAGCTATTTTAGAATGGCGCTGGCAGCTTGCCGGCGCCATTCTAAGTGGGGCTGAGGGCAGAAGGGCACAAAAGTGGGACAGAGGGCAGAAGGGGACAAAAAATGAGTGGAGCAGAGGGCAGAAGGGCACAGAAACGAGTGGTACAGAGGGCAGATGGGCATAAAAAACGAAAGGGTGGCAGTGATTAAGCAGGCAAAAAAAAACCCCCGCGAAATTGTAAAGCGCCTCGCGAACACCCGCGAACAAGCAAAGCGCCTCGTGAACACGCAAAAATAAAAAAATTCCCAAATTCGCACGAATTCGCGAATTTTGCGGATTGCCAATTCGCAAATCCGCAAATTCACGATTTGAGAATTCGCAAAATTCGCCCATGCTTACATAGTACATACACAGTACATACACATATAAATTTATAATAAGAATATACTAAAGTATATGCAAGAGGTCTCGAATGCTCAACCTAAAAAGGAAGGTTTCAACCTGGCAAAAGGTTTATTTTGTCAGGTTGAAATAGCTTATTATAACTGCATTACAAGCTGCACCGGAACGCCTACATGAAACCTGACGCAGGTTTCATGTGGCGCAGGGCCTTACACCGTGAAACCTTACACCGTGACGCATCTCCATAGATGCGTCACGTTGTAAATGCCTCATAGGGATGCGCCACATTTACGCCGCCTTGCGTGACGCAACAGCGGCGTAAACGTGGCGCAAGGGCCTCATAAATCTGCCCCTATATTTTTAATACAGGCAGAAAAACAAGGAAGACTTCCAGACTTCCAAGACCTGCACATCTCCCGTCTCCCCAGGAGGATCTCATAAAAAAAAATCTGGAAGTGACAGCAATAATTGGGGTTAAACCATCCTGATAGGGCCCCAAAAATATAAGATTAGGGCTTAACTTGACTTGCAGGCCGGTTACTTCAACCAGAAACCTACACAACTCAGTCCAGTAAATGGTGATCTTGGACCATGTCATGGACCTGTGTATATCATCCACCAGAGGGTGCTTACATCTTGGGCATATGTACTGGATTCCTGTGAGCCTTGACAATTTAGCTGGAGACCAATAGCCTCTATGTGTGGTAAAAAGATGATTATGGTTAAGAAAATCAGGTTTCACAACCGCTCTTAAGTTCGCAAAAGAGCAAAGCCAAACCTCTTTATTATTTTCACCTGCTGAATCTTAGACCCAAAGCTTTGAAATATCCTTGTCCAGGTCATCATCCGCCTCTACAAGGGCCTGATACCACAGAGAGACTTCCTTTCTCAGAGGTCCTATTTTTTTTTTATTGAGCAGAGCCAAAAGAAAACCTCCATTATTTACACATCATAAGAGAAACATGAAAATACTTTTTTACACTGTTAGCGTATCCCATCCTAAATAAACACATGAGATAAACAAAAAATTAACAACAATTAACAGTCGCCAAAATGATCCTAGACCCTCAAAAATGTCATTGTTGCCCCCACCCGCTTAGCATTAGCTTCTTCAAAGCTTTTTGTATGTTTCATTTTACTAATCCATTTCTCAAACGAAGGTATTGTTACTGATCTCCAATTTTGTAAGATCAATGAACGGGTAACTAACATAGTGATAGAAAGAACAAGTCCCTGAGATTCAGAAAGTATCACCTCCTTGATAGCTATATCAAACATGGGTGCTTCTGCAGCAATTTTATACGTTTTCCTAATCGTGCCACTAAAATATGAAAATATTTGTTCCCAAAAAACTTGTAACTTTGGGCAGGAGAAAAAAAGATGTTGCCACCAGCCCTGCTGCTAAAGTACCACAACAAAAGCAACTATTAAGCACCTCTGGATACATTTTATTTAGTGCTTCTGGAGTGTAGTATACCATTTAATTGGCAAAAAATCCATTCTTTTATAATTAGCAGCTCTCAAAGCCTTCCTTATTACCTAAAGATGAAGTCCTTTGCCATTACTGATAAGAAAAAGCAAATTGTGCATGACCTTCGACTTTCTCCAACATCTTTAGTGCCAAGAGAGATTCATCCTGATGGTTCAGTAAACAGTACCAATTGCCCACTCCAGTTAATCTCGCAACATATAGTGTGGAGGCAATTTTGCCAGGAGGGATGTTGAAAATAAAATTATACTTATTTAGAAAATTAATAATTTGGATGAATTAAAAAAAATAACATTTATTAGGACCCAAGCATCTAGCCTGAGCCTCCTCCCAGGTAATCACCCTGCCCTGAATACCTAATTGACACAGAACCGGAGTCATTCCATTTTTTCAGTTGAGCAGAATGAATACATAAACCTAAATCTCAACACTCGGTTCATTTTAACGAGAACAAAACTGAGAAATCCTTTTGTTTGAAAACCATAGGCAAACAATTTGAAAACTCTACTAGTGTGTAATATCGAGTTCTTTTTGGAAATTTTGAAGTCTTTAAAAAAGTAGGGAGTTGAGTTCCGGCCTCTTGGATCGTCTTGCTGTTGAAAAAATTATCAACCTGATAAGGTTTAGACAGCAAGCATGCTACATAATCAAATAGTAAAGCTTCATAATATAAACGAACATTCGGGAGTGCCAGCCCACCCAGCTGGGTATCTAATTGCAGAATTGGGAGCTTCACTCTAGCAAACTTTTTATTCCACACAACAGATCTAATCATAACATCAATTCCTTTAAAAAAAACTAATGTTGACTTTGACCGGGATATTTGTAAACAAACAAATCAAAAGAGGTAAAATAGACATCTTAAGTAATGCCACTCATCCTACCAAAGTCAAAGGAAGATTAGGCCATTTCTTCAGGAGATTTTGAAACTTAATCCTGGTGACTTCATAATTATTCTTAAACAAATCCCTATAATGAGCTGTAACGTATATCCCCAAATATCTGATAGGGTCAGTTGTCTTTGCCGGATGTTTTAATTCTTCTGGAAGACATGCCAACCCAGAATTTAACATTAAAATTTCTGTTTTAGAAGGATTTATTTTATAACCCCCTATTCGTTCAAATTTCCTGGATTCCACTAATGTTGACTGTAAATTGTAGTTTTTTTCTGGATCTAAATATAAAATAGCGTCATCCACAAAAAGTTTTAGTTTTGCCATCCCTTCAGTAGGGCCTCTAATATTCCTCTTGGTACGTATTCTGATAACAAGAGGTTCGATAAAAAAAGTAAACAAAAGTGGTGATAAGGGGCAGCCTTGCCTAGTTCCACGATTTATCTTTATTAGCCCTGCTTGATCCCCTTTATTTATAATCTGAGCCTGTGCCCCCTCCCTGATAAATATTTTTAATCATAGGTATTACAAATAGTGGAAAACTAAAACTAAAAAGTGCATAAAATAATGAATCCCAATTAACTAAATCAACGTTTTTTTCTGCATCTACAATCATCAATCAATCAATCAATCAAAGCATTTGTATAGCGCACTACTCACCCAGAGGGTCTCAAGGCGCTAGGGGAGGGGGTCCGCTACTGCTCGAACAGCCAGGTCTTGAGCTGCTTCCTGAAGGCGAGGTGGTCCTGAGTAAGGCAGAGGTGGGTCGGGAGGGAGTTCCAAGTCTTGGCGGCGAGGTAGGAGAAGGATCTTCCCCCTGTGGTGGCTCTTCGGATGCGGGGGACGGCGGCGAGGGCGTGGCCGGTCGATCGAAGCTGGCGTTTGGGAGCGTAGAAGTTGAGGCGGCTATTGAAGTATCCTGGGACTTGGTTGTGCAGGGCTTTGTGTGCGTGGGTGAGGAGACGGAAGGTGATTCTCTTGTTGACCGGGAGCCAGTGCAGGTCTCTCAGGTGTCCGGAGATGTGGTGGTGGCGGGGGATGTCCAGGATGAGTCGTGCTGAGGCGTTCTGGATCCGCTGGAGTCTCTTCTGGAGTTTGGCAGTGGTTCCGGCGTAGAGGGAGTTGCCGTAGTCCAGTCGGCTGGTGACGAGGGCCTGGGTCACCGTCTTCCTGGTCTCGGTGGGGATCCATCGGAAGATCTTGCGTAGCATGCGTAGGATGTTGAAGCACGACGAGGAGACGGCGTTGACTTGTCTGGTCATGGAGAGGGAGGAGTCCAGGATGAAGCCCAGGTTGCGTGCGTGGTCTGTTGGTTTGGGTGCGCTGCCTAGGGCAGGGGGGCCACCAGGAGTTGTCCCATGCAGGGGTGAGGATCCCAGGATGAGGACTTCAGTCTTGTCCGCGTTCAGTTTCAGGCAGCTGTCCTTCATCCATTCGGCTACCTCCTTCATCCCTTCGTGTAGGTTGGCTCTGGCGGTGGCGGGGTCGTTGGTGAGGGAGAGGATCAGCTGGGTGTCGTCGGCGTAGGAGATGATGTTGAGGTTGTGCTGGCATGCGATGGCTGCGAGGGGTCTCATGTAGACGTTGAAGAGGGTTGGGCTGAGCGAGGAGCCTTGAGGAACGCCGCAGATGACTTCGGTAGTTTCTGATCTGAACGGAGGAAGGCGGACTCTCTGTGTCCATCTGGCGAGGAAGGAGATGATCCACTCCAGTGCCTTCTCCTGGACTCCGACGTTGCTGAGGCGCTGTACTAGGGTACGGTGGCAGACAGTGTTGAAGGCCGCGGAGAGGTCTAGGAGGATCCGTTGCCGAGCAGGGCTCTGATGTCATCGGTTGCTGCGATCAGGGCGGTCTCGGTGCTGTGGTTGGCCCGGAAGCCAGACTGTGAGAGGTCGAGGGATTCGTTCGTCTCGAGGAAGGCGGCCAGCTGCTTGTTGACGGTCTTTTCGATGACTTTTGCGGGAAACAGGAGCAGTGAGATGGGTCAGTAGTTCTTGAGGTCAGTGGGGTCCGCTGTTGGTTTCTTCAGTAGAGCGCTGAGTTCGGCGTGCTTCCAGCTCTCCGGGAAGGTTGCGGTGGCGAAGGAGGTGTTGATGATGTCCCGCAGGTGGGGCACGATGACAGCGTCGGCCTTGTTGAAGACGTGGTGAGGGCAAGGGTCGGTCAGAGATCCGGAGTGGATGGAGTTCATTGTGCAGACGGTGTTTTCGGTGCTGATTGGGGTCCAGGCGCGGAGGGTGGTGGGGGGGGCGGTGGTTCGGTCGTGGCGTGCGTCGGTTGAGTGCTGAAGCTGTTGTGTATGTCCGCGATCGTGTTGTGGAAGTAGGAGGCGAGGGAGTTGCAGAGGTCTTGCGAAAGGGTGATGTTGTTGTTTCCGGCTTTGGGGTTGGAGAGCTCTTTAACGATGTTGAAGAGTTCCTTGCTGTTGTGTGCGTTGTTGTCCAGTCATTCCTTGAATGCAGTTTTCTTGGTGACGTGGATCAGTTGGTGGTGTTTTTGGGTGGCGAGCTTGAGGGCAGTCATGTTGTCCGGAGTTGGGTCTCTGCCCAGGCTTTCTCCAGGGCTCTGCAGTTCCTCTTGGAGCTCTTGAGTTCGTCGGTGAACCATGGGGCTTTCTTGCTGCCGGGTCTGGTAGGCGGGGTCCTCAGATGGGCGAGGTCGTCTGCGCAGTCGCTGATCCACTTCGTGAGGTTGGTGGCCGCTTGGCTGGGGTTCGTTGCGCTGGTAGGTGGGTTCTTGCTCAGGGAGGTCGCAAGCTGGTCGGCAGTGATCTTGTTCCAGCTTCTGCGAGCAACCTGTTGCTGTTGGTGGTGGATCGTGGTCCTTTTGAAGCTGAAGTGGATGCAGCTGTGGTCCGTCCAGTGGAGTCCGGTGGCGTGGCTGAAGGAGATGTCCTTGCTGGAGGAGAAGACAGGGTCAAGCGTGTGGCCGGCGTAGTGGGTGGGGGTGGTGACCAGTTGCTTGAGTCCGAGGTTGGTGAGGTTGTCCAGCAGGGTGGTGGTGTTGCAGTCGTTGTTGTTCTCCAGGTGGAAGTTGAGGCCCCCGAGGAGGATGTGGTCAGCGGAGGGGAGGGCGTGCGGGCTGACGAAGTTGGCGATGTCCTCGCTGAATTGTGTGCGTGGTCCCGGGGGTCTGTAGATGAGGGTGCCTCTGAGGGTGGTCTTGGGGTTGATGTGGATCTGGAAGTGCAGGTGCTCGGCGGGTGCGAGGGAGTCGTCGGTGTTGGTCGTGATGCGGATGGAGTTCCTGTGGATGATGGCGATGCCTCCTCCTGTCTGGTTGACGCGGTCCCTCCGGATGATCTTGTAGCCATCTGGGATGGCGATGGCGATGTCGGGTGCTGAGGAGGCGTTCATCCAGGTTTCCGTGAGGAAGGCGACGTCTGGGGCTGTGATGTCGAGCAGGTTCCAGAGCTCGACGGCATGTCTGTGGATGGAGCGGGTGTTGAGCAGGATGCACTTCAGGTGGCTGCTGCTGTTGCTCATCGAGGTCTTGGGCCCTGCTGGAGTGGTGTAGGTCCGGATGCAGGTGAACTTACAGGAGTTGCAGCAGAAGGGTCCGTGGGTGCGTCTTGGGGTGGCTCGGTAGCATCCCGGGATTCTGCCGGCGTTGAGTGCATTGAGGGTGGCGGCGTCGTACGTTCGGCGAGGGCCGGGGGTCCTGGCGCTGGGCGCGATCCAGACGTGGACGGGCGCAGACGGGCTTACCTTTGGCGCACCTTCGGCGCTCATTCGGTGCTCCCGCTGCGCGCGTCCGCTGCGCGGTTGCTCAGGGGGCATCATAAGAAGGGAGCCGGGAGGGAGGGTGCGCTGGGAGGCGGGAGCGTGTGAGCCAATCGGCTCGTGGGGGGGCCGCGCCGCAGGCAGGTAGCGGCGGGAAAATCTGTGCGGGCTTGGCGGGAGGCCCTGCGGCGGCTGGGGCGCCGGGATCGGCGAGCAGGCAGCAGGAGGCTCAGGCACAGGCAGCAGGAGGCTCAGAGCAGGAGAGCGAGGAGCGTGGGGGCGACCAGGACGAAGGTGCAGTGGTCACTCCCGAGGAGGAATCAAGGTCCCCTTTAAGAAGGGAGCCGGGAGGGAGGGTGCGCTGGGAGGCGGGAGCGTGTGAGCCAATCGGCTCGTGGGGGGGCGGGGCCACAGGCAGGTAGCGGCGGGAAAATCTGTGCGGGCTTGGCGGGCGGCCCTGCGGCGGCTGGGGCGCCGGGATCGGTGAGCAGGCAGCAGGAGGCTCAGGCACAGGCAGCAGGAGGCTCAGAGAAGGAGAGCGAGGAGCGTGGGTGCGACCAGGCCGAAGGCGCAATCATGACACAAGCAGGATTCTTATTCATAATAAAAAAAATTGGAATTTTATTTAAAAAGCGGGTATTAGTTGACATTGTTCGACCAGCAATAAACCCTGTTTGATCCCCATGAATCACTTCCTTAGCTGCGGGAGTCAACCCAAAGCCCACATCTTCATAAAAATGTTATAATAAGTGTTCAATAAACTGATTGGACGGTAGGAATTTAAATTAATAAAGGGTTTACCTTTTTCACAAAGCTGACTACTATCGCTTTTTTAAATTCCGAAGGTACCTCTCCACCCATTTTAATATAATCAAATAACTTTGCCAAAAAATGGGGTCAACTCTTTTACAAAGCATTTATATAGTTCACTTGGGAACCCTTCCTCACCACAAGCTTTTGCTCCCGCCAAAAATGTTATCACTGACTCCATCTGGACTGCAGTGATTTTCCTCTGCAGCTTTGTCACTAGGTTGTGCGATAATTTAGGGAGTTGAAGTGTATCAAAATACCCCTCAATCAACTCCTTATTAACCGAATAGTTAGTGGTATAGATTTGTTGAAAATGATTGAGAAAAATTCAAGAAATAACAGCTCTATCAGTAATTATTGTATTAGATTGATGATCTATTATTTCAACAATACAAGCAGATTCTTGTCGAGCCCGAGTTTAACCAAGTGAATATCTTACCAAGCTTTTGACTTTCTTCATAGACTTTCTGAGAGTAAGTCTGGAAGCTGTTTATTTCTTCTAAAATAAAAAAATCTCTTAGAGCCTTCCTAGCCTGTTCCAACATGGTCCGATGTAAAGAGTCCACCGGATTAGCGGCATTGATTAATGACTGTTGAAGTTGTGATTTCTTATCAAGACGTTCCCTTGTTTTCTTGGCAGAGGTGGCAATCATCCTCCCACGAGCTTCCGCCTTAAAACCCCCAAAACAGGAAACATATCAGCGGTCCCTTCATTGATGGAAAAATACTTTTTTATCCAATCTCTGAATTCTTCAGTCCATACTGGATCTTGCAAAAGAAGTCGAGCCATCTGCCACTTAGACCTACACTTTGTAGCAAGACCCAGTTCTATACATACTTGGACATAAGAGTGATCAGAAAAAGCATTAGCACCAATATCTGCATTTCTAAAACTCAGGGAGCGTGACAGCAGTAGAAAATCTATGTGAGATGCAGTTTGATGTTGACGTGAAAAGCAAGTATATTTGCGACCAGTTCGATTTAAAAAGCGCCGTGCATCAACTAACCGGAGATCCTCTATCAAAGCATCAAAGAGCTTCTTTGTTTTAGGTTTCAATTGTTTTTTCCCTCTATTTGAGGTATCCATCTCCAAATCCTGAATATAATTAAAATCACCCAGCAATATAATTTGGCCTGTGACCCCTATCAACAGTTTATAAAGTGAACGTAATGCTGATTCATCATCAAATATTGGTCCCTAATAATTAACAACATTTAGAATCTGTCTATTTAATGACACTTATATCCATATCCACCTCCCCTGGGGATCTCTTTGTTCCTGAAGAAACACCCAATAAAATTCACGAGAAAAATAAATCGCCACCCCCGCATTGCGACACCAGCTGAGGCATAAAAAAAAACTTTACAACATTCCTGGGATATAACAATTTGGAGAATTAGATTTCAAATGAGTTTCATGTAAAAAAAGAATTTGAGGTTTTAAAGTAACTAACCACCTAATCAATCCCCCGTATTTACGTCTGTTCAAAATACCATGTACATTAACAGAAAGAATTTGGTAATTACTAAATAAACTCATTTGCAAAATGTAAAAATATAAAAAGATCAAAAGGCATCACATACTGCAATTCTATTTTCAATAGATTCCCCCACCATTTCACGAATTCCGTATAGCACCAGCTCATTTTTCCAGATAACCCAAACCACCCTAACCCTCCCTCAAAAAAACACCCTCCACCCCTTGGGAAATGTGGATATTCCAACTGTCCACATACTCCAACCCCCCCAGCATATACAGATGCCCTGATATTGCACCTCAAAGTGATCTCCCTCCCCCTCAGCAATAGAAAACCCCAAAGAGCAAATCTTCAAGAAAGAAAGGCTCTATCAATCTTAAAGTCTTCAAATCGGCTATACAGGAAGAAAAAGGAGAGATGTTATCCTAAGGAAAAACAAAATAAAAAAAAGAATGAGTCCATTAATTTCCGGCAGAGATTGTCTTGAGCAGCTCCTGTGCTTCTTCTAAGCAGGTAAATAAATGAAACTTTCCGTAGACAAGAACTTTGAGTTTTGATTGTTTTGCAATCAAAGCTTGTGCCCCTTGAGCCTTAAACAAATATAATAACTTAACAAACTCTTTCCGTCTTTTAGCAGCATTGCTGACATATCAGAGAAAATTCTGCACCTTCCTCCATTTTCAGTTTCAAATTGCTTTGACTGAATGGCTGAAGACAGGACTTTTTCCTTCACAAGATAATCCGCAAAGTTGGCAAGAATCGTGCAGAGAAATTTATCGTTTGGAGGAAGATGAGCGGGGACCCGATGAGCTCTAGTTAGTGTTAGGTCTCCCGCAAAGTCCGGTAGCACAGCCATTTTTATGAATGTTTCCACCCACTTAAGAGTGTCACCCCCTTCTAGCTGTTATGGAACATCAACTATTCGAAGGTTAGAACAGCAAGAAAAATTCTCAAGTTCCTCGATCTTAGTCTCTATGATTAATTTTTCCCATGTCACTGAGTCTACTTGTTGGAGAACACCGCTCATTTGGTCCTCCAAGGTGGAAATCCTTGAATCAGCCTCAAGGAGGCAACCCGGAAGGCTCGCAACTGCCTCCTCTATCTTTCCCAAACGTTGCTGAATCGATTGAATCTCTAGTTGCTGTATTTTCGTCATGTCTCTGATTTCCTCCAGAATCATATTTAACGTTTTGATATCCATCTGGCATGAGATTTCCTTCCCTTCCTGGATTATAAATACCAGTTCTTTAAATTCTGTTTGATGTCCACTTTCCTCTAAGTTAGTCCCGGCGATGAATGTATTCAAACTATTTGGCAGAAGGATTTGAGAGCCTGGACCAGTTGAGACCATTAATTGTTCTGTCGGAAGCTGCTGGCCTGGCTTGTCTAGCTGATTCTGAACCCAGGCCAGGGACAGGGCCTGAATCGCAATGTTGCCATTTGATTGGATTTGAACAGCGTTTTAGCTAGTTTGACAAGAAGAGGGGGGAGACAGAGGTTGTAGTAGCCATTGCCATTGTTGCTCCATTGAGCAGGGTCGGGTCGTCCAAAACCTGGTCCTGCACTTGAATCAGTGACAAAGAAACCGATCCTTGAGGCAAAGTGATACTGATTGCGTTAACAAGGTCCCTGGTGTTACATCCCCTGTGCCCCCCACAGTCCCCAGCACAGTGTCCGGCACAAAAACATAATTTCTCAAATTGCTAGTAGGGATAGTGAGAGGTGCCGTCTTTTTTGCAAAGAGAGAGACGTTTTTGGCATTTTTCACCTCCTGATCCAACCGAGCATCAGAGATCCTTGACTGGAGATTTTGATCTCTAAGAGCGGCTTCTGTGGATACCATCATTCTTGTCATTTTTAAATCCTCAATCCCAGAGCTTTGTGAACTGAAGGAGGACTCTGCATGCTGTAATTTATTGCTCCCTTTAGGCTGATTCAGTTTGGATTTTGTAGAGCGCGTTTTATTTTTTTGCAGCAATCATGGCATCCGCTTTCGCCGCAGCGGCCAGTAACTTAAGCTGCTTCCTCATTGTACCTCTTCCTATTGCTCCTCATGTAACTTTTAGCATACTTAGGAGTTGTTTGAGAGTTGTTTTTAGCGGATAGCACCTTCGTCTCCCCCTTTTTTTTTAACCTCCAAGACTCTGCTGTGTATGCCAAAAGATTTTACCCTTTACAAGTCCTTCACCAGGAATTCCACCAATTATGAATCAAAAGGAGCAATATATCAAAAATTATATCTCTCACCCCACTCTCCTTCCTGAGTAAAATCATCACGAATTGCCGGCAGCCGCCCGTATCATACTCACAAATTGATGTCAGATTGGTGTTTCGTGTTTCTTAAAGTAATCCTTCTTTAGTGTTCCGCTAAGGAGCCCAATCCGGTCAATTGTAGACTGTAGACCCAAAACCCATAAGCCAGCAAAGCAGAGTCCACACATACCGCCTCGCCAGTTGGGTCACCGGGAGCAGCAGGAGCCAAACGAAAATGCAAGCAGAAGAGACAAACTTGCTGACACCACCGAAAACCATCGAAGCCATTGCGGAACAGTTCTGAGTTCTCTTCTTGAAATAAATTAGTTAGCCTGCTGCAGAGCAAACATGCCGTAGAACAAGAATCAGGAGCGAGAGAGGTACTGCCTGCAACGCCGTAGCTCAGCGTTTCCACACACCTGGGGTTCAGATGCCATCTGAATGAGGGGGAGGAGCATCACCGCACCTAAGAGCTAGCGGGAAAACGCCGTAGTTGCCTATTCTCATTGCCTGGCCTAGCCAGGAGTCCTCTTCCTCCTCTACCCAAACCTGCCTTGCCTTACCAGGAGGAGAGTTGGTATATTTAAATCTAGTTAGTTGAGCCCTGGGGCAATTACTCAGAACTTCCCAGCTAACCAAAGATGAAGCAGTTTTAAGATATCCCCAACAAAACAACCCTGCAGATTTTAAAGGCTGACTAAGCTGGTCTCTCAAACACTCAGGGTTTCACAGAGAATACCAGATCGGAGCCCGACAACTATAATAGGCAGTGGAGCTTGCAGGGGTGTTGGGTGATGTGGTTGTGATGGGGATGTCTATCACATCTGACCAGCTAAGCACCCTGAGGCGGAAGCCGGGGTGTCTGTGCTGCTACTAAATTAGCGTTTATTTTTAACTTTGTGAATTGCACTTTGTTCCATGTTTTTCATGTTCAATTTTTATAACAACTTAAAACGCACTGAGTCAGTTACCTTTTCTCTTTGCACTAAACAGCGCCTGAAGGGGAAGACCTCAATCCCTCCTCAGCGTCGCTGCACCACGTGACTCGGGGCCACGCCCACCCACGTAGCCACGCCCACTCCAGGAAGTTGAAAAGCGCTGTGCTCGCTCTAAGCCGGTATTGACCAGCTAAGCACCCTGAGGCGGAAGCCGGGGTGTCTGTGCTGCTACTAAATTAGCGTTTATTTTTAACTTTGTGAATTGCACTTTGTTCCATGTTTTTCATGTTCGATTTTTAAAACAACTTAAAACGCACTGAGTCAGTTACCTTTTCTCTTTGCACTAAACAGCGCCTGAAGGGGAAGACCTCAATCCCTCCTCAGCGTCGCTGCACCACGTGACTCGGGGCCACGCCCACCCACGTAGCCACGCCCACTCCTCTATCCCCTTTTTACCATGCTCACTACTCGACAGCGCAGCGGTCGAGCGCAGCGGGCACACCTTCAGCACGTCGAAGACACGCCAAAGACTAGCCCGTCTGTGCCCGTCTGTGCCCGTCTGTGCCCGTCCGTGGCAGGACGGGGCACGAGGCCGAGGCTCCCACTCACACTGCTCCTCCTAGGCTGGTAAGAACATCATCCGCTCTGAAAGCGTTGCGCCCTACCCCCAATCCGAATTGCTCTCTGTCCAACCTTCACAAAGTCGGGACTCATGTTTGCTCTGAATGTAAACTATCTACCACCGTATATCAACCCTACCCCGACCCATCTAGGAGACACAGGAAATGCAAACTATTACGTAAAAACGTGCCGCCAACATACGTATTTTACAGTACAAACTGTCGATCATTGCCTAAGCATAAGCATGATATTTTTAATCTCCTTACCGAAGAAAGTCCTAGCGCTGTCTTCTTAACCGAGACATGGCTGCATGACAGCGCCGGCCCAGATGTTGCTATTGCCCTCCCCGATAACTACGCCATTGTCAGAATAGACAGGGAAAAACAGGTAGGGGGCGGGATAGCTATCATTTTTAACAGAGAATTCAAATGTACTTTGGAATCCGTACCAATTCCAGACTGTGAAGCGGGTCTTTTCAAATTCTCTTTGAACCCCAATTTTACAATGTCAGGCCTTCTGATTTATCGACCTCCAGGTAACCCTTCTCAATGGGTATCAAACTTTGCAAATCTTATCACTCCCTACTATATGTCATCAAGCAATTTCTCCCTGTTGGGTGATCTAAATCTACACCTTGAAGATCCCACCATCCCCTCATGTTATAATCTGTTGGAAGACCTAGCTGCACTAAACTTGTCCATAATAAACTCCAGCCCTACTCACATAGCGGGCCATTTGTTGGACCCCATAATATCTAACATCAGGGAACTCACGTACATCGCCACCGTACCTTCTGGCTGGTCCGATCATCATCTTATTAATTTTAGCATTACCTTCCCACCCTCCCCCAGTGTGGAACAAAACACTGATGCCACTTATAGGAAAAATTGGAAGTCAGTCGACATCGATGCCTTAAATGCGGCATTAATACATAACCCTCCAAGCCTAAACTCAAACATGGACCGCGTAGCAATTGAAACACAAAACTGGCTAACAAATGCAGCAAATAACTGTCTGCCCTCTACTCGCACCAAAGGGAGTAGGCATCGTCCTCCGGCCCCATGGTTTAACGACAGCCTTAAAATTGAAAAATCAATATGTAAAGCACTAGAACGCAAATGGCGTAAAAAGTACGACCCCAATGCCAAAAGAAGCTATCATGAAGCTAGAAATCATTATCATGCTGCTTGTACAAAAGCGAGAGCTGCTTTTGTCTCAAAAACAATTATCGAAGCAACTAACATGCCTAAAACCCTTTTTTCCAAAGTTAAGGAATTGGCGGGCGCACATACCACAGCTGTTGCACCCCCCCTAAGCACTCAACAATGTCAGGCGTTAGCTTGTTTCTTTACTGAGAAAATCGATAAAATTATCTCAGACATCAAGACTAAAATTTCTGTTTCCAACCCACCCCCTCCTTCTGACCCAATTCTGCTTCAACCCACTGCTTTGGATGAAAATTTACTGGAATCCTGGCCGACTCTTTCATTAGAGAATTTGAAAGGAATCCTAAAAACTGTTAAATCCGGTTCCCCTAGGGACCCCATCCCTATTAAAATTATAAATAAATTGGATGACCAGTCTTTGGAAATCATTGCCAATCTCTTAAACGCGTCCCTCGATCTCGCCACTGTCCCAGCCTTATGGAAGCATGCCATTAGTGACACCCCTTTTGAAAAAGCCAACCGCAAACCCAGAAATATTGGCCAATTATAGACCTATATCTCTGCTTCCTGCTTTTTCTAAGTGTCTTGAGAGACACGTACACTCTACTTTAGCCACTTTTGCAGAAGAAAACTCCTTACTCCATCCTTCGCAATCTGGCTTTAGGACTGGTTTCTCGACTGAAACCGCCCTATTAGGTGTCACTGAACACATCAGAAAACTTCTTGACCAAGGCCAGACGGTCGCACTTGTGTTATTGGACCTAAGTGCGGCGTTCGACACCATCTCTCATGAAACGCTTATTAAAGAGCTATAAACAAATGGTGTAAGAGGAAAGGCTCTGGATTGGATCAAATCCTTCCTGGCAAACAGAACCTTTCAAATCGCATCTGCACAAGCCGTGTCAGACACCCTACCTGCATCTCATGGAGTGCCTCAGGGGTCCATCCTGAGCCCTCTGTTTTTTAATATCTACCTCAAACCTCTGGCAGAACTTGTTGAAAAGCTAGGTCTAACGCTTATGAATTATGCCGACGACACCCAAATCATTTTTTCCCTATCTGAATCTTGTCCCCACTCCCCGTCGTTACTCAAGGAAGGACTATTAAAAATACTGAACTGGATGACAACAAACCAGTTAAAACTGAACGGCGACAAGACGGAAATACTGATTTTGGGAAAGGACCAAGTTCTCTGGAACCCTGCGCATTGGCCGGACCAGATGGGTACTTTTCCTACCCCGGTGTCCCATGCTCGAAATCTGGGCTTTATATTGGACAATGCCTTATCCATGGACAAACAGGCCAGTAAAGTAACCGGCCTGTGTCTCACCATAGCTAAATGGTTGAGGAAGATCCTGTGGATGCTGCCAATGTCAACACAAAAGACCGTAGTCAATGCCCTTATCACATCAATTTACAAAAGGGGGTGGTGATGAACAGAGTGTCTGAATTGAGCAGACCACTCTTACCCAGTCCAAAGATCAGGGCTTGATCCATCACCGTTATTTATCTCACTGCCCCATCCCAGCTCAGAATCTGGCTATATGCAAATCAGTCTGTCCCTGGCCCAGTGCATCATGGGAACAGGGCAGACTAAACTACCAAGCCAATTCTTTACCAGAAAGGAGACAAGCTACCGGGGACCGGTTTCTGGCATTTCAGCCTCTTCGGCCCGGCTTGCTTGAATCCTGATGGAGCAGTGAGAAAGGGACTCATGTCTGAGTATACCCTGCCACACCTATAGTGGCCAAAATCGATTTACAAAAGGGGGTGGTGATGAACAGAGTGTCTGAATTGAGCAGACCACTCTTACCCAGTCCAAAGATCAGGGCTTGATCCATCACCGTTATTTATCTCACTGCCCCATCCCAGCTCAGAATCTGGCTATATGCAAATCAGTCTGTCCCTGGCCCAGTGCATCATGGGAACAGGGCAGACTAAACTACCAAGCCAATTCTTTACCAGAAAGGAGACAAGCTACCGGGGACCGGTTTCTGGCATTTCAGCCTCTTCGGCCCGGCTTGCTTGAATCCTGATGGAGCAGTGAGAAAGGGACTCATGTCTGAGTATACCCTGCCACACCTATAGTTTCTCAAGGAAGGACTATTAAAAATACTGAACTGGATGACAACAAACCAGTTAAAACTGAACGGCGACAAGACGGAAATACTGATTTTGGGAAAGGACCAAGTTCTCTGGAACCCTGCGCATTGGCCGGACCAGATGGGTACTTTTCCTACCCCGGTGTCCCATGCTCGAAATCTGGGCTTTATATTGGACAATGCCTTATCCATGGACAAACAGGCCAGTAAAGTAACCGGCCTGTGTCTCACCATAGCTAAATGGTTGAGGAAGATCCTGTGGATGCTGCCAATGTCAACACAAAAGACCGTAGTCAATGCCCTTATCACATCAAGGCTTGACTACGGCAACATCCTCTATCTGGGCGCAAACAAATCTGTCATCGGACGACTACAGGTAGCGCAAAACGCTGCGGTCAGACTCCTTTGTAATATTCCGAAGAACTCTGGAGTCTCGAATCATCGTCGGGATCTTCATTGGCTCAGGATAGAAAGCAGAATCCGTTTCAAGGCCCTGAACTACATGTTCAGAATAAAAACAGGAGTAGCACCTAAATACCTCCAATCCCTTGCCTGCCTCTATACGCCCAAGAGAAACCTCCGGTCTCAGACAGCAGCTTGCTTCTGTATACCAAGGTTTAAACGTGCAAGATCAGGTGGCAGATCTTTTGCCTATCTTGGACCCTCCCTGTGGAACACGCTTCCCCCCGGTATTCGGAAGGAAGAAAACTATTGTAGGTTCAGAAAGCTTGTAAAGACCTGGCTGTATGAACAATAACCACTTAACAGTCACCTCCTCTTTCTGTCCTCATTCTAGCTGTGTCTAGGCGCCGGGAAACCCTTTTTGGGTAGCTGTTGCGCCCTATAAATTGATAAAATAAATAAATAAAATGTCTAGGATCAGTCTGGCTGCGGCGTTCTAGTATGTCTAGAGCTTGCAAAGGAGTTTTTTGTTGATTCCGGCATAGAGGGTGTTGCTGTAGTCCAGTCTGCTGGTGATGAGGGTGTGCATGACCGTTTTTCTGGATTCAGAGGGGATCCATCTGAATATTTTCCGGAGCATGCGGAGGGTGTTGAAGCAGTTGTCATTGTGCAGTTAACAACAGACACAAGACGTTCCTGGACAACATCGGTCACATATCTGACTAAAATAGAGCACTTGTCTACAACATTTATGTCCTGTGCTGTATCCAGCTGTATTGAGAACATTTCGGCTTCCCTGATTTCTTCAGCAATACCCTCTTTTATTAATGAGGAAATAATATCTATGCGAGAGAGTTTACAGTTGTTTTTGAAATCAGGGTAACCAAACTGTCACGCCCTTTACCACTCTTTGCAACCTCATGATGTTTTTTTACTCTTTTTAATGACATCCTCAAGATAAATTTTCAATAATGGATCATATTTTTTAGGATACTGAAGTAGTTGCAAAAAATGTCCACGATCCAATGTTTCATCTTCTAAGGTATAGCTAGATTTTGTCGTTGCTCAATAGCTCAGGCCTCTTTTGCCAATCAATTTTATTGTTTACACTACTCTTTTTAAAATGGCACGTTTTTGCTTGACTTCCTCTTGTTTTGCAGTTGTGTGTTTTTTTAAAAAGATGGCTACATATATCTATGTTTCTTGATCGCATCATGATGGATTTCGAAGTACTGTGATGAAGGATGCTGTCGTCGTGCTCATCGATTCTTTGATACATATGCCTTTCATCAGAACAGCCATCAATTAAAGCACTGCTAAAAGCTAGACATACCACTCAGAAAAAGGTTTCGGCTTTGTGTGAATAAGTCAACCACTGACTTGGTTTCCTATTTCTTTGCTGCTATAATCTTTTAGCATTCCAACGTAGACCATCAGGTTGACAGGGATGAAACTTAAAAAAGGCATTTAAATGTTCAGATGTTGGTCTCAAAAACCATTGGTCCTCCGCTGGGTCAATGAAAGTCAAATCAGCATATGCTGATTTCTCAACTAGGGGGTCTTCTTGACACTTCTCTTTGGAATCTTCCCCACTTTCTTTTTCAGTGTCACCTTCTAAACACTTGGGAGCTGCCTCCTTTAATGTGGAATCACTACTCATTTCAGTCCTTTGGCCTTCAGCAGTCTGTTCAACAGCTTCACTTCAAGAATTCAAATCTTTTTTGGTAGTAAAATATCAGTCACTTTTTTGTAGCAGCTTGCTTCTTTCTCTTGCATTTTTCTCTTCCTTTCATGTTCTTTCTCAGCTCCTCCTTTCTTGTGTATTATCCTCTTTCCAAAAGCTGCATGAGTTAAAGTCACATCAGCACATGTTGATTTCTCAACTACAGAGTCCTCTTCACACTTCTCTTCAGAATCTATATCACTTTCTAATTCATCTTCTTTATGCTTGGAAATGGCCTGAGTTACAGTGCCTTCACTGCTTATTTCAATTTTTTGGCCTTCAGCACCTTCAGTACTGAGGCTGGTGGACGTGCTGCAGCCTTCAAAAGAAATCAAATCTTTTTGGGGAGTAAACGTATTAGTCACTTTTTTGTAGTTGCTTGCTTCTTTCTCTTGCATTTTTTCTTTTTCTCATGTTCTCAGCTCCTCCTTTCTTGTGTGATTTTCTCTTGCCAGTACCTTTCATATCCATAGTGAAAATCTTAAATGATAGACAAGTCGGTTTTCAAAACGGATGCAAACTGATAAATTTGAAGACATCCCACTCCTAATGCATAGGGCTTGGTTATATGGTATACATAAACTGTTGTGTCATGGCGTGTGCATAGAGCATGCTTTGCACAATTTAATTTCCTAAACAGGGAATCTTACAGATTCAGGCAGCTATAACGTGGTAAAGGATGGGAGTGGTGGTGTCCAAGACAGAGTAAGAGGCTTCTCTCGAGTGCAGTTTAAGTAATAGGATATTATAGTGTGGGATCATGTTTCATGAGTAGACTTCACAATGTTGAGTGATCATAGCTCTTCAAGAGAGTGTTTCCCAGGAAAACTCTATAGAAGCTAACATCACAACAGAAGGAGAAACTGCTTCATTGAACAGTGTCAGACTGAGGCATGGTGTGAAACAGAATAAGTTGACAAGCGAAAAAGTGAATCAAGAGACCACTCCCTACGACATGCTCAGAGATCGCGCAGTACAGACAGGGTGAAATCACAACCTACAGACTCCCTGGGTGGGCGTAAAAGAGAGTGAAGTTGCATACAAAGCTGCCCACGACTCTTTCACGAGTAGACTTCACAATGTTGAGTGATCATAACTCTTTAAGAGAGTGTTTCCCAGGACAGACTTAGATAAACTCTAAAGGAGCTAAAATCACAACAGACGGAGAAACTGCTTCATTGAACATTGTCAGACTGAGGCATGGTGTGAAACAGAATAAGATGATAAGCGAAATAGCGAGTCCAGAGACCACGCCCTATGACATGCTCAGAGATCGCACAGTACAGACATTGTGAAATCACAACCTACAGACTCCCTGGGTAGGTGTAAAAGAGAGTGAAGTTGCATAAAATGCTGCCCACGACTCCTCAAGGGGCCCTACAGTGATGATCACAACAGCTTTCGGGCCACTCTTGTCTTTTCAACAAAAAGTGCTAGGCGTTTTAGGCTTTTTTTTAAGACTGTTTCAACGTCATACCTTTTCAGCATAAAAACTACATTCTGATATTCTTTTTGTATTTTCAATAAATTGTCACTCACGTTGTCACACATTAAGCACTGAGATGTGATGTCACACATGAGCACCCAGGCCACCAAGGACAGAAAACTGGGGAAATGTCACTTATAAGCACCTAGGCAATGAGGGCAGAAACTGTGGAAATGTCACACATAAGCATCTGATAACTAGCACCTAGGGAACAGAGGCCATAAACTATGGAAGCTTCACACTCATGCAGTGTAACTCTTAATAATAATTAAAATTATTCCTCTAAATGTAAGCAGTTTGTGCAACATCAGTTGTCCCGGGTACACGTGTTCTGAATAGTGATGAGGCCCCCTGCCCCCTCTACCCCAACCCCCAGGCAGATCTACCAAGAGGTCTGAACACTCAGGAAAAACAAATGAAGACATCTGCATGATACATTCATTGACAAAAAATATTGTATAGAAACGCTGGGAGCAGGAACAAGCACTGACTGCGGCAATAGGTCTGGCTATGTTTTTACGTGGGGAGGAGAGGGGGGGGCAGGAAGGGAGAGCGAGAGATGGAGACAGAAGAAGAGAAAGGGAGAAGAAGAGGGAGAAAAAGAAGAAGAGAATGAGAGATAGAGGAAGGATAGGAATGAGAAAGACGGGGAGAGGGATGGAAAGAGAGAGGGAGTGATGGTGAGAAGGACAAGAGGAAGATAATGAGAGATAGAGGAATGAGAGGAATGAGAAAGACGGGAAGAGGGATGGAAAGAGAGAGAGGGAGCGATATAGAGAGGGACAAGGGAGAGAGAGAGGGGTAGGGAGATAGAAAAGGAGAGAGGGATAGTGGGAGAGAGAGAGAGGGATAAATAGAGAGCGAGTGAGGGAGCGAGTGAAAGGGATAGAGAAATAGAGAGAGAGGGATAGGGAGAGAGAGACAGAGAGAGAGGGAGAGAGAGAGAGGGGGAGAGAGCAAGAGACAAGAGAGGGAGAGAGGAGGGGCGAGAGAAAAAAGAGAGGGAGAGAGAGGGGGAGAGATTGAGAAGGAGAACAAAAGAGAGGGGGCACAAGAGAGAAAGAGAGAGAGAGAGAGTGGGAGAGTGAGAGAGGGATAGAGAAAGAGAGGGAGAGGGGGATACAGAGAGAGGGGGAGAGATGGAAGGAGAGAGAGGGAGAGAGACAGAGAAAGAGAGAGAGACAAAGGGGAGAGATGGAAGGAGAGAGGGAGAGAGAGAGACAGAGAAAGGGGGAGCAAAAAATGGAGAGAGAGCGAGAGAGAAAGAGGTAATTTTACCCTCACTACAACAAAGTACCATCGTTCTTCCGAATAATGCAATATTCTTTCACTACAGAATAAGGGAATAGTTGAACTAGATAATATAGATCTGATTGTATTATAACATAATGGGTATCAACGTACTAAATAACATGTCATTACGGTACGGCAGTATGTGCCCATTAATGTAGTACAGAATGTTCCCTTGACTGTACTTCCTGATGTTGGTGGCAGACAGAGGGGCTATGGCTAGCCTAGGAATAATTAAATGATGGCCGCCCACAAGCTCCAGTAATGTAGCCCCCAAGAGGCTGAGGCAGCAATCACAGTAGGCCGCGATTAAAGTAGGAGAATGAACAAAGCAGCCATTCAGCCTGCATTAGCTTAGTTCAGCTCTCCTACTTTAGCGCGGCCTGCCGGCCTGGTCGCCCACACCATGAGCTCCAAATCAAAAATTGTAATCATGATGATGATTGATTCATCATCATAATTACAAATTTTGATGTATTGCCTGCACCTGCGATGGTCCAGTGAGAGGCTGAGCTGAGCACGCAACTGTTACTCAGGCCAGTGAGGCCATCAGCCTGCTGCCTCTGACTCCTGCCCTGCTTACAACAAATCACTCACAACAACAATTACAACACAGCAATCAAATACAATTGAATCCACCACCAGCACTGCCTGAGGGAGGCGCCGCAACGCAATGTCCGCCCAGTACCAACAGTGCCACCACCATGAATCATTAATTGGCGCTGGAAAAACTCACCTGCTGTTGGCTGCAGACAGGGGGGCTACGGCTAGTCTAGGAATATTTAAATTATGGCCGTGTGCAAGCTCCGGTCAAGTGCGCACAGTGCCTCTGTCACTCATAATGATGAAGGGCAGGCAGTCACACAAGCTTTTATTTGCGTGAGGCCCAATGCGCATGCAGGAATGACATCAGCCACACCCTAGAGAGGTGCGCAGATGCAGCGGAGGAGGAGACTGCATCATTCTGTGCACTGCGCAAAGGCACCTCCTCCTCCTCCTGAAAAGTTGGGTTGCACGGGTCAATCAGGCTGTGCTGTTTTCCTTGCAGCTGCAGGCTGTACACTCCTGCACCGCGGAGGCTGAGCGAAGACACGTCAGCAGACACTACAGAGAGACTGGACTCAGAGTAGTAGTCTAAGGAAGTCTGACTGACTGTCTGTCTGAGTTTGACACACAGACTGTCAGTCTGTCAGACTCGGACAGACAGTCAGTCAGACTTCTCTCTGAAGTGACTCACGTCACTCATGGTTGGACTGAAAATCGGCCCACACCCACAAAACCGGCCCCCTGTCGGAAAACTGGCCCCCACCCCATTCAGCCTACTGGGGGATTGCCTGGTGCCCGAAAGTACCAGTCCGGCCCTGCCTCTGTCTCAGACAGTCATCACTCGTGATGCTGCAGGGCAGGCAGTCACAGGCACTTTTAATTGCTCGAGGCCCAATGCGCATGCAGGAATTACATCAGCCGCACTCTAGAGAGGCGTCAGATGCGGCAGATCAGGAGACAGTACTTCATTCTGATGAAAGTACCAGTCTTGCCCTGGTTTCTGACGTGTGCTGTCTGCACTTCTGTGAATTAAAAAGCCAAACTAGGCAAACATTACCTGCTCAGAACAGGTGGTAAATGTAGCAGAGTTTTCTTTTTGTTTTTGCCCCCTGGTGATGGAAGCTGTGGTTAGTTTAATAAAATAATCATTTTTTAATTTTGTTAAAAAATCCAATTGACATGTTTGCGGCTGAGCCATTAAAGCACTGAAATACAGCCTGTGGTAATACCGCACAATAATAATGCACATGAATAATTGACACAAATAAACAGGAAATTAGATTGTTATGCAAAGAAATGTCTCTTTACCTTACAACAGTGTCACCATTTCGACTTCAGGTATATCTTCAACCCTTAATAGGACAATTTTTTCTTCACATAATGTAATTGCTACTTTGAAGCTGCATTTCAAAAAACATATTTTTCTTTGAAACCCATTTTTGAAATAGAATCAATTACAACTTCACAAACTAATATCCATCCACTATTTTGTTTTTAAATTTGAACAATAGGGCTGTTGATAGTACAAGAAATAAAAAATGTGGTCAAAGTGATCTTCAGTTGCTTGCTGAGGAGGTAATAAAAGAAGAACCTAGGCTTATGCAACCTTTTTTTAAAAGAAACTGGTCCCAAGGTACCGACACTATTTTGACAAGGCATCACTCAAAAGTTAAATGCTATGTCTTTACACCTTCCGACAGTAAAGGATTGGAAGAAAAGATTTCACGATCTAAATCAACATGTGGGACAACTCCAGTGGTGGCTACTCAGCTATGGCGGAGGGGAAATATAAAATGATAATAACTTTAAGTTATTATCAGTTTATGTTTGTTTGATGCTTAGACTGCAGGCTGGTCGCTGCTCTGCTCTCAGAGCAGGGCAGGAGTGGTTTGCCCATTCCTAAGTGCGCAATGACTATTTGGTCGCACCTCTCGGGCCGCCCAAACCAGTCATGTGCACTTTCCCTATACTCCATGCAGGCTGCATTACAGGCTGCATGGTGTACATGCCCAGGCCCACATTCCCTCGTTGAGCAACGAAACAGGATGTTCAAAACCAATCACAACACTGCATTGCAGCGTTGTGATTAGTCAGGGGACGGCTATGCTTCCTGTGCTTCGAAAGTCCGACGAGGAGAGCAAAGAGTGGGACCCGATGTAGCAAGATAGGTAGGTGGTTTTTTTTTTTTAGCCTGTGCCCCGTTTTCCCTCTCGTCATCCCCACCCGCGGGCCTGCACCCACCCTGCCACTCGCGAACCATGCTGGCCACCACTAGAGAACTCATTTCCAAACATAGATGTGGTTACTGGAGAAGGAACAGTCCTAGCAGAGCTAACACTAGAGGAGGACAAGTCAGAAGCATTAACTACATCGTCAGCATTGAGGCTGGTGTGAAAGCGGGAGGTGTAGAAGAAACCAGTGATTGACTTTTATATGTAGAACTTACAAATACAAAGCATCAATATGTCATTATTCTAAACTAAAGTTCTTTTCTGCTGAATATGTGCTATTTCTTTTATTTAGCTGTTAATGCACCTATAGTAAAAGCTGTGTTCATGTTATAATGAAAATACATTAGTTGATGATAAAGTTACTACTTTCTTTAAACATTTTCTATAGTGTTTGGCTTAAAATTCTCATAAAATACTGTGATTTAGAACTAGTTAAAATTATTTTATCTGCTTTGTATGTTCATATTATTTTGTGCAGGGTTGCAAGTTAGCTGTGAAATTTATTATGCTACATATTCACCTCATAGCTTGAAAGTGACTGATTTAGCTACTGTTAATAGTTAACAATTAAGTAACTCATTAAGAGTTGACAAGACGTTGATGTGGGATACTGAGGAGCAAAGATATATATTATGGGCTGGTATTTTATTTATTTATTTATTTATTTAGGAGATTTGTAGAGCGCATGGCTGCCCGGGAGCGTCCCAGCGCTGACATAATCCACCAAGTTCTCAAAAGGATGGGCCGGGGGGTGGCATGGATCAGGGGAACAGCCATGTCTTGCCACACAAAAGTGCCAATATGAGTTTTTTAGCCAATTATTAAAACAAAAGTTCAATTTTCAGCCTTCTCTGACCAGGTGGAAAGTGTCAGCACGGGTGACTTACTTTAATGGCATTCAGAGTCCAGGCAATGCTGTCGGCCATAGTCCACTCCCTGCACCATCATGCATAGGCACATTTCAGCCGGATTTCCGGGGATATTATGTTTTCGTTTTATGAAACTTTACTTTTCCTCTTCACAGTTTGTTGGTCATCAATGCCATATGTTGAAGATTGTCCTCAGCAGGGCAGCGATCAGCAAGGCAGCACAGTAAAGCAGAAAAGCATTTCTTCCAGAGCATCAGTCAAGCAGAGTGGAAATCCTTCTAGCACAGCGGTCTGTAGTCCTGGCGGAGTTCTTCACAGGTCCAGTAGTATACCGTCTTTGTAGGGTCAAAGCCCCATTACTCACAGCCAGTTGTGCCTTTAAAGTGGGGGTGACTTGAAAGCAGGCCCTTGAAGTACATAGGTCCCCTTTTCTTCCCAGCCCTTGCTCCTGCCAATCAGTAGGGTGTAATCAGCCTGTTGTGTGGGAAATAGGACACTGCCTAATCAGGTGCCTCAGCTCCACCTCTCTATTCTTGCCCAGGAAGAGATACCAGAAAGCAGATGAATCCAGATGTGCTCTCTGTCCCACCCACCCTTCCTGGGGTGAGTGGGACAGAGAGCACATGGCAAAGTGTTCTGACCACTTCGCCCTCCCTTTTGATTTATGGTCTTTGATTTGAAAGCTCTCTTTTCTGGGTTTCAGGAACATGGAGGAAAAGAGGATTCTTAGTCTTATTAGCGAAGATTCATTTTTAAACTTCTTTTAAAATTTTGAACCCGTTAGGTCCCTTGATGTTAACCTTGTGGCAGCTGATTTCTCACAGCAATTGTTAGCGGCAATGGATTCCCTTGCTCCGCTTAGGAGTCATTACTCAGCGAGGAAAAACCCCTAGCCCCCTGGTTTACAGAAAGACTTAGAAAAATGAGACAGGACTGCTATAGGCAGGAGAGGAAATGGCATGACAATTTAGAGCCTCTGGCAGGATACTGCATAAGCAGTGCCTAAAGGATTACAAGTCAGCCATTATGGAGGAAAAAGGTTTATACTACTCCAAGATCACAGGATCGTTGAAATCTTCTAGGGAACTTTTCAAAATGATAAATTCCCTTATCGCTCCCCATGTAGTTGACCCTTCAGAATTTTCTCAAGAGTTCTGCAATAGTATTTCAGATTTCTTTCAATCAAAGATCATAAGCACGTATTGAATAGCGAAGTACGCGTGCATTTTACTACTTGTATATATCTTAACTGTGCTTTTTTAAATCGTACTTCCTTGGACTTCGGCGCGAGATCTGCGTCGCACCGAAACCGCCAACACATCTTTCCTGGCACGGCGCAGCCCATTTCAGGTGCTGACACCGTGATTGCACCCACCTCAGCCGCCATCTTGCTGGGAGGAAAGGGTCACGCTCCAGTTGTTGGACGCCTCCCACCCTCCTCCAATCCCCATCCGAGCATCTATAAAAACATCAAGCCTTCATGTCCGCGCAGCGGGCCCGCCAAAGGCAAGCCCATCTGCGCCCGTCCACACCGGAACTGGGCCTCGACCCCTGGCCAGGCCCCGACTGATCGCAATCTGATCTATTCCCGGACATCCCTGATGGAGCTTCGATCCCTGCCCACCCCCCACTGTATATTGCTTGACCCAACAATAGTACCTAATAAAGCTACTCCGATTTGCCCTCACTGCAATAGTGTGATACCCATAAATAACATCAAGATCCACTCAAAGTCACAATCCAGTTCTAAAGAAGATAATATTCTCATGGCCCTCATTAATGCGCGGTCATTATGTAAGCACAGTCAGGAAATAGCAGACCTCATTACCGATAACAATTTAGATATCCTCTTTATTACGGAAACATGGACGGATGATTCGTCGGATCCCGACCTAGTGATCGCAGTACCTCACGGATATAAAGTCTACCGACAAGATAGGGTAATAAAAAAAGGAGGCGGACTGGCTAGTCAAGTCAAGTTTAAAATTTGTATAGCGCACTACTCACCCAGAGGGTCTCAAGGCGCTTGAGGGAGGGGGGGTACTTTACTTATTGAATATCCAAGTTTTTAGTTGTTTTCTGAAGGAGAGGTGGTTCTGTGTAAGGCGTAGGTAGGTGGGGAGAGAATTCCAGGTCTTGGCCGCTAAGTAGGAGAAGGATCTTCCCCCCATGGTGGATCTTTGGATTCGTGGAATTGCGGTGAGGGCTTGATTGGACGATCGTAGTTGGCAGGTGGAGGTGTAAAAGGACAGGCGCGTGTTGAGGTATTCGGGTCCTAGGTCGTAGAGGGCTTTGTGTGCGTGGGTGAGGAGAAGGAACGTTATTCTCTTGTTGACGGGGAGCCAGTGGAGGTCTTTCAGGTGACCGGAAATGTGAGCTTGGCGGGGGATGTCTAGGATGAGTCTGGCTGAGGCGTTTTGGATGAGTTTTTTCTGTAGTTTGGCTGTGGTTCCGGCATAAAGGGTGATTCCATAGTCCAGTCGGCTTGTGACCTGTGCATGGGTGACCGTCTTTCTTGTTTCGGTGGGGATCCAATGGAAGATTTTTTTGAGCATACGTAGGATGTTGAAGTATTATGATGAGACGGCGTTGACTTGTCTGGTCATCGAGAGGGAGGAGTCCAGGATGAAGCCCAGGTTGCGTGCGAGGTCCGTTGGTATGGGTGCGTTTCCCAGGGCCGGTGGCCACCACGAGTCGTCCCAGGCAGAGGGGATTGATCCTAAGATGAGGACTTCCGTTTCGTCCGAGTTCAATTTTAAACGGCTGTTCTTCATCCACTCGGCTACTTCTTTCATCCCTTCGTGTAGGTTGGTTTGGCGGTGTTTGGGTCTTTGGTGAGGGAGAGGATCAGCTGGGTGTCGTCTGCGTAGGAGATGATGTTAAGGTTGTGTTGGCGTGCGATGGATGCGAGGGGACTCATGTATACGTTAAAGAGGGTGGGACTGAGTGAGGATCCTTGTGGTACGCCGCAGATGACTTCGGTGGCCTCTGATCTAAAAGGGGGGAGGCGGACTCTCTGGGTTCTTCTGGCGAGGAACGAGATGATCCAGTCCAATGCTTTTCCTTGTATTCCGATGTTGCTGAGGCGTTGTATAAGGGTGCTATGACAGACTGTGTGGAAGGCTGTGGAGAGGTCAAGTAGGATGAGGGCGGCTGTTTCTCTGTTGTCCAGTAGAGTTCGAATGTCGTCTGTTGCTGCAATGAGGGCGGTCTCGGTGCTGTGTTTGGTTCGGAAGCGGGACTGTGAAGGGTCGGGGGATTTGTTGGATTCGAGAGCTGACTGTTGACGGCTTTCTCAATGACTTTGGCAGGGAATGGGAGGAGCGAGATGGGGCAGTAGTTCTTAAGTTCAGTGGAGTCTGCTGTGGGTTTCTTCAGGAGGGCGCTGAGTTCGGCATGTTTCCAGCTTTCCGGGAAGGTTGCGGAGTTGAGGGAGCAGTTGATGATGTCTCGGAGATGGGCTGCGATAATGGAGTCTGCTTTGTTGAAAATGTGGTGGGGACATGGGTGGGTTGGCAATCCTGAGTGGATGGAGTTCATCAGGCGGATGGTGTCTTCAGTGGTGATTGGGTTCCAGGCGCAAAGGTTGTTGGAGGGTGGTTTAAGTTCGGAGGTGGGTGGGGTGGACTGGTCTCCAAAGCTGTTATGTATGTCAGCGATTTTGTTGTGGAAGAACGAGGCTATAGAGTCGCAGAGGTCTTGGGAGGGAGTGATGTCGTTGGTGCCGGCGGTGGGGTTGGTAAACTCTTTGACGATGTTGAATAGTTCCTTGCTGTTGTGGGCGTTGTTGTCAAGTCGATCCTTGAATGCTGATTTCTTGGTGGATCGGATCAGTTGGTGGTGTTTGTGGGTGGCGTTCTTCAAGGTGGCCAGGTTGTCAGTGGTTGGGTTTTTTTGCCAGGCTTTCTCGAGGGTGCAACAGATCTTCTTGCATTTCTTAAGGTCATCATTGAACCGGGGGGCTTTTCTGCTACCTTGCTTGATTTGATGGTGTTTCAAGGGTGCTAATTCATCAGCGCTGTGGGTGATCCATTGTGTGAGGTTGGTGGCTGCTTGGTTTAGGATCGATGATTTGGCAGGAGGGTTTTGGTGAAGCGATGTGAAGAGCTGGTCGGTGGTAATTTTATTACAGTTTCTGCGGGGGATTGGTGATGGGTCGTAGTCTTTTTGTAGTTGAAGTGAACGCAGCTGTGGTCCGTCCAATGGAGAGTTGTGGAGTGATTGAAGGAGATGTGCTTGCTGGAGGTGAAGATTGGGTCGAGCGTGTGCCCGGCATAGTGGGTGGGGGTGTCAAAAAGTTGTTTGAGTCCGAGATTGGCGAGGTTGTCCAGAAGGGTGGTGGTGTTGCTGTCGTTGTTCTTTTCCAGGTGGAAGTTGAGGTCTCCCAGTAGAATGTAGTCCTCGGAGGGGAGGGCGTGTGGGCTGATGAAGTCGGTGATGTCTTCGCTGAATCGTGCGCGGGGTCCTGGTGGCCTGTAGATGAGGGTGCCTCTGAGTGGGGTCTTGGGGTCGGTGTGGATCTGGAAGTGAAGGTGTTCGGTGGCTGCGAGGTTATCGTCAGAACTGGTCGTGATGCGGATGGTGTTCTTATGGACGATGGCGATGCCTCCTCCTGTTTGGTTGATGCGGTCCTTTCGGATGATCTTGTAGCCGTCCGGGATGGCTATGGCGATGTCGGGCTTTGAGGAGGCGTTCATCCTTGTTTCTGTAAGAAAGGCGACGTCCGGCGATGTGGTGTCGAGTAGGTTCCAAAGTTCAATAGCGTGTCTGTGGACCGAGCGGGTGTTGAGCAGGATGCACTTCAGGTGGTTAGTGTCGGAGCTCTGTTTGGAGTTTGTGGATTTGGTGTGGGTCCTGATGCAGTCGAACTTGCAGGAGTGGCAGGTGAAGGGTCCATGGGTGTGTCCTGGGGCGGCTTGGTAGCAGTTTGGAAGTCTAGCGGGGTTAAGTGCTGAGAGGGTTGTGGCGTCGTACGTTATGCAGTGGAGGGGGTTTTACGGGGGGCAGGGAATCTGGCTCTGGGCGCGGTCCAGGCGCGGACGGGCGTAGACGGGCTTACCTTTGGCGCACCTTCGGCTGCGCGTAAGTGCATCTGTCATAAATGGATCGTGGAGGGGCGGAGCGAGGGAGGAGCAGCTGGGAGGCGGGAGCGGGGTGAAGAGGCGGGCTGGGAGGCACAACAACAAACAACAAAATGACAGCAAGCCCAAAAGTGAAACAGGACGAGATTGGGGAACAACCTGAAATCGCTATTAAATGGGCAGTGGCACCGGCACAATCAGGCACAAATAATTAAAGCAGGCAAAGCAAGCAATGCACAGTTGAAAAATAAATGAAGAGCAGTCTAGCAGTATAGCGCTACGATGTTGATATAATCAGGCACAATTAATTACAGTAAACAGTGCGAGCAGTGCGCAATTCAATTCAATGGCAATGAGCGGTCTGGCAGTAAGCGCTACAATACCAATTATTTCAGCAGGGAGCAGCGTGAGGAGCGACCGCTTCTGAGCTAGTCAGGACGGTCTGAGCTAGTCAGGGAACGGTTCGCAGTCAGAACCTCACCCATTCCGGCTACCTCATGCGAAGCCTTGCAGTTCGGTATTAAGTTTACTACCCTTTTTAATTTTAAGGGAGTACTCATATACCGACCTCCAGGAACAAGGACAGGTTTTCTTGCCAATTTAAGTTCCCAACGCGACCCTTGCAGCAATCACTAGCTACCGAAGAGTCCTTCACGGTTCTGGGTGATTTGAATTTTCACCTAGAACAAATTAACCATAAGGATACTTTTACCCTTATTACAGACCTGGAGACACTGGGTCTCAGACAACTGGTCACCTCCCCCACCCACCAGGCTGGACACACCTTAGACGGTATATTCTCCAACGTCGAGGGTCTGCATATACCAAATATCCTACCCATGCCTTGGACCGACCACTATGCAATATTTAGTAAAATAACAATTAAGAAACTCGCGAGTAAGAATGTCACTACCCCAGGCCCAGGCTTATATATTAAGTATGGAAGAATTTAAATCAGGCAGAACTAAAAAAGCAGCTGGACACTACTTGTCCAATCGTGTTTACTGAACCCAATATGGCAACTCGACAATTTCAGGACTGGCTAGGCCATGCCACCAATCTCCTAGTACCTACCAAATCCCAATCTAGGAATAGAACCACACCGACCGCCCCGTGGTACACAGAGGAACTAAGAATGCAAAAACAACTCAGCAGGAATAGGGAAAGGCATTGGAGGAAAACCTATGATACAGAGAGTAAGTCCAAGTATAAAGAATCACTGGCCGTTTACAAAGCGATGATTGTAGATGCAAAAAAACTATTCTTTTCAGAGCAAATTGAAAAAGCTAAAAATTCAAGTAGGCAATTATATGATATCACCAAAACTTTGTCAGGTAACGTTCCGGATCTCACCCCACCCCAATCACGACAGAACACAGGCTGTCAACTTGGGGCCTTACCAATCTGCCAAGCTTTCGTTACCATGCGGGGTTCCTCAAGGCTCATCCCTTAATCTGACACTGTTTAATATCTATGTGTCGGACCTTGCTACTGTTATCAAAGCACATGGGATGAGTCTAACCTCCTACGCCGACGACACGCAATTGGTTCTGGCCATCAAAGGCAACGGATGCGAGGTGGCAAAACGCTTCCAAAAGGGAATGTTAGAAATGGGAGAATGGATAGCGGCTAACTGCCTTAAGCTTAACACCGAAAAGACAGAGGTGGTTATTTTTGGACCCCTCTCTCCAAGTTGGTCAGCATCCTGGTGGCCACCAGCCTTTGGAGTCCCCCCCAGCCTGGCCCCCAGGGTCAGAAACCTGGGAGTAATCTTTGATGAGGGTCATAATTTTGTGGCACATGCAAACAAAACAGCAACAATAGCCCACCATAAACTAAGAATGATCAGAAAAATTATCCCATTTTTGCCAGATGTAGCTGCCAAAACATTGGTCAGTTCTCTAGTTTTATCGTCCCTCGATTATTGCAACGGCTTATTTCTAAATGCCCAGGTCAGGGTCACTAAGAAGTTACAGACGATACAGAATGCAGCAGCACGGCTGCTTTCTAGAATACCTAAGTTCTTGGCCATATCGGCCACCATCAAGAAATATCACTGGCTGACCATCCGGTTTAAGTTTAAATCCCTTTGTATAGTGTACAAGGCACTTAATGATCAAGGACCGCATTTTCTTAAGGATCAGTTGACACCCTATAAACCAGTTAGACAGCTTTGATCCACCACTCTTAACCAACTAGTGGTCCCACGTTCCAAAACAGTTTCCTGGGGTGACCGCCGCTTTTTAGTCGCAGCACCCAAATTATGGAACACCTTGCCTCAACACATCAGGCTAAGCCCCTCACTCCTGCAATTCCGCAAGAGTCTGAAGACCTGGCTTTTTAATCAGTAATACCAAAAATAACTTTCTGGAGCCATTTACATCTAGGGAAATTATGTGAATTGTCTTGCGCCGAGACGCCTGTGGGTATTCGTTCGCGCTTTATAAATGGTAAAACTAAACTAAACTAAACTATTCTAAGTTGGAATCCTTTAATCCCAGGGCTGCTCCGTCTGCTCACATTTCCCCCAATCACAGTGATGCTGTGCATTTTGATGATCTTTCCAGGCTTCTTACATTTCCCAGGCTGCTGCCGGAGGAGATTGATAACCTTTTAGAATTAGTCAAATCAGGCTCACCACTTGATCACTGTCCCCTCAAGGTTTTAAAAATCACCCATAGAGTCATTGTTCCTCACCTTATGACTATCCTTAATGCCATTTCTGAAGGACAGTACCCCACCCTTTGGAATATGGCATTAGATATGGCATTAGTGAACCGATTTTAAAAAGAATCTTCTCTTGACCCGGGAGAACTTAAAAATTATTGTCCGATCTCCTTCTTGTCGGTCCCAGCTAAGATTCTGGAGATTCATCTTAACTCCCACCTTAGTACCTCTCTGAAGGACCATTCATTGCTTGACGTGTCCCAACATGGATTTAGAAGCCATCACAGTACGGAAACAACACTCACTACTGTTTTTATTAATATCCGTACTAAAGTGGATGACGGGCATACTACTCTGCTTGTTTTACTTGACCTCACGGCACCCTTTGAAACCCTGTCTCCCCTGGGGATGGTTGAACGACTCAGGGAGATAGGGATTGGGGGCTCAGCCCTGAGGCTGCTGTCCTCCTTTCTGAGTGAAAGGGCTCAAACGGTCAAATTTGGCCCATTTTTCTCGGCCCCCAAATCCATCTTGTGTGGTGTACCTCAGGGTTCTTCCCTGAGTCCAACGCTTTTCAATATATACTTTGCTCCACTGGCGAAGGTTGTTAGATCCTTTGGGTTGGAGGTGCTGTCCCATGCGGACAACACCCAAATAATGGTCTCCTGCCAGTCTAGGTGCATGTCCCTGTCCGATTTCACATGGAAAGAATCTAGGGGTCATCGTTGATAATTCACTGTCCCTGGATCGTCAGGTCAGCAGGACCAAATCAACCTGTTTTGGGATCATCAGGGTCCTTAGAAAAATGGTTCACCTTCTTGCCTTCGAAGCACTCGAGCAGGCTGCTGTTGCACTGGTAATGTTCAAACTGGACTATTGTAATGCCCTTTATCTGGGCATTAACAAGGGTCTAGTGTGACATCTGCAATTGGTTCAGAATGCTGCAGCAAGGCTGGTGTGGAATCTTCCGAAATTTCATTTGGTTACAGCCTCCATTAGGTCATTAAATTGGCTGCCTCTTGACCAAAGGATCCTGTTAAAGTCTCTCTGCTTGACTCAGAACGCCTATTAAGGATTAGGCCAAGAGGGAATCAGGGCCATATTTCAGCGGTATGTCCCTAGTAGACCTCTTTGCTCCTCTAACAAAAACCTGCTATGTTTGTCTAGGTTTAAAAAATCCAGGTGGTGAGGTAGAACCATCTCCTTGGCTGCAGCCTGCCAGTGAAACGCCCTCCCAGAAGCGCTTTCTGGTCGGGCTTCTAATGCTCTATTCCGCAAAACCTTGAAAACCTGGCTCTTTTCACATACTCCAGTGTGAGTATGCTGTCTAGTTCGCTCCTCGCCTGAAGTTTCTATTAGCACCTTGATGCCCTTGGTCTTAGTTCACGCTGTATAAATCAAATACTTACTTACTTACTTACAAACTGGGTCCACAGCAAGCATAAAGTCAACATGTGATAGGAGAGTCTGCTGAGTTTTTTCGAGAAAGAATGCGTTGTGACCTTGAAGAGGAGAGAGTTCAAATATTTCTTAGATTAAAGCAGTGTTGGGGTGGTCCTGATGGATATAGGGATGTTGTTCCGGATCCTTTGTGCATAGATGGAAAAGACCTGCTTCCTTGTTTTTTCTTTTTTACAGTTCTTAGTCTGCAGTCCTATGGTGTCCCGACTGTAGGTGTGCCGAAAATCACCAGAGATGATGAGCTTGTGCGCAAGATAAATACTATTGCTGGCTACAGGATGGAGTTTATTTGATCAGGCCCTGTATTAGATGTCCTGCAGTCTTTGGTGCCTATAAGGGAGGCCAGTGTGGAGTCTGGGAGGCCATAGAGGACAGCGTAACTACCAGCGTAACTACCATCCAATTGCAAGAGGATGAAGGCTTGAACAGCAGTGCAGGAGTCATGTTCTGGAAGAAACTGTTTCACTTTCTACAGAAGAGAGAACTTGTACCAGTCTGCATTTTAAAACATTTTTTCTTACCAATATGCTCGTTGAGGGCAAAGCTGAGGTCTAGGGTGAATCCAGGTGACTTAGCATTCAGTGAAATTTGGAGTTTGAAGCAGTCAAGTCATCAATGTTTATGTCGATTAGACAGGATTGTACTGTGCCTTTGTTGGTTGAGCTTTAGATTGATGTTTAATGTCCAGATCGTGCTGGAAGTCTAAGGGAGAGGAGACCTTCTAGAGTGTCATCCGCACATTGGTGAATTTTGATGCTGTTATCGGTGAGTGGGGCACTAAAAGGCTTCATTAAAAGCTATAGCCCCATGGAAGAATGAACCGAATCACAGAAATATATACATCCCGACTTGATTAAGCATCCATTTTACCCACTTAGAAAGAGTAGCTGGGAAACTGTTAAAATATCCTATGTATCTGAGATAATTAATCGAGCCGCAGACTGAGTGCTGATGTGCGATCCTCATATTCTTCTTTGTCCTGGAAATAGTGAACAGAACCCTAGAAACAAGTAGATATCTGGTCTTTAATAACTACCTCTTATATAAGACTTACCAGAAAAAACGAAGCATGTGAATAATTTGCCAAGTATGAGACATCTGATGGATCAGGATTGATAACTGATCCCAAACAGTTCTGGACAATGATGCCCAGGCTGATTTGTAAACTCTCCTGGTGTCAAGAGCCCATAAATGCTCAATGAGACTGGCAGATTCTGAGGAAAGGTTATGAAATATACTGTCTAGATTAAGAAGATGTCTAACTAGAATAGAAATATGGAATGACATTTGCAGGAAGTGCAGGAAGTCGTGGAACCAAATCTGAGATGGACAAAATAGAATTAGTCAAAACAGGATTACAACCTCTCTTATGATCTTGGAAAGACAATTTAATATCATCTGGAACAGGAGCTGTGTACGGAAAGCCTTAGTGCCATGTTAAAAAAACACATCCTTTCTCAATGCAGTTGGATCTCGCCTCCAACTACAGACTAGATTTAGTAGAGTATTCAGCCTGGATAAAAGCAGATCCTTTGAGAAAGGACAGCAGACTTTCTGCATACTTTGGAATATAGGAACATGGTGATGTCAATTGCAAACTTATCTGATGATATCTAAACATCTAAAACATTAATTAAACTTTGTGGAATATAGTCTGCAGTGCGTGCAACATAATGAAGGAGATAAAACTCCCATAACTCTTTGCCCAGTTCTGCCAATATATTGAACTGCATACTGGGATTAAGTTGCACGTTTGAATTAGAACACAACAATGTGCTCACTCTATTGAGAAAAGCTTAATTGCAAGAATATAATAATAATAATAATAAAGAAGTTATAAAGCGCAATGGTTACGCCATCTCGGCGTGTCCCCGCGCTGGTTGAGAAGCAGAAAGGCAGAAACTCCTCCTTACGCCATTACATATTGTTATATATTGTACACAAAGCAATACACCAGCCCCTTTCTAAAGCAGAATGAGAGACCGGTCTCTTATTCAGAGTTGCTGCTTTCATAGCACAGGATATAAAATACATCTGTACATCAACGTGAAGGATTGGGCAGGTAAATATTAACATGTTCAGCACCCGGAAGCATAAAAGAACTTACAACTGGAGGCTCATTCATCAGTTATTCAGATCGAACTGATCAGATTTGAGAATCAAAAATCTGTAATATAAACAAAATAACATTGGTAGAAACATTACTCTTCGGAAAACATCATCTGGACTAGGTCCTTCTTCATACATTGGTCTTCAACCAACTTCTCATGAGTGTTGTATTTCATAAGTGCTGTTACAGCAGTTAGCTTTTTTCTTTTTCTTTTTTTTGGGTGTTCAAACTGCTTTATTGCATCTTACATACAGTACACAGCTTTTTAACGCCTACAACCCTGAGGCCGGCAGCATGATTGTCTTGTCTGTTTAGAGGTAGTTAATGGTTTGACACAGCCTTTTTTACCGGCATCCCGGAGGCCCGGTGGCGTTTGATATTAACAGTTGTTACTCGTTCTGTATCTTGTGCAAAATCAATTCTGTTATATCGTTACAGTAGAAAATCTTTTAGGTTTTTTATATATTAACATCCTTAACTTTTCCATAACTTTACAAAGATCACTGCATCACAACATTCTCACTCCTGCCGTGTTCGTTGTATTCTGCTTTTGATTTCTTACATGGTATTTCCTCGCCACCACGGGCCTTACAAACAATGGAAAAACTACAGTCTACCCATCAACTGTTGTTGACCTCCCTTTTAGATATTCAATTAGGTACATCCAGTAGTCTTTGGGTCTAGCACCTGCAGGCAGTCTTCCTCATATGTATTTAACGTGTCTTTACAATATGTGAGATCTGCCAACCAGTTCTCAATTTTAGGGTGCTTTTTGCTGTTCCAAAGGAGTGAGACTCTACGCTTAGCCATTAGCAATGCTATCACACAGAACTTACGCTTTCTTGCTCGTATATTCGGAACCAGGCCCAATAGGCACACTTTTACTGAACAATCTACATGCATGTCTGGCATGACGCCTAGTGCTTCTGTCACTTCTCTCCAGTAGCCCGGGATCTTGGGGCAACTCCAAGCCAGATGTATAAAATCTGCATCTTCCATTCTACATCTCTTACATCTTGAGTCTGCACTTAAACCGTATCTATGCAGTTTATGCGGTGTATAGTACATTTGATGTAAGTATTTGTAGTGAATTATTCTTAGGTTACCATGTGGGGTAAGCATGTCAGTTAACATACATGTTGTGGACATTCCTCTGTGGATAGTGGTTCAACTATAACACTATTCCATTTAAGTCTCATTTTGTCCGTGTTGCTCGCAATGTCTTTCTGTAACCTGGTATATAACCTGGAAACTAAGTGCGCCGCTGTGGGCGTTGTCAACAAATATTGTAATGAGAGCAGTTGCTGAGGCTCTTCAGGGTATACAGTGTACAGCTCTTTTATTGCCCTCTGCAATCGATAATAAGTGAAAGTGAACAGTAACGTCGGGTTGCTAATATAATTCAATGTGTCTAGTGTTTTAAAGCGTCCTTCCTCGTAAAGATCGCCCATTTTATCACTTCCTGCACGTTGTAGCAGTTCCATGCCTACTGTTTCTTGCGTCACCGATAGCTCTGGATGATGTGCTAAAGGTAAGTCAGGTGCATACAATGGAAGCTTTTTTGCTTTTTTGGCCATCAGTTGCCATGCTGCGTTGGTGGCATCTATTGTGTTTATGTGTTTTGTATGTAGTGGTGGATGCTTGTGTGGCAGTATTGCTGATAAAGGAATAGGGTGGGCATCTCCTGTTTCAATAGCTACGTGCAACATGAAGGGTATCTCGTGGTACCAGTAAAAAGCGAATTGCGCTTGCACGCACAAATAGTAGAGATAGAGATCTGGCACCTTGAAACCGCCCTGAGCATATGGTAGCCTAGCCTGTTTTCCTGCCCAGATAAGACTTAAGACTAATCGATTTATATTTCGGAAGACTGCTGCTGGTGGTTTTATAGGAATGTTGTTAAACAAGTATAGAAATTTGGGTAGAAGCACCATTTTTACTATGGCAGTTCTGTCTGCTAACGAAAGCGGTAATTTATTCCATCTGTTTATTCTCTCCTCCATGTCTGAAATAAACCTCCCATAGTTCGTGCGAATGACCAATTCAGGGTCCCGGTGGTACCAGATGCCTAAGTATCTCGTGGGTTCTTCCTGCCATTCCAGCGGGTAATCTAATGCAAATTGAGTGGTTCTGTCAGTTAGCGCTAATATTAGGGATTTGGCCCAGTTGATCAGCAGACCAGAGTGTTGACCAAATTTAATGTATTCCCTCAACAATGGGTTGAGGTTTTGGGCAGGTTCTTTCACATACAGCACCATATCGTCGGCATATAAGGATATATGCAAGGGTCGCGTTGGGAACTGTAGTGCCGAATAGTGGTTGTGTTGCCTGATTATGCATGCTAGAGGTTCCAGCACTAGCGAGAACAGCAGGGGAGACAAGGGGCAACCCTGTCTAGTCCCCCTACCGATTGCTATTGGGTCAGAAACGTAACCATTGACCCTTATTCTAGCCGACAGATCTGTGTACAGCATTGTGATCCATTGTGCAAACATTATCGGAAAGCCCATTCGTCTCAATACTGTATGCAGGTATTCCCATTCAATTGTATCAAAAGCTTTCGCGGCTTCCAGCAGGATCGCCGCAGCATTGGTGTCAGGTGTTAAGTAATGGGAGAGGGCAAATATTGTCCTCGTGTTATGTGTCGTTGCTCTTTCAGGTATAAAACCTGACTGATCTGGTCTAATCAGCAAGGACATCAGTGGCTTAAGGCGTGCGGCTAGCAAGGAAGTTAGGATCTTGGCATCCACATTTATAAGTGATAGGGGCCTATACGAGTCACAAAGTTCTGGGTCCTTCCCGGGCTTTAGCAGGGTTATTAGCATTGCTTCTCGAAGAGACGCTGGGAGGATTTGTTTCTCGTGTGCTTCCCCATACATTTCTACTAAATGCGGGGCCAGTTGATCAAAAAACACCTTGTAGAACTCTCTGGTAAAGCAATCAAGTCCTGGCACTTTACCGTTAGGGAGAGCCTTAATAATTTCAGTTACCTATTCCACTGTGATCGGGCTGGACAGATAAGCCCTGTGACTATCTGATAGCCAGGCGATTTCAACATCCTCAATATAGTCTAAGATGGTGTCAGGTGAGATGCATAATGTCGACTCATAAAGTTGGCCATAAGTTTTACAGAATTCCTCCAATATCCCTTTCATATCATTTTTATTGTTTCCAATGGTGTCCCGTACTGTATGAATGCGCTGTGGGGCAGGGCTTGTACATATCTTCTGAGCTAATGCCCTTCCAGGCCTGCCTCCTTCCCCATATGCCCTGGCTATACCCCGCTTTGCTGTGTACTTAATTTCCGCATTTGCATATTCCTGATGTTCAGACAGGACTTTTTTGATATCTCCCAGTATGGAAATATCATGTGAGTTTTCAAATCGACGCTCCAGTGCACTCAATTTGGATTCCCTTGCCCGTATCTGTTGTCTAATATTGTTTAGTATCCCCGCTGTTGTGCTAATACATTTTCCCCTTATTGTCGCTTTGAAAGCTTCCCACAATAACCCCTTGTCTTCCGTCGTCGGAGCGTTGAGGTCAAAGTACTCTGCTATGGCTTTGTGTATGGTTTCTGTGTAGGCTGCATCAAGGAGTGCTGCTCCATTAAATCGCCAGGTGAAAGGCGGAGGTACATAATTAGGCAATTGCAATGACAATAAGACTGGGCTGTGGTCCGAGAGAGTGCGTGGTAAGTGTTTAACATCTGCTGTCCATAGAGATACATCTCTTGACCCCAACCAATAGTCAATCCTCGACCAGGTGTGATGTGCAGCCGAGACGTGTGTGGCTTCCGTGCAGCCTGGGTTTCGTGTCCTCCAAATGTCACTTAGATGTAACTCTTCTATAGCATCTTGCAACTCTGTGCGTGCTCTTTTGTGTGTTTCTGCCGTGTTAGGTGACCTGTCTAACCTGTCATGTAATGCTATATTAAAGTCTCCACCACACACCAAATGCGGTACATTTAAATCTGATATAACATGCCATATTTTCGTGAAAAATCCAGGGTCGTCCCTGTTTGGTCCATACGTGTTTACTAAAGCTACAGTGTGGTGTCTGAGCAAGCCATGGACTATGACATATCTACCTTCCAGGTCTTTTAGCACTTTTGATACTCGGAAATTAATACCTTTTCTGATTAGTATGCTTACACCTCGTGCGTACGATGAGTAGTTGGAACTATGCACAGACTCCGCCCATCTCCGACCTATGGTGTTGGTTGTATGTGCTGCAATGTGTGTTTCCTGGAGGAAAGCAATGTCTATCTTAAGTCTGGTGAGGTATGCAAATATTAGTCGTACTTTTTTGTGATGATTCATACCCCTTACATTCCAAGTGAGAAAGTTCAGGTTAGTGTCTTTTAGGACTTCAGCGTGTGACTCTGTTATCATTCATGTCTTCGACGCTATTCACTTTTTGTAAATTACTATTCGCCCCGTTTGCCGCTACAAGGAAATCTACCATCTCATACAGAAAATGTGATTCGGAGTTTGCAATGCTTCTCAGATACAGTGATTTGCAATGAATATCCCCAACTATTCCTCTTCTCCCCCCACCCACTTCAGCAACCCAATCCTGCCAAAGCCAGAACCCCAAACAGGTTAAACTATGAAACCAACATATATCGGGGAACACCCATGTAGGGGGTCCACCAGGTTCACACATCTCCAACCACATTGTGGATGTGAACGGGAAGACCATCTTATACAACTAATGCAATCATGGTGCTATAAAGCTACAGTCTTTTCTTATATTGTCGTAATTTTATGCAATGTGTCAGAGCTACAAAGCCTACAATCCAAGTCCTTGACCCCTGCTCTGCAGGAGGGTCAAACCGTTTTCATTTTAGTACTGCATCGTTGTGTTAGGAAGGTCCCTTTCTGCCACTATGCGGATCACAGACAGTGCATACCCTGCCATTCCCAATTGTCTGCTTAGTGTCCGTGGGCAATGTTGACGTAACTGGGTCACGCAGTTTACCCCGTCTTCTAGCGTGTCTGAGTAGTTCCAGTGACTGAGTAGAGAAAACAACAAACCCCCGCATACGCTCTATGCAGAAGTATCCTCCGCTCGTGTATCCTTGATCAAACATGTTACAGGCCTTAGTCTCACGTGCATCAGTACGGTCTGCGCCTTTCATCAACATGCTGATGCCATCATTATATTATAGACTGTGTTGGATCGGTATATGTATCACATGTCCCCTATGTCATTGCACAATTTAATTGCCGTGTATAAGCGATCCACAATCGGCCTTAACATGTTAAGTACGGCAAGACCAGTCTCTGGATTGGATTTCCCAGCCCACCAGTCACATAGATTTTGTCTGTTATATTGTTTATGTGGACATTGTTCAGTGTGCGAGAAGAATAATAGTAAAGCTCTCCTTCTCTCAGTGCACCTCAGCTTGGTTTCTAAGCTCTACATATCGGCAGTACTTTATATCATAAGGCAACACTGGTACAACATTACCTTGTTGGTATCTCTCAACTTTCATCGTCTTGCTGTTCTTCGCGGTCTGGTGTGCGTCTCCGTCTATCTAGTTTTTTGATAAATTCATGAGCTGCCTGCGGTGTGGTTAAAACCGTTGATCGTCCTTCGTTGTTTACCTTAAGTTTTGCAGGATAAAGCATGGAGTATTCCACCCCTAGATCTCTGAGCTTCTTTTTGGCCGAGTGATACTCCTTGCGGGCCAGCTGGACCGCCATAGTGTGATCTGGATAGAAGTCTAGTTTGTTACCTTGGTGAGTGATGTCGCCTTTTTCTTGTGCCCGTCTGAGGACCGTGTCCCTGTCCCTGTAGTTCAACAGTCGTGCTATTATGATGCGCGCTGGTGCTCCAGGTTTCGGGCGTGGTGCCAAGGAACGATGGGCCCTCTCCACCAGGAATACCGTCGAAAATTCTTCTGCTCCGAATAGGTCCTTAAGGAGGTTTTCCACATACACTTCCATCTTACCAGTGTTTGTTGACTCCGGAAGACCCGCTATGCGAATATTGTTGCGGCGGGACCTCGCTTCCAAATCCTCCGCCTTACTGCGTAGTGCTTCCATCGTCTTTTCCATGGTGGTGCAGGCTTTGGCGTTGGTATTAGAGATGTCTTCCACTGCCAATATCCTAGTTTCTGCCTCTACCAACCTTTCCCCATGCTTGTCAATTTTGGCAGCCATGTGGTCAACTCTTTGTGTGAGAGTATCCAATTTACCTTTCATTTCTTGTAGGCTGCGCTGTATAGCACGCATTACTCCTTCCATTCCGGCTCCCTCCTCTGGCTCATGGTCTCCTTCCGTCTCTGACCCACCATTTGCTCCTTTAGCTTGCTTTTTCGTCTCAAATTGCAGCTTGGTTTGCTGTTTTTCCGGCTTGCCCATCGTGCTGGGTACTTTGGGTCCTCCGCGATTTGTGTGCGGCAGATTTTGAATGGCGTGCGCCCTTCTCGTCACTGTGGTCATCCGGTTTTTGTGACACTGGTTGGCCTACAGTGGTGATGTAGGTTAGTGTCCGTGGCTCTGCAAATACCTCACCAACGGCTCATGGGAACCCACTTCCTCCGGTCACATAAGTACGTATTTCAAAGCATGTGTAGCTCGCTAGGCGCAGGCAGTTCACAATGTCGTGCAGGGCCTTCCTCTTCCCCCATACAACGTCGATAAAGTGCAGCTGTTTCTATGGAACCACCATAGCGCTCCGCTGCGCGTGTAAATTCATCACACCTTTCGCAGATCTTCGATAGTGAGACCGCTGTGTAGCACCCTGTGTTTCAATGGGCCCGACACTTCACGGCCATACGCCAGTTGCCGCCAGTTTCCCCACATTAGCTTGCAGGCTTCAACTCCACCGGCTCCATCGCTCTCCCGCCAGAAGGGCCACTCCTGGAGCCTCCAGTTCCTTGCACGTACACTCCCACAAACAGTCGCAAAAGGCCCAGCAGAGGGACAGTCGCTATTGCGGGGTATGCAGACAGGTAGACGCCGGTGCGCTTAGTGAGCGGACATATCAAGAAACATCAATGCGGCGTATGTTATTCTTTAAAGGCGCACTGTATTCCTGTGCGTTTCATTCTTGTCGCCATCTTGTGCTTCGTGGAACGCATGGCACAGTGTACTTACAGTTCGCGTCTGCTTCTACCAGGACGCGATTCTTCTCTTTCGGAGAGTTTTTTTTATCTTCACATTGTGCCAGGGAAGCACTTAGGGGCTGACTCAGTGGTACCTTCATGCTATCTTTTGCCGCCTCTTCACATCGCTGCCGCCGCCATTTTGAGAGTCCGTCCGAGGTCCTCGCTGTTTCGCCTCACAGGTCCTGATGTAGGTAGTTTTGGACCTCAGAAACCCTTGCCTGGCATTCCGCAGATGTTCCGATTGTCTGTCCAGCAACGTCCGCTCATATTCCTGTTGGCCGACCGCACTGGGAACACCTCCAACACCCACCAACCACGCACGCAACCTAGGAATCATCCTAGACTCCACTCTCTCCATGACGAAACAGGTCAAAGATGTCTCCCCCTCTTGCTTCAACACCCTCCATCTGCTTCGCATGATCTTCAAGTGGATCCCCACTGAGATGAGAAGGACGGTCATCCAGGCCCTCGTCACCAGTAGGCTGGACTACGGAAACGCCCTCTATGCAGGAGCCTCTGCCAAACTACTGAAACGGCTCCAATGCATCCAGAACGCCTCCGCATTCCTGATCCTCGACATCCCTAACCGCAGCCTTATCACACCCCACCTGAGAGACCTGCACAGGCACGCTGTCAACAAGAGTATAACCTTCAAACTCCTCACCCATGCAGACAAGGCACTGCACAACACCAGACCAGGGGACCTCAACAGCCCTCTGAGCTTCTGCACCCCCACCCGCCAGCTCCGCTCTGCAGACTGCGCCCTCACCACCATCCCCCGCTTCCGAAGAGTGACCTCCGGCTGCAGATCATTCTCCCACCTCGCCGCTAAGACATGGAACAACCTCCCCTTCCTCCTACGGCAGACAGAAGACCTTCTGACTTTCAGAATACTCCTCAAGACCTGGCTCTTCGAACAGTAGCAGCTTCCCCCCTAGCGCCTTGAGACCCTCACGGGTAGGTAGTGCACTTTACCAATCCTATCACTGATTGTTTTTTTGATCGATTTCACTCGTACAAAACCATAGAAATGCCCCTGTTATAGTTAGTTCAGCTTACTATAACTCGTGCCCCCGCAATGCACAGCTGATGACGTCAAATATTATATCAATCATGACATGGTCAGTGACATCACTGATGACATCTCAAATCAATCAATCAATCAATCATTTGTAAAGCGCACTACATACCTGTGGGGGTCTCAAGGTGCTGGGGAGGAGGGCCGCACAGTGAGAGGGTGTTTCATGTCTTGGCGGCGAGGTGGGAGAAGGATATCCCGCCAGTGGTTGTTCTTCGGATGCACGGGACGGTGGCAAGTGAGAAGTCGGCGGAGGGTAGCTGGTGGTTGGGGATGTAGAAGGAGAGCCGTCTGTTGAGGTAGGCTGGGCCGGTCTTGTGGTGTGCTTTATGTGTGTGAATGAGGAGCTTGAAGAATATCCTCTTGTTGACTGGGAGCCAGTGCAGGTTTCTCAAATGGGGGGTGATGTGGTCATGTCGTGACATCACTGATGACATCATCCAGTAACTTTCTGTTTCTGTAAAGTTTAATTGTGTTTTATATAGGGAAAGGCGTATTGAAGAATGAGTGGGTGTATAAGTGTCTGAAAGGATGATGAGATCAAAGGCAGCTCTAAGATCGATGAATTGCACATAAAGATTTTGCTGTTGTAGTAGAATATATTTCCAGTGTAATACGGATTTGTTGAGGCCCCCTGGTTTTTAGTGCAGAAATGGCATTCATAGTATCTTCTAGGCTAATAGTGACAACTGAGCCATCACGTTGTAGAATGTAATGGCAGGACGAGCCCCTAGATGATACTGAAATACTGTGTGAGCCCTGTATAATGCCTACCTTAAGCTCATTAAGATCAGAGAAATGAGACACCCACCTATCAGCTGAAATAAAATGTTGGTGTTTCTTAGTATTCTCTGCTCAGGTTTGTGACACTGGGAGCCAGAATAGATTATTATCATTTGTTTTTACCGGACCCAACATATCCTCCCAGATTTTGTCGTCCCATTGCTTTTTTGCCTTTTTTAAGGAGGTTTTGTACGTGCACCTTGCTTTGGGCTAATTGATCCCTACCACCTTCAAGGACAGCACTGTTTAGCTTGTTTACAAGGTAAATCAAACCAGGAGGTATTTTTTCCCCAAAACTGATATCTTGATGGCCATATATTTGTAAAAAACCTGTTGGAGCTCTTTAAAAAAGAGAATTATGTATTTTTAAAATTGGGATTTCTTGCTCATTCACATCTTCATAGTTATCCAGTGAGCTAACATAAGTCCATGTATCTGGGACAAAAGTGTTTGATTTGTCATAATTTTGGGTCATGAGACATAGTGCCTGTAGTTAGAGAGTACAGGATCTCATACCTCTGTGTATCATGTTTTCGAAGCTCTTGCCAATAACGCTCCACCCAAGGAAACCACCTGGGAGTCATGGGCACTGTCAGTTCAACTATCCACTTTCATATCATTCAAAAGTGGCTAGAGTCTCACATCCAAAATGACAAAATCGATAACAGTCGCATGTTTACCTCTTCTAAAAGTGGGGGCTCATTCAGGGTCAGATCTAGAGCGGCCATTACATGCCCTCAACCCTCTGCCAACAACTAGGTAACCGCGCTTAAGACCAATTTACGTGAAGTTTGTTTGTGGTTCCCCCTTTAGTGCTCTGATACCCCACTGTTCATCCTCATCTTTTGTGACTTTATTAATATAAGAGGATGGTTCAAAGGATGGACTGAAATCACCGGCCAGTATTTACTTTTGTATTCGAATAGAAAGAGTCCAACGCTTTATCAAGAATGGACAAAGGTGGTGATTCAATGCGAACCGCAGTAGATCTTACAAATATATTTGGAAAGGCCAGGACTAATCCTGATGGTAACAAGGCGGTGATCCCTATCAAGTCTAAACATGATAACTGTATCGGCATGCATGACTTTAACACGCCTCCAATTGCCCTTCCATAATTGTTGGGGGGGTTTAACTTCAACACTATAACTTGTAAACCCATCAACAACAAAACATTTCAGTTGCCCAGGTCTCCTGAAATATACAAATATCAGGTTTTCCAATATATAATAACCATTCTGGGTCGTCTAGCTTAGAAGCAATACCTGCCAAGTTCCACAATATTAGGTTTATCCGCTTCGCCATGGCGGACATTACGCTGGGGTGTGGCAGAATCCAAAGCCTGCGTAGATCGAACGGCATCTGGCCAGCCGATGCACACACCCGCTGTCCAACGCATCAAAAAGGTTATACCAGCAAGTGACTGGGTGTCCGTGAGGCAAGCTACATGTGAGGGGCCTGAGTTAACATCCAAAGGTATAATAATCATATCACCTGGCCCACACCCACCCTCCTTGTTGTCACTATCCAAGTTACCAGCTGGCCTACTCAGGCAGGTAGAAGCATCAGGTAAAATTCCCCCTCCATTTCAATTTGTAAGACTCAGCACCCCAGCATCACTCCTCCCATTTTCTGCCAAATCAATAGCCACATTTAAAGGGACAGGTGTTGTTCCTAGCATTTTTACATAAAATAAAACACAATTACTCTGCGTATGAGTTACACTCAGTCAATTGACTGCATTCAGGTTTGACCTAGAAGTTTGATGACCAGCTTGTGGGCATAAGTTATCGTACTAGTGAGCTCCTCAAGGGTCTACTAGTTAGAAGAGACAGCTCTAATCTGATTCCCATCGCATCATTTACCATGAAATGACAAGTTGGGATTTCAAAATGTATGACATTCTCGACTAACTCACTGTTACACAAAATAACCTGGATGCAATCGTAGTCTAGGGTGTCTGAAGGGCACTGTCTAGCACTCAGAATATCTGATCAAATTACAGAAAGACACTTGCGCTTAATTCTAAGCCAGAATATTACTTTGCTATCTAGCCCATCTGTATCTTCATGGGCAAAATTACCGTCTGCTGCTCCTATGGTCATACTATTGGAGGCTTTTCGGTTTTGGTATCTTATAAATCGTGCAGAAGAGTCTGCAGAAGAAATACTTGAGGATGGAGGAATTTCTGGTTGCTTAGCAGTACATAAGGTAGCAGCAAAAATTTTCTTTTACTATCCACTGGAACTTTTGAGTGTATTTGGTTCATTTGAGAATTTGAGAAAGATTGGGCTTGGTCTTTATTACAGCAGCATACAAGCCTTCTTTGCTGAAGCAAGGAGACTCGGTCCACCAGAGATGTAATCAGATTACTAAGCTGATCCAATTTTAGTTCTAAAATTGATAAAGTTGAGGATTCAACAGGTGTCACCAGCCTTGATTGACACCCATTTTCCACTGGATCAACATGACTGTTGTCAGTTTGCGACCGGGATGGAATTTCTTAGGGCTTGAAGGGTTCAGTATTGAAATATCGAGGGACAAAATATTGAATTATCAAAATTTCGACGCCAAAATATCGAGGGACAGCATATAGAATGTCTATCTACAAACAGGTAAGTACTAAAATATAGATTCCAAAATATAGAATGTTAAAATGTGATAAAAATACTAGAAATATAATTAAGTAATGAACATAATTAAATAAAACATAATGAAAATAATGTAAAAAAGCTTAAGATGTAAAAATAATAAATTAAATGTAAAAAAAACACATTAAAACATATTTACCTAATAATATAAACTAGATATTAATCTCAATTATAAAATATTTAGAACATTAATAAAATATATTGACATAAATATATAAATAAACATATTATTTCAATATAAAAATAAATAAAATATAATCATTAGAATAATTAAAATATTAATTGTTATGTTAATTAATAATGACTGCAACAGTAGTCACAGCGTTGGACAGTGTAGGGGTTAAAATTACTATTCCCATTCCAGAAAGTGAAACAGTAGAGAAAGGGTTGGATAGCATAGGGGTAAAATTTACTATTCCCACTCCAAAGAGTGCAACAGTAAAGAAAGCGTTGGATAGTGGGAGGGTAAAAATTACTATTCCCACTCCAGTATGTGCACCAGTAGGGAAAGCGTTGGATAGAGTAGGGGTAAAAAATATTATTCCCACTCCAGAGAGTGCAGCAGTAGGGAAAGCATTGGATAGCGGGGGGTATAAATTACTATTCCCACTCCAGAGAGTGCAACAGTAGGGAAAGCGCTGGATAGCAGAAGGGTAGATATTACTATTCCCACTCCAAACAGTGCAACAGTATGGAAAGAGTTGGATAGCATAGTGGTAAAAATTACTATTCCCACTCCAGAGAGTGCAACAGTAGGGAAAGCATCGGATAGTGGGAGGGTAAAAATTACTATTCCCACTCCAGTACGTGCAACAGTAGGGAAAGCGTTGGATAGCGTAGGGGTAAAAATTACTATTCCCACTCCAGAGAGTGCAACAGTAGGGAAAGCGCTGGATAGCGGGGGTATAAATTACTATTCCCACTCCAGAGAGCGCAACAGTAGGGAAAGTGCTGGATTGCAGAAGGGTAGATATTACTATTTCCACTCCAAAGAGTACAACAGTAGGGAAAGCGTTGGATAACATAGGGGTAAAAATTACTATTCCCACTCCAGAGAGTGCAACAGTAGGAAAAGCGTTGGATAGCCGGATGGTAAAAATGACTATTCCCACTCCAGAGAGTGCAACAGTAGGGAAAGCGTTGGATAGCGGATGAGGGGGTTAAAAGTACTATTCCCACTCCAGAGAGTGCAACAGTAGAAAAAACGTTGGATAGCGGGAGGGTAAAAATGACTATTCCCACTCCAAAGAGCGCAACAGTAGGGAAAGCTTTGGGTAGCGTAGGGGTAAACATTACTATTCCCACTCCAGAGAGTGCAACAGTAGGTAAAGTAATGATTTATTATTTAAATTAAATTAAATTAATTATCAATACCAATAAAAAAATTAATTACAGATAATTACCAATTAAACAAAATACCAATTACAAAATTAATTATTAATTAATAAAATGTAATTACCGATTAATAATGAATTATCAACCAATTAATTATCAATACATATAAATAAAAATAAAGATTAACTTTATTACAATTACTTCCCACCCTATTCCCAGATAAACCCACAACCCACTTCAAATGAATAATACAATTAACATAATTATCAATTAATTAATCAATAACAATTATTTACAAAATAATAAAAAGTAATTACCAATTAAAAAAATGATTTACCAATTAAATACATTAATTAACAATTAGAAAAATTAATTACCAAGAAATAATTCATTATCAATTCATCATCAATACATATAAATAAAAATTGCTATTTAATTTACTATACTTAAATTACTACCCACCCTATTCCCCTATAAACCCACTACCAGCTACGGAACTATATTATGCAAAAATGTAATTACATAACATTCATTACTTTAAAAAAATTAAACATACATAACAAAATTAATACATAATTTGAATACATATACTACCATACATACCACTAAAAAAATCGATATTATGGAAATAGATATTATGGAATTCGATATTTCATACCCCAAATTCAATATTCTGATTTACTATATTTTGGTTATTTGATATTTTGGGCAGTCTATATTTTTGATTCGATATTTTGGGCAGTCTATATTTTGGAATTGATATTTAGGGTGTTCACCGCTTGAAGGGCTGCAAATCGGTTATGACAGTGAATACTCTGGACTTTGATTTGGGTAATAAACATTGTATCGTTTTTTCTTATCTTATGTATACATTGTTGTTTGGACAACAATTATCTATATATTTACAGTTACCACACCAGCATCCTCTGTGGCTTTCCTGAAGAAGGTACTTTGTGCCAAAACGCCCATAGAAAGAAAACTGACTGTTTTTTTTATCAAATATCAAATATTCTATTATAAAACATGATCATTTCTACTTGATCATTAGTGCTTTACAATATTTGAAGCACAAAATATCAGCTTCTTTTCTTAACACTGTTGTCTATGTCCTGGTCTGTTTACCCTTTTTGTAAAGTGTGGCAGCTTTTAGTGTGAATGTAGACATGACTGGAGTGTAGATGTGAACCACATTGTCATACGCTTTTGTACTGTTTTGATTTCTTGCACGATTTGAATGCATTTTTTCATCAATTTTTCAGTCCACGGTTGTTGTCCTCATGTGCCCATGTAAGTCGTATCAAGTAACTATGAACATGCGTGAGCTGGCCTAGGTCTGTACACTTGAAATGTTTCCCTTTCTAGAGGAACTCTCACCCTCCTGTTTGGTGTCTATCGCTTTTTTTAGATAAATACACTTTACACTTGCAGTCTGATTCATCAATCATATTTGCGCTCGCAAAGGGCCAGATTCTGAGAATCTGGCCCTTTGCGAGTGCAATTTTTGCATTTGGGATTCATCATCCCAAATGCAAAAATCGCTATTTAAAAATTCGCAAATTTGCGAGGAATAGCATTTAAGGAATCTCTATTAGAGATTCCTTAAATGCTATTCTTGAAACATTTTAAAATTGCGAATTCGCAAATTTCGGCCGCTATTTACCGCGAGGTCAAACCTCGTGGTAAATAGCAAAAACTTAGTAAAATGCTTTTAAAAGCATTTTTCTAAGTTGCATATTACACACACACATGTCCTTAGGACATGTGTGTGCGCAACACCTGTTGAAATGTGCATTTAAGGGGTGCTACAGGGTGTCCTTTGGACACCCCTGGCACCCTTCAAATCGCTATCTTATTTGCGATTAGCAAATTGCTAATCGCAAATAAGGAATACTCCTCATTCATCCCTATGGGCCTTTTGGCCCATAGGAATGAATGGGGAGTTATTCCTTATTTGCGATTAGCAATTTGCTAATCGCAAATAAGGAATCTGTAGGAATCGCATTTAATTTTGTGATTCTTACATGAATCCCGTTTTGCGAGTCTGTAATAGCGATTCCTTATGAATCGCTATTTCAGACTCGCAAAACGGGTCTTTCATGAATCTGGCTGTTGTTCATTATTTTTTTGCACTGCACAAACAAAATACATTTAAGAAAAATAATATCCCTTTGCACTTGTTACTTATGTGAGCTACACTAAAGGAGACAACTACAAAAGGGCCAGACGTATCAAAGGGTTTTACCCATTCTGTGTCAATGGGAAAATGTGTTCATACATATGGCCCTTTGTTCCTCTGTTGAAAATCAAGGGAGGACATGAGACGGTTGTTTTTGGAAATCCCAGATGATAACACTGGGCACGTGAATGTGCAAATGATGGAATACCAATTATCCTAAGGTGGCTCTAGTTTGTCTTTTTCACTCATTTCTGTGATGTTGTTTGTCTTCTCTTATACTGAATTTTGATAGGGCCGAATGTGGCTTTGTTTCTCTGATTGATTCTTTTGAGAAACATTGTTCTTAAGACCAGGGATTCTTGTAATGTTAACCTTGCAAGCCACGCATTGTGCATTTTAAAGATGTCTGGCTCCGACTGTGCACCATCTTTAAATGGTCTTCTAACTTTATTTTATAAATGTTATGCTTTCTTTCACCTATTTTGCGTTGCCTTATCTTTTACTTTACCAGTATTATCCTTTCCATGGGAGCCTGGTGAGTGGATAAACAGGGTTGCTGGACCCCTCATTTGATGTTTGTTTTACCCCACCTGCTCTTCCTCCTCGTGCTGCAAAGCATGGGCATTTGGGCTATACCCGAGGGGGATAAAATGCAGCAGGAAGCGCTTCATTGTAGCTCTTAAAGAGAAATTGCCACCCCGTTTGTTTTCCTTGTAAGTGCTCATATTGTAAAGTTTAACGGAGGTGTATGGCTTTGGCAGGGCACCATCTTTAAAGGGTCTTCTACCCTTGTTTCATAAATGTTATGCTTCCTGTTATCTATTTTGTGTTGCTTTATCTTTAACGTTACCAGTATTATCTCGCCCAGGGGAGCTTGGTGAGCAGATAAAGAGGATTGTTGGACCCCGTTTGATGTTTATTTTGCCAGACCTATTCTTTTTCATCACGCTGCAAAGTGTGGCATTTGGGCAATGGCCACGGTCCCAAGGGGGATATAATGCGGCAGGCAGTGTGTCCGAGTAGTGGGCACACCCCTGGCCTACCGAAGGTGTGCCAAAGGCAAGCCCATCTACGTATTTCCGCACTGGGGCAGGGCGTAGCACCAGCCCCTATGCCCAATTCAACCTCTCCTTTCACCAAAGATAATGCTATGCTATGCTATGGTGACTTGTATAGCGCACGGCTGCCCCAGCGAAGGGGCGTCCCGGCGCTGCAGAAGGACAGATTACAGTGAGGTGGAATCAAGAGAAGAGATTCTTTCACTAAACACCCATGGATGTTAACGCCTAAACCCTCATGCTAAGACTTAAGGAAAAATCATTGTGGGTGCCGAATGTGGGGTCACTTTTACCTGGATGAACTTCAAATGAAAAGGTTATATCTTCCTTAATCCTTGTAAAACTACTGTCAACTCAACTGTTAGATGTGCGATTCTGAATGCATGATCCCTGGTAAAACATCACTTTGGGTTTGCAGATTTTATGGAATGTCATCAACTGGATATTGCTTGGGTTACTGAGACCTGGGCTGACTAAACTAGACCTAGTGGCAGCAATAACTCCCAACTTCACCACTGACAACTACATGTCGAAACAACTCCATTAGTTGCGCTCTTGGATTTTAACATATCCTGGGCCGCCACAAATAAACACATTTGGCAAGGATTCCCAGAGATATTTTTAACCTGCAATTCTCACATCACACCAACACACCACACCAGCTCCGCTGTAATCAGGTGTCGTAGCACAACCGGGCGGCATTCGGCCACCCTGTTGGGATGCCAATGATGGAGCATGACACCAACCAGGTTGGTGTGTGGGGGGTCTTTTAACAAAACCTAAAAGTGATTTTTTACAACCTTGGCATTACACATGCCCTTAATAGCTGCATACCTTACTAAACTTACCCACAGGAAAAGAACTCAGACCAACCCTTGGTACAATGAGTCCCCGGCCCTTGTGAAAAAACCTACAAGGTGTTGGAATGTGCCTGGAGATGTTCCTACAACCCAGACTTGAAAAGACAGTATTGCACGTCCGTCATAGCTTATCACATGTTAATACATAAGCCAGGGCTGATTATTTTGCATCTAAAATCAAAGATAGCAGTAACCCTATGAAGACCATCTTCTACCTTCTTAATGACCCGAAGAATCCCAACTCGGTAGCCGAATCTCCCATCATCACGAATACTCAGCATGATGAGTTGGCTATCTACTTCATTAACAAGGTAGAGAATATTTATAAAAACCTCTCAATCACGTGCAGCAGCGTGAGTTGTAATAAATTACTCTCCTTCCAGTTATTTTCTCTGGCAGAGATAGGTACCCTCTGCAATAAAATGTTATCTGGCTCCCCAACCAGCCCTATGAAACCTGACCAGTTCTGAAATTTACAAGAACACCTTTTGCTGGTATGTTGTGATCTGATTAACCTGTCTGTGGCTATGGCTACAGTACCTGTTGCATGGAAGCATGCCAAAGTTGCCCCACAGCGGAAGGAACCTTCCTTGGATGTATCAAAACCTGAAAAATGTCGCCCCATCTCTCGGCTCCAGTTCCTGGCTAAGGCCACTGAATCTTTTTAGATCGCACCATAATACGGAATACTGACAGAGCTCTCTAGATGAGGGAAACACATCAGCCCTGATCTTACTCGACCTCCGCGCCACGTTCAACACAGTGTCTCATGAGATCCTGCCGAGGCGCTTGTGGGAGATTGGTATTGGAGGCGCTGTACTCACCTGGATCACATCATTTCTGGATGTAAGATCATCTCAAGTTATGGCACACCCTTACTGCTCTCAGGAATATGCAATCTGCTATTGAGTACCGCAGGGATCGATGCTGAGTCCGGCGTTTTTTAATATCTATATTCAACCCCTTGTGGTGGTGGCAAAAAACAGAGAACTGTCATTAGTATCCTATGTTGATGACACTCAGCTGGTAATCTCCTTCTCCAACAACTCTAATTAGAACTTAATCAAATTTCATGAGGATATGCTGGCTTAGAGGACTGGATGTTGGCAAATAGCCTGCAGCTCAATGCCAGCAACTTCGAAATTATATTTGTATATTGTACATTTTCCCTATCTGCTTTTAAGCACAGTTTAATGTCATCAGCAAAATGTTTCATTTTTGACATTCTCTCTAGTGGCAGAACTATCATGTATTCTCACCGCTAATTCCTCATGAGTAAAAAGTCCTGGGGACATCAGGCATCGCTGAAGGGTACCTCTAATGATTCTCACCTCTCCTGCTTCCTTTAAATTGACAATCTCTTTAGCTAGGGCGTACTGGTACAGACTTGTTAACATTGGCAGAAAATAGTCAGGGACACCAAATTTCGTTAAAATAAAACAACACCTCCCAATTGACCAAATCAATATTTTTTTCTGTATCCATCATCAGAATAGCAGCCTTCTCTTGTTATCAGTAATTGGCTGACCTGGCAAAAAGTGACTCTGAACCTTGTGGATCCAATTTTGAGCCAATGGGATAATATGCAAATCACATATTTTAGTAAACTATTTATAATCCGAATCCAAAAACCGAATATGTCTGTATGAATTGATTTGTTGTGATTTTATCTTTTTAAAGAAAACTGACTATTATTGATTATTTAAAAGATTTAGGGATAACTGTTTTCCTTATATACTGATTAAACAAATTGCTAAAAAAAGGAGCAACGCCTTGACAAACATTTTATAAACTTTAGTGGGCATACCATCACTACCACAGGCTTTAGCATTGGGAATAATATTAGGTTAATTCACTACCTCTGCACCTGAACCTTCTTTAAAAAAGTCATGATTTTGCTCCCCCGTAACCTTCGGTAAGGTGAGGGTATTAAAACACTGGTCCTGCCGGATCTTGGAGTAGAACCCATTTTCTCATACAAGTTTTAATAGTGATGAACAGAGACTGTGGCAATCCCACCTTTTTCTTTGACATTGAGACCAGTGTTGGGATACACAATAATACTTATTTCCTGCTTAAGCTTTGTATTTTTGTGATCCATGCAAGAAATTTGCCTATACATTCGCTTTGTTCCTACATTCTTTGTTGAAAGCTGATGACTGTTCATCTATTTGATTAAGAAGTAATCTCAAAGTTCCTGCTTTGATCTTTCAAGCTGTTCTTTTTGCGCGTTCTCATTCCCCATAAACATATAGGCCTTCATGGCAGCACCAACTGCTGCCTGTAGAGCAGGAGCTCTGAATATATGCTCCCTGTTTGTATGAGCCTGATAAGCTACGTCATGTTGTTCCGCCGACTGGCCGACCGTTCTTCACGCAACAGGCAGCACCATGTCTACTCTCATGCAGGACCCTTGTCTCTGCCATCATGGTGGCCCTGGGCAGGGAGCATAGGTAGGGGGCCCCGGAAGAGGGGGTCCCGGCGGGGCGGGGCGGAGCGGGAGGCCAGTAAAGAGGGGGATCAGGGTGTTTGGAAGTGGAACAGAGCTGGAGGCCGCCAAATCCCTGCCAGTGGCCACCACGCAAATATGTATCCACCCTCAGAGGATTATTATATTAAGGATATATATTGGCATGGTGGCCCCTGGGGTTTGGTGGCCCTGTGCAGGTGCACAGCTTGTACATGCCTAAAGCCGCCCCTGCTGCCATATAATCACACCATATTGGACCCCATCCCGCTGATGCCATTACTGTTTTTACTTTGCCTTTATCTTAAATGCTTGTAGCCTAGTCCAGAGTATTGGAGAGCCCCTTTACTTGTGAGACACTCATCATACATACCCTATGAATCTCGCCGATAAATCAGCGTTATCAGCCCACGTTTTTTCACGGGATAATACCACCCTGCTGTGGTCACAAATTTTGCTGGGATCGATCTCTTTCAAGCTGGAGCCCCGCTGGCCATTAACAGGACCCCCATCATTTCTTCATCTGTTCGGAAGGTCACTTTGATATCCTTTGACCCTCCCCCCACATTTTGCAGTGCTGTTTTTATCATGCTTGTGTTGCTTCCTGATCACTACTCCTGCTGTGCCTGTTTCAATTTGACAGGCACCTCCCACCACCAATTCCTCTCTCGAGTACATGCGCCCTGAAGAAGGTGAGACCCATAGCGGGGTCTAATACCAAAACACACGTCGGCGCAACGTGGGGTGGACCTTTTGTGATTACAATTCCTCCTTCTAAGGTTTCATTTTCACGTCATGTAAATCTTTATTGATTTATCTTGTCCATCCACAATGATTTTTTGCTTTAGGTGAACAGTATCTTCTATGTAATCAACTTTTTTGGAGGACCCGTCCATGTCTATGTATTTGTTCCTTACGATTATTGTATTATGGATGTTTGAGTGTATTGGACGTCTGAGTATGAGTGGTTATGAATTTGGATATTTAACTTTGTTGAGTACATGTGGTGTGGGATTCTGTTTTTGTCTATACTATTTTGATAATGAGAGAAAAAATCATAAAATAATGCTTTAGTGAACATAATAATATATAATAAAAAATATTTTTTATAAATTCATTTGTTATGTGTGGTCTGGTCACATTATCAGGCCTGTGTTGCCAGTTTATTTAAAATAGTAACGTACAGCTTTAGACAAATTGCATAGGTAGAGAACTTGTTCTTTTGAGTGTGCATGAAAAGGAGCCTTAAAGGCCTCCCACACTGAATCATCTGCTGTATTGCAATTGACCTTGAAAAACAGTTTTATAAAGGTTCTTGTTTTATCGAGCCACCTCTGGTCTGAGAGTGGAGAGTTGTCAAAATGTCATCTAGGTCTATCTCTTTGGGGTATATCTAACTCAATTTGAAAGCATTTGCCCAGTTGTTAACTCCTCTCAACTTAATTGATCGTGTTAGAGGAAAAAAATCAAGGCAGTATTAAGTTGGCTTGAGAAGCAGGTAAGCTGTGCATACTGTGGATACTCTGCGTGCCAGGGATAGATCAATGAAAAATCATGTTTAAAAGCTGCAAGATCTTTTAATGTACAAGGTTTAAGCTGCTTTTTTGCTCTATTAGAAGTATCTAATCTTAGATCCTGATTCTAATCGCCCCAACAGATTATTGGTCCGTCTCCTGCATTTGCCAAATTATACAGTTGTGTCAATGGCTCTAAGTTATCACAATAGGACCATTGAAAATTCACCACATTTAGGGTATTACCCATGACTAATACCTTGATCCATAGCCACCTGCCTTTTCCGTCTCTAATCCTTTCCCTCACTAGCCAGTCAATAGTGCTTGTCAAAAGATCGCTACTCCCCTCACAGCAGCCCCTACTAATGCCCAAAATGCAGGCAAGGATATTCTGGGGGTAAAAGACTTAGGATTCTTAACCTTGTTTATCACTTCTGGTTTCAATGTTGATTACCAGTTAATCATGGTGTCATATTTATGCTTATTTAACATTCCATTGGCATTACATGTGACAATCTTAATATCTTGGCTCATAAGACTTACAAAACTTAGGGGCTTATTATGAGTTTGGTGGTCCATCGTTATTACAAGTGTGGCGATCGCAACACTACAGGACTGTCGCAACCGCCGGGGATCCGCATATTATGACTTTCCAAACCGCCACACTTTTGATGGCAATGAACCTGCCACGAAAAGTGTGTCGCCAGGAAAGTAAAGTGTCCCTGTGCATGCAGGGGGAAAACTGTATCCCCCTGTCTGCATGCACCACTGTTCCTGCACGGCATGGACTGCACATTACATGCCGTGCAGGAATGGGCTTTGGCGCTGCTTTGATACTGCAGTTCTAAGGCTCTTATATGAGCTTTAGAACTGCACCTCTGCTGGATCGCCAAAGCATTTCTTGCAAGACCATGAGGAAACTCGTAATCTGTCAAGCAGTGTGTGGACTGTTTTAGCAGTGTGGGAGTGGGGCGCCGGTGTGGCGGTTAGCTCCCAGACCACCAAAGTCTTAATCAGGCCGTTAAATGACAACCTCTACCTCTTTTTCTCTTTAATACTAATAGAGTTACTGCAATGTGTCTGAATAATAAAAAAAAATCTTAACCTCGTGGCTGCTCCTTTTCTCTGCTTGTGACCCTCCCAAATCCCACCCCTGCCTGCCACCCTGTGAGTGATAATTACCCTCCATATTCCCTTTCACCCCATGCCTCTTCTTCAATAAAATGTTGTTGCAACTGGTTATACTCCAGCAAGATCCCTCCTCCCCCCACATGAACAAACATACAGGGAAAGTGTCTGTGTAAAAAAGGGAAAACAAAAAAAGAAGAGAAAAATGTGCAAATAGTGCCTAAATGTGCCTACAGCAAAAAATTATACAGCAGCTAACATATCATTACAAATACACATTCATAAATGCAATTTCAGATGTCACAGCCCATCAGACATTAAAATTAGACTTGACAGGGTTCAGAAAGTGTAAGGTGCAAAATATCAGCAGCTAGTATATATTTATGAGTTCGCAAATATAATCTCAGATATTACTACCCCCCAATTCCCAATATCCTAGATTAAATGGAGAAAGTGCCTTGCGCAGGGCATATCATAGAAATCTACATACATATATACTTTAAAATTCAGAAATAATATATATAAAAACAACTCACAAGACAATTCAGCTTGGAACTTTTTGCAATAGACTCTTCTAAGGTGACACATAAATGAAATTGTCGTTTATGCAGGACTTTCAGTTACCACTTTTGAGGTATTGATGCCTGGGCCCCACCCACTTTAAATTGTCCAACCAACCCTAAAAAGTTCCTCCGCCGGTGAGCTGCTACAACTGATATATCTGAGAAAAATCGAAGCTGCACCATGTTGGGCATCATACATTTTTTTTCCCGAATAGCCTTTGTAAGAATACCATCTTCTCCACCATAGTCTGCAAAATTTTACAATGATAGTGTGAGGAAACGTTGAATTAACCGGGCGCTGCGTGGGGAACTGATGAGCCCTCATAATAGAAAGATTTGATGGGTCTTCTTCAGAGTAAATGTTTTCATCAGGGATTCCATAAACTGGAGAGTTCAATTGTTGCTCCCCATATTTTCAACTTCTTCTGGTACCCCCGTACAGCATAGATTACATTTCCTGGCTTACTTTTCCATCTGATTGATCATATTGTGACTTCAGAAGCTTCTTTTGACTATTGCTTATGTCCTTATCCCGGGTGAGGGAGCAATCCTCAAGGTCTGACACCCTTTGTTTGACCTCTTGCAGTCAAGCTGGCATTTTCAGCACAATCCTCCCTATTTTGCTTAGTCTTTGATAGAGCACTGCTACTTCTTGGTCCTGAATTGCCTTAAGATCAAGGTTCTACCAAGATAGTTTCTAAGGGAGGCTTCAGCAATATCGGTTGCTTCAAATCAATGGAATTTATAGACCCAGCAATTGTAATGATCGGTGCGTTACCCACACTTGCCGGCAACTGAGGCTGAGCCTCTATTTCGTTTGCCTGCTGTGGGGGTTTCGAGGCCATCATTCCCTGTGGACTATTTGACTGTACTGGTGACGACTGCTCTATAACAAGTCTCAGCATATTCGAGGATTCCTTCTATGTGGGCTGAGAAGGACACTGATCAAGAATAGCCCTTGATTCTTTCTTGCATACTGACACCAATCCAGGCCCCGCAAACAGACAGTTGTAGCTCAGGAGTTTCCGGAATTTCTGGGGAGTTCAGTGAAGCCTTTTTGAAACCTTACAAATAGCTGGTAGTCCTTTATCCCTTTATCAGTCCCTTGTGTATTTCTCACACTAAGACCAACCTGTAGGAGAACTGTGTGGCTTTCTCCTGGGTTTCCACTCCAACCCCATCACCTTCTTCCATAGAACTATTGCCAGTCCCTGTGCCACCAGGGCTAATAACTCACGATTGAGGCAGCACCATGCACCTCGGACAAGAATTAATGAATTAGGAGCAGTTCTCAATAATGTTTCGGCGTCTTCTCCGTGTTGGACATGAAATGCAAGGGTGTCTACCAAAGTCTCTTTACCCTTGCTTGCACCATGCGGGTTCCCTCTATGCGTTGCCCCTTTTCCTCTACAAACTGAAATAAGGTGTGGCTGTAATATGTGAATTTTTTACTTTCTGGGGGAGAGACAATGCACCCGTAGCTGTCGTTGCTGGAGTTGCCTCCCCAAAAATAGTGCTACCTCATATTAGCCTTTACGTACTATAGTCTTGCTGCAGGGTCCTTACCCGCCTGAATAGCACTAGACCCCAGTGGATGGTAATGTTTTGAATACTTCATTGAAGGGCTTGTTTCCTAATGGGGGAACACTAACTAGGAGAACCTGCCCAGGGACCATCAACCTGGCAGCGGAAGACCCCCTGCCCCGAATCCTCATGGCATAGTGCCTTGCTTACCCTGGTGAGACAGCTGGTGACTTCCCCACGTACAGAGCCCTCTACCACAAGCGCCATAGAGTGTTCAAGTCTAATATTTGTCCTTAAGAATCTCTGGATAGGACCAAAATTCCCCAGGTCATCCTAGCCTCCACACTCACTGTGTCCTTGGCTTTCTACTCCAGGAAGCGGAAACACGAGTGCCATTATAGTAGGGAAGGGGGGAGAGTGTCATTATAGTAGGGAGGCTCTAGAGTACATTAGCAGCATATCATGTGGTCTTGGCCTGCTGCGTCCCATTGGTTAGAATGTTGTTGCAACATAAGAATACCCAGACATACATAAACATAGAGGAATAGGCAAAGACTCTCTAACTAAAGAAATCGATGTATCAAAGAGAGTAAAGTTACAAAGTGGAGGACCCAGTAGCATGGAAGACAAACTAGGTGGCAATTGTACAGTTACACATATCGTTGCCAGGCACCTTGCTATCAGGCTGAATGGTTTAAATACTCACATTGCTCATAATCAATACAGAAGTCAATGCCCAATCAGACTGCGAGTGACTCCTTATTGGTTAGAGATATCAGGCCCAATAACAAACTGCATTTTGCAGTACTACAACAGTATTCCAACATTCAATTTGTAAATTAGGCCCATTGTCTTCTCCTTCCAGTCCTCTCCTGCTCCGTCTTCCACAGTCTCCAACCCCTTCCCTTGTAATAGTTGTAAATCAGCAATTGAAGTGCAGGACTGAATGGTTCTTCTATCTTGCAAGCGGTCTACCCTGCTTTCTAACAGAATGAAAAAGAATTAGATTGCTTTAAATTAAAACAAATCAGGTAAAAAGAAAGAACTCAACAAGTACAAAAGGCCGAAACTACTTTTTTTGTGCAGCGACATTGATAACGTTTAATGAAGCATATGTCCACCAATACTAAGACACAAACAACTAATGAAAAATGGATCAGAGGGCACCCATCTGAATGGGAACATCATGGGATGGTTGAGCTGGCAATGTTGTTCCTGGGGGAATTGTTCACAGTATTGAGATAAGGATGGTGATTGGACAGACATCATGTGCTATGTGTGCTGTATGTGAGGTGCTGTGTCATATGTGTAGTGTTATATGTATTGTGTTGTGTAATATGTTTTGTGTTGTATAGTGAGGTATATGTTTATTTGAATAGTGCACAACTCACTCTGAAGTGGATTCTGGTACTCAATGTAATCAACTGTTATTTATCTTAGTAAGAAGATCAGTATTTAAGGAAAGATGAACCAAGGTGATTTTAATATCTGATATAAGATCTGGGTTGGACTAGAAGTACCCCAAGCCATTTAACAAAGTTGGTTTAGGGGTTACGCCAAGTTGTAGTGAACCACCCATGTTGTTGTGGTATGACGACCCAGCCCCTATTATCTCGACCTGCTAAGCAACAATACATGATCGTCCACTTCAGTGACATACATATCCAAAATAAGGACACATACAAACTTACATAGTAATTTTACTAACCTACATCCCAGCATATACTTCTTTTCACACAGCTATACTTAAATTTGAAACTATATTCAACCACACTTATCCATCATTCCATACTACTATCTTTGTCATACATTTAAAAAACATTTCATGCTTTTTTGACAAAATATAACCAGCAGCATACATAAACTGAACTCAGCACAAGGAACAGCGGGAAAGATTTATTACCATTTGATGCAACACAGCGCAGAAATCAAAGCTACTATGCTACGTTATGTCAACGAAGGAGAGAGCGAGCAAAACATAAGCTTATTTACTGAGATATGGTGCTGCTCCTCAATCCATCTGCGCTGACACACTATAGGCACCCTTGTCCGATGCACATATTCTTGCACCACAGCTTGTTTCAGGTAATTATTGCTGTTACTACACTCTGTGCGCGACAGATAGCGCTTCAGGAAAGATACTTAGTGTGTTGTATTTCAAATTTTAAATTATCCCGCTTTTGCATTTCCGTTTTTTTATTTTTATTCCCCCTGCTTTTAGCCCTGACATCTCTGCATACTTCCACTATAATTGGATGCTCACTGCTTCTTTGGCGGGTCCCTCCCTCGTATTTCTTAACTTGTGGCCATCTTGGGGGTGAAAACGGGACGCCTGGAGGCGCCATCTCTGGTCGTGGTCTAGTGTCCAGAAGGACTCACGAGACCTCTATTTAAGATGACCCTGCAGACGCGCAGTGGGAGCGCTGGTCGCGCACCGGAATCGTGCCTGAGTCCAGCCCGTCTGCGCCCGTCCGTGCCTGGACGGGCCCAGGGGCCAGACCCTCTGCATCAAATTTGGACCTGTCACGCCTCCCTACCACCGCCTACACTTACACTGTTGAGGAACTGATATCGATGAGGCAATCTCTTTGCATTAATTGTACTCCGTGTAATTTACCCACACATAATTTTAAATGTCCGGGCTGCGCCTTTTCTATGGGGAAAATGAGCAAATGCAAGGCTATGAAACGCATTTATAAACGTGGTAGGCTAAGGGGCAGTAAAACTGCAATGACTCACCCTCCACTACAATTCTGGAATATTAATTGCAGGTCCCTTCCCAAGCACAAGCATAATATTTATGATTTTCTTGTTGATGAGAAGCCGGATGCTGTGTTTCTCACTGAGACATGGCTCCATGAGAGTTCCGGGCCAGATGTTGCAATTGCTATTCCCTATGACTATGTCATGTTGAGGAAGGACAGAAACATCGGTAAAGGGGGAGGTATTGCAATAATTTTTAAATCTATGTATACCTGCAAGCTTGAAGATCTTCCCTTACAAGGATGTGATGCTGCTCTTTTTAAGCTTGCGATTAACCCCCAATTCACTATGACAGGTCTCTTGGTTTATCGGCCCCCTGGTAATGGAAATTCCTGGATGTCTTCTCTAGCTGAAACACTAGCCCCTCTGCTCTTAAGGGCAGCTAACTTCACAATTCTTGGTGATTTAAATCTTCACCTTGAAGATTCTTCCTGCATCTCCAGTAAACATCTTATTTCTGACCTTGAGGTTTTTAATATTCTGCTGTGTAACTCAGGTCCCACTCACTCTGCTGGTCATTTGCTGGATCCAATCTTTTCTAATCTTCAATTTGACTGTGCACAGAGTGCTCGTCCATTGGAGTGATCAGATCACTATGCGGTTCACTTCACCTTACCTCGCAATAAAATCAAGGCCGGGGTCAGACTCGGAAAGGATGGGCATGTACACTTGTGGGGCAAGCTTGATGTAACAAAGTTTAACCAACACCTATCAGGGACTCTTCCTGATACTGATTTGACCGCCACTGAGTTAAATACCGTGGTACTTCAATGGCTAAATATTGCGGTGGATACTCTGCTTCCTTTGACATCCAAGCACTCCGGGTCTCATCGTCCACCCGTGCCATGGTTCTATGATGATCTGAAACTTCTGCGGGCAAAATGTAAGGCCCTTGAAAGTAAGTGGAGATGTACATATTCTGTCTCCAGAAAGTGGCCTACAGAGAGGCCTTAAAAGGATACCATAAGCAATGTAAAACTGCGAGAGCGGCTTATACTGTGAATATGGTGACGCACGCACAGTATAGTTCTCGCGTCCTCTTCTCTGTAGTCAAGAAATTGACCGGAGCAGACACTACCCCAGCTCCCCCTGCATTAAATGAGGCTCAATGTAAAGCTTTGGCTGAGTTTTTCATTGCTAAGGTTGAACGCATCTATGCCTCGCTAGGTTCTCCTTCTCTGGTGGAGGAATTCCAGACAGAATCTACATTGCCAGTGGAATGCTCCTTCTCCACAGTAAAGCTCAGGGAATGGCAACTGCTAGATGATGTCTCTTTCCTCTCCTGTTTGAACAGTGTTAGAATTCTGAAGCTACTGGATTCCAATTTCCATCAGGTACTTATGAAACTGCTAAATGCTTCTTTAATTGAATCTTATGTACCCCAGGACTGGAAACATGCGATGGTGGTGCCCCTTTTAAAGAAGGCAGGTGCGGATGCTTCCAACTTGTCTAATTTTAGACCTATCTCCTTGCTGCCCATTCTATCAAAGATTCTGGAAAGACACATTAACACTCAGTTAAATCATCTTGTGGAGAGTTCGGGATTTTTGCACCCATCCCAGTCCGGCTTTCGAGCTCATCACTCGACCGAGACTGCTCTTCTTGGAGTTACCGAAAGTCTGTGACACGGTATCGATCGTGGGGAAACATCTGCACTCATCATGTTGGATTTGAGCGCCACGTTCGATACCGTGTCCCACTCCATTCTTTTAAATTCTCTCCGGTCCCTAGGAGTGGCTGGCTTGGCACTAGCCTGGCTTGCCTCCTTTTTTAGTGGGCGTACTTTCCAGGTCTTTTCAGCAACAGCAGCATCTGCCATCTGTCCATCAGCACACAGCGTCCCCCAGGGGTCTATACTCAGCCCTCTACTGTTTAACATCTATATCAAACCCCTGGCTACTATCGCGGAGGATGCAGGGTTGACGCTATTTTCCTACGCCGATGACACCCAAATCGTCTACTCCATATCAGGCAAAGACGGGAACAACCCCTCTACTTTAAAGCTCGGTTTATCTCTTGTAGCTGAGTGGATGCAGAGGAATTGTCTTAAGCTAAACGGGGAGAAGACGGAAGTGGTGATATTGGGCAAGAATAAAGACCTCTGGGGCCCCCAGCATTGGCCTAGTGATATGGGGCCGCTCCCACAACCAGCGGCGGTAGTTCGCAATCTTGGATTCCTTGTGGATGAAAAACTATCCATGAGACAGCAGGCTACAAAGGTGGCCACCACCTGTTTTGTTACTCTAAGATGGCTACAGAAAATTTTATGGATGCTACCCATACCTTCCCAGAGAACTGTTGTCCAGGCGTTGGTCGTTTCCAGCCTGGATTACGGTAATGTTCTCTATCTAGGAGCTGACGTAGCAACAACCAAAATTCTTCAAGTGGTGCAAAATGCGTCTGCCCGTCTCCTCCGTAATATCCCAAGAAGAACTTCTGCTACTTCTGCCATTGGCTCTGAGTTCCGAGTCGCATTAAATTTAAAGCCTTGTGCTATCTGTTTAAGATCAGGCAAGGCTCGGCGCCTAAATATTTGCAGAATTTGGTGCAACCCTATAAACCTCACCGTATGCTGAGATCATCCGAGAATGGTGATTTCATCATTCCAAGGTTCAAGCTTGTAAAAATGGGTGGTCGGACTTTTTCCCACCTTGCCCCTTAGCTCTGGAATGCTTTACCGGTGACTTTATAGTTGGAGACAAACCTGCTTCATTTCTGGAAGGGACTCAAAACTTTGCTTTTTTCAGTTTTCTGTCTGATGTACCAGTTCCACCTTTATTACCTGCTTTTCTTTCTCGAGTCTGTCCCTAGCGCCGGGAAACCCACTGTGGGTAGCTGTGCGTGTTATAAGTTAAAAAAAAAAAATAGTAAAAGGGTGTGTGTGTGATGTCTAGCATAGGTTTTGAACTGGAAGGGTATCCTTCCGAACCAAAATATAAAGTATAGACATAGCATAAAGCTTGTCCATGTTTGTATGTACACTGTGCATTACATAAGTAGCAAAAGTTTGCAACTTGCCTCAAGAAGGCACAGACCTTTGCTGAAAACCCCTGCCTACCTTTTTAAGTAGAATGGGTATTACTCCAAAATCCATGGATGCTTGCATTGCAATGCCAATGCACCGTCTATGATAAGCCTCAATGAAACAACGTAACGCAAATTAACACATACTGTGACTTTGTTTTACTTTGGGGCTCCTTTCCAGCTTAAAACAAGATTTGCACTGGGAAGTAGTGGGTCTTTTTATGAAAACGTCAGGCAGCACAGCACAGCAAGCCACCTTGCTGCAGTGCACGACAGGGAAACAGCAAATATACGCCTTATTTAACATAGTATGGTGCCTTCCTTTTTTACCAGCACTGATGCACAATGTGCTGCCTAGCACCAATGTGGGCACCCTTGCACCATGGTGCAAAGGTGCCTGCATTGAAGGCGGGATTGTTTTTGTGCAGGAAGGGATACCTTCCTGCACAAAAGCAATCTCCTAAGGCTTTTTCATCTCAATATTCAGAATGTAGTACACATAGAAAGAGGAATAAAAGAGGAGAAATAGAGATACCCATGCGCCACCCATGGAATGCCTCCCTGGGGCAGAGTAATGTAACATAGTGATTTGCACTCAAGGCCATGCAAGGGGGCCTTGTGTGGCTTATTAAATCTAACTTATGAGTTGTGTTGCTCTTGAATCCCGTTATGTGGTGCAAGGGTGATGCAGGTCATTGATAAGTATGCCCCTTAATCCCTAAACAAAGTCCAACATGTTTGTTTTTCCTAAAGTAAAACAAGCATTTCTAAGTTGTTAAGTAAAAATACTGATTGCTTTGAAATTGGGAAGGGTAATATTCGATGAAATGCTTTAAAAAGACTGCAAAAACCAAAAAAGAAAAGAACCAAGCCTTTCAAAGGGACATTAACCCTTAAAATGCCTGCGCCTTTGACCTCAAGAGTGGAGGTTTTTTTATGTTTGGGGCAGTTTGTGCAAAACTTTTCTTAACCTTTTTCCACAAACAATATTTGGGTCAAATATGTGTCCTTTTTAACCACATCTGGAGAATTAAAAATTGGAGAGTGATTTTTTTTAAAGGGAGATATGAATAACAATATTGCCAGAACTAGTATCTTTTTCTCAACAAAAGGTTTGTGTGGTAAGATCTCAGTCTGCCCTGTTTTTATTAGCGTTCAAAAATAGATAGACTTGCAAAAAGTTCATATGTTTTATCACAGCTTTAGCAATTTTATAAGTAGTAGTTGATTTCTCCTTTTTTGTGGTTTGTACCTTGGTCACTCTTTGGGTCATAACAGAACTAATGTCTTCACCAGGAAATAGAGTAAATATATGTTTTAATAAAGTGCAGATTTTAAATGCCTCATTGACAATTTTCTTGGGAATGGCCACGTAATCCAGTAACAGTTCTCTCACTATCCTGCTTTGGTCAGGGTTCTCACTCCTTCCTGAAAATTCTGCTCTGCTCTTCTGGGGTCTTCCTCGTAGTTTTGCAGTTCAGTGCCCATCACGAGGTAAGGAAGATACCCCTCGGAATACAAAGTTAAGCTTATGAGTAATTTGAACACTAAATAATCAATTATACCATCACTGTGTCATCACCACACCAATTAAGCGCTCATTTAGATTGTGCCTCTGGATTTAGAAGTAATGGTGTGCCCTATTTGTTCCCTGCTCACCCCTTCCTAGTGTAGCAAAATGTAGTAATGGCATAAGCCGGAGGCCACGACCCTATGGGGTCGTTGCAAGGGGTGTCTCAGTGTCCTCTTCCTGCTGGTGAAAGCTGGACTTCAGCGCATTGCCTCTAGGTGGTTCGTCAGTAGACTCAGGCTCTCCGCCATCAGCATCTTCTGGATTTTCAGAAAAAAACTCTGTACAGCTATTCGGAGGGCATTTAACAGAATCGAAATCAGCCCCTTAGTGTTTGTAGATTACCAACACCAAGATCCATGAACTCATCTGCAACTTCGAATCATATTTCATTACATGATGACCATGCAGCACTTATTATGGTAAAATCTAATGAATGAAAAATGGGTATGAAGGAAACCCTGAATTGTTAAATGTGTCTGTTAGACCTGGCATCTTTTGCTGTGTTTCCCCAGTCTTTTTGCTGTCTGACCTCCCGGTTTGACTCTGTTTTTTGCTGGTTTGGTGTCTCTGCGCACTTTCTTACTGCGAAGCAGTGTTAAAGTGCAAGTGCTCCTATTGTACATTTTATTTTGGATTGGTGTTTCCATGATTGGTATATTTGATTTACTGGTAAGTTCCTAGTAAAATGCACTGAGAGTGCCAGGGCCTGTAAATCAAATCTGCAAGTGGGCCTTCAGGACTGATTGTCCACCCATGCAAGCAGCCATTCAAAGGGTTCTCAGACTGCCCACTGCAGTGTCTACATGCAGTTTTGACTGCCATGTGGACTTGCCATGACATGTCCTGGTGTGTGTAACAGGTCCTGATAGTGAACTACAGTGTAATTTGTTTTTCACAGTTAAAAGGCTATCTGTCTCTTAAGATATAACGAGGAATACTCTGTAACATTTTACAAGTGTATCTCCCAATTGGGACAAAATAGAGAAATGGAGTTTAGTATGCCTGAACTCACAATGTAGAAATCAATCCTTTAGTAAAGGTGATGTTTATGCACTGTGTTTGAAAATACCACTTTCAGAAAGTAGGTATTTTCTTGCTTGGCTATCCTGTGTGCCTCTGCTGGGTTGTGGATTGACTGTCTGGCTTTGCAGTGACATGGGCTGGGGATGTGCATTCTATTCAGACAGCCACTGGGGGTATTGAGGTGTGTCCTACCTTTCCAGGATGAGTCGGCGCTGGGCTGAATAGACCTGGGTTACATTTAGAGTATTGGGAGGAAATTTCCTTGGACCTGATTGGGCGTGTTTTGCCTTGGACAATGATGTCTCCACCTCCTGCCGAGAAGCTGGGCCAGGCAGGACTGAACTGGTTTGCGCCCAGACCCCAGAACTTGCTGGAATCAAGGAACCTGCCAAGAAGGAGAGCTGGAAGAACTGCTGGGAGGAGTACTGCCTCTTTGCTGTGTTGTTGCATTGTTGGGTTGGCTTGCAGTTGTTTCTTCTGCCTTGGGCAGTGAAAGGAATGGACTGAATGTTCTTAACTTGTCGCTGAGCATCTCCAAGGGCTTGAACTAAAACTTGCCTTCTGTTGATGAAGTCTCAGGGACAGCAACAAATTCACTTACCTCTGGGTACTGCCTTTGGAACTGTGGGTTTTAGTTGCCATAGAGGGGAAAAAGCAGCTGACACTATCACTGTTGCAGACTCTATTTCCTGAAGGAACTGCAGAGGGAACCACCACACTTCGCAGTGCAACAATGATCTCACCGATGACCACTGCCACCACAAGAGCTGCCTGTACCGTGACCTGTGGGCACCGCACTCCCCACCACCTTGCTTCACTGTGCCACCCTGGTCTCACCAACGACGTCACTGCTCGCTGACCGCAACACCTGTGACTGCACAGTTGTTTGGGGGCACCATTCGTAAATCACACGATACACCACCAGGTTCTACACCGTATTCTGGGCCGACCAACGCCAGCTCCCATCAACCGTCCATGTCGCTTGCACGTTGACCTGTCAGCACCGCAACGAGCACCACCTCAATCTGCACCGCAGCATGGGTCTCACTGACCCCACTGGACCACCATCACGAAGCCGCTGCCTGCAACATCACTTGAGGCTACGCTTCTGATTGCAACCGCAACAGTTGCCACCAATGGCCCGCACCAGCAAGGTCAGCTCGAACTAAAGGTACTGTTTACAAGTCTGATGACACTAATGCCAGTCTGCATCAAGGCGGTCCGCCGGAACTGTTGAATTCTGTTGCTTTCAGCACTGCAGTAGCTCCAGACGGAGTTACCAGCCTCAACAAACTGCATTTTGCAAAATGCCTACTTTTTCTTACTGTATGTTGGACTTTTATCATTATGATCTTGTTTGCACAGACAAATATTGGTTATTTTTTTCAAAAACTGGTGTGGTGTCTGTTTGTAGTGTTTTCACTGTGTTTCTGTTGGTTATGTGCAAAGGCTTTAGACACTGCCTCTGAGATAAGCCTGACTGCGCATGCTAAGCTACCAAAGGGATGCACAAGGATTATTTCAGTAGTGTATTCTCCTTATCCTGACTAGGAAGAAGGCTCCCTACTTGGGCAAAGATGCAAACCATTGCCAACTCTAGACCCCCATTTCTAACAGTGTCCAAGAAACTCAGTTCAAGAATAGTGCAGCAGCGGCTCCTGTATATGGGCACAGGGGTGGCACCCTCTTCCCCTACATAGCCTGCTTGTATAAAAGGTTAAGTAAATAAACACAATGAAAGGTTATATTACTAAGTATTTTTGCAAGGCATGCCCTTTCATGAGAATGTTATGTTATGTTAATGAGAGAGCGCAAATCAAGTAAAATGTAGAGGTGCACCATATTTACAAGCACGTTTCACCAGTCTAGTTAAAGGAACACATAAGAGTGTCGAATTTATAGAGTGCATACATATAAGATTGTTTAATTAATACAGAGTGCATATATCAGTGTGAAAAGCTAATGTAGGAGTGTTTAGAGATGTTAGAATGATATTAAATTCCATGTTATGGGGCTGTTGCAGAGGAGAATGTAATGCTGTTAAACGTAGAAATGTGTAGGCCTCATGGCAGTTCACTGAGAAAGAATACGTGCCTTTACAATTTCACATGATATGGATTACTGTTGTCATAATTCAAAGTATTATTGATCATAGAATTGAAAATATACGTTTTATAGAAGTGTTCCCTATAACCAGTTGTGTGTAATAAGTTAGAATACTGTTTAGGCTGAGAAATAAAGGTTCATAGTGTGCACAGGCCCGTTTCATGTAATTCTAGTAGGCCTGAAGAGATAAGGTCGTTTCTTTTGATCTGCATGTGCTAGTTAGAATCAGGTTGTGTTAAGCATAAATCGTGGACCATGCTCGAAGGTTTACGACTTAGGAGATAAGCTGGAGGCCGGAATTTGGGGCCCACTTCATGGGTGTCTGTTTGCAGGTGCGAGGGGGTTCTATTCAAGTGAGTGATGAATAGAGCTCTGTTCTGGGAGACAGGCACAGGCCTGGAGGAGGGTTCAGGAATTTCCTGGGGGGTACCGTCTTGCCGGAGAAGAGCCTGAGAAGCAAGGTCAATGCTAACAATGAGCCCAGAGGAGTATCAGCATGGAAAAAGCCAGAACCGACACCACGTGAGGGGTGTACGTGAGGGGCGTCTCTGAGGGGCGTTTTCTGCTGTAATTGTGATTTTGTATTAGGGACAGCACCCCTGGGTGGAGGTAGAGCAGATGGCCTGAGGAACCTAAGAGAGCGGATGGGTAGGCAGATAGCGCATAACTGCGATGCACAGATTTACAACAAAGACTAAGGGAAAGTTAGTGATCTTCTTTGGAAGTCACCACGGCTGACACCTTTTTAGGTTAAGATCTTGCTAAGTAGGGATGTCACTTAGTCTAGTGTAGGGACAGTCTAATTTGGATTTTCCTTCCCTTTTGTAAATGTCGGGTTTAGGGTAGTGTTGTGGGGTCATGCAGGTTAGTGATTGAGTGTAGGGAGTGGAGTGGGGGTCGGGGAGGATTCTGCTGACCGTAGTGTTTTAGGGTTTAGGGTAGTGTTGTTGTGTTTGTGTAGTGTAGGGTAGTGTTTTAGGGTGTAGGGTAGTGTCGGGGTCGTGCAGGGTAGTGCTTCAGTGTAGGGACGGGATTGGGGGTCAGGGCAGGGTCATGCAGGGGTAGTGTATTAGGGTTTAGGGTAGTGTTGTGGGCTTTGTCTAGTGTAGGGTAGTGTTTTAGGGTTTAGGGTAGTGTTGGGGGTCTTGCAAGGTATTGTTTCAGTGTAGGGACGGTACTGGTGGTAGGCGCAGGGTCGTGCTACGGGGTAGTGTATTAGGGTTTAGGGTAGTATTGTGGTGTTTGTGTAGTGTAGGGTAGTAGTTTTTGGATAGTGTAGTAAGAAATGTACAGTTTTAAATGAATACTCGAGAATTAGTTAGAATTACATTATTTTTAAATTACTTACCCACCCAAAAACCCTGTTTCCCTGCTATGCCGTCCCAGTGGATAAGTTTTATTTAAAAAAATTTGTTAGAGATGTACCTTTTTAAATGAATACTCAAGTATTTATTTTTAAAAAAATGATTCATTTAAATACCGTCATTTTTAAATGACTTACCCACCCAAAACCCCTGTTTCCCTGGTGTCCCATGCCAGTATGTAAGTGACTAATTGCTTAAATGCTTAAATTAGCTTAAAAATGAATTATATAAAACTACTTACCTTGTCTTCTGCGTCCCTGGGGCTGCCTCTCGTCATCGCGCCGCCGGCGCTGCAGGCGCCACCGTCTTGGATACTAATGCGCATGCGCGGCCGCCGCGCATGTGCATTTCTCGCGAGAAATGCGCATGCGCATTAGTATCTAAGATGGCTGCGCCAGCGGCACGATGACGAGAGGGAGCCCCGGGGATGCAGCGGACAAGGTAATGTAGTGTAGTTCCTAGTTTCCCACTAGGCCCTGCGCATTGGAATAACATAAACAGTAGTATCGACGTGGAACTGCGGATATTCCAGGCCTCCACTGACTATGCTAAACTTAATTGGGTTTGTTACCAACTAGCTCAGAGGTCACTGGAAACTTTCTTCTCTGCATGGGAAGTGATCAGCTTCCCTGGCACAGATAAGAAGGGATTCAGTTTTCCAACAACCGTGCAACATGACAACTTTGCTCCTCAGATCAAGAGTCAATCTCTAGGGTCGTGTGAAACAATAGACATGTATTTCACTCAGTCAGTCTAGTGCAGTTTACTTTCACGAGATGTAGAGAATAGAGAGACGGACGTTTGTCAATAAAGGGTTAACATTTATTGAACAGTCTTTCTTCTCGTACAAGAGAAATGTATTGCCACAATTGCAAGACTTGTTATTATAAAAAGTACGTACAGTAAGATAAGGTTTGCGAAATAGAACTGTAAAAGCATTGATATGGTTTCTTAGCCATACAATGGTTTAAAAGTAATAAAACATATATACAGTCATATATACATTAGGCTAACATACTCAACTGGTGCTTCTAACTAAGCCTCCCCAGTGTGCCTGACCTAAGCCTAACACGTGGAAGGGGAGTGAGTAAGTAGCTTTAAGTTAAGTTGGTTTTGCCAAGGTTTGTTTCAAGAATTCTCGTCTAAGGGTTTAGTCAACACCATACCTCTGAATAGAATGATGGAAGTCTGGTATTTCCTTCAGGGGGCACTCAATATCCCAGTCACCCGCGAGGGCAGACCGGAAACGCTAGAGCTGGATTTCTCTGCAGGAGAAAGGCAGCGGCTCTCTTCAGCGCGTCGGGAGGAGGAGGCGGGGGACAGCGTCCGCGGCAGCTGGAATCTGCTGGGCTTCTTTCGCAGAGGGACGGCTGTTCAGCTCCTAAGCGTACTGCACCATCGTTCGCACTTTAGCAGCGATAATGGTATCAGTAGCTTCACCACCAAGGGACAACAGCAGCAGCGTACTGCCTGCAGCAGCAATGGGATGCACAACAGAGTGCACGGCAGCTTACAGCAGCACGACAGCTTTCAGCTCACAGCTCACATTGCTTAAGGCAACGTTGGTAATATTTATACCTGACAGGTGCCGGGTTTGACGCAAGTTTGCTGGACATAAGACGTCAATTAAAGATGTCACTAGGAAGTGATAGCTATCAGTTGCTCATTAGAGTTCCATTACTAATCAAAACACAGCAAGCGGGGATTTCCAGGTTTGCTGAGTTTTTATCTTGTTGAAGAACTCGGAGTGTTAATCTAGGAATATCAGATAGTGACTTCTGCTCTGTCATTGCACTAATTGGTTGCAAAGGAAGTGGCAGAGAACTATGCTGGAATGTGGCTCTGTTCGTGTGAGGCCAGAGATGACTTTTCTGAAAATCGCACTTGAACGGTTATGCCAATATAGGGAATAAATGGATTTATAGCCGAATAGGGGCATAAGGTCGCAGTATCGATCAGGAACCTAGATAAACACGCAACAATAAGTGGTTTCATAATTCATTTTTAAGCTAATTTAAGCATTTAGTGAGGGCGGGAGGGAGGCGGGAGGCGGACAACTTCGCTACGCCCAAGGAGTGGGCGTAGTGTTGCCCGCTTCGCCTACTTTGCAAAGGGCGAAGTAGGCAACACTACGCCCACTTAGTGGTCGTAGCGAAGTTTCACGCTCAGGGTTAATCAAGATGGCTTCTGGTGTGCCATACCTTTGTCATAAGTAAGACTGTTAGCGCTCTAGTTGTTCTTTAGAACACTCTGGGCCATTCTGTCATTGGGCTATACTTGGGCTACATCTGGGTGATATTTGGGCTCTTTTGTCTCTGATGGCCATCTTGGGAGACTGCATGTCAGAATCTTTTAATGAAAGAGAAGAGAATTTGAGAAGTCACTCAAAATGTGCCCTAATTTTTCTTTCTGCAGCACTAATCATACTTTCTATGGCAAAATGAACCCCCTCATTTTGTTCCTTTTTAAATTAAATGTTTTCAGACTTACCACTTCATTCCACTCAAGATGGCTTCTGGTGTGCCATACTTTTGTCATAAGTAAGACTGTTAGCGCTCTAGTTGTTCTTTAGAACACTCTGGGACATTCTGTCATTGGGCTATACTTGGGCTACATCTGGGTGATATTTGGGCTACATTTGGGCTCTTTTGTCTCTGGTGGCCATGTTGGGAGACTGCATGTCAGAATTTTTTAATGAAATAGAAGAGGATTTTAGAAGTCACTCAAAATGTGCCCTAATTTTTCTTTCTGCAGCACTAATCATACTTTCTATTGCAAAATATACCCCCTCATTTTGTTCCTTTTTAAATTAAATGCTTTAAGAGTTACCACTTTATTCCAATCTAGATGGCTTCAGGTGTGCCATACCTTTGTAATAAGTAGGACTGTTAGTGCTCTAGTCGTTCTTTAGAACACTCTAGGAGGCTGCAGTAGAACACAAAGGAATCAACTGACAGTCTCTGTCCATGTTGGATGTACATGTTTTACTGAGAATGTCAGACTTCATTCCCACATGACTGAGAAAGTTAATGTGAATTTCCAGAAAATATGCTTTCAGTTTAGCTTATAGATCCCCTTCCAAACCTCTGTGCGAAAAGCATTAGATAATAGTTTTCTTTCAAACATGATTTATGATATCCCAGCAGAAGGCTTTTTCACATGGTAAAATCACCTTAGAACACACCACAATTCCTAAAATGAGTATGGTACCATCAACAAATGATTTATAATGTAACTAAAGTCTTAAAACCTTCTATTAACTGCAATGCTTTTCAATGAGGTGGCATCATGTACGCGAACCCCGCGATTTAAAAAAAAAAAGAATTGGGGGCTGGAGGTCCTTGTGGGACCCCCTGAGCAGGCCTAGGGGGTCAGGGTGCTTCTACCCTGCTCCCTTAGCATGTTTTGCACCTTTGTTTTTCTGCTTTCATGTGCCTCTGTCTACCGAGGCACAAGATGGCTGCCAACACTTTCTGGTTTGGAGTGTTGACAGACATTGGCAGCCAATCAGCATGCAGCTTGTGCTCGGAATGGTACAGAGTACAGTAAGCTTACAGTAAGCTTACAGTAAGCTGCTATAGATATATATATGTTTTCTCTTTTGATTTTCTCAGGAACTACTGGAGGGATTTACACCATTGAACCCATTCCATGCTCATGACGAGCTCAGCTCGTCATGAGGCACAGTGTAGCTGTGCTTATGACGAGCTCGTCATGAACAATGGGTATTCAAGGAGTTCAGCATCCAAGGAAAATTGCTGCAGCAGTCAAGGTGTTAAACAAAAGGCACTTCTGCGTACCAGTCCCTACAATTTTGCCAAGTTTGGTGTAATTCCGTTCAGCAGTTCGGGGTGTAGCCGTGTCTAAACGTCCTATGGAAATTAACATGGGAAAAACATTTTTTGGGACCCCCTTTTTTCTCAGCCCCCGCTTGATGAATCCCCCCAAAACTTTCAGGGAAGGAGCAGAACTGAGCTGGCCAAAATTTTGGAAAATTGCACGCAAATTCCTCAATCGACGCCAAAGTTATTCCAAATAGAATGTTGCGGATTTCCTATGGAAACTAGGTCCTAACTATATATATATATATATATTCATGAGCAAAAACCTTCAATCAAGAAGACTCCGCACACCACTTCAATGGTTATTTCGGTTTATTTGTTTCCTGTAGGTTTTCCCCAACTATGCATTTTGGACATTAACTGTCCCTGGGCACGGTTAACAAACTGGTTTGTTAACCGTGACCAGGGACATGAATAATTTGCGAGGCGGTCCCAAACCTTGCCGCCAGCACCGGCTGTTAAGCTGCTCCCCCCGCTTGGGACATTTGCTCGTGATATATATATATATATATATTACCTACTGGCGATAGCCAGTAGGTATATATAGTTAGGATTTTTTCCCTATGGGATTTCTGAAAATTCTATGTCTAATAACTTTGGCGTTTGTGGACGGAATCGGCTGAAATTTTCAGGAAAATGGCACATTTTGTTTCTGAGCAGCTCCTGGAAATTTGGGGGGGGGTTCGTCAAGGGGGGGCCGAGAAAAAAGGGGGGTCCCAAAACGCGTTTTTCCAATGTTAATTTCCATAGGGCGGTTGGACTCACTTTTAGCCCGAACGGCTGAATGGATTTCCACGAAACTTGGCAAAATTGTAGGGACTGTTAGCCCGATGTGCCTTTGCTAGGTCTCAATATATGTGCTTCAGTGGATTTTGAGAAATTAACGTTTAAATCAAGATATATATCAAATCAAATCAAATCAAATATAAACTTTATTCGGATTATTACGATCCATAAAAGCATTACAATTACAATTAAAAATCTTCAATGAGATCTGAGTTACCAATTAATTAAAAAGATAACAGCAAGAAGGGATTACAGTACCATTATAATTTAGAGGTTTTTCCGATGTCTGTATATACATTTCAGAAAATTAAGGACATGGTAACATGTGGCTTCGGTATCCATGAGCTGCAAACTCAACATCGCTGCTCTGCATTGTCTAAGACCCCAAGATTTTAGAAGGGTCAGTAGCCAGAGTTTGCGGTGTTCCTGATAAAATTTACAGAACAGAACTGTGTGAATAGTGGATTGCGCTGATGTCCCATCACATGGACATGGGGGTAAATTTAAATCCCAAACATTTGGTGTTGGGAAGACCACCAGTTTGTGAAATATGTTCAGTCTGAATCTTATCAGGAGAAATCGCTCAAAGGTACCAAGGTCAAGATTTAAATAGGGCTGCATTGAAAGGGTAGATTGGACCAGCACAGCATGCTGCACCGACTTTTTTCCAGCTTCTGCCTGAAGTCTCAAATTTGTCAAATGATCCAACGCTCGCTTTTTTAGGTTATCATTTGCGAGTTCTCCAATTTTGTCGGGATTAAGATAATATTTTTCCATTCCAAGGTCGCTAAGAAAGGTCCGAATATAGGCCAGCCATTTGATTTTTAAGACGTAGTCCAGAGACATTGCATCCGCCAATATTGTTTTTGTGAGGTCGTTTTTATCTGACGCCCAAATACGTCGCCAAAGTAGAAGTGGTTGGATTTTGGCAAGATCTTCAATATATGGTGCCCCTAATTCCAAGTGGCAGGCGTAAACGGAGGAAGTTTTGGGGGCAGATAGGATGAATCTAAAAAACTTATTTTCTGCGAATTGCAGAGAAGTAACGTCCGTGTGTCCCCATAGTCCTGCTCCATATAAGGCTGTAGATTGGCACTTGGCTTTATATATGGTTAACAGTTCCCTGGGTGGACGTTTTCCTACTTTTTGAGAAAACGACACCAATGCGGCTAGTGCTCTTTTAAAACAATGTTTTCTGGCTTCTACTGCTGGTTTCCAGGAGAGTTTATGGTCTATCATGACCCCCAAATAACAGTATTCGTTTGTTGAGTCAATTTTTTGGCTGTCGAGGTAGATGGATTTTTGGTGTTTTTTCCCGACCCCAGCATTCATTACGAAAGTCTTTTTCACATTTATATGGAGGTCAAGAGTTCTCATAAACTGGGAATATCTGTTGAGGGACCTTTGGAGTTCACGGGGAGTTTGTGCGAGGAGGACGGCGTCATCCGCATACAGCAGGGCGGGGATCGGGCGGTGTTTGGCCAATGGGAGGTCACGGGCACCCTTTAATAGCTCGACCTCCAAGTTGTTGGTATAGAGGGAGAAAAGGAAGGGTGCCAGGACACATCCCTGTCTGACCCCACGCTCTACTGTGAAGGACGCCGTCAGTTCTCCCTTTGTCCCGTAGCGAACTCTTGCGGATGGGTTGGAATAGAGTTCCCTTAGAAAGTTCAGGAGTGGTTGGTCTACCCCCATCTGTGCTAAAAGGGACCACAATTTTATGTGGGAGACGCAGTCGAAAGCCGCGGACAGATCTACGTAGGTCATATAAAGTTTTGCTTTCTTTGCGTGCACATATTTTCCGAAGATTATTGATAAGTTTAGAGCTTGTTCCACAGTACCTAATCCTTTTCTGAATCCGAATTGAAGGTCGGATAGGATGCCTCTTTCTTCCGCCCAGTCCTGAAGTCTTTCTAGTATCACTCTTCCTGCTATTTTCCCCAGTGAGTCCAGCAGGGAAATTGGGCGATAGCAGGCGGGGTCCATACGATTACCCTTTTTAAAAATCGGCACCATGATGGACCTAGTCCAAGACTCTAGAATTCCTACTTTTGCCGTAGCGCTGCAGACCCTTGTTAAAATTGGTGCCCAAAGATCTGTTTGGTGTTTAAAAAGGTCTGCCGGGACACCATCCGGCCCTGGAGCTTTCCCTTTTTTGGTAGAGTTCAATGCCGCGAGAATTTCAGGAATTTCGAAATTTATATCTATTGGGTATGGTGGGAAAAATTTTTCCTCTTCTTCCAGCTCTTGGTCATAGATTGGTTTTTGGAAGATACTAGTGAAATGTGATACCCAAGTTGCAGCATCTATGGCGGCTTCGATTTTTGGGCTAGTGTCATCCGCCAAAAAAGGAGTTCTTATAATTCTCCAGAAGGCTGTAGAGTTTTTTTCCTGGGCACTGGTGTGGAGTTCGTGCCATAGCGCTTGCTTCAGTTCCTCTTTCCTCTTTTTCCTTGTTTTTTGGTATTCACTCCTGAGAGTGGCTATTGTTCTGGAATCCCTGTCGTTTTTATTTAAGGCTAGCTTTAGTTTTGTGTGAGCCTTAGTGCACTCTTGATTGAACCAGCCAGTGGGCCGGGATGAGTCAGATTTTTGTTTTCTTGTAAGTAGCACCTTGGTTTTTTCCATAATTTGGGCGAAGCTTGTTAGAAGCTCCGTGTCATTAGTAGTTATATCCAAACAGATTTCAATTTGGGGGTAGACTGATCTTATTAGCTCTTTGGTGAGTTCCTCTGGATTTATCCTCTCCCACTTTATGGTGTACCCATTTATTTTATCCACGTTGATATTTTCCTGAGTCAATGCATTGGCTATTATTACTGGAGAACATTTTTGATAAGTTAGTAAGACTTCCAGAGTTAGTATTGCATGGTCACTTTGGGAATTTGGTAGTACTTCAAAGTTCTTTACTCTTGATTGTAAGGAGGCTGATATGATTATAAAGTCTACCGTAGTTTGGTAGCCTCTTCCTATATAGGTAGGTGCAAGTGAGTTTTCCCCATAGTCCAAGGTGTTTACTATCTGGAGATCCAGGTCGGATAGGAGATCATTCATTTGCCTTCCCATTTTGTTGTGCAAGAAATGGGTAAGTATGAGGCCATCTTCTGTCACCATGCCTGGGCATTTTCTTTTTAGTTGGGTACAGGCGTGAAGATTGAAGTCGCCTGCCCATACTATTGTTGCCGGGCCTCCTTCTCCTTGCTGCGTTCTGAAGGTAGTTAGTGTTTCATGGAGGTGGGCCAAAACTCTCTCAAAGTCTAATTCATCCAGGTTGTTATAGAAATTGATAATAATCATCGACTCTCTTTTCTGGAAATAAAGACCAAGGATCTGCAAATTTGGTGCCAGTTCGATAACCTTTGTTTTGACGTTTTGGATAGTGTTAGCTATGTAAATACACAGGCCTCCCTTTGGTCTGCCTGTGTGTCCCGACTGCGCGAGAGACGAGTACGTCTTGTACCCCTGCAGGTGATATTCTTGTAGTGACCATGTCTCCTGTATGCATAATACTTGATGGTTAAGCGAGTGGTACAGGATTGTCCCATCCTCTATTTTTGTCCTTAATCCAGCGATGTTCCACGAGATCAAACTCAGGATTGTTAGGCTGTCCCTTGAGCTTTTTGTTCTTTTTGATTTATTTAGTTTATCGGGAGCAGGTGGAATCTCTAGGACTGGAGGGACTGATGGGGATTCAGTGGGTTCCAAACGGTCTGTATGATTTTGGGAGTATTCCTGAGGTTGTGGTAGTCAATCAACGCACTCCAGGGGACTATATCTATTTGCTAATTGGAGGCCGTTCCAACTATCCCAACGTATAGGGTCGTTATGCTTTGTCCGATGATCCTGTCCACTCCATTCGTTCCTATCCCTGCCTTGATGGTTTGGGCCTAGTGGATTGAATGGGGGAAACCATCCTTGCCGCGGCTGTTGCCATTGATGGGTGTTATAGTGCGTAAATTGCTGAGGTTGCCACCATTGTTGTGTGGTATGGTGTGGATATTGAGGTGGGTTTGCGGAAGGTTGGGTAACAAGGTGTGTGGGTTGGGGGAATAAGGCAGGTGGTTGCCACTGGAAAGCTGGATGCTGTAAGTTTTGCAAGGAACTTGGCCTATCCTGGTAGCGTTGGGGATGGTATGTGTTGTATTCAGAAGGATTTATAGGGCCAGTGTTTGGTGGGTGTACATACGAGGGAAAATTTTGCCTAGAGGATGGGGGTAGGAAGTAAGACAAGGGAAGGGGATTTATTTGTGTGGCAGGTCCTCTGTTCGGCAAATTGCAAATGTGATTTGCTGCCCCTATCTCCCTGAATTTGATACTGATGACGTCCCCCGCTATTGCCTTCGTGCTTCTACCAACCCAATCTCCTCTACGTGCGGAGAAGATATCGCCCCTAATGTGGGCAGGTAGTGGTCTATGGAGTTGGAGCCACTGGGCACATTTGTTCCTCAGCTCTGCGAAGGTTTCTCTTACACCCTCCTTCAGTGGGGGAACTGCTGTTAACACCACCACGAAGGGAGAAGCTTCCGGGGGTAAGTTTATTATTTTTGGCCGAGGTTGCTTGGTCTTCAGATCTGATGGTTTTTCTTGGGAGGGGGTCTCTGCTGGAATGGTGGAGTTTCCTTTCGTTTGTCTATTATTTGTGTTTGATTGACCTTCTGGACCTGTTTGTATGGCAGAGGAAGGATCTACCGCCTCCGGGGTGTTTTGGGGGGCATCCAGATTGCTCCCTTTTTTGGGTAATGAATGTGTTACTGCCGCTTTTTTGGTTTGTGAGGTATTAGACTTGTCTATTATGCCTGTTATTTGTTTGGTGCTGGATGGTTTTTTTTGGAGTATTTCCTTTGCTCCCTGCGTTGGGGCGGGACCATTCCTGCTTGATTTACAGCTACATTTGGTGTTGATTAATGATGTGAGTCTGTCCAGCTTTGATATAAGTGGTTTGATCTGCGCTGTGATTTTGGCCTCAAGGTCGGATTTTAAATCCATAACCATGTTTTCCACCCAACAGGGGATGCCTGCCGAGGAATTTGGGGTAGGTGTGATCAAATTATGGTTCTTTATTTTTGTCTTTGGTTTTTCCTTGATGATTGGCATTGCCTTGGGGTGGGTGGAAATATTTTCCATTATTTTTGTTGTTTCTAGGGTCATTACTGGATCAGGTGGTAAAGGGTTACTGATGGCACTCTGGTCTGATTTCTCAACCGGTGATTGGCAGGCTTCTAAGTCTGGGGTTGCGTCGAGGTCGACGTATGATTGATCAGAGTCCGATTGGGTTACGGATAAATCTACGGAGTTTGGAACAGTCAACGTAGGAGCTATGGTTAGTGGCAATGGCAAGGAGCAGTTATTAGCCACCTGGTGAACGGGGGAATTTGCGGTGGCAAGTGAACCGAGCGAAGATCGTTTTGCCTGCATGAGGTCCAAAGAGACTCTTTTCTCCAGTAGGATGATGCTTTTGTCAATGGTGTCATTGACCCTGGATATGAAAAGGTCTATGGGGCCGGTCACTTGCGTCACCAGAGTCGCTTTCTTAGACGCACTTCTTGTTTTGGGACGCATCCTGAGTCCGAATAATGTGCGTTAATTTTCGTGGGGGGCTAGGGGATCGACGTGGAGTTCAGGGTGACAGGGCCGTGGCCGTCCTCTGCCGTCCTCGAACGCCCGAGCTGCGTCCCGCGCTGCGGGAGAGAGATGTTGTTAAGTAGGAGGCGTAAAGGGCGGGGGGCGGGCCAGCAGGGAGAGCGGACCGGAAGCTCTTCCTTGGTCTTGCAGGGACTTCTGGGAAATGAAGTCCCCGCACGCTCGCAGCCCCGCTGGTCCCTCGCGCCCCTTACCGCCTTGCTGTCTTGCTGCCGGTGTCCTCGCCTCAGTTCTTCAGGATGCTGCCTCTACCAACACCCACCAGCGAAGCGGCACCCGCGGAGCGGGTGCGGCGAGAGGTGGGCTGGGAGGCTGATGCGCTGTTTGGCTGGTGCGTGACCGCTAGAGTGAAGCTTTCCGCTTGAGTGCTGAGTAGGTAGGTGTCCCACAAGGTGGAAGGAGAGGGACGCTTTTAGCGGACTTGGATGGGCGGGGGGCGGGCCAGCAGGGAGAGCGGACCGGAAGCTCTTCCTTGGTCTTGCAGGGACTTCTGGGAAATGAAGTCCCCGCACGCTCGCAGCCCCGCTGGTCCCTCGCGCCCCTTACCGCCTTGCTGTCTTGCTGCCGGTGTCCTCGCCTCAGTTCTTCAGGATGCTGCCTCTACCAACACCCACCAGCGAAGCGGCACCCGCGGAGCGGGTGCGGCGAGAGGTGGGCTGGGAGGCTGATGCGCTGTTTGGCTGGTGCGTGACCGCTAGAGTGAAGCTTTCCGCTTGAGTGCTGAGTAGGTAGGTGTCCCACAAGGTGGAAGGAGAGGGACGCTTTTAGCGGACTTGGATGGGCGGGGGGCGGGCCAGCAGGGAGAGCGGACCGGAAGCTCTTCCTTGGTCTTGCAGGGACTTCTGGGAAATGAAGTCCCCGCACGCTCGCAGCCCCGCTGGTCCCTCGCGCCCCTTACCGCCTTGCTGTCTTGCTGCCGGTGTCCTCGCCTCAGTTCTTCAGGATGCTGCCTCTACCAACACCCACCAGCGAAGCGGCACCCGCGGAGCGGGTGCGGCGAGAGGTGGGCTGGGAGGCTGGGAGGCTGATGCGCTGTTTGGCTGGTGCGTGACCGCTAGAGTGAAGCTTTCCGTTTGAGTGCTGAGTAGGTAGATATATATCTGTAACAGCGCTCCGGGCAGCGATCCGGTTAGCGAACTTTTCGCGTATCGGAACTTTGCGAAGCGAAGCTGATTGGCTCTCCGGTGTCTGTCAACATTCTAAACAGTCCGGAGCGGCCGCCATCTTGTCTCTCGGTAGGATCGAGAGACAAGAGGAGGCCAAAACAAAGGGGGAAATGAAGGAAATGGGGCAAGGTAGACCCCTTCTGACCCCCTAGGATTGATGAGGGGGATATTATAGAGCCACGCGGGGCCCCAAAAAAAAAAAAAAAAATCCGATTTTTTCGCCGTAGAGACGCGTCTTGGTAAGCGAACCGGGCAGCTAACCGGGCAGCTAACCGGGAAGCTAACCGGCAGTGTAACGGGAGTCTGAGGAGTAGCTGATTGGCTGTCAACATTGTAAACAGTCCGGAGCGGCCGCCATCTTGTCTCTCGGTAGGATCGAGAGACAAGAGGTGGAAAAAAAAAAGGTGTAAATGAATGAAAGGGGTAAGGCAGACCCCTCCTGAACCCCTAGGATTGATGAGGGGGCTATTAAAGTTCCCTGCGGGGCAAAAGAAAAAAAAAATTGCGATTTTTCGCGGTAAAGGTGCTTCCTGGTACGTTAACCGGGCAGCTAACCGGCAGCGTAACGGGAGTCCGACATATTGTGTTTTTTGAACGTTTGTGATATGTGCACGTGTGGATTTTGTCTAATTAAGGTTAAAAAAATATATATATATCTTTAAGCGTGTTCTGGCGCGCTTACGTTTTGGGTTTGGTTTGCGCTGCAGAGACGATACGTCACGGTTATGCGATGCATCATGAGGCGTCTCACGGGCTACGTGATACGTCACTTAATAAAGAATATATTTTACAGCTATAGATATTAGCTTTTAAAAAACCAATGAAATTCACAGAAAAAACCATAGGTTATAGACCATATATAGTTAGGAATTTGCATTTACAAAACCTTGAAAATTCACTGAAAAAACCATAGGTTATAGACCATATATAGTTAGGGATTAGCATTTAAAAAACCTTATTTTATTTGCACAAAACCATTGAAATTCCATATATAGTTAGTTGCACTAACTATATATCGCGGACCCGGAATCCACTGCTAATGATGTCACATATTACATCATTCATGACATGGTCAGTGACATCACTGATGACATCACTGATGACATCTCAAATGACATCACTGATGACATCACTGATGACATCACTGATGACAACACCCAGTGACTGTATGTTTCTTTAAAGTTAAAATATGTCTTACATATTGAAGAATGAGTGGATGTATAAGCGTGAACTTGATCAATATGGTGTACGAAAACCATAAGTGCCCTAACCCAAACAAGCAGTAATTTTTTTTTTGCTCCTGTTGAGCCCTTTTCAATGCCTGTTTTTTTGTTGTTTCCCCTCCATAAAAAACACAAAAAAAACATAAAACTGTTCTAAAAATACAAAAAAATCAAAAAATGTTCAGAAAAAAAAAAAATAAATAAAACAACAAAAACAAAAAAAAAAAAGTTATTTTCAGAACTACCTCCCCTTTCAAATAAAATTGCTAGAATGTTTATCACTCTGGCAAGCTCTATTTCTTTTGGTTCGCTTTCCCGTTCACTGCCCGGTTCGCGAACTTGAAGCGAACCAAAGAAATATTTTTTTAAAAAAAAGAAGAGTTAGTATAAGGGAAGTAAACAGAGAGTAATGTTAAAAGAAAGACATCTATAGGGAGTAAACCAGAGATACTGTTTAATAGATCTATTTATTAATTCAGGATGACGATAAGGTGTGATCTGTCCTGAGGTTTGTTTAAGGTGAGACCTACTCAGGGTTACAGATCAAAATGGTGGACTCCCGTGACGCTTAAGGTTCGCGAACCGGGCCGCTTCCCGGAAAGCGGTCCTAAAAAAAAGGTGGGAAAGTAATTTACAGAAAAACGACTAGAGACACTCTCACCAAATATAGATTAGCTCATACTACATAACAATCCCTTTCATTTTCACAAATTTGATTGAAATTCCATTTAGCCATTAAGCCTGTAGACCTCTCTAAGTACCGTGAGGTAAATTACTTCACAAAACACATCTGAAGTGTTGGAATTGACAACCAATGAAAATGTTACTTTCATTTTCAATTTTTTTTTCCTGACATTTGATTGGTTATGTACCTGAATATATATAAAGGAAGAGAAGGAAACACAGCCATTTTGACTACTACTTCCTGAACTACATTTCAAGAGCCTTTTCACCTCCCTGTAAATTAAATTGATAATTTGTAAGTGGCACTTTAAATTAATTTGTAAAAACGTTTTTTGATAATTATTTACTGTCCCCCTGCTATAGTTATAGATACAGATAGACTCCTCTGTTATATTTATGATTGACTTACACTTCTCTGCTATAATTATGAATTTACTTACTTTAAGTTCACTGTTAAAAAAACAGAACTACCTGTCTGAACTTAAACCCAACAGTGCCCTAACTCTTCTAATTTAATTATTTTTTTTATACAATTTACAGCAAAAAAATGGAAGGGGAGCAAGAAAAAACTAATGTTTCCTTCGAGATTACATCCGAAGACATTGTAACTGAAGAAAATGTGGATGAAGATTTTATGGATCAATCTTTTGACGAACAATTTATTCAAACCTTACAAGAGACAGAAACATCCATGTTTGACGAGATACCAGATGATATAATGCTGGAAGTTTTAATGAACTATGAAAATAATAAATAATTTTTTTTTAAATCAAAATAAATAAATAAATAAAAAAACGAACAAAAACAACAAATAATTAACATACAGTATTAGAAAAGTCTATCATTCTTTTATCCTTAAAGTTCGCTGCCCAGAACGCTTTCCGGTTCGCGAACTTGGCGCTTACCACGCAAAAAAAAAATTTTTTTTTTTGGACCCTCCTAGGCCCTTTTAAAACCTCCACATAAAACCTAGGGGGTCAACGAGGATCTACTATGCCCCCTTATGGTAATTTCCCCCTTTGTTTTGGCCTCCTCTTGTCTCTCGATCCTACCGAGAGACAAGATGGCGGCCGCTCCGGACTGTTTAGAATGTTGACAGACACCGGAGGGCCAATCAGCTTCGCATCGCAAAGTTCCGATACGCGAAAGGTTCGCTAACCGGATCGCTGCCCGGAGCGCTGTTACAGATATATATCTTGATTTAAACGTTAATTTCTCAAAATCCACTGAAGCACATATATTGAGACCTAGCAAAGGCACATCGGGCTAACAGTCCCTACAATTTTGCCAAGTTTCGTGGAAATCCATTCAGCCGTTCGGGCTAAAAGTGAGTCCAACCGCCCTATGGAAATTAACATGGGAAAAACGCGTTTTGGGACCCCCCTTTTTTCTCGGCCCCCCCTTGACGAACCCCCCCCAGATTTACAGGAGCTGCTCAGAAACAAAATGTGCCATTTTCCTGAAAATTTCAGCCGATTCCGTCCACAAACGCCAAAGTTATTAGACATAGAATTTTCAGAAATCCCATAGGGAAAAAATCCTAACTATATATACCTACTGGCTATCGCCAGTAGGTAATATATATATATATATATATCACGAGCAAATGTCCCAAGCGGGGGGAGCAGCTTAATAGCCGGTGCTGGCGGCAAGGTTTGGGACAGCCTCGCAAATTATTCATGTCCCTGGTCACGGTTAACAAACCAGTTTGTTAACCGTGCCCAGGGACAGTTAATGTCCAAAATGCATAGTTGGGGAAAACCTACAGGAAACAAAAAAACCGAAATAACCATTGAAGTGGTGTGCGGAGTCTTCTTGATTGAAGGTTTATATATATATATATAATATATATATATATATATATATATATATATATATATATATATATATATATATATATATATATATATATATATATATATATATATACATACATATATATATATATAATATATATATATATATATATATATATATATATATATATATATATATATATATATATATATATATATACATATATATATATATATATATATATGTATGTATGTATATATATATATATATATATATATATATATATATATATATATATATATATATATATTACCTACTGGCGGTCGCCAGTATATAGTTAGGACCTATATATGAACAGAATACCTAAGCACACCATTATCATTATTTCCAATATTAGTAATGCAAATATTGCTTCAAACAGTCTGTAAAGTCTCAGTGCCCTACGCAGTTCAGTCCAAAAAAGGTCTCAAGAGGAAATGAGTGAGTAATCCAAACAAATCTTCATAGGTCAAAGTCTGTTTAATTTCACAAATCACAAGAAGAAGACAGCAGCCGACGCGCGTTTCGCCCGCAGGGCTTTTTCGAAGGCTTGTTGTTTTTAGTCTTCAAATACCTATGAATCCACGTAATTCCTTGGTGTTATTGCTCATGGGTGAGTGGAAGATATTCCAAATATTTATATTATGGTTTCTAGTCGATCATATGATATGAAATGCATGAGCTCTTATCTTTCACTCTAAACTGGGATGAGTGTAACTTCAATGAATGGGATACATTTGTTTCCTTTCAGATTCTAGTCCTGCAATCTAGAGTTCAATTCCATCCATAAAACCAAAATCAATGGTTCCCACGAATCATGATAAATCCAATGGTGTATTCGTTTCAAGAAGAACAACGTATCACGCCCACTCGTAAAAGATTTGCACATCGAATACGAAATGGTTGGAAGGGAAGGGGCAATCCCTAATTGTACGTAAACTCACTCTGTATTCCTTGTGTTCCAGAGGTTAAGGAACAATTCCACTCAGTACAAATGAGAACTGTGGCACAATACTACACATATCAGACATGCAATGGGGCACTGCCACACTGATGGATACCCACTCGCAGCACAGCCAATTTGCCTACAGACAGCTTGTGCCAAGATAGCGAGGTGTATGCTACCTCGTCAACATACACACCTCGACCCTGGTCATTCCTGGAGAAGCTCTATCAGAGTTGTACCAACATCCGATACAGAAAAAGACAACTCAGTGGCATCAGGCTCGAGAAATAAAACCTGCTGTATATTTTTGCTGGACCAAGGACATTCCGGAAGAATTAGGACTGTTTTCTGACACACAAGTAAAAGCTGGAGGGTCTGTGCCTTTCTTCACTGTGCCTTTGAAAGCAAGCACCCTCTGGTTGCAAATAAGCAGATGGGAAATGTGTAAGATGATGAACATTACTGATCTCTGTCTTAATGTGATCAAGGAAGAACTAAAAGCTATCCGCCTCGAGTTGATGCAATATTTATATCTGTAGGACCTGATGACCGTACAAGAGAGAATGAGCAAGATTGGTGCACTCTGTTGCACATTTATTTTTAGACAGCAACATGGATAACAGGACTTTGACTCTTGCCATGCAAGCATCGCACCGTTTATGAACAGACATGCATAAAGAGGGAGGTGACCATGAGCAGGAATGGTACGCAGATTAGTTTTCCTAGCTCCCCTGTGGTTGACTGGTCATTTTTATATTGTTTTTATGTGGTTTGCTGCAAGTGGGGGTTTCCTTCGTAAAAACTCAGTCCTCAAATTGGGTAGAATGTAAGTAACTATGTAAATAGTAATAGTTAAAACTGATGCACGACAAACTCCTAATAATGTTACTGGGCCGGATTCACAGAACTAACTTAAGACAAAATCCTAAACGTACTACTTTTGGTATTCACAGAATTCACTTACTACTTTTGGTATTCACAGAATGCGCTTACTACTTTTGGTATTTACAGAATGGATTTACGACTACTAACTTTATGTCTGCACTCGGGCCAGAAATTCCGTCACAGAGACGGAGCTTCTGTCCCAGAGGCGGAGCTTCTGACTTGGAGGCGGAGCTTGCAGCCTGTATGGCTAAAAGCCGCAAGCTCCGCCTCTAAGCTGAAAGCTCCGCCTCCTAGCCAGAATTTTCGGCCCGAATGCGGACGTAAAGTTAGTAGTCGTAAGTCTATTCTGTGAATACCAAAAGTAGTAAGTGCATTCTGTGAATACCAAAAGTAGTAAGTGCATTCTGTGAATACCAAAGGTAGTAAGTTTAGGATTTTGTCTTAAGTTAGTTCTGTGAATCGGGCCCACTGTCATGAAGTGTGGGTTAATTATGTAATTAAAAATCCAACTAGAGGAGGCAATGCTAATATTGAAAAAGTTGATGTCAATGTACGCAATGATATCCTGTTTTTATACAGACGAAAACGCATCACTATCTTCAAAATCACCCAACATGACCTCTCCATCATCCTCAAATCAGAAATACATGGTCAGGCAGGCCCTGTGACTTAGGCCTGGCAACTAATTGACAGATTACAGGCGGGGTGGCACACAGCCTGCAGAACAACCACACACACAGGAACAGCCCAGTTCCATTCCACAGATAGGCAGCAACACCACAATGGTCCCAAGAGATTGGCCCCATAAAAGCACACATGGACAGAATGGTGCGTGTGTTCCTGAAACACCATAAAATCAGATTCCACTTGAAGTTAGGAACACTCAGCCAATCAGGACGCAGCACACACTGCACATGCATTCATCACAGGCTCCCCATGCCGGACATCTGGACTTGTTACACGCTGGCCTTAATTGTTTCCAAGCAAGGTTGAGGTTGAGAACCACATGCCTTTGTTATCAAGGTGGGTGTAATTTATAACTCTATAACTAGGACAACATTCCTTTTCTTTAAAAGGATCTCTGAATTGTGTTCTAATGCTCCAAGATCTGTATATACTGGAACTTAGATTGATTGTACTTTGAAACCTTCCTCGTACCCCGACCCTGAAACTGTTCTCCTGGCTGAAGTGTTTGATTAAACCAACTGTTCCTGTTTTGCTAAACACCACATGTCCTTCGTTTTTTCAAGGTAAATTCATGTTCGAGCAACAGCGACTTCAAATAGACAGGTAATCAGATGTCCAGAAATGTTCATGAAGTGATTACAAAGTATACCTAACATCTCCCAACCATTCATCCCAAGTGCAATAGGTAGTTGAAATGTGTAATTGACAATCTCCAGGCCTAGCTAACTTAAAAACAGCCATTTCCACACCTAGAATGAATATTTGGCATTAGTCATAATGTGACCAGTAAAGAGACAGGTTTTTCAAATACCACTTATATTCAGTATAGTAATTGTCATACCTTGTAATTTGTGAATAAACATAGTTTGATTTATGAAACTCATAACATCAATTCAACTGGTTGAGAAGAAGACGACAGCATTCAGCAAAAAACACAAACTATTTTCAGAAGAGATCATTGAACAGGCATTGTTCTGGAGAACCGCATCCTTAGGGCCCGGTGGCGCAGGGTACGCCTAAATCCCCGGGATTCACCTGCCTTGTCAAAACAGAGACACAGACTCTTCGTCTGGCGCAGAAGATGGTATTTATTAGCTGCAGCTAGTACAGTGGTCTTAGAAGTCGTCAGTACAACGAGGTTCAAAAGAGACTGCAACTTAACTCCGTGACGCGCAGGTTTATATATCATACAGCACAATGCAAAAATGCAATCACACACGAGCATGAGCTATAAGCAAATGTTACAGACAATGTTAAAAAGCCAAAACAACTCAAGTTCCCGGTTTTGTTTGTCACTCGACCCTTTAAGTAAATCCCAAGTGAATCCTCACAATTCGGTTTACTAGCAGAGAAAACACAGCTGTGTGTCACAGAAGGACAGTCGAGAAACAGGAGAATGCATGAGATGTGTAGCGAAGGACAGCAGATAAGATAACTTAAGGGAAACAATGGTGTGAAATGACATGTAGTCCGGACGGGTATTAATCAGTTCAGACAGGAATTAGTGTACTCGGCCAGACCCTGACACTTGTTAACAAACATAGGCGAGGAAGCCACCTGACACGCAAAGGCAGAAACGAAAAAAAACATTGCGTTCGCCGAGCTGCCTGAGTGAGGGCAACACAAAATGGCGGCGATCTCAAAATGGAGGCTGAGCACGAACAAATTCGTAATTTACAAAACCTCAGACCCCCCTTTTGCCATTACTCAGGCAAAAACAAACCAACTCATGCTAATCTGAGTCAGAGTCAACACTGATATTCATGAGATCTTCAAGTTGTTGCTGCACCATCATTCTAATATTCTCTGTCTTCTGAGCACCAGATCGTGGGACGCACAAGGTAGTCAACAGGCCACAAATTGCAGGACCACACTGAACGCACAAACAACAAGAGAATATGAAAGCTAGAATTGCTCCAAGGAACGTTAAGATCTTCCATCCCCAAGTTGATAATATTCCCCAAAACCATCCCATAAAAGACCAATCTCCTTCATCCTGATGTATCGACTCTGAGACTGTGTGCAATTTGGAAATAGCTTGGTATACTGCTGGAGCGTCATCTGGAATATAAATGCTGCAACTAGATCCAATCAATCTACAGACACCTCCTCGATCTGCTAGAATGACGTCTAGCGCAATTTGGTTCTGAAGCATCATAAGGCGGTCCCCTTGAAGCTCTGCTGTAATGTTACCTATCGCACCTGCGGTAACATTAATAGTGGTCTCAACCACTCGAACCAATTGCCTAATGTGTCTGCTGTTAACCATTGGACCCCAAAAGGGAAGGAATCCCTTAAGGAAATCTCCTCCCTCTTGCTCTGCCGTGTCTTTGGCATCAAATATGCCTCTGCTATGTCTAACTCTGTGATGGTCTGACGAAGCCGTATATGTAGGGGGAAGGAGAAAAGCTATGTAGCAAGTTCCAGAAAAATAGGAAGGTAACCAAGTGTAGGCTCGATCGTTACAAACAAAATATGTTCCTTGAAACAGAACTAGCAGAGGGAAATCAAGAGATGAAAGAACATATGTATATGTACATTTCTAGATATCATCAATTTTCTTGCTGTTAACATGGAGACAAAGATTTCCTTTATGGGGCACAGTCCACACTGGGGAAGACTCGCCTTTTCTAGTTTTATCGCTGAGAATGGAGACATAGTGGGTAACATTCCATCCATCATAAGCTTTCTTTTCATCCAATGAAATCTTACTCTTCTCTACAATCTTGGCCATTACCACTATGCTTTTTATCAAGGAGCTATGACTAAAATCTAATCCATTCCCAGGAGTTCTCACAGGGCTTCTAAGTCTGTTGTGGTATGCGGCCGAAAACATTGTCAAATAGGCCCAAGCTGAACCTTCATATGAAAAAGGAAGAACCAAATATGGCATTCCCTTTTGTGTATTATGTGGCATAAGTCCGCACACCCAACAGTCAGTCATATTAATATCCAACTGATGTTGGTGCAACAACTGAATAAACGTATTATTCATATACTCGGCTCTCCTTATCTGTTCATGTGGGGGTAAAGTATGCATTTTGTGTGAAAAGACAGAAAGTCGAGAAGGCAAAGAAGTCGTAGTATTAGCAACATTTCTTGATTGAAAGATATGAACAATCCATCCTGTGCAAGCAAATAAAATACACAAAAACATAAGAACACACAAAGCTACGCCAAATCGACTACGTAATAATTTATAATATTTTGCTCTCATTTCTTGCTTCCTATTTTCCCCACCTACATTTATTGTACCATCCATCTTTATCTAAAAAAATGTCGCTCACGGCACTCTTCTCCGATCACTCAGCTAATCACTTCTGTATACCTGAGGCACTAGCCGCTTACTAAAGAACAAAATCAGGTTACAGTCTGAGTCTCCTACCGTGACCCTGCGATGGAGACAGATGGCACATCTAATACTAATGTTATACAAAAAGGCAAAAAGAACAAAAAGAATGTCTTTAATTAATAAAAGTGTTCAAGAGTTCAGTTTGTTGGGTATTTGTCTTAAATTGTAGCGTGTTTTGCTCTGCACGGTCTGATCTTTAAACAGGATTTCTGGGTTGGTGGTGTCTATTCGACGTTGCACAGGCACAGTAGCTTGAAGAATATCATCATCCGCTTTTTCAGACTGAGTCCCATAAATCTGAGCATCACTGAACGGGACAAAACAAGGAACAGCTGCAGTGTCCGATTCTCTTACACCACTGCGAGTCCACTAATCAAAGGGTAATGGAAGTGGCACCTTTTTTCAGTGCACTCCATGCACCCAGTTTCACTTTCCCACCACCTTGACAGCCGTGCGAGTAGCGAGCAACACCTGCGTAGGCGGGGACCACCGGGGCTCCAAATTCTTGGTCCGTTGAAAATTCTTCACACAGACCCAGTCGCCAGGCACGATGGTGTGACCTGGGTCTGTGGAGGCCTCTGGCAGAACACTCTGTACCTGTTGACGAATAACACTTAATTTAGTAGTCAAATCGTGCAGATAGTCAATTAACAGAGGATATGGTATGTCTGAGTATCTTTTGGGACGAGGGACACCCCAAACATTTGCTGGACGTCCAAATACCACCTCATATGGGCTAAGTCCCATACAAGAGTGTACAGTAGTTCTGGTTGACAAAACAGCTAGGGGCAAAGCATCAGGCCAAGCAAGACCTGTACTGGCTTGAATCTTCGCCAGCTTATGCTTGAGCGTACCATTGTAACGCTCAACCAAACCCGCTGACTGTGGATGGTTTGCTGCATGGAATTTCTGTTTGATTCCGAGACCAGAACATACTTTCTGCATTATGTGGCCTACAAATTCACTTCCATTGTCACTCCAGAAAATGCCCAGCAAACCAAATCTAGGGAAAAATTCCTTAATTAGTACTTTAGCAGTTGATAAAGCAGTATTATCTTTCAAGGGGTAGGCCTCTATCCAGCAGGAAAAGGCACATACCACCACCAGAACATACTTGAGGTTGTTACAGTGATCCATATGAATGTAATCGATCTGCAACACCTCAAAGGGATATGACGGGGGAGCAAAATGGCCTGCTGGAGTTGGGGTTCCTTTTCCTGGGTTATGCATTAAGCAAACAACGCAATGTTTAACCACATTTTCTGCACGTTTCGGAATTCCTCCATTTTGCCATACCGGAGCCAATAGCTTACATATGCCTTTTGCACTAATGTGAGCTGGGCAATGAGCCATAGTCATGACCGGCAACACATAAGCGTCCGGTAACAACCATCGCTGATGTTCCGACAACTCTGTCCAACAACCCGTTGGATCTAACATTCCTGTCCTTTCTTTCCACATACTCAATTCTTTCTCAATAGCTTCTCCCTGAATCGTTTTCACACTTTCAATCGTATCTTCACACATTCCAATTTCCCTCACCCAATTTGCAGGGCCTGCCACATACATTCGACTAGTGGTGTTTGTAGCTGTAGTTTTCGCTATCTCGTCTGCAAATACATTTCCACGACCCACATCATCTGTGATTTTTATTATGTGCGCTGCACTTTATGATCGCTATCTGTGCTGGCAAAGTAAGTGACTCAAGAAGATCAGTTACCAACTGACCATGCTGAATCTTTGTCCCATGAGAGGTAAAAAATCCTCTCTCCCTCCATAACTTTCCAAAACTATGCGCAACACAGAATGCATACTGACTATCTGTATACACATTCACTCTCTTTCCCTTCGACAGTACACATGCTCTAGTCAAAGCTATCAATTCAGCTGCTTGGGCTGAATTATGTCTAATACGTGCCATCTCAACAATAGTGCATAAGGTGGTAACAGCATAGGCAGAAGTGGTTTCTCCATTTGGAAGTTTAAAACAAGAACCGTCCGCCCATAGTATCCCGTCCGGGTCCTTAAGCGGAGTGTCCTTTAAATCAATCCTCCCCTTTGTTTCTTCTTCTGTTCGAAGAAAACAATCATGCTTTTCCTGATCATCTTTTTCATCTGGGAGTGGCAACAATGTAGCTGGATTCAGCGTGTTACATCTTTTGATATGTATATGACTCGCCAGAAGTGTCAGCTCGTAACCAGACAAACAAGCACTCTTGAGGTGCTGTGTCTTGGCTCTATTTAATAAGGTATCCACTGCATGTGGAACCATAACAATGAGTGTGTTGTCTAATACTAATCCAGCAGACTGTCTAACAGCAATTGCGGCAGCTGCTGTAGCTCTAAGACAACTGGGCAAAGCTTTAGCTACTTGGTCCAATGTAGCGGAGAAATAGGCACATGGCCTCTGCTTATCTCCGAATTGCTGTGTGAAGACTGACAACGCGCAACCTTCTCTCTCGTGAACGTATAATGTAAAAGCCTTACTATAATCCGTGGTACCCAACACTGGAGCGGAACACTCGGCAGTACGTAAATCAACAAAACTTTTCTGACATTCATCCGTCCAAGGGAGCGGATGGGGCGTATCTTTCAGCGTTAGTGCCACCAATGGTTTCGCCAAGAGAGAAAAATTGGGAATCCATTGTCGACAGTAGGAAGTGATACCCAAAAAGGCACGTACTTCTCTCTGTGTGGTGGGTACAGACATCTGTGAAATAGCATAAATAGGTTCTGGGGTCAATCGCCTTCCCTCCTTCGACAAGAGATGACCTAAATAGGTCACTTCTTGTCGGACATACTGTAACTTGGAGGGCGATACTTTATGATTCAGGACAGCCAGATGATGCAACAACGCAACAGTCACACTCCTACACACATCTTCCGTATCAGCAGCCACCAGCAAATCATTCACATACTGAACAAGCGTAGCACCTGGAGGCAAAGGAAAAGTATCAAGTTGACATTTAAGAGCTTTACTGTAAATAGAGGGACTTTCACAATAGCCTTGAGGAGCTCTCTTAAAGCAAAAACTTCGGCCACCTAAAGAGAAACCAAAAATATCCCTACTCTCCTCAGCAATGGGGATGCTAAAGAAAGCATTCTTAAGAGCGATCACTGAGAACCAAGCTGCCGAAGCAGGAATCATCGTCAATAAGGCTGTAATGTCCGGAACAACAGGAAACTGCGGTACCACTATTTTGTTGACTTCCCTTAAATCAATAACAAATCTATAGACAGGAGGCTGTGAAGGATCCGTCCTTTTTAGGATCGGAAGAACAGGGCCATTACAAACATTGCCTCTAGTCTCTTCGACCACATCTTTCTGAATGAAGTCATCAACAATGGCCAATAATGCTCTCTCTCCATCACTAGAAATACGATATTGAGGAATGCGTGGCATTCAAACTTTATCTTTAACTGTGACGACGTACGGTGGGATCGCAAGACGACCCACGTCATTCGGACCCATGGCCCCAAGACTTTCTGGGAGAGACCGTAACTCAGGTGGAAACTTGTCCCGAGATAAATACATAGGGGACATTCATCTTTTTCCCAACGTGAGATGCACACCAGAAGGGGAACAATACAATGTCGCATGCAACCTTTTTAACAAATCTAAACCCAATAGGTTCTCATTACAACCAGTTGTCAATATCAGTGGAGCTTCCAAATCATAAGGACCAATCGAAACAGGCAGGGGGCAAAAAACCGGATTACAAACTGGAGCACCAGAAAATCCCACAGAAGTATTTATTAAGCCAGACAAAGGGACCCCAGGGAGTTTAGAATGAATAATCGACCTTCTCATCGCACCAGTATCCAAAAGAAACGGTTCTGAGACACCCATTTTATTAAAAGTGACATATGGCCCATCTTGATCTACTGGAATCGACACAACTCCCTCACTTCGTCCTTGGCTGTCCTATTCGGTCTGAAAATTGTTCGCCCTTTCTTCAACGTAATAATCATCGTTGTAATACTGCGTAGACGGAACTGCTTGCTGGTCAAAGTATTTCGATGTAGATGGGACACGAGAACGCTGCTCCTGAGAGGGCGCACCTCGTCTTCTTCCCCTAGATCCCGTTTGAAAATTACCACGACCTCGAGAAGCAGACGTCCCATTATTACGCTGTAATAAGACTGGACAACTACTTTTGAAATGTCCCTCCTCCCTACAATATGCAGATTGATTAGGACCTAATAAAGGTCTCGGCGCAAAATACTCAGGTTTTTGCAACAGTCTCTGAAACTGTGGAGGCTGCTGAAACTGAGTGTTTTGCTGATGCTGATTCGAAGGAGGCCGATACGCCTGCTGTAAAAGAACTTTAGTTTTCAAATCCTTATTTTTCTTCTCTTGCTTCTCCTTCTTCTCCTTATCCCTATTCTCATAATACTGTGCAGTAGCCAATATTTTGGCAGGAGAAGAGACAGCCCATGCACTTTCAGAACTCTTCAATTTATTCGATAATTCGGAGTGCAAATCATATACAAACTTGTCCACAAACAACCGCTGGCCACCCTCTACACTCAAATTCTGACCACTATGGTCTGTAAAAGTTTCTTCGAAACGAGTGAAAAAGCCTGAGACACTTTTATCTTTCTTTTGCTTACACGCGGCCAACTTATCCCAATTTACTCGTACTGCCAGCATCATTGTCTTCATTAACTCTATTATTCTACCTGGAAGAGCCGTAATTAAATCCTCGGGTTTTGCACCACCCACCTGATTCGCATCCTCAGCTCTAATAGCAGCCCAATAACCACCTAATTCGGACAAATGATCTTCCCTACGAATCCGTGCCCATATACCTTGCGGAACAACATTCCCAAATAACGTATCAATGTCGGCCAAATTCATAATACAAGCATCAACTGTTTGGGACAATTCTTTGCAATATCCTACAGGATTTTTACGGGGGTTGGGAAGAGTTTGCTTAAGCGCCAATACTTCAGACCTCTTCCAGGGATCGTGAACCCATATACGCTGGAAATGAGCAGGGACAGCAGATGGACCAATCACCGCGTCTCTCCATACGGGAGGGACTTCACGCATCGGATAATTCTTGCTACCCTTTTTATTGACGGAATCAACCTCGGAAAAGGACAGGGATAGGAACATTGTTTCTATGCCGATGATACCCAGCTGGTCTTTTCCTTGGAGGGCGATAAGGCGGTCTCGCTGGAGACATTCCATCCCTGCATGGCAGCCACAGCGGACTGGCTACGGGCCAACTCCCTACAATTTAACAGTGCTAAGACTGAGGTTCTTTATTGTTCTACCGATCGGATCACACGGACATTACCAGAGAATTTTTGGCCAGCCTCCTTCCCCGAGCCAGTCTCGGCTGCACCATCTGCGCGCAACTTGGGGGTGATCTTCGGCCCAAATTTACAGCTTGACTTGCGCGTTAACAAAACCACGTCTACGTGCATGATGCTGTTACGCATGTTGCGTAAAGTTCTGCCCCTTCTCCCCGCCCATGCCAGGCCGGAAGTAGTTCGCAGTACTATACTAAGTCGCTTAGATTATTGTAACGCGCTACTTCTGGAGGCCCCAAAAAATCTGGTGGGGAAGCTACAACGTGTGCAGAACATGGCCGCCAAGTTGGCCCTCTCACGGCCTAGGTCTAGTTCTTCTACCCTGGCTTTGAGAGAGTTACACTGGCTCCCGGTACATCTGAGGTTGCTGTACAAAGCCACGTGTCTAGTGTTCAAAGCTGTACACCAGCAGGGCCCGATACCTTTGCAGAATATGTTCTCTTGGTATTCTGCTTTGCGACCACTCCGATCCTCTTCTGCGCAGCTGTTGGTAGTCCCGAGGTTTTAGAGAGTCAGGATGGGTGGCCGCTCATTCAGTGTGGCTGCGGCCAAGCTCTGGAACTCCCTGCCTTTCTCTCTGAGAAGCCACAGCAACTATCTTCCGTTCCGGAAAAGCCCTAAAAACGCACTTATTTCCAAAAAATGCTGTGTAAGTGAATAGTGCTGTCGTCTAAGCTCAAAGCGCCAGGATGCACTCTGGGTGATAGGTTTGTGCTCTATAAATATACTAAATAAATAAATAAATAAATAAATGCAATGAGTCTAGTTACCGCCTCCTCAACTCGGTGTCTTTCAATAAAACCTAGGTCAAAATCACCTTGTAATTTCAGGAGGTCCGAAGGGACTGTATCTAACTCCATATCTTCCCAACCTTTGATAAGAGTTTGACACATGATGTTGAAAACATATCTCTGTGTGAGCTCCCCCCATTGATGAAAACAACTCATAATATCATCGGTACCATATTCGGGTCCATGCTCAATCCATTTGCAAGCGAGAGAACCCAGAGCTGCTTTCTCGTCCGCAAAAGGAAGCTGACAACGAGATTGCCGTCTAGAAAAAGCTGGAGAAATTTTCAGGGACCTAATAAAAGGAGAGAAGAAATTTGTAACAGCATCTGCTATCCTCCTCTGTGAAACAGGAGAATCATTCGAAAGAATAGGGGGTATTACAGATATAGAAGGCAATGGAGACTGAGACTTAGCATGTTGAGGAATAGGAGCAGGAGAAGGCGGGGGCTGAAGTACAAGCTGCGAAGGCAGAGCAGAAGTAGACGAGGAAGCATTAAGGGGCTGAGCTGGTTGCTGGAAAATTGGTAATTGAGCAACCACTTGTTGAGCAACAGGAGGGGGTAACGGAGGTGCAGTCGCATTCTGAACATAGGGCGGAGGTGAATTCAATAAACAAGTCATTAGGGAATCTTCTTCTACTTCCTTACTCTTATCTGAAGAGGAAGTAGGCAACATCGGATAGCATCTATCTATCGCCATACAATGTTGTCTCTCTGATATCTCCTTCGCATCATCTACTTCGTTATCTTTAAACTGCTGGGCAGCCTGAAGGACTGACATGTCTTGTGCTTTCTTATCCTTTTTCGCTTGTTTAATTTCTTTCTGTTTGGCTTCTTTACGCCAGAGGCGAAAGGAGTCAAACATAGCCGGCCGGGCTTTTCTTCTGAACAGAATTGTTTCCAAATTATCCAATATAGCGGGATCGAAGCTACCATTCTGGGGCCAACTCAAAATTCCACTATTTTTCGTATATCAGACCCATGTCTCATTAAAGGTAATGGGACCAATACCATGTTTTGAATAGAGCTCATAAGTCGGAGTTCCAAACGGAGGAATCGGACATGACTCCTCAAACTAGGAATCCCTTGTACAACCCAAACAACAAAATCTTTTGAACTTACTCAGCCCAGGCATCGTCACTTCTCTAGACTGATCACAAACAACAAGGGGTATAGATCAGTGAAATAGTACAATCGTACTTACCCCTTGGCTTCAGCTATTGCAATAACTGAACAGAGACTAAAAAATAAAAACAAAATAAAGGTCAGTGGGAGCAACCCACCAAATACTTAACTAAAAATCGTTCTGTGCCAGCGAAGGTCCGTCTATCGTCTCGCTCTACCAAAACTTCAGAAGGGTCCAAGGCAGGGAGACAGTCAGGGCAGCAGTCGTCAGCAGCTGTCGGAGAGGAGTAGCCGCGCCGTCAAAGACCTTCGGTCCACTTCCGACATGCAGGGGTCGATTACGTGGTGGGCTTCCTCCAAAGTTTTCTTGCGGGGCTCTTCACGACCCTCGGGCTCAACCGCTACCGTTGAAGTCGCCCCACGTTGGGCGCCAGTTTTCCACCCATGAGTAGCGGGAATCACGTCCACCACATTAGGAAAGCAAAACATAGGTAATTTCCCGTACACCGCGGAGCGACCTACACTGCCATCAATGTGCGCCCACCACTGCGGCGGTGGGAGCCAATGGAGACTCTCCACCGTGCGGAATGACGTCCGCCCCACTCCACAAATTAGGATGGCCCAAACAGGCAGACGCACTGCAGCGGAGACACCGCCCAACCAGAGACGGCGGAAACTCGACAGCGGAGCGTGATAGCAGAGACCCGGTCCACACCACCCGGTCATGACCGCCATGGACCCAGCTCTACACGTGTTTCCGGTGCTGTACCTGCTAAAGTACTATTATGAAATGGGCCACCGCGGACGACGCCGCAGGTACATAACTACACAAATACAACACACAACACACAGGCTGACACAGGGTGCAATTTCACCACAGACACCCTGCTGGGGGTAACAGCACATCCACAAGGCACCCACACATGACCCACCTGCCACCAAGTCACCCTAATGCATCCTAGACACACATAAACCGCGAACAAGCAGCAAAGTCCCGGTCCCGTCACCGCAGCGGTCAACACATGCGCACAATGCAGAAGGCAGGGCCACTCCAAGGCATGGGCAGGCCACAAAGACCACAGGGACACACCACCCCCAACCACACATCAAGACACCCCATCAAGTCACAGGTCAGGTGCCCATCCAGTGCACCCCCATGCACAGCAACAAGCACAGCAACAAGCAAGCACAATCCACAAGCCGCAACACACAATAAACAACCAGGGAGATAGCCATTGCAGGAGAGGCTGACAAAGAACAGCCAACACCAGCGCCACATACACTGAAGGCTGACAATCCTTGCCAGCACATACACACACAAACAAACGCACACCCTGGGTGTAGCTACAAACATAACACACACACACAGGGAAGCCTGAACAAATGCCATCCCAAAAACAACACACAAACACCTCAGGAACACACACAGAACCCCAACAGAAACAGACATCAGACAAACTGTGGAAAGGCAATGGGAGCACAAACACAACATGACTGCATAACATCATCACTCAGGAACAAAACACACACAACAAACCACAAATCACACAAGAAGTGCACCTGCACAGTACTACACTGCCACATCAAACCAACCACAGATACACATGAAATTAAAAATCAACAAACACCACAGGACATCAGGGGATGCACATCAGGCAATGCCAAGGCCACATACACACAGCACTGTTTGCACAACAAGCAGTGTGTGCACACCAAGCACAACAGCCACACACAGACATGACTGACACAACCTCAACACAACACACCACAAATCAGCACAGCACAAATACAACAGCACACCCAGGAAGTGGAAGCAATACCACAGCCAATACACATACATCCAACACAACAACAACAGGATGCACCACTCTGGGATACAAGAGCAGAGCTATCTTCACCAGAGCACTGGGCAGCACACACAGCTAAAGTGCACTTGAGCAATCCTCGCTGATAAATAGCACAAGAACATCACACATAAACCATTGGGGCAATGTCCAGAGTGGAACATCACTCTTTGCCCAAGAACTGCACCACAAGGCAGGCACAGTGTTACAAATAAAGTGATGAGGAGGCACATACACATGTAAACCAAGGGGACATCTGACATCAAAGTCAACTGACTTGCATGTCAGTAGTAGTCATGTAAGGGATGTACCATACACAAATAGAGGGAGTGCAGACCCACAATGGCTAAGCACAAGTGGCACACATAGGGGATGGCATTACACCGCACACACAATGCCACACACACCATCCCATATAGGAGGAGAAAAGGCACCATTTGCCTGCAATCCATGAGATACACAAACACAATGCCAGTGTGGAGCAGCGGGCCACACAGTCTACACAAACACACTCAAGACACATTGATGATCACACAAACACAACACTGATGTGCAAGTCACACACTTTGCACACCCATAAGCGACCAAAACAACAAGGAGGAGTCAGAAAGAACTGCATGGACCCTCCAACACACTGCACAGTGCACAACAGACAACTCACACAAGTGCATACAATCATTTACAAAGGGCAGGACAATTCAAACAACAGGCACACAACTCCTGGCTGACACATGTGTGTCTATCACAATCCAGGGGCACGCACACATCCACACCCACTACACAGTCACACCCTTCACACTGCACATCTCTTGACCACCCAGGAGCACATATCCATGTAGGCCAGGGGACCAGGATTAAGGGCCAACACAAAATGACCATACGCAGCTAGGCACATATGAAGGAGTAACACACATACATCATGACATTGCACAACCTGCATGCAAATAGGTGCACAGCATCACACCCTGTGCTGGCAGTGTCCCCCAACAATGTAGCCAACAATAGCAAACCACTAAAAAGAGAACTGCATGACAGGTAAAAGAGCCATAACAGATAACACTAGTATCAGTGTCTGAATGGACTGGAGACACTGGCACCCCTGTCTAAAAATGTGATGCGGGCAAAGAGCCTGGCAATGTTGAAGTGACACATAGAGCATGGGGCACAGACAACCAAATACACACACCAACATAACTTTAATCAGCAAGGACACTGACAAAACACACAACAGGACTAACTGTCATTATTCACATATTGCACAGATGTGACAGTAGAACAACAACAGTAGACAAGAGCAAGGCACAAAATGCTGATCATATGCAAGATAATCTGCACAGGCAAACTTCAAACAGGAAGGCCAGTGTCCATGGCACAGAGGAGAGTACAACACAGCAGAGGAACAGGGCCAGTGTTCATGGCACAGGGGAGAGTCCAACACAGCAGAGCAACGGGGCAAGTGTCCATGGCAGGTGGCACAGCAAGAACATGAGAGGCTGCACAGGGGAGAGTACAACACAGCAGAGCAACAGGGCCAATATTCATGGCAGGTGGCACAGCAAGTACATGAGAGGCTGCACAGGGGGGACTCCAACACAGCAGAGCAACAGGGCCAGTGTCCATGGCACAGGGGAAAGCCCAACACAGCAGAGCCAAAGGGTCAGTGCCCATGGCATAGGGGAGAGTACATATATGTGCACAAATTCCTAGGCAATTGATAATGGAAACAAGTGAAGAGAGGTAAACCAACCAAAGGCAACTAATTAAAAAAGCATGATCATTTTAATAGTCATATTTAAAAACATTTTGCATTATTGGAAAAACATAATTATCAGTACATAAATCAACAAATAATAAAAAACTACAAATTCATAAAAAAAATCAAGGTAAAACAGTGGGTCTATATATTGAGTCAGAGTGTGGCAATAAAACTCGGCAGGCGTTTCGGCGTGTCCAACGCCTTCTTCAGGAGACACAAATTACTATAATATCGAAGATCCAATGCCTGGTACAATGTAGATATTTTCAACAATAAAAACAGTTGATGATCAAACCTCATATCATTTCATGTATCCCTCCAAATGTAAACGTAATGTCGATTAAAACATAGATTCAGTCGGTGTGAGTCCTCTGATGTACGAGACTGCTTTCGCCCGTCACGAGCCACAAACTAATTAGTTCACTAGCAGAATAGTTCAACCTCTAAAGCAACAAAATGATATTTCTGTCGCACAGATCAAATCTTATTGTTTACTGTCAGTGCTGTACGACCTTGTTCATGTATTTAGGCATTTAAAGATTCGTGAACGAGGATACTTTAAAACAACCCAAAATGGCAATATAACTGGGCACTTATATCAAAGATCCTGGATATATGGATCTTCGTTGTGTACTCAAACACATTTGCCAGGCGCGGGGCGAAAAATGGCCTCCAGCGTCTTACGTCACGGGGAGGAGGAAAAAGAGAGTACAACACAGCAGAGCAATGGTGTACAGTAAAAATAACATAAAAGGCTATACCTACCACATAGCCCAAATACCATTACCCAATAACCAGTCAGTTGGCAGTGAAGAAGTGTCAATCATTTATTAAGCAAAATACTCTATAGAGGAGCCTCTCTGACCCTCACCCATCAGGTGTGCAGAGAAGACTGCTGGCTTACAGTCAAAACCAAACATATATACTTTCAGTTCAACACATGAAGTCGCTGTAAATGGAAAAACACTACTCGGCCCTTGGGTTCCAAGGAAGGATCATATATGGCCTACATTATTGGTTCAAAGCATTACTATGTATTACTGGGAAGGTCAGGCGGGGTGACTCCCTTTCGTCCTGTTGCCTGGGAGTGTAGGCACGGCGCCTCCAGGAATGCGCTTATCGCACCCAAAGTGGGATGCAACCTTGAGTCCCAGGACAGAGGGACAACAGTTTACCTTCAGCTGCTCTCAGTAACTCAAATGAACTGGCACTGGATAACTGCTGGAGAATAACACGTGATCACAGCTTGTGTTCTGACACAGAGGAAAGAAGATGGCATCTGTATGGTTCTCAGCCTGCTCCAATAGTATGGAACATAACTAAAAGATAAACCTTTTCCTACCGGCTAAAGCATAGATGGGTTATTTTGCGTGCATATTAAGCAGAAAGGATATATACAGATACATCATTCTAACACAATATATATGTGTCCGATTTTCCCTGTGTATGCAAAATCTAATTTTTATCCCTCAGCAACAGGGCCAGTGTCCATGGCAGATGGCACAGCAAGTACACGAGAGGCTGCACAGGGGAGAGTACAACACAGCAGAGCAACAGGGCCAGTATCCATGGCAGGTGGCACAGCAAGTACATGAGAAGCTGTGCAGGGGAGAGTGCAACACAGCAGTTAATGACAATTTCAGTGGCCTGGGGGAAATGATGAGTCAGGACATGAGAAGCTGCACAGTGAGTGTGTTTGACTGTACCCTTCCATGACCAGCAACACACCCAGGTGGCAAACAATGGGCAGGACTAGCACACCTGTATGAGAGACCGGTGTATGAGGGGGACTGCTACTCACATTTGGCTGTCAGGCGGACTTGGAGCTGGCTGTGTGTTGGGGACAGAAGGAACACATGACTGGGGAGACAGAGGCCCAGGTGATGTAGGGCTATCAGTGGTTTGGTAAGCTGGAGTGCTGTCTCGACCATGTGGTATAGTGGCACGTGGAATTGGAGTCATGCAGACCTGTGACACAGTGTGGGTGGGAAAGGTTGGAGGGGTGCCCTTCCACTTCTTGGGAATAGGATATGGCTCCCCTGTCTTGGGGTTAATGGGAACTAGTGATGACACAACAGGCACACACACCAACTGGTGCAGACACTGGCACTCCCTCTGGTGACATGCTGGTTCCTACGGAACGCTTTGTCTGGCTTCACCTCTGGACCACCTTCCCCTGCTTGTCAGGTGTCCCACCTACAGTGCTCTCCTTTGCATCTTTGCCAGGGGTGGCCCGACAGTGCCCTCCTTTGCCTGTTTGCCAGGGCTAGCCCCTACAGTGCCCTCCTCCACCTGCTTCACTGGGCTTGGAATTGGAGTTGATGTGGTTGGGGGATGTGGCCCTGTGCCCTTCCTAGGTGTACCCTTGCCATACAACAACTCCTCAGTGGGCACAGACACTGCACGCCTAGCTCTGCATGAAGTTTTAGGGACAGTAGAGTCCTTTGCTGGTGATGCCTCTGAGGCATGTGAGCCTGATGTCAGCCTCATTGCTTTTTCGGCCTTGCTCTTCCCTGACGGGCTCTTGTCTTTAGATTCTGGACTGGCTCTGCTCTTCTTTGGGGATGGTGTCTGTGGGCGGGACCGCTTGGGTTGTGTCTGCTGTGTGCTCCTTGTGCTGTATTTTGTCTGTGACGCATGCGAAACGTGGTCACTGTCATCTGATGTGGCCACTGACTGGGGGGTGAACAAAGGCCCCTGAGCAGGAATGGGAGCATGTGCCTTTTGAAGGGCAGACGTAACTGCGAATGACAAAGCCTGGACTGTACGGTGTAGCCCACCCACGTCAGAGTGTATGCCCTCCATGTAAGCAACCACCTCGCCTAATTTCTTGTCATGGTCACTGAAGGCATTGAGCAGGGCGGTCTGGCCCACACAAAGCTGGCGCAGGAGCTCTACTGACTCAGCACTGAGGGCAGCAGGGGGGACAGGTGCAGGCTCAGTGGTGCCAGGTGTGAATGTAACTCTTCCCCTCTTACTGACACGGACACGGGCAACACTAGCTGAAGTGGATGGGAGGCTGGGCACTGGCCGCTGTGTGGTCAATGATGTTGCAGACTTTCCATTCCCTGTGCCTGCCAAAATGGATGTATCGCTGCTGGCATCAGATGGTGTAGTACTCTGTGTCTCAGCCACAGATTCCTCCTGCATACTACGTTCCCCTCAGATGTACTCGTGAGCTCTGTGTCACTGGCCTCCGGAGCAGGTGTGGTGCTACTCTCGCCACCACTGGTTTCCGGCTCCCGTTCCTCCGTGTCCACTGGTGATTCTGCATGAGAGACAGATGCAGGGTTGTGTTAGTGTCATCATCATGACAAAGCAATCCAATCAATGCAGTATAAGAGATGCCCAAATCAACATGGTGACCACCACACCCTGCAATCACCTTGCAGCAACACACTACATAGACCACAACAGTTCCCGAAACCCTGAATATCTGCCATGACTGAGCCATGTTGAGGCCACACAGCACAACACCCTGCCCGTGGATGAAGTGTACCAGACACACAACTTGCCCTGCCCACACCTAGGGACATGATGTGGGGACAGCACTCATTGCCACTGACAGACCTTCAGGGAACAGGAGGGGACAACACACACACCTATTAGGACATGACAGTCCACAATGCCAAGTAGGCCATACCAAACACCATCTGGTACTCTGGGGCACCTTGTTGTCAGATGTGTGGGCCTCACCGATCATGGTGCATGCAAAGTAGGCATACATGATGTCACACTCAGATAGTGGACCCTGCTGTTCCCCCCTAATAGATTCCCCGCACTATCCCAATGCTGAATGACCATGTAGATCCTTACACATCTGGCTATGAGGATGCACAGCAGGGAGGATCAGCTTTGTAAGGCCAGTTTGGCCCAATGCCTGACACTAGCACACATCCCAGCAGCCACTCACATGACACAGTACAGCACCACCACATGAATATCACATGGGCCAACGCTGCCGCAGGCCCTGTACACATGCATCCGCTCCCAGCCAAAGTCACCCTCCCCAAATACTCACCCCTGCTTCGCTGGCAATGCTCCGTCAGACGTGCATCCAGCTCCGGATGAGTCACTGCCAATGTGCGGCCCATCAGTGATGTTATGTTGCAGTGCGCGGTAGCAGCCCCAATGTCATCTCTGCCACGTTCTTTGCCAACCGGCTGATGTCGTCCCACCTCTTGTGGCAGTGGGTGCATCATCGGTTGGATACCCAAGGTTTGCACTTTTGCAGCAATGGCCCTCCACAGCGCCTTACGCTGGTGTACCTTGAGCTGCAGGTATGGGAGGAAAGAAGGGTAAATGACCAGTGACACAGTCTCATGTACCAACATCTATCAGTATAGTAGCAAGACACAGACTCCTGGCCTATTGTAATCTCCCTCCATCCCAAACTGGGGGACACCTCACAAGGGCACTCTGCATGGGCCAAACAGATGTGATTGCATGCATACATGAGGGGGTAGAGGGTCCCTGATTATCTCACACACATGCAGGATGACTGCACTGAACCCCCTCAGTGGTTTGCAGACATCATGAGTCCCATGCATGTCTGCCCACTACATACATCACATATCTACCTGTGTCTGTGTCTAGAAGCACTGTGTGTATGACTGGGCAGCATTCAATGAGCATGTCCTGTGAACATATGTGTTTGTATTGTGTATAAGCATGGGCGCAAAATCCGTTCTGCTCGTGGATTTTGCGGATTTTCGGCAAATTCGCAATCCGGGAATTCCCGCAAATTTGTTGAAAATCCGCAAGCGGAACGGATCCGGGGGGCAAAAGTTCAAGCTTCAAGCTTGTAACTATTTTAGAATGGCGCCGGCAAGCTGCCAGCGCCATTCTAAAATAGTTACTAAGTTAGCTTCAACAGGCAGCACTAATAGAAGCAGGTGCTCGAGTTTAATTGAATTTGAGCACCTGCTTTATTTAATCTATTAGTGCTTCCTGATGAAGCTAACTTAGTAACTATTCTAGAATGGCGCTGGCAGCTTGCCGGCGCCATTCTAAAATAAAACAGGAGAGGGGCTGAGGGCAGAAGGGCACAACAACGAGTGTGGCAGAGGGCAGAAGAGCACAACAACGAGTGGGGCAGAGGGCAGAATGGCACAACAACGAGTGGGGCAGAGGGCAGAAGGGCACAAAAACGAGTGGGGCAGAGGGCAGAATGGCACAAAAATGAGTGGGGCAGAGGGCAGAAGGGCACAACAACGAGTGGGGTAGAGGGCAGAAGGGCACAACAACAAGTGGGGCAGAGGGCAGAAGGGCACAACAACAAGTGGGGCAGAGGGGAGAAGGGCACAGCAATGAGTGGGGCAGAGGGCAGAATGGCACAACAACAAGTGGGGCAGAGGGCAGAAAGGCACAACAACGAGTGGGGCAGAGGTCAGAATGGCACAACAACGAGTGGGGCAGAGGGCAGAATGGCACAAAAACAAGTGGGGCAGAGGGCAGAAGGGCACAAAAACGAGTGGGGCAGAGGGTAGAATGGCACAAAAAAGAGTGGGGGAGAGGGCAGAAGGGCACAAAAACGAGTGGGGCAGAGGGCAGAATGGCACAAAAATGAGTGGGGCAGAGGGCAGAAGGGCACAACAACGAGTGGGGTAGAGGGCAGAAGGGCACAACAACAAGTGGGGCAGAGGGCAGAAGGGCACAACAACGAGTGGGGCAGAGGTCAGAATCGCACAACAACGAGTGGGGCAGAGGGCAGAAGGGCACAACAACGAGTGGGGCAGAGGGCAGAATGGCACAACAACGAGTGGGGCATAGGGCAGAATGGCACAAAAACGAGTGGGGCAGAGGGCAGAAGGGCACAAAAACGAGTGGGGCAGAGGGCAGAAGGGAACAAAAACGAGTGGGGCAGAGGGCAGAATGGCACAAAAACGAGTGGAGCAGAGGGCAGAAGGGCACAACAACCAGCGGTCTTGCACAAAAAAACCACTGCAAACACGCAAAGTGCCCCGCAAACACGCAAACCGCCCCGCGAACACGCAAAAAAAATCTGCAAATTCGCACAAATTCGTGAATTTTGCGGATCGCAAATTTGCAAATCCGCAAATTCGCGAATCGCGAATTCGCAAAATTCGCCCATACTTAATTGTGTATGGCCTCAGGGCACATGGACTCACCAACAAAATAGCCATCTACAGAAGTGTGTTTGTGTGCAATTATACAGGGCTGAGATGGTGCATTTCTTCTTTTCAGTGTGAATGAACAGGAGCAAGGACCATGTAAGTTCGGTGATGTGTTCTCAATTGGGTGGGCGGTCACTGGGCCTAGTTTCTGGGTTCACACTGAGTCGATCAACAGAGGCACACAGAAACAATCACCTGAGCAATTACTGTCCTGGCACCTACATGTCCAACATCCTGTGGCTCTGTATGGCTGACAATGTAACACACTCCAACCACACATACAACTGCAGGCAGGGAAAACAGTGACATTGGGACACACACACTCCCTCGCCTTGGAGACAGCTTGTTTCTCAGTGTATGACACAACCCCACACCCTCAGGCATATACTGCAGCAGTACAACTACATGTCTGACAACCCCCTGCTCTACAGCTCCCTTCATGATGACTTACCACTACATTGGAGCTACCATACAGCCTTGGGTACTGTACCAGAACCTCGTCCACTAGGACCTCCAGGTCCTTGTTTGTAAATGGACTGGCATGGATCTTTTCTGTCCTTGCCATCCCTGTGGACATGGAACACCTGTGTTTGAAGTGAGTGGTGAGGGGTCCCAGGCAGCAGGCACTTGAGGCAGGAGCAGGAGAGGGTCCAAGGCAGCAGGCACTTGAGGCAGCAGCAGGAGAGGGTCCAGGCAGCAGTCTCTGTGAGCAGTGAAAATGTGAGGCTCACTCCCACAGATTTATAGCCCCCTGGGGTCGTTTGTAAGGTGCAAAGCTGCAACAATTGGTTGTCCATGTCTGCCTCATTCAAATCATCCAATGACCGCCTCCACAGTGGCGGAGCACGCCTTCCTTGATTTTCAAAACTGCATCATGCAACGACACAATCATCGCTTCCATTGGCTGGAGGCAATGCTCCATGGTGGTGATGCACCGCAGGGGCCTGGAGTGCGCTACCGCAATGGTGGTGGCGGAGCACGCCTTCCGCAATTTTCAAACTGCATCATGCCACTGCAATTATCGCTCCCATTGGCTGTAGGCAATGCTCTATGGCGGTGATGCACCGCAGGGGCTGGGGTGCGCTACCGCGATGGTGCATCTTTCGAAGGCATCCAATGACCGCCTCCGCGGTGGCGGAGCACGCCTGCTGCGATTTTCAAAACTGCATCATGTCACTGCAATCATCGCTCCCATTGGTTGTAGGCAATGCCCCATGGCGGTGTCACACCGCTGTGACCAGGTGGTAACTACCGCCATTTGGGTGGTGGAGCATGCCGACCGCCATCTACCCATGTCTCCATGCCAATGGCTACCGCACATGTGAATGGGATGGTGCTGGTGTCACACCGCTGTTGCCAGGTGGTAGCTACTACGATTTGGGTGGCGTAGCATGCCCACTGCCATCTACCCATGTCTCCATGCCAATGGCTACCGCACTTGTGAAGGGGTGGTGCTGGTGTCACACCGACGTGGCCAGGCGGTAACTACCGCAATTTGGGTGGCAGAGCATACCCACTGCCATCTACCCATGTCTCAATGCCAATGGCTACCGCACTTGTGAAGGGGGTGGTGCTGGGGTCACACCCCCGTTGCCAGGCGGTAGCTACCGCAATTTTGGGGGCCATGCAATGGCAATGTCCATCGTGAACACTGCATCAGTACACAGCAGCAACATGGTTAAGAGTACATCATTGTGCACACAATGCCATTATTCCATATATTCCACAGGTGGACGCACGTTATGTGTGACGCACATTCGTCTGTGGTCCCTGCCCTGTCACTTATGCATTTGATGGTTGATGATGCTTGATAGTGTTAAGCTGGTGTCATTAATGTGTAACCAATCAATGTGTTGTGGGTCAGTGCTGACCTTGGTAAGGCTTGTCTCACTGTATGGTGTTATTACTTACTTGTGCTTTCATATCAGCTCATGCACACAAGTGACGGTTTTCCAGCTACTGTGATCATTGGGTTGTTGATGTGTGCCAAGTTCACATGATGCATTGAAGTGTGACAGGTACAGCAGATGGGTATGAGACAGTCATGGTCATTTTGCACACATTGGTGGATGTTACGGTACGAGGCGTGCACATGTGAAATGTGGGGTTCAGTATGTGTGCATTCCCATTGACTTTTGTGTTGTTTGTGGCTCTTGTGTATTGTAAATGGAGAGGTGTGCCCTCTTTGTGTCTCAAATGACCACCCTTGTAACCTGGTGTGCCACGCATCTCTCATGGCAGTCTTTATTTTTCCGTGACATCCTTAATGGGATATGCAGTGGCCATCTCATGATGGTTGTCATTGACATGTGTCCATTTACATCTCAACTAGGAGGAGGCCTAATCTCATACGTCACCTGACAGTGCTGGAGGACATGGAGGATATAGTAATCATTCGAAAATTCCGCCTCGACAGACCGACACTGAAGACCCTTTGTGATCTGTTGAAGCCCCATCTGCAGCCTCATCGCCACTGCCCAACAGCATTCACACCCACATACAAAGTGATGGCAGCCCTCCACTTTTTTGCAACTGGTTCCTTAAAGGAGACCGTGGCCAGCGCTGCAGGGATGTCGCAACCCATGTTCAGCCTGGTGCTGAGGGATGTTCTTGCAGCCATGATGATATATAAGGATCGATACATACATTTCCCCATAGGCGCTGAATTGGCCGGTGTAAAGGGTGACTTTTAGCCCCTTGGGCACATCCCCCATATTGTTGGTGCCATCGATTGCACCCATGTCGGTCTGGTGCCACCACAGGCGAGTGCAAAAAACACAGTTGATGGACAGAATGCAGAACAATGTCTTGCATTCACCCCAGTACAAAGATCTGGGCCTAAATCCATCGTTTTTTTGCACTCCACACCACACTAGGTCAGACAATGGCTATATGCAAATCAGCCTTGACCCTGTGCCTCATCGGAACAGTCCAGCCCGAACTACCAAGCCATGTCTTTCCTAGACCGGAATCAAGCATGATGATGTTGGAAGAGTGAGCAGCTCAGGGCGTCGAGAGGGCTCGGGGTCGATGCGATCAGCGGCGGCGTCAACACGGGGTCACTTGGAGCTGCAGCCGAACTCGCTACTCACTGGCGTCGCTACTGGCGTAGATCGGGCCCGGCGGCCGGCGTCGAGGAAGCGGGACACTGGAGCCGTTACTCACGACGTCGAGCTGGATTCGGCGGCGTCCGTTGGCGTCGAGATTGCTGGATTCTTTCAGAGGTGCTGGATTTTCAGGTTCCAACAACAAGCACTTTTAGCAAATAAATGAAGTCCTTTGGCCCTGTGACTTCAACAGGAGGCTGGCACTCTTCCAACCCTTGGAGATTTTCTTTAGCAAAGTTTGAGAGTACACACAAAGTTCCTCTTTCCTGGTTCTTTGGCAAAAATAAAGAAGCAACTGCAGGATTTCCCCCAGCAAACAGCACTCTGGCAGAAGGGGTAAGCAAGTCCTTGGATCAGCAGGCTTCTTGTCCTTGGTTCAGGGTTCCTTGTCAGAATTGATCTAAATTCTTGGTTCCGGGGTCCTTCTCTTATACCCCTTTTTGGCTTTGATCCCTTTGTCCATGCAGGGGAATTCCCCTCATCCTGGGTTTGTTGTGGGTGTAGCCAGGCAGAGGCACCTGGCCTATTCACTGTACAGGGCAGGGTCCTCAGATGCCCAGCAAGAGGTGGAGCCAGTATTGTCACTGGCAGGAGCAGCGCCATCAGTCGCCCGGCAGGAGGTGGAGCCAGCATTGTGTCAGGCAGGGCAGGCTATCAGGAGCTACTCTTCCCCTACTCTCAATGCAAATGCCCCACTTATCCCACACTGACTCATTCAGACCTCTGGAGCCATTATTAAACCCTGAGTTCAGGGATACCAAACTCGACATTGCACCATGCTCTCCGAGCCCGCTAGGATTATACCATTAATAACCCCTGCAGCCCATTCTAACTTATGGAGAGCAGGTAACCTTACAATAGTGAAAAACGAATATGGCTGTAATTCACTATTAGGACATGCCAACCTAGTCAGGCTTGTCTTACCTTATGCTTACAACGCACCCTTCCCGTGGGCCTACCATAGGGGTGACTAACATGAAGTTAAGGGAAGGTTTAGGGACTGGCAAGTAGGTGTACTTGCGCAGTCTGCGTGACAGTACCAGACAGCACGTAGGTCTAGCAATGGCAGACCTTTAGACATACTTTTACTAGGCCGCTCTTGTGGGCGGCACAACATGTGCTGCAAGCCCACGAGCAGCATTTATATTTACAAGCCCTGGCACTCCTGGTGCACTAGACTAGGGACTGACAGTAAACGAAACAAGCCAAACATGGAATTCAATCAATACAGCAATTTTACATAGGGGGCACTTGCACTGTGGCACTGATCAGCAGTGGCACAGTGCCCAAAGCAATATACCAGCAAAAACATTGTAAACAGAGGAGGCAAACAGAAAACAAATGGAGGAGAGACTCAGGCCAATGATGTCAGGTCTAACACTGGGCTATGAGGTCCACCATTTGTCCAATGCGTGTGTCGATGGACCTCATTAGCAGGATGAGCTCACGCAATAGTTCGTCCAAACTATCCTGGGAATGAACATCCGAGAGTCCATGTACCGGGGATGGAGATTGGCTCTGCTGGTCGTTGTCCTCAGCAGTGAGTTCTTCATTACCTGTGGATAAGATGGGGAATGGTAAGTGTTGGGCACTGTGCAAGTATTCTGTTAGCTGTGAGTCATCCACTGTCTGTACACTACACAATTGAGAGATCTTCACTATTATTATCAAGTGCAATACTGGGCATCACTACATGGTGCAGAGGATCATCAATTACTCGTACATGTCAGGTATCGATCCATTGCATGCAAGTGGTGCTGTGTGTAGTGATGCAGATCTCCCACCCACAAACAGCCAGTCCAGTGAAGATGACAACCTACCTGTAAGTTTGTTTGGTGAACAATGCAATGGCTGACACATGCTCCCGGCTGGTGGAGTGCTCCATGCTGCTCAGGTGTGGGACAGGGGGCATGGTGGGGATAAAGGTACAGGCCTCCCACCCCCAAGCAAGCCTCCAAAGCAAGATGGCTATCTACCTGTTAGGTGAGGGTGAACAATGGAATGGCTGACAAATGCTCCTGGGTGGGGGAGGCATCCATGCTGCTGGGGTGTGGGACAGGGGGCGTGGTGGGAGTCGTGGTACTGGCCTCCCACCCCCAAACAAGCCTCCCAAGCAAGATGGCTACCTATCTGTTAGGTGACGGTGAACAATGCAATGGCTGACACATGCTCCTGGTTGGGGGAGTGCTCCATTCTGCTCAGGTGTGGGACATGGGGCATGGTGGGAGTAGTGGTACAGGCCTCCCACCCCCAAGCAAGCCTCCCAAGCCTGATGGCTTCCTACCTGTTAGGTGAGGGTGAACAATGCAATGGCTGACACATGCTCCTGCTTGGGGGAGGCCTCCATGCTGCTCAGGTGTGGGACAGGGGTATGGTGGGAGCCATGGTACTGGCCTCCCACCCCCAAATAACCAGAACAGAGAAGATGGCTACCTACCTGCAAGATTGTTTGGTGTACTGCAATGGCTTCCAAGTGCTTCTGGGTGGCGTGGGGGGAGGGCTCCATGCTGCTCAGGTGTTGGACAGGGGGCAGGGTGGGAATAGGAGTACAGGCCTCCCTCCACGAAACACCCTCACTGTGAAGATTGGTGAACAGTGCAAAGATTGACACAATTTCCTGGGTGGGGGAGGGCTCTATCCTGCTCAGGTGTGGGACAGGGGGCATGGTGGGAATAGGAGTGCAGGCCTCCCTCCCCCAAACAACCCTCACTGTGAAGATGGCTACCTACCTGTAAGTTTGTTTGGTGAACAGTGCAATAGCTGACACATGTTCCTGGGTGGGGGAGTGTTCCATGATGCTGGGGTTTGGGACAGGGGGCATGGTGGGAGTTGTGGTAAATGAAAATGTAAATGTATAGGCATTTATATAGCGCACTACTTACCCGGAGGGTCCCAAGGCGCTTTGACTGCTGCGAAACCCTTCCTGGCTTCCCTGAGAGATGGTCCCTTAATGGGTATCTCCAGGGTGAAACCAGGCATCCCCGGCGGTCTGGTGGGGCCGTTAGTGAAGATGAGGCAAGCTAATGCTTAGAGTTTCCGAGTGTGAAGGCTGATCAGAGTGGGCACCGAGGCGAGAGAATTATCGAGTCCGCTGACCCTGGTCCAGAAACCTGCCGCGTCGGGAATCGAACCCTGGTCCCGGGCCGTCCTCTGCTCTCGGGTCTGCCGCCTCTAACCAGTGAGCCACACTACTTCACTATTGGTTAAATGGCCTTCCACCCCCAAACAAGCCTCCCAAGCAGGATGGCTAGCTACCTGTTAAGTGAGTGTGAACAATGCAATGGTGTGTGGGTTGTGCAAGGAAGTACTTATCAGTGTGTTGGTTGCCATTTGTTTGTACTTACCAGCCTCCATTCCCCCGGATACTCCTGTGAGACTCTCAGGATGTAGTATTGCAAGCACCTTCTCCTCCCATGGTGTGAATGTTTTCTGTGGGATGGGAGGGCCACTGCCAGACCAGTTAGCCAGCTCCCAGTTCTTGCTCCTCCTCTCTTTGACAACACTCTTCAGATCATGCCACCGCTTCAGGATCTCCTTCTTGGATCGCAGGGTGGTCCCTACTGCATTGACCCTTTGCACTATCCTTTCCCACATTTGAGTCCTTGTGGCTAATGGTGTCTGTTGGACCAGGCTACCAAACAGTTGTGGTTCCACACTGACTATCTCATTTACCATGAATGTCAACTCACTCTCTGTGAATTTGGGCATTTTCTGTGCTGCCATGGTGCGTGGTGTTTGAAGTGTTTGTGGGTGCAGGGGTGTGTGTGGTGGGTGTGGTGTCGATGTGTGAGGTGTGTTCTGTGCTGGGGGATTGTTGGTGCTTGTGTGATGGTGGTAGTGATGGTGGTAGGGGCAGTGGTGGTGGTGGTGGTGTGTGTGCTGTGTTCTTTTGCCTCTCCTGTCAGATCTGGTGTATGCCCTTCTCTACTGGAGTGTTGCAAAGGATTGTGGTCAGTAAAGGGGCTAGTTTTACACTCAGCTGTGTGGGTGTGTCCAAATGGGATTTTGCTGTCAGGTGTGTTGTGGGTGTTGTCCGGGGAATTGTATGGTTTTTACATTGGTATGTGTTTTGTGTATTTGGAGGCCATGGCTACTTTGATTTGAGCAAAGTTTAGTATTGTTGCGGTGTTTTAGCATCGTCTGCCATGTTTTTCATGTATCGTTCGCTGTGGTTGCTATGCTGCAGCTCTTCCGCTGTCTCTCCCCTTCACTCCTGTGTGTGACTGAGGCGGTCGGAAACAGCGGATCGTACCGCGGGACCATCGGGGATATACTAATTTCCTGTGCGGTGTCTCCGCTTTGCTTGCGACGGGTTGTAGCTTTTCTGCAGCGTGTCCAACCGCCGCAGTCGGTTTATGGACGTCACTGCATGCGTCGGGCGGTTTTGGTTTGCCCGCTACCACAGCGGTCGGTCTTTTTTGGTAGTTGTTCCTAATTTGCCCGCCGGTTTATCCGCGGGGCCCGGTGTTCGCTTGTTCCCTGCCTCCATGGCGGTCAGGCTTATTTTACACCCGCTATCCTAATGGGGCCCTTAACTAGCGAAGCTTCTGGTAGCAAATGTCATGATGCAGTGGAGTGGCAAATGATCATGGCCTGAAATTACATGTGTTTTATAGAGTGGTATGCAGGAGTTTCCACTTTGGACATTAGGTGTGTTCTACTAGCAACCATCAAAAGGCCACAGTGATGGTGCATTGTTGAGCGAGTACCCTATTTGACTCACTCCATCTGGGAATCACTGCTAGGAGACTGCCAGCAACACTGTAAAATCTAAATCAGCTTTGCAGGATCCCGCTGCTCTTACTATTATGAAATAGTATTTGCCAGAGTTGGAGTCTGTTGCTTCGGCTGCAGTGTGCAGCGACCGTGGCAGGCAGCACTATGTCAACGCAGAAGATGAGGTAGCCTGCATCCATCTAAATACGGTGCCTGAAAGACCATCTAACCAGCAGAATACTAGGCATGGCGGTAGGACCGCCAAGATCTAAATCCGTACCTTAATCTTCCCTGTACCTAAAAAAAACAATCTATGTCACCATGTGTATTGTAACTAGTGCTCATGTTACAAGTACATTTGGGTCAAGTTTGCCTTATGTAAAACAGCAACAAAATCCATCCATCTCTGGCTTCCCGTATGGTAAACACCATCTTAAATTATCTGCATATGCTGACGATATCCTTTTATTTATTTCAGATCCAGCCACCTCTATTCCCTCTTTATTAAGTGAATTTCAGAAATTCTCTTTGGTCTCAGGTTATAAAATAAATTCTGACAAAACAGAAATTCTTCCGTTAACCAAATTTTGCCTTCCCCACTTCTTTACGGCTACCGGCTTTGCTTGGAATTCTAAGAAAATTAAATATCTTGGTGTTCTTTTTTCTAACTCTATTTCCTCTTCTATTCAACTTAACATGAATGCAGTCATCTCTAGAATAGAATCACTACTCGCTTCTTGGAATCCTCTGTTTCTCTCCTGGTGGGGTCGTCTTGACTCCATTAGGATGATGATTGCCCCAATTTTGATCTATTTATTATCCATGCTTCCAATTCGTATCCCTATTTCATATTTCAGCCGCATTGATTCAGTTTTGTCCAAATTTCTCTGGAAACAGAAAAAGGCTCGTATTTCTCTCTTACGCCTCCGCAAATCTAAACTCAATGGTGGAACCAACTTTCCAGACTTTCGCCTTTATCACAAGTCTTTCTCACTTCGACAAGCTTCCCGCTGGCTTTCTCAGGAAACCTCACCCTTTTCTCCCCTTTGGCTTTCTGTCGAACAGGAGTTATTACTTCCTTACTCTTTACAAGAGGTTATCCGCTTCACTTCTAAAGCCCCATGTCTTAACCCCCTTTTATTCAAACATACCTCTTCTCTTCTACGGCCTTTAGTCTCCTCTACTCCGGTCACTCAGGAATCCTTCCTACTATTACCTATATGGTATAACTCACTCATATTAATAAATAACAGACCTATCGCATGGCCCTCATGGAGAGCGAAAGGTATCATCTGGGTACGTCATCTGTTTGATGGCTCATCCCCCTGTTCGTTTCCTCAACTCCAATCTCAATTCCGCTGCCCTTCTTCTTTTGCAAAGAAATTCCTCATCCTTATGGAAACCATTTTAGATCGTTATTATTCTCTTCCGTCTGAGAGCCTACCAGCCTCACCTCCCGCTCTACTTACCGTCCTCTCTACTGTTCCTAAAGCTTCCCTTATTTATCGCTATTTCTCAGCCCCTGACCCAGACCGTCTTAAATCGAAATTAGAATTGTCTTGGGAGGAGGATTTGGGTTCTTTATGGTCAACTTCTCTTTGGGACAAAATATGGGCCAGATCTTTGAAGATTTCCCGCACTGCCTCTCTTACTCAATCCCTATTTTTCTTCTATCACAGACTCTACCTTTCTCCTCTTTCTATATCTCGCTTTCACTCCAATTCTATTCCTACTTGCTGGACCTGTAATGCTCCCAATGCAGATCTTTTACATCTTTTCTTCCTCTGTCCATCAGTTCGCATTTTTTGGACTCAGATATTCTCTCGCCTTTCCCGTATCTTCACCATTTCTACTCATTTTTCCACTTCCATTGTGTTTCTGGGTAGCCTTTCAGATGATCTGGATCTCCCTCCACACTCTCACGGCCTTTTTGACCTTATGTTAGCCCTTGCATTACAACACATTGTCTCTAACTGGAAATCCTTGAACAATTTGTCTCTAAAGTGTTGGTGGAATCTAGTATGTCAATCACATAGACTTGATGTTGCCTTTGCTTCTTCCTGCAAACCCTCCCGAAATGTTGAACTTTACTGGTTACCTCTCACTTTATATTTAGATCAATCTGCCAAAAAGACATATTCTCCAGTTTCCTCGGATAATTTCAAACCCCCTTGAACACATGTACTCTTGCCTGTAGTTTATGATATTTCAATTTCACTGTTGTGATTTTTCTTTTTAGTTTTATACTTGTTTCCTTTTCGCTAAAGGTTCTTATTTCAAATAGTCGCTAAATATTGTGTATTTTACTGTACTCTTTTGACTGACATTTATTGAATTCTCTAGTTTTTACTCATTCCTTTCCTATTACCATGTTTTTTTTATTTACCTCCACCCCCTCCCCCCCGTAAAATACTTCAAAATGCTTGGTTTTTTCACTGTGATATTGGTTACCTATGTTTATTTTATTCCAATCTTTAACTTTTTCTTATATTTTACTGATGTCACCTTATTGTAATAATTACTCTAATAAAGCTTTCAAACTTAAAAAAAAAAAAAAACAGCAACAAAAAAAAGAAAATCTTCTCCTTTAGTTTTTCCCATTTATTACCCAGGGTCAGACAGACCTATAGGGCAATCAGGCAGTACCCGATGGGCTGGTCTCACAAATCAGTGTGTGGGCGCTTTCTTTAGCAGTATGTGGGCCTGTTTTATGATCAGGCAGGCCGGTGTTTACTGTTGATTTCCTTGTATTAAAAAAAACATTGTCTGCAGCAAACACAAATACATGCAGTCTCAGACACCTTGCAAAATAGTCATACAGCTTGTCTTTACAAGTTCAAAACTGGCCTGATTTGTAAACGTTGGCCACTATTTTACTTATCTGGTTCACCAACGAGGGCCAGATTTATTTTGGTACTGTGGTCTGATTTTTTTCCTAGAATGACCCTGCAATGACCTTTTCCAAGCAGAACTATTAAAATCATATTTGCCAACCAAACAAGAGATTAGAATGTTTTTAGCACAATAAATTGATTTACTATATATGTTTTATTTCATTTGGGAATCATTAACATAAGAAAGATGTTGGTGACTCCTCTCTCTCAAACAGTTTGTGACAGTGGACCTGCAGAATGTCCTCACATATCCATATCTTTCCATATCAATAATTTGAACATTACAAAACAGGGTTTATATATATTTTTTTGCATTATATACCTGTGCATAAAAATCTCTGTTTAATGGATAAACGCCAATAAAAAACAAAATCAAGGATGATACTAGTGAGAATAAATGAGACTTTATACATTGACGAGCTACTTAGAAACGTCTAAGAGCGTGAAAACGCACATATTTTAAAAGGTTGAGGGGGTGTAACGAGTCCAATTGCAGGAGTTAGATCAACATGGGTAACTCCAGGAGGAAGATGTAAAGTACACTTCTGCAGCAAAGTTGCAAAGAACACAAACAGCTCCATCCTGGCGAGTGTTTCACCAATGCAGACTCTTCGACCTATAACAAAAATTATAGAGCAGTTGAAATGATTAGAAATGGACTCCACCTAAACTATTTTAGTCTTATGATTTCGTTCTCACATATCTGCCTTTTGTTGGTTCTCTTTGTGAGTGATGTTTGCACATTTAATGGGGTCGCTTCACAAAAACAGATTTCACCCTCAGTAATCTTGGCCACATAGGTTTTTTTGATTTTCCAAGAGCTTTTTGAGATTCTGACTTTTAGACGATTGACAAGAAACCCCCGTTCTATTGATGAATATTTAGCTGCAGACAAGATCGCCATGACTAGCTAAATAGCCCCACACATTATGGATGTGTCCTGTTGTAAATGTTGCTGAAATGTCTACTTGTTTAACTGTTGACATTTGCTGCTTGGTGGAGAAGTTGTCACTCGTACTGCCCACTTATTTAAGTCACATATAAATGATGGCATCTACTATTCATAGGAAAACAAATACTCTCCAATTGCGATGTCCACTACCTTAGCAGCTTCAGGATACGTCGCAATCTATGCTTCCCTTTACTGATTATTCAGTTTCCTTCCACATTGAATGCATCAGTCATCAGTCATCATGCTCAATCTCAGGCTCAGCCTTTCATTGGTCAGGCCGGAATTAAGAGATAGCCTACATCTTAGACTCTCGCTCGGGTCTCTTTTCATATGACATACATTTTATTACTCCTCTTAAGACCACTTACCCCAGTCGAGATACATCCTGAGCATCTTGGTTTTCTCAGCACGTGGCTGTTCCTAAACTTGTTTACAAGCACGCCAAACATGTTTGGCATAAGTTCTACAAGCTAGCTGCCATGTGCACTTACAATCCTACAACACCATGCTAAAATAAATTACTCTAAGTCATACATTAGGAATGCCGCTAAAGCCAATGGGAATGTTTTCGAAATCTTTAAACTTGTGTGTAGTTCTGCTATTTGCAATATTACTGTTGCCACTTTCCAAGAAGTGTGCTCGAATGCGACGAAGTTCACCCAGAAAAAGCTTGATAAAATATCTCTCCTTCAGTGTGCTTTTTATGGAGAACTTCCAAAAAACTGCTTTTTCAGTTAATGACTCATTGCTCAGTTTATATATTTTGCTTAAATCTTTAAATAACTAGGGGGCATATTATCAAGGGGGTTTATCTCCGCTTTTTTGGCTTCAAAAGTGTTTCTTTCACTGATTAGGTGCTATTGTCCAGGTAAGATATAACTTTGGTCTGATACATTCATCAAGAATAATAATTGCAGAGAGGGTAAATTAAATGTACTCTACTCAGTAACTGTTTTGTATTGATTCCTATATCTCACTGGCAGAGAAACGTGCAGACCGTAGGCTGTCCATTGAGCTTCTTAAAAGCTCCATGGAAAAACGGTTGCCGCAAGCTTATCCGGCATTGGTAACCCCTCTGTCCTCTATAACTTTGCCTGGGGTGATTGAAATACAAAACACTTCTCCCTCTACTTTGGAGATTGAGGACGGCCCACTACAAAGATTGGACAATGCCACTCTGTCCACATCTTTACCTTTAGACCCTATTGTTCATTCATCTACAGTGAAAACCATAATTAAAACTAGTATGTCAGGCCCAAAACCATGTGTAAAAAGGAAAAGGATTACTGCCCCAAGGAAATCCCATCCTTCCAAACCCCCTAACAAGGTAAGAAAAGTGGTAAAAAATCCTTTATTTACACAAAAGGCACACAACGGGGTAAGTGGAAGTGGCGACTTACCAAATGAGGGGGACAATGTAGTTATAGAGAGTTCTAATCCACCATTTAGTGACCCCCAGGGGAACGGGTTGGCTGCGAACATTCCTCCAATAGACTCATTGATACCTGAGTTGGAGAAATTACTAAGGTTGCTTTTGACACCCATTGAGGCCAAAGTAAATAAGTTAATGGATCGACTAGACCACTTTGAGCAGGCTACCCTGGACAATTTTTTCCATACTAAGTCACTAATTAAATTACAGCCCAAGATAACTGAGTCTAGTAGGGCTGAGGAAATTTCAGAAAAAGCACAAAATCTGCCTGTTGTTGTAACACTCCCCCAAGCAGGCTGCACTATAAGTAAGACCCAGGCAAAGGGACCAAGTCAACCGCTTATTTCACCAGAGCAGGTCTGTCCGAGCACTAGTGCAAGGGAAAAAGCATCTAAGGTCCAACACCCTATGGTAAAGGACAAGAATAAGACGGGCCTACAAAACAGCAACACCGTTGCAAGTAACCATCGGCCAATGCCAAGTATTTCCAATCCCGACACAAATATTGGAGCAGAGGGCCTTAATGGCCCCAGGACAACTAAAGCTTTATCCACAAATCCTCAGCAAAAATCAAATATCCCTAACCCTTGTCCTAGTGCCCCGGTTAATAGACCACCACCGACTTATTTGGAGAAACAACCCCGAAAGATTCCTCCTGTGAATCTTACCCCGGATTCCCACCCTTTCGTGGCGGTTCTCACTAATGTTCCACCTCTTTTAGTCGGTCAAAGAGAAAACTTCCAGATGCTCAAAAATAAAGTAATGCACTGGTTGAAGGAAAATAGACCACTCCCGGGGGGGCTGGACGGGTTGATAATAGGGGCAAGGAGGATCGACTGGATTGGGTACACCAGTAAAAACTTGGGGGGTGACTGTATTATCATCAATTTTCAAGACCCCAGGGTGGCTGGTTGGATTACAAGGCAGGGTTGGGGTACAAGTAGTGGTGGAATTGGTATCGTGGATCTTTCTTTTTTCTACCCAAGACAAACATGCTTATTACAAGGCGGGCCCATGAATCTAAATAGTTCCACCAATCCTCCGTTGGTAATGATTGCACCCCCACCCTCTACCCTACTGCAATGGCAACCCCAAAATATTGGTTCAAATCATAACAATCTGGAAGACACTCAATGTTTGAACTGGGGATATTGACCAAAGCTTAACATAAGGGGATGCCTTTCACACCAGAAGCCAAGTTGGGTCCCCGAAACCCCGGAAATGAGTACTGATGTTGTGTTGAAGGTAACAGAAGGCGATGAAAATGTTGCATCTGTAGAGGAAAATACCGGGGATTTAATGCAAAACATGAGTGGTGAGGTGTTAATGGAACAGAATACTGTGGACAATGATCACAATTTGGGAGATGAGGATGGTGGACAATTGAGTCCCATGGGATTGCCCATTTCTGATATAATGGGTAGTGATAGCCCTGCTATGGAAAGCTTTGTATCTTGGAACATTGCAGGATTGGGGAGTAAGTTGATGTTACAATCGTGGGCCGACTTCATTAACGGGTTTGAACTGTGTTTCTTCCAGGAGACTTGGGCCTGTGATCCTATTTACCTCCAAGGCTACCTAAATTTTTCAATCCCGGCATGTCGAGGTCCTAGGGGTAGACCCAAAGGAGGCCTCACAGTCTGGATTAGACAGAGTTCCGGACTTACTGTGAAAATGTGGGACTTGGGCTGCAGAGATATTCAAATGCTACGAATTTCCTCAGTAGAGTGGGGTGTGATAGATTTATATAATGTCTATGCCAGAGGTTGCAATAATGGGAGTTCCCCCACTTTAGAGGCTCTATTTAATTTTCTGCAATCAAAGTCCCTTGGGAACAGAATAGTAATAGCTGGGGATTTAAATAGGACTTTTGAGCCTCTAGACAGTACCGAAAACCCATTAGGACAGGAAGAGGACAATCTATGGGGTGTTCCCTCCCTGAATCTTGCCCCTGTCAAACGTTGGTCAAAAGATATTCTTTCCTTAAATGCTATGTGTTTAGAATATGGGATGCGTGCCCTCAATGGTAGAACAAAGGGAGATAAGGAAGGTATGTGCACATATGATAATGGTCATAATAGAAGCAGGATAGACTACGTTATTTGTAGTCTTAATCTTTGGCAGGGGGTTTGTGACATGGAAGTCAAGGGCAGGATAGAAAGTGATCACAACCCCCTCTGTGTGACCCATACCTGGTGGAAGCACACTCAGCCTCATCTACATGCTAGTAATGGGTTGCTCCCAGACATGGCGAATAATATGCGTAGATTGAAATGGCCCTCGGTGTTGGCGAATGCAGCCTCCATGGATTTTATTGGGTCTGAAGTGGACAAAGCAATTCTTTCCATGGAATTAGCTAGTGCAACACTGCCAGGATCTAGGGCGATCACTGAAATCCATAACAATCTTTTCGCCACCCTAAAGCCATACTTTATGAGAACATGTAAGGGTAATCGCACAGCTTCCTCTAAACCAGCAGGGTGGTTTAACAAACAGTGCAGGGCAGCCAGATTAACACTGGGTAATGCTATCAGAAGCAGGAACAGTGTAGCAATCAAAACTGCCAGGAAGCAATACAACACTAGCATTTTCTTGGCCAAAAAAGACTGGGATGAGAAGCATTGGGAGGAACTGAAGGAGGCCTCTGGAGCAAAGGATTCCAGGCTTTTCTGGAAGATAGTAAAGTGGGGCAGAGGCGGTACCCCAAACAAACCGGATAATAATGTTGCTGAATCCGATTGGGTGAATTACTTTAGGCCCCAATATGCTGAAACAAAGGAGTGGGGTGGTGGGGATGTAATCTTGGCTGTATTTCCTAAGGATGATTTGTTTTCCGCCAAGGAAGTTGAATCTGTAATTAGCTCCGTTCAAGGGGGTAGGGCCCCGGGATTAGACGGGATACCCTTGGACGTTTTTAAAAATGATAAAGATAGGTGGGGCAGATATGTGCTCCTATTGGGGAACGCAATTGCAAAGGGTGCGCAAGTCCCGGAACAGTGGAGGGGAGCCATCATTATACCCGTCCACAAAAAAGGAGATCGATCCCTTCCAGCTAACTTCAGGCCCATAAGTTTGATTGCCACCGTCCAAAAAGTAATTGGGAAGATGGTGGTAAACAAACTTATGGACTGGGTGGACGAAAATGATTCTCTTTCCCCTTTTCAGGCAGGCTTTCGAAGGGCTACCAGTACCATCGACCAGGTGTTTCGCTTCACTATGTTACGGTGGGGGACGGTTCTTCTTGGTGGGGGCAGCCTGTATGTCGCTTTTGTCGACCTGCGGGCTGCCTTCGACCTAGTCCCAAGGGGTAAGCTCTGGGCAGTGTTAAGTAAGATAGGCATTCCCGCAGAATTGCTTACTTTGGTTATGAGGTTGCACGAATGCAATTTTGCCAAAGTACAGTGGGGGACAAACGGCCAATCCTCAACTGACTTCCCTGTGGAGCGTGGGGTGCGCCAAGGTTGTGCAATGGCGCCCTTGCTCTTCACATTATATATCAATGGGATAGTCAGCAGGATGCAGGACGCTAGTGTGGATGCGCCTTCGTTGGCGGGCATCAGGGTTCCGATCCTGATGTTCGCTGACGACACTTTGATAATGACGCATTTATCTGCACAGAGGCACTTTGGAGGATTTGTTGGACGCCGACCCTGTGGTATTCCTTGTACCCTTCAGGACCCAGCAGGACGACTCGCCGCACCCGCTCCGCGGGTGCCGCTTCGCTGTCTTGGACACCGGCCACCGGGTGAGTGCGGTCAGCGGGGCTGCGAGCGTGCAGGGGACTCCATTGCCCAGGAGCCCCTGCGAGACCTTTGATTGACATCCGGTCCGCTCTCCCTGCTGCCGCCCCCCGCCCCTGGCTGTTTTAAAAACCCTCTTTCTCTCTTCACCTGCGGGACGCATTTATCTGCACAGAGGCACTTTGGAGGATTTGTTGGACGCCGACCCTGTGGTATTCCTTGTACCCTTCAGGACCCAGCAGGACGACTCGCCGCACCCGCTCCGCGGGTGCCGCTTCGCTGTCTTGGACACCGGCCACCGGGTGAGTGCGGTCAGCGGGGCTGCGAGCGTGCAGGGGACTCCATTGCCCAGGAGCCCCTGCGAGACCTTTGATTGACATCCGGTCCGCTCTCCCTGCTGCCGCCCCCCGCCCCTGGCTGTTTTAAAAACCCTCTTTCTCTCTTCACCTGCGGGACGCATTTATCTGCACAGAGGCACTTTGGAGGATTTGTTGGACGCCGACCCTGTGGTATTCCTTGTACCCTTCAGGACCCAGCAGGACGACTCGCCGCACCCGCTCCGCGGGTGCCGCTTCGCTGTCTTGGACACCGGCCACCGGGTGAGTGCGGTCAGCGGGGCTGCGAGCGTGCAGGGGACTCCATTGCCCAGGAGCCCCTGCGAGACCTTTGATTGACATCCGGTCCGCTCTCCCTGCTGCCGCCCCCCGCCCCTGGCTGTTTTAAAAACCCTCTTTCTCTCTTCACCTGCGGGACGCATTTATCTGCACAGAGGCACTTTGGAGGATTTGTTGGACGCCGACCCTGTGGTATTCCTTGTACCCTTCAGGACCCAGCAGGACGACTCGCCGCACCCGCTCCGCGGGTGCCGCTTCGCTGTCTTGGACACCGGCCACCGGGTGAGTGCGGTCAGCGGGGCTGCGAGCGTGCAGGGGACTCCATTGCCCAGGAGCCCCTGCGAGACCTTTGATTGACATCCGGTCCGCTCTCCCTGCTGCCACGCCCCCTTGTCTTACCTGTCCACTTACTTATTGTCCCTTCATTCCCGCAGCGCGGGACGCAGCCCGGGGCGAAGACCGGGCAAAGAGCGGGCCGTTTGAGGCCGTTCGAGGACTGAGCGGTCTGGTCTGGGCCCCCCATCTTGCATTCTCGCCTCGCACTTTGTGTTTGCCTTTGTATTGTTTCCTGCCCGGGCTGTTAGACTTAGTTAGCCCATATTTGACAATATGTGTACCCGCGTCACACGCAATAGGGCGGCCAAGGGGGGGCCGGCACCTAACGGGCCCATGGACGATTTTATCACGCGGACAACCAAGGCTATAGACCATGAAATTGACAAATTGCAAACCAGAGTGTCCCTTGACCTGGAAGCGGCCAGGAAGTTGTCACTTGATTTTGCCTCACGTAAGAAATCCTCTCTTGGCCATATAGCTACAGCTACTTCCCCTAGTCATATTGGTAAGCGGGAGGGTGTTATAGCAGTGGTTAATGTCCATGATATGCCTGTTCTGCCCACTGCCTCCCTCCCACTCCCATCTTTAGGTCTACCTGCCTTGCCCGACGGCCCGCTCACTGTTGAGGACAGCCCTCTTGTTTCCCTTACTTGTTCCCAACAATCACTTGATATATCCCTGGCCTCTACCTCATATGGCGGTTTCGATAACATCCCGGGGAATCCCAATAAGAGAAAACGTTCCCCCAGCCCAACTTCCCCTCGGAAGAAATTGCCAACACAGGGTGCTAATCTGCCCATCAGTGGAAATACAATAGCCGCTATCAGTCCGGCTATGTCTCTCCTCTCGCCATTGGCTCCCGGGGGTGAAAACATTGTGGGGCAAGGCATGGTAGATTCTGGAGGCACCTCTCAACCTGAAAGATTAGATACGGGCTGGACAAACCAGGACGGGAGGGAGCGGGAGTTTATAGGAGTGGTGTGGGAGTCTCTAAAAAATCTCTTATCTCCCCTGGACCTAAGGCTTTCCCGTATAGAGAACAATCTCCTCGAAATGGAGAAAAGTATCATCGCCTTGGCCACTCTTGGCCTAAGAGGCCTGGAACGCCAGGGGGTGATTGATAGTGACCCACGCACAGAGGTTCCTACCCCACCCCACACAGCTACTCCTGGTTTGCCCCCTAATCCCTCTTTGCCCTGTCCTACCCACCCTATCCCCAAACCCCGCACTAGGAATCTTATTATTGCTAACCCGCCCCCTCAGGCCAGGGCTAATACCCCAAATGCTCCAGCTACACAAACTCATACTGGCTCTACATCAGCTGCACCAAGAGCCCGGAACCCAATTAGCTCTAGCACCGGCCCTGCCCAGGCACCTCGCACCAATACTTCAACAGTGACACCGAGAGCCCAAAATCCAGCCAATAATAGCTCACGTCCCGCTAAGGCCCCCCGGAATAGACCCCCACCTCATTCTGCTAGGGGCCCCAACATCAGGAGCAACTTTCGAGGAGGTTATATAGACCTTCCTCCCGAAGCAAATGATTATATGGTGGTTTTGACGGGCGTCCCGGAGCTGGAGAATGGTCAATATGAAGACCAGCACTCGCTACGTAACAAAGTTATGTACTGGCTCAACACTTATAGGCCTATTCCCAATGGAAGGAGGAGTAGAGTCTTAACGACTCGAAGAGTTCCCTGGGTGGGCACCACGAGGAAATCGACCCCTGGTGACTGTATAGTCGTAACATTTGACGACGTGTATACAGCCAGGCACATTTGGGCTCCTGGGAATCAAGACTGGGGCTCTTCTATTGCCCCGAAGCCCTTATCATTCTTTTATCCTCCCCGTGCTGTGTGTCCGCAGGGGGGCTTTTGGCCCACAGTTCCCCAACAGCCTAGTTGGGGTTTCCCTTCCACCGCGCTTAACCCAAGCAGTTGCTGGCCTGGAAGTGTAACTGCTGATGGGTTTGGTAGCCTGGAGGATGTCGATTGACTCCTAACGACCCCAACTAGAGTATTACCTACCAATCACAATGGGTCCACATTGGGGAAGGGGAGTCTATCCTTGACGGCTAGTGTGGGTACGGCAAGTTGCTTCTCCCCTTCCCAGTCCCCAACACAGGCCCCCCCTACATTGGAACTGACGCACCCTTCCTCTGTTGTATGCCCTCCTATTACACACGTAGCAGTAAACCTGATTGTCCCCGGAACCCCACCACCTGCAGCTTCTTTCCACTCTGCCAGGGTCACTGATATCCACACCATCTCCCCAGTTCCTGAGCCACAGCCTGGCAAGACCTCGATATGTGTTCCCCAGCTTAAAATATTAAGCTGGAATGTGGCAGGCCTTGCCCGAAACTTTAATAAACCCGATTGGGTCTCCTTTATGGAGCCCTTCGGGATTTGCCTTTTACAGGAAACTTGGTGCTTGGAGCCTGTGCACAGGGTCGGCTTCACCACCTACTCTGTGCCGGCTTCCAGGTCTAATGGCAGCAAAGGCCGTCCTTCTGGTGGCCTTATAATCTGGGTAAGTGTAGCACTGGGGTTAGTAGTAAAACATACAAATTCACCATCTCCAGATCTCTTGAGGCTTACCATGCAGTGCCCGGGGGGTAATACTCTTGAGCTCTTCAATATGTACCTAAGGGGGGCTAGGGCAGGGAACTTGAGCCCTCTGTCCCTAACTGGAGTCGAAGAGGAGCTAACCAGCTGCAACATTGACTCCCTTGTCATTTTGGGCGGGGATTTCAATTGTTGCTTTGAGCCTCTGGCCTGCGAGGACATCTTGGACACATGGGAGGACGATGCCAAGAGAGGCATTCCCCTGCTTGCTCTCGATCCCATCAGGAAATGGACCCAGAATGCCATTGATATCAACGCACTCTGCTTGGAACACTCACTCAGAGCCACTAATGGTCGTTGTAAGTCAGACGCTGGAGGAGTACACACTTACAACAGGATTGGACATACCTCCAGAATCGACTACGTGCTGTTAAATTTTAACCTGTGGGAATACGCCCTTGATATGGTTGTCCAAAAATCCACGGATAGTGACCACAACCCGTTGATCCTTGTGCTTGCTCTCCCGTGGGACCAAGGGGCCTCAGCAGAACCACCTCGGTCAACTTGGAAATCATCCCACGAAGTTGTTCCATCAAACTGCGGGAGGCGACTAAAGTGGGCTAAGGTCGCTTCGGATGCTACAAGAATGGCCCAAGTTCAATCCATAATGATGGAAGCCAAGTGTATAGCAAGCACGTTGGATTGTGACTCTCCCATCCTTGTGCCATTTGTGGAGACAATTGTATCACTTAGCAATCTCTTCCTGGTTCCTGAGGGGAGGGGGAGGTCCAAGTGGAGAAATGAGTCTAAGGGCAGAGACCAATGGTATTCTCACGCTTGCCGACAAGCAAAAAGTGAACTAATTATGGCGGTCAGCACTAAAGACCAGGCTTTGATTTCCCAAGCAAGGAAGAATTACAAGAAAACTCAAGTTGCAGCAAAGATCACTCATGAAACTAACTTCTGGAGTGATCTAATGGAGGCTGGATTTAGAAAAGACTCAAGGGCTTTCTGGGCTCTGATTAGAGCTAGGGATAGGCCTGCCGACTCCCTGATTACATGTAATATTCCTGGGAAGGTTTGGTGGGCCCACTTTGCTAAATTATATTCCATAATGTCCAAAACCCCAGCTGGATTGCAACGGGCCCTGAATGTTTTTGATGACTTTTGCCAGGAGCATGGCCTGGAAGTAAACATAGGCAAGACCAAGCTGATGGCTTTCTCCCAAGGACAGAAGCCTCGCCCTAGGATACACTTGAATAATATTGGGCTTGAGGTCGTAAGAGAGTTCACCTACCTAGGGGTACAAATCGCAAGTAATTATGGTTGGTCCCACCACATAGAAAAGGCGGTCCTGAAACATCAGCAAATATCGGGGGCCTTACGGGTGGAGCACAATAGATCCAAAACAAAACCCATAAAACCTGTCCTCGCTGTATACGATGCTAAGGCAATAGGATCGGCCTTATATGGGGCGGAGCTGTTTGGTTTTGACAACTTAACCTCATTACAGATAGCTGAGAACAGGTTTCTTAGGGGTATTACGGGATTGCCCCAGAGTACACCATTAATCCCTCTTAGTCTTGACCTGGGAAGAAGATCGGTAACCGACCGAGCCAGACTGCGTCCCATCTTATACTGGAGGCGACTTTGGTCCACCCCTGAAATTAGGCATTATGGGGAAGGCTTCCTGGCAATAATCAAGAGGGATACATTCCATAAAATATCATGGCTGAAAAACCTAAGGGTATTGCTAGGCGAACTAGGTCTTTCCAACCTTTGGGATAATCCGTCGGGGGAAGTGTTCCCAAGCAAAAATACACTTAAAGCACTATATTGGGAATGGATAGACGAGAGGCTTTGGAGAAGGGTTAAATCTGACTCAATGGGAGGTCGCTTTTTGGAAAGTAAAATGTGTCCTGCTCTAGAAAATTACTGGGACAGTATAACTGTTCCTATGGACAGAAAATTGTTTTTCCAATTAAGATCTGGTTCCCTCCCGTTGAGAGATCTAACAGGCAGGTGGAAGAGTTTGAACACCCAGTGCTGCCCAGCATGCGGCGCAACTAAGGAAAGTGTGGGACACTTCCTATTTGCTTGTAAGGCTTATGCCTCCCCAAGAAGGGTCTGGTTAACCCCTATCTGCAAGAACCTTGGGACATCCAGTGCGGCTGAGGCGCAGAGAATTATTTGCACTACTTCTGAGGAGCCTATTGTTATGGGAATAGCAAAGTACCTGGGGTGGGCTTGGTCCATTAGGCGGAGAGCCCTTTCTGTTTCTCCTAATGTTTCTTGATTATGTTTTATTTGTATAATGTTTTGTTTTACAATGATTAAGCTTGCGCAACTGTTTTAATGTACTGAATGAAATGCCCTGATTAAGTGTGATGTTCTTATAATATGCATGTTGTGCTTTTATGAGTCTATAACTCGAATAAAGCTTTTCTACACTCTGATTCCTTTATACAATTTGTCTTGTTTAGAATTTGGAACCTTTTTTACGGTCGCAAACGGGAGGATCTCCCATTTATGGCTGCAAAAAAGGGTTGTACGTCTGGGCCATTGTGGCTAGTGTGCCCTCAGAAGGAAAAAAAAAGCCAATAGCTATTTCACTGTGTAGGCCTAGAGTAAGCATAGATGGATTACAATCTTAACTCTATTTCTATTTACGAAAAGCGTATAAAAACACTTCAAAGTTATTGAATCCATGTTTTTTTAAATAAGTTTGATTTAAATGTTCTAAGCAGAAAAGTAAAATCTTAAAATGCACTTTAGGCTGTCTGATTTTCTTAACACCAGTTCTGCCATTAATAATACCTAATGAGCAGGCATGGAGAGTTAACAACCTTGGGAAAACCAGTCTGATTCCCTCATGTGGGAGGAGAGCTTATCTAAATTTAAGAATAACTTTGTGGCATATTTTCTGTCCAAAATGCCTACTCTTATGGAAGAATGTGAGGATGAAAAGGCGAATGAGTTTCAGGTGGCTCTACTACACAATAGTGGTAAGACTGCGGTCAAGGATAAAGAATGGCTCAAAGAATATGAAAAGGATACCGCTCTTCAGTTGGTCAGGACTTATGTGAGTGAGGGTTGGCCAAATAAAAGTGACTTATTGCAGTCTATTTGACCTTTATTGGAAGTTAGTGCCGATCTATCTACAATCAATCAATCAATCAGAGGACTACTTACCCGTGAAGGTCTCAAGGCGCTGGGGGGCGTGGGGGTGGGCACCGTTACTGCTTGAAAAACCAGGTCTTGAGGCGTTTTTTGAAGGTGAGTAGGTCTTCAGTCTGACGTAGGTGGGTAGGTAGGTAGGTGGGTAGGTAGAGTGTTCCAGGTTTTGGCAGCGAGGTGGGAGAAGGATCTGCCACCGGAGGTAGTACGCTGGATGCGGGGGACGGTGGCGAGGGCGAAGCCGGTAGAGCAGAGATGGCGGGAGGGTGTGTGGAAGCTGAGTCTGCTGTTCATGTAGGCTGGTCCGGCGTTGTGGAGTGCTTTGTGTGCATGGGTGAGGAGTTTGAAGGTGATCCTATTTTCGACGGGGAGCCAGTGGAGGTCTTGCAGGTGGGGGGTGATGTGGCAGCGGCGGGGTACGTTGATGATCAGTTGGGCGGAGACGTTTTGAATGCGCTGGAGACGACGCAGGTGTTTGGCTGGGATTCCGGCATAGAGTGTGTTGCCGTAGTCCAGCCTGCTGCTTACGGGGGCCTGTGTTACCGTTCTTCTTGTCTCTGTCAGGATCCATTTATAGATTCTGAGGAGTGTGCGGAGGGTGTTGTAGCAGGAGGAGGATACGGCATTGACCTGTTTGGACATGGAGGGGGTGGAGTCGAGGATGAATCCTAGGTTGCGTGCATGGTCGGTTGGCGTTGGTGCTGTTCCCAAGGTGGTCGGCCACCAGGAGGCATCCCAGGCTGAGGGGGTGGGTCCGAGGACGAGGACCTCCATCTTGTCCGAGTTCAGTTTCAGACGGCTGCTCCTCATCCAGTCGGCGATGGACTTCATCCTGTCGTGGATGTTGGATTTGGCGGAGTGCGGGTCTTTGGTGAGGGAGAGGATGAGCTGAGAGTCGTTGGCGTAGGAGATGAAGGTGAGGTTGTGGTGTCGGGCCACTTGAGCGAGGGGGGCCATCTATAGAGAAGGACACACCTATACGAGGACAAGGGGTAATTCCACAGGTGACTTTGTGTGAAACAGTGTCAAAGTTGCCATACAAAGGGCATTTAAGTATCAACAGAAAAAAATCAGTTGCCAAGAATGTGTTTTGCTGGCCAGGCGTGGACATTACAGTGAAAATATTTGTAAGAGAATGTCCAACAGCTGACACGTGTTTGCAAACATTAAGACTTCCGATGAGTGATTGTTTGATTGCTAAGCATCCTTGGGGGTCTATGGCCAGAGACAATGTAGGGTCTCTTGATAATTCTCAGTAATTTATTTTGGTTTTAATAGATCTGTTTTCCCAGTGGCCCACAATAAAGGTATTGGACGAGGCAGATAGAGATGCTGTCTTGGAATTTTTAGACCATGTTTTCATTTCTGGATGTATTCCAGCTAATATTCTGAGTGACAATGGGGTGCAGTTTGGTTCCCATAAGGCTAAATCATATTTTGAGTATGTTGGAGTGAAGCACAAGACCACCTCATTATGTAATCCCGATGAGAACGGAATGGTGGACAGATACAACTGCGTAATCAAGTTTGTAATACAATTGCAATGGAGAATAATGGGGATTGGTTAATTCAATTGGGCAAGATGGTTTGGGGCTACAGGGTCCCCATCAATCAAAATATTAGTGAATCACCATTGGTCATGATGAGGGGTAGGAACTCCAGAACAACATTTACTCCAGGTTACTTATTTTGCAGGCAAGTGGAACAGTGGTCAGTTGAAAAGGTGCAATAGAATGTGCCACTTACCCACGAATGGAGCAAAGAGTACTATGACACTGAAAAGGGGTCTAAGCCGGTTCACGTTAAGGGGCCGATCAGGATCGCGGACGGACTTGCGTCCGTCCGCGACCCCAGAGCAGGAGGGAACCTCCGCATGGCATGCGGAGTTCCCTCCTGTGCAATTAGGATGTGACCGCCACCCTGGCGGTCACATCCTCTATTTTTAACATTGCGGCGGGTGCAGCTTCAAGCTGCACCCGCGGCAATGTTAAAAATGCACGCATTGCTTTTGCATGCAGAAAGAGGCAGGCACCGTGCGGTGCCTGCCGCTTTCTGCATGCAAATGCAGGGGGGTACCATAGGTACCCCCCATGTGCACCCCCCACCCCCCCTTCACCTAGGGGGCCCGCAACGGGCCCCCGCAGTGAAGTTCCGTATGCTTTTCCACGGCGGGAAACGCGCCGCGGAAAAGCATAATTCACTGCCCATCCTAATATGGTGGACGGTGTCTGAGAGACACCGTCACCATATTAGAGCTTTTCCGCCGCAGTTGTAAGCCAACCGCGGCGGAAAAGCTGCGGACGGAAACCAGGACCCACCAGCCATCCTAATGTGGCGGTGGGTCCTTGGTCAGTCCGCTGCGGTTTTTCCGCATCCTCGGGGCCGGCGGTGGCTTCCGCCGGCCCCGAGGATGTGGAAAAACCGCAATCCTGATCGGCCCCTAAGTTTGGTGATTGGGTACTGATAAAAAAGGCTGATTTTGAATGAAGTCTAAGATTTATGAACCCAAAGAAGTTGTTAAAGTTTTATGTAACTCAATGAGATTAATTAATAGCAAGGTTTGTAATTTTAAGAGAGCGGATTTTGGTTTTAGTGATGTTTGGAATGCAGTCGGTAGTGAGCCACAAGTGTAGAAATCAGAAATGTGGGAGGACGACATTGGAGCAAAGGTCAATGGATGGGAAAGTGGAAGTGATTCCCATGCATGTTGTGGCAGTCAAGAGGTCATTGAAGAACCTAGATTTGAAAATGGAAGAGTAATGGAGTCTGTGGAAAACAGTGAGAGAGTGGTGAGCAGGTTGAAAGCAGCGGTAGAATGGAGTCTAGGGAATACAGTGAGGAGAGTGGTGAGTGGTTTGGAAGTGGTAATGAACAAGCAGCTAAGGGGGATTAGACAATGGTGGAAGGGTTGCAGGGAAAAGGATAAGGAAACTACCCAAATGTCTGGAAGATTATGCACATAGTTATGTTTAAATTGTTTGCCAATTGGTATAACAATGTAACAACATTTCTGTATGATGTATTGCTTTGCAATATTTTAGAATGGCATTGTTGGTTACATATTTTATTTCTTTCAAGGTATTTTATTTTTGTTCTTCTGACTTATTTTTTACCGTTTTTTTAATCTGTAATCTCTGTGGTTTTATATTGTTACAGTTTCTATGGTGAATGTATCTTTAGTTTTTTTAGAAAAAAGAAGTGAAATTTTATCAGGTTCCAGGTGTGGAACCTGAGGGCATTGGGGATTCGAGGCTCGCTTTATATTGCAACTCAAACGAGAAGGGAAAACGGTGTATAACGGAGGTGCAGTATGTTGTTAACGTCCAGGCAATAAAGGGAATTAAGTACTATTTTATTCCAAACCATATACGTTGTCCTTTGAACATATAGGGGCATATTATCAAGAAGAGGCTATACAATTATCGCCGTTTTAACGGCAGGAAACTGCCGCTAAAGCGGCGATTATGGGCTTTATAATATGCCCTTGTGAATTCCCCTAGCAGCCCAGGTTAACACCAGAACCTGGGCTGCTATAGGAATTCATAAGAGCATATTATCAAGCCCATTATCGCCACTTTAGCTGCAGTTTCCTGCCGCTAAAACGGTGATAATTTTATCACCCCTTCTTGATAATATGCCCCATAGTTACCAAACACTTTTTTCTCAACTTCCTTGACCTCATCGCCAATGCAGGCACTCTTGCGTCATGTTGTAAGAGTGCCTTTGTTGCGGGGATGATTGTTTTTATGCAGGAAGGTGTTGCTTTCTGGCAACCAATTTTATGCCAGCGCAGGGGAAAGCACACGGATGTTTCATATTATTGTTAATGCGATGTAGCCCTGTGCTTTTTTCAAATGACTCAGCTTGGTGCAGCAAAATGGCTTATGGTGCCGGGCTGCACCACTTTTTTGTAAATGTGGCCCTAACGCCATTGGAAAGCATGTATTAGAGTGGCACAGCGAGGAGAAATACTTTTATTTCTCCACAGTTTTTGTTCTTTCTATGTGTACTACATTCTGCAACACACATAGGATGAGCAAATCTCCTTTGATGATTATTTATCTGCTGGAGGGTATCCCTTCCTGCACAGAAATAATCTTCCCTGGAACGCAGGCACACATGCCCCAGAGTGTCTGGCATGATGATCTGAAGCTTTTTTAGCGCAAGGTGCTAGGTAAAACACATGGGCCCTTATTTATGAGGCCTTGCGTCAGTTTTGCGCCGCCGGTGCGTCACTTTTTGTGACGCACCAGCGGTGTACAAAATACGCCTTGTTGCGCCATATTTAAAAAGTGACGCATCTAGGTAGATGCGTCACTTTTTAAACCCCTGCGCCAAATTATACCTGCGTCAGGTATAATATATGCAAAGGGGGCGTTCCCCCGCAAAAAGCCTCGTAATAGTGACGCAGTGAAATCTATGAGATTTCACTGCGTCACTTTTAGGATGCTGTTGCGTCAAAATCTTGCGCCTGCCTCACAGCAGGTGTAAGACTGACGCAAGCCCTTTCACATGGGGCTTTCCCCATGTGAAAGGACGCATTGCTGGAGTTGCGCCACTTTTGTGACACACTCCAGCAATGCGTCACTTTTGCGCGTACAGATACGTCAGAAATACTGACGTATCTGTAAGTCCTTGCGACATGATGCGTCATACATTAAATATGACGCATCATTGGTGTCGCAAGGAGTGCGCAGTGAAAAGTGACGCATCGCTGTTTTCACGCAGCGATGCGTCACTTTTCATAAATGAGGCCCATGGGTGCACTGTACTCTTGTGAATGCGACTCATCCCTGCGTTTTTAAATGATGTAGCACAGCACTGCTACATTGCTTGTAGCGCTCTGCTGCGTCATTTCTTTGGAAATTTGCCCCCACCTGTTTAGTTATTTTCTATAACTTTGGGGAAATATTTTCCCACCTGTTTAGTCACATCCTAACTGTGGGATTTCACAATCCTTCTACCTCTGCATGAAAAAAAATCCCATTTCCCAAACAGGAAATGTGGCGCAGACTTGAGTGTTAGAAATTGATAAATGGCTTAATGACAGCGAACCCCATAGCAGTCACCATCCACGACTAAAATAGTGGTCCGGCAACAATTTTTAAGTTATTGATAAACATTATTCTGATCTAAACTCAACATGCATTCCATCCTAGTATATTTTGTGTATGGAGCATGCAGCATGTCTTCACAGGTCGTGCCTCACCCTGGATACCAGCTATAGCATTAGCACTAAGTACGAATATAAACATAATCGTCTGAGAAATATTACCTGCTCCGAAATTCATAAGAGCGTCATTCCTCACAAATCTGCCTTCAGAGTCAAGAAAATGCTGTGGGTTAAACTCTTCCGGCTTCTCAAACTGAGTCTTGTCGTACAGCACAGATTCCAACACCGGAATAATATGGGTTCCCTGGAAATATTTATAAAAACTATTTTAAAGGATAATTAGATTTCGTAATCTTCATTTAGTACACACTATACATGTCAAGCGTGGCAAATGCGTGTTTTTTCACAATGTTCTGCTACCTACAATAAATGCAAGTATTGTGACTTTATAATCCACAGTTATGACCTGTTTCGAGTCGTTTTTTTCCTAGTTTGAAAGCATATTCAGATTGGCTTCTATTTAATATACTCAATAAATAACACGAGGGAATTAGTTCTTTCTTATCAACCGATTTAGAGGCACACACTGGTTTCCCCAAAAAATTGAAACAAACAGAAGGCAAAGGAGCCAAAGACCTTCCTCTTCAACATCTTGTCACCTTTCCATTCTCAATCACACCTCCCACTTCTAATTCAATAATTCAATATCACCTATCCTTCACCGCACAGGTCTTGGGTGACTCGTTACCATCTGTGTTGCCAACCACTGTCATGTATTACCCTCCCTTTCTTGTAAACCCACAAGGGGGGGGGGGGGTGAATTCGAGGGAAGAATCAGAGGGAAAATTCCCTCGTCATCATCCCTTGAAATCCCCCCCATGGGGCCCCACGGCCCACCGCTGTTACCTGCACGGACCGCTGCTGGTTACTGACACTTTTACCTGGTGGTGCGCACCTTCAGAACTGTGCTGGAAACAATTCTGGCGACATGGTGCTTGGACAATTAGGTTTTTGGCATGTTTTGATGCAGATGTTTATTATAGGGCTCTGAGTTCCTTTCCACCACTTGTTCACCATTTGTGCATGGTCCCTCCTCCCAACCTCACTAGTCACCTAACCAGGACTCCACATACTTAACCTCTCCTTCTAGTGTGCTTAAGGGGGGAGGGTTGCATGGTCATTCTGTGGCACCTTTCAAAGGCCAGGGTTGTCAAGGGCATCATCTGTGGCATCTTCTAAGAGCAGAGAGGTTAAGGGTGCTATTGGTATTTTCTGGTCGTTCTTCAGCTTCATTTCCATCAATTCTATGGGGACCTCAATGAACTACTACTGTCGTATCTAAGGTCCCTTTTGATTAATTTTGCAGTAAACAAATTACAGCCAGGAGCAGTGCAACATTAACAGGGGAATCGTGTTCAACCACCGAAGACATAAAAAGGGACAAAAAAATAGAAATCAGGAAATGTGGCTGACAGCACCAAGGGGCATATTTCTGACTTTTGTGGGGCAGGGCAGTGCAGTAAGTCACCTAGCTGAGGTGCCCTGTGTCCCAGGGAAAGGGCAGGAGTTCATTGTATTTATCTGATATGGAGAATACCTGTCCTTTCCCCTTGCGCTGGAGCCATTATAGTAGCCTAGCGCCAGTGCAGGCACCCTGGCATGGTGCCAGGGTGCCTGTGTTGTAGGCTGGATTGGCTTTGTGCAGGAATAGGCTTCCTGCACAAAAACAATTCTGAGAGGCTTTTTCCTCCTTCTATATGTACTGAAGAATGCAGCACACATACCAAAAGCTAAAAACGTGGATAAATAAAGATATTTCTCCTTCTTATGCCTCCTAGGACAGCATACGATTTTGGCTCATTCCCAGGTTTAGAAGTCCTTGTAAATCTAGGAATGCATCAAACTCCATTAGAGTTGTGTGGGAACACCCACCGCAATGCCCATAGAATGCCTAACTAGGGGAGAATAATGCAACACAGCGATTTCTGCTGTGCTACGTTATTCCAGATTTTTTGAGCCACTCAAAGCCTTGCAAATTGCCTTTGCATGGATTCAAAAATCTAACTTAAGGTTTAGATTGCTTGTGCACCATGTTGTGTGATGCAATAGCGACGCAAACTGGGTCATAAATATAACCCTAAGTATCACAGGCATGAAAACAGGGGCAGAAGAACAACAAAAAAACAGCAACAGCCCCTACTTCCAAAGTCTGTCTTTCTTTAAAAACAAGTCCTTCACCAAATAAAAAGATCCAACGTGGAAGGGTGAAGAAGAATAACTGATGAGTCACACTAGACCTGATTAAGATTTCTGCAAATGGGTTACTCCATCGCAATGGTGATGGATATCCCATCCGCCAAAACATAAATATTGTAATATCCTATGGGATTTACATTTCGGTGGACAGGATATCTGTCACCGTTCTGATGGAGTAACTGGTCCGCCAAAATCTAAATCATGCCCTAAATCTTCTGATTAATAAATACACTTAGACTACTGAAGACTGGCAAAGGTGCCACCACCCAACGCCTCAGAGAGGTATTGCTGTTAGATGACTTGAAGACGGCTTCAGAGCCTGAAAGAGGAGGCAGTGGGTTGGGAGCAGCAGAGGAGGAAACTCCCTGTGGTCCAGTCCCACAGGATTCAGACTCAGATGCTGACCAGGAGGTTGACAATGAACTAGACCTCGACAACCCAGCTCTAACTGGAGATGAGGAAGGCCAGCAAGGCCCTCTCTTTGTACCCCTAGGAAGAGTTGGTAGTGTGCTTAGAAGACCCAGACCAACTTCAGTGAAGTCTAATCATTCTTACATATCAGCAGGGACCTCTGTCACTTCTCATAGGAGGAACACCTCCCAGGAGAAGAGAGAGCATCGAGTGAGAATGGAAGAAGCTCAGCTGAGGATAAGGAGACAGAAAGTAGCCTTAGAAAGGGAATCCCTGGCGCTAGAAAAAGCAAGAAAAAAGATGGGACTAGAGTCACATGGTGGCAACAACTTCCCTAGTATTAGGGAAAGGTCTTATGACCATAGACACTTAAACAAGATTGTCCCTTCCTATCAGAATGGGGATGACATCCCCAAATGGACAACTGCACTGGAAAGGGCCTGCAAAGTACAGAGGGTCCCCCAGGAGCAGTGGGCAGCAATCTTGCAGACAAAGGTAGAGACAAGCTCCTCACTGTCAGAGAAGAGTATGCTGATGATTGCAAAGTCCTGAAGAGAGCTCTCTTAGATGGGTTTGGCCTAACCACTGAGCAGTATAGAATACAGTTCAGAGATACCCTAAAGGGACCGACACAGGACTGGGTTGACTTTGTTCATTGTGCTACTAAGGCTCTGGAAGGCTGGATAATAGGCAGTAAAGTGTGTGATTATACAGGATTGTATAACTTGATCATGAGGGAGCAGATCCTTAACACCTTAACCACGGTACGATTTACCGCGGTGCGCTGAAGATTTTAAAAACCCACTTTGCATGACGAGCTCAGCTCGTCATCAGCGTACGAGCACTGTAGCTGATGACGAGCTGAGCTCGTCATCAGCAGCAAAGGGGTTAATAATTGTCAGAATAAGATGTTGCATCAATACCTGGTAGACCCTGATCTAACCTCTCCCCAAGAATTGGAAAAGAAAGCAGACACGTGGGTCAGAACCAGGGTGAAGCAGAAAGTAAGAACCAAGGTGGTGACCAAAAGAAGCAAGATCCTTATAAGGGTGGGGAGAAGGGTAAAGACCGGAAGTCTTCACAAGGCCCCCAAAAAGCTTCTAATGGTGGGGATTCCCAATCTTCCAAGAAAGGAAAAGGCCAAAAGAAACCATAGTGTAAAATCTGTAAACAGAATAGCCATTGGACAAGTGATTTCACCAAGAAGGATGCAACTCCAGCCACCATTGTCCCTAAGGCAACTGTTCCCCTAGGTCAGCTCCACGTGGTGGTACTCTGCAGAAGGGTGTAGTAGGGTTAACCCTGGGCACTGAGATGGGCTCTGTCCTAGTCAGAGTTCCAACTCAGGCTGTGTTAGTCTGTGATAGAGTCATGGATATGACCTCCCCTGTGAGTCACAGTAATCTGGGCAAGTACAGACAACAGCCTTTAATAAATGGAAAAGAGGCTTTAGCCTACAGGGACACGGGGCAAGTGTCACTATGGTGACAAAAGACCTGGTGGACCCTTGACAGATCATACTTGGCGAACATTACCAAGTGACCAATGCTAGCAATGTTAGGACCAACCATGCCTTGGCAATTGTTCATTTCTCCTGGGGAGGGGTAACTGGCCTTAAGAAGGTTGTGGTGAGTACAGACCTCCCTGTTGAATACTTGCTTGGCAATGATCTAGAGACTTCAGCCTGGACTGAAGTGGAGTTTAGGTCCCATGCAGAAATGTTAGGGATCTCTGTGCATGTGTTAGCTGTGACTAGGTCACAGGTCAAAAAGCCTGACACTGAACAGGCCCTGGATTCTGGAATAATGGACCAGGTGGTTTTCAAGAAATGCAGCAGTATTGTTAAGGCAGTGCCTCCCCCCTGACTCAGAAGGAAGATCAGTCTATTGAGGGAGATGATCTCAGTCCTGAAGAATGAACTGTCCCAGATGAGCTTGAGCCTGATCAGGTTGAGTTCCTAGGGACAGGGGACCCTTCCAGGGTAGATCTGAGTCAGGAGCAGCTGGGCTGCCCTTCTCTTGAACCCCTCAGACAGCAAGCTTCTGCTGAGAGTGCTGGGAATGCTAATGGCACACATAACATCTATTAGGAGTATGGACTCCTGTATTCAGAGAGTAGAGACCCAAGCCTGGTACAGCCAGGAGGTTGGTTATACCTCTGAAGTTCAGGGGCTTCCTATTGACACTAGCCCATGATATTCCTATAGCAGGACACCTGGGCCTGAACAAGACCTGGGACAGAATTGTCCCACACTTCCACTGGCCCCACATGTCTGAAGACACAAAGGAGTTTTGTCGCTCCTGTGTAACCTGTCAAGCCAGTGGTAAGCCAGGTGGCCCCACAAAGGCCCCCATGATGCCACCACCTGTGGTGGGGGTTCCCTTTGAGAGACTGGAGAGTGACATTGTTGGACCAATGGATCCCCAGACTGCATCTGGGCACTGGTTTATCGTAGTGGTGGTGGACCATACCACTAGGTACCCAGAGGCAATTCCCCTTAGGACCCCTACAGCACCTGTTGTAGCAAGAGCCCTCTTGGGAGTTTTCCCAAGAGTGGGTTTCCCTAAGGAGGTAGTATCTGACAGAGACGCAAACCTTATGTCTAGCACTTGACTGCAAAACCTTAAAAGGTAAGATCACGGGTCTCCCAGAAAAGCTCAGGCGAAGATGGGAAATCCTGCTACCCTGCCTTTTATTTGCATACAGGGAGGTTCCTCAGAAGGGGGTTGACTACAACCCTTTTGAACTTCTATTTGGGCATTCTGTAAGAGGCCCATTGTGTCTGGTGAAGGAGGGATGGGAGTTACCTCTCAAACCCCCTAAACAGGACATAGTGGACTAGGTACTTGGTCTCTTCCCACGGATGGCTGAGTATATTAAAAAGGCAACTAAAAACCTTGAGGCTAGCCAGGAATTACAGAAAGCCTGGCATGACCAAAAGGCTGTACTGACTGTTTACCAGCCAGCCAGGACCAGCCAGGACCAGTCAGGACAGAAAGTGTGGGTGTAGGAGCCAAGACAAGTGGAGTGGACCCCACACTATTGTTGAACAGAAGGGAGAAATTACCTATTTGGTGGACCTAGGAACTCCCAGGAGTCCCCATAGGGTGCTTCAAGTCAACAGACTAAAACCATATGTTGACAGGGCAGACATGGGGGTGCTCATGGCTACTGATGATGGACAGGAGGAGGAGAGTGACCTTCTCCCTAACCTGCTCTCACAGAACCCTGATGATGGGTCAGTGGATGGGGTAGCCTTGGCAGGCGGCCCCACTGCTCAGCAGCAAACTGCTACAGAGGTCTCAATGAAGTCACTAGGACTGATGCCCATCCAATTCCAAGAGCAGTTGAGCTCATAGATACTTTGGCCTCAGCCAAGTTTCTTAGCACATTTGATATTACACCTGACTGCTGGCAGTTCAGATTAGCTGATGATGCAAAGCCAAAAACAGCACTTTGAACCCCTAGTGGGTATTATCAATTTGTGGTAATGCCCTTTGGTCTGAATAAGGCACCTGCCACTTTTCAAAGGTTGGTGAATACAGTCCTATCAGGCCTGGGAGACTACTGTGCAGCCTATCTTGATGATATGGCTCTCTTTAGCTCCACCTGGGAGGATCACCTGGTCCACCTGAGAAATGTTTTGGAGGCCCTGCAAAAGGCAGGCCTAACTATCAAGGCTACTAAGTGCCATATAGGGTAGGGTCAGGTTGTGTACTTGGACCGCCTTGTAGGTGTAGGCCAGGTTCAACCATTGCAGAGCAAAATCCAGACCATCATGGACTGGGTTGCTCCCACTACCCAGACTCAGATTAGAGCTTTATTGGGCCTGACTGGGTACTCCAGAAGGTTTGTAAAGAGGTATGGATCCATCGTGACACCCCTGAATGACTTAACTTCTAAAAGGATGTCTAAGAAAGTTCAGTGGACACTAAGCTGTCAAAAGGAATTTGAAGACCTGAAGCAGGCCATGTGCACTGCACCAATTCTGCAAAGTCCTAATTAGTCCAGAGAATTAATTTCCTAAACAGATGCATCTGAGTTGGGGGTAAGGGCTGTGCTATCACAATTGAATAATGAAGGTCAGGACCAGCCAGTAGCTTTTATTAGCAGAAGGCTGACCTCTAGAGAGAAAAGTTTGTCAGCTATTGAGAGGGAGGCCTTTGCTGTTGTTTGGGCTCTGAAGAAGCTGAGGCCATACTTGTTTGGCACTCACTTCACTGTTCAGACTGACCATAAGCCCCTCTTATGGCTATAACAGAGGAAGGGTGAAAACACCAAACTTTTAAGGTGGTTCATTTCCATACAGGGGATGGACTATACAGTGGAACATAGACCTGGGAGTAACCATACCAATGCAGATGAAATCTCCAGATATTTCCACTCAGAACATGATGACTCAACTGGTTAAGATTAGTTTATTGTGCCTGCATTGTGGGTGGGGGTTGTGTATGAGAGTAGGATCTGCTTACTATAGTTACCCCCACTTTCTGCTGGTGTTTCACTGTTTCTCGACTTTAGTCTGGTTGGGTCGCCGCTAACCAGGAACCCAGCCTAGCTGCTTCCTCAGTAAATTGATTGCATGTACATTAGGTACACTCCAGATTGGTTACTGGGTTACCCTTGTGAGTCCCTAGTATATTGTACTTTAGGTACTAACAGTATAGGTATCCCAGAGGCCTAACAGGGGCTAAAGCATGTATTATGCCACCCCTGGGAAGCCTTCCAAATGGCAGCACAGGTCTGCTACTGCAGCCTGGGTAAGGTGGTGCATGCACCCCTTTACTGAGATATAGGCTACCTATATCTACCCTTAATCACTGACACATATAAACCTATAAGTCACTCCTACGGCAAGCCTTATCAATCTCGAAGGCAGAGTGCTTGGTTTTGTGTGAGAGGGTACCCATGCATGAGCAGGACCCCACTGCAGCTTTCAGAATCTATCCTCTGTAGCTGTTCTGTGATGCAGCCAGATCATATACTCTTAAGTGCATTATAACCTCGCGGTAAATGCTAACTTTGCGACGGCTGCATGGAAACATGTTGTGTTTGGTGTCAAACACTTTGGAATCCTACCCCTCGGCCAGTCCTAGCGGTGGGGCTAGAATTCCACCCTTCTAGAGGGAAAAGACATGTACACAAGTACCTGACTGGTAACAGTTTAAAATAGCCCCAGCATCACAAAATGGATGCTGCAGCCACAGGCACGAGTCTGACTTCCTGCTGCTGGATGAAACTCCGGCAGGGGAGGACTGGACAATAGATTTCCTGTCGCAGGGAGGTGTAAAGGCCTCCCCAGACAGGCTTTAGTGTATTGTGTCAGGGTGGGTGCATTCAGTGAATGCTTTTCAGACAGTGTTGGGGGCACACTTAGTGTCCCTGTGCATATCCCAGTTCAAACCGGTTGCAGGGGTGCTCAGCCCTTGCTCTGGTGTGGAACTGGACAAATGGAAAGGGGTGTAACCATCCCCTACCTGGATCCACCCACAGGTACAACCCCTAAACTTCGAATAAGTATAAGAACCCAGGGGCATATTACCAAGGGCATTATCGCCACATTAGCGGGACTTTTTCCCGCTAATGCGGCGATAATTTTTATCGCCCTATTACCAAGCTGTCGCTAACACCAGTTAGCGACAGCTTGTAGGCGATAGCGGGCATTTAGGGGCCCACTTTGCATGTCAGTGATAATTATCGCTAATGACATGCAAAGTGGGCGTGCCAAGATGTTAGCGACTGAAAACAGTCGCTAACATCTCTAACTCCTATTAACAACTTTTGGAAATATTCGCGCTAAACGCGAATATCTCCAAAAGCTAACGCCTGCTAAAAGCAGTTCTTAGCCATGTTATCCAATGGAAGGTGGATAACATGGCTAAGAGCATTGTCACGATAATGCATGAATATCGCAGATTTTTCAGCGATATTCATGCATTTTGCAGGATTTTTACCGCTTTTGAGATAAACCTTGATAATATCAAGGTATCTCAGCGGTAAAAATCCTCGGTGCTCGGCGATATTTTTTTCCCGCTAACCAAGCAAAAGCGATAATTATCTCTATTGCTTGGTAATATGCCCCCCCAGTCCTTAGGACTTTAGATTACCCTGGACGAAACTCTGCAACATATATCCTGGAACTTCGACATTCTATTTCGACCAGAAGATGGAAGAATCTCCCTTGGGGTCAAGGAGTGACTCCCCTGTTCAAACAGGCACCAAAGAAGCATCTTGCCGGTCTGCATTTCCAAGGCTCCTGCCGGATCCCGGTGGATTTGTGACACAGGACATGGACTTCCAGACATCTCTGAGTCTGACACAAGATCCTAGCAAAGCTGAGACCCACAGCTATCACGAGAGATGTGGGACCGGAACTCCTGGACACTGAGAACATTTGCAAGTGCATCAACTTACCGAGCTTTCCTGAAGTTGTGCATTGGGCTACTTGTAGTCCAAACCCCAAGCACCATTTGCAATGAAGATTGTGGGCTTACACTCCACAAGTGTTCCATGGGCCCGCTTCTAGCATTTCCACTTGAGGTTCTATCGCGATCCCTGGTCCATTGACTGGTGGGTGCCCATGAAGGTAATTCTTCTGTTCCTTGGGCTTTCCTGGTTGCTCCAAATGTGCCCCGACTACCCTCCAAAGGGTGAGTCCTTCAGACCTTGCTGGTTTACACCAAAGCCAATTTTTGCTTTCTGTGTAGGTTGCTGTTGCCAAGGCTTGTTGAATCCCATCTGGAATCCAACACTGTAGCACTTGACTTTGTGGGACAGCTTGAATCCAGCTCCTGGTTGTTGTTGACGCCTCCTGGTCCTCGCGGCTGAAGAGTCAAGCTTCACCTTCTTCACCTGTAAGCACCCGACATCGGTTGGCATCTTCACTTTGCCTTCCTGGTCACTGGCTAGTGACCCAGCTCCTGTCCCCTCTGCTTTCAGGTTCTTCTCGACTCCCATCCAGGCTTGAATCCATCTGGACACTTTCCACTTGGTCGCCTGCAGCACTTTTCAGCAGCTCGCCATAGAAAACAACGACGAAACATGACACGAAAAGACAACTATGCGCCCGGCTTCCCTGGGTGAGGTAACATGAGTACTCTGGTGCTCCCATGGGTATTGACTCTAGAACTGGTTAGTTCTAAAGGGGTTTGCTCCAAGTCCTCTTCTTAGTGTCCCTCCTTTGAAATTTTCCAACCGCGACTTTCCCCATAGAAATAAATGGTGATTCACGACTGTGTTTAGACACTGCACGCGTCCCCCATGGGTCCCCTGTGTCACTACCTTGGGTGGTTCCTGGTGGCCCCAGCTGCTCTACAGGCTCTAGACCTTGTATCTATGTCAGTCGTGGTTCTTATACCATTTTCTTAGTATATGGTTTGTGAGGCCCCTAGGGCTAAATGTATACTGTGCTAATTTACTGTGTGCTAAATAAGTTTAACCTGATGTACTTTTGCCTCTAGCCTCATAAAGAGACTAGAGGACTGTGTTTAGAATAAATACATATATTTTATATATATATATACCTGGTGTGGTTCTCCTTTCATTTGGTCATTCACGAGATTATAGACTGGTAAAACAAGCTGCTTTACACTCCTTCAAGACTTATCCTGACGGCTGCTCTCCACAGCTACCACTACGATAGCTTTGGTTAAAATGGGGCCAAAGCCAGACAGAAACCACCATTCCACGTCAGGGCAAGGAAGTCACCCGCCAAGATAACCCCTGCTCACCCCATTGGTAGCTTGGCGCAAGCAGTCAGGCTTATCCCGGAGTGAGGTGTAAAGTGTTTGCGCGTGACCCCAGCAACAACACCCAAGGCCCACCACAAAGGAAACTCCACACAAGGTTATACATAAAAATAGCCTTTGTATTATACCAAACACATTAGATAATAAACACACAATTTACACTGTGCCACTGGACCACTGTCAGGGATAGGCACTTTTAGAACTAGCACTTGGTAGAATTAGCACTTTGTAGGAATAACGCTTAGCACATAGCACATATAATAACTGTAGCATCAAATAGCAAATGTAGCACACAACCAGTAATCACTGGTAAAAGGTAAGTACCACCTACGCAATTCTAAACACCCTAGGCAAATATCACGCAGGGAACCATGAACTCACTAGCAGAACCTATATTAGGGAAAACAACCTCCTAAGCATACAAATACATTTAGAGGTATTGCAAAAAGCATCACATAATCACTTTAGGCAAGTATCACATTTGCGCAAAAATCCCATGAGACAAAAACATGCACACCACGCAAGGGCAAAACACATGAACTGAACCCCAGGCCAACTTGGCCTCTCTGGGGCTGAAATGCCCTGTGTCCAGCAAAGTCAGGGCAGGCTGCGCAGGCAGCCCCAGAGGATTGCGCAAAGCCTAAATGAAGCAGCTGCCCACTAAGTGCTTGGCAGCTGGAACTGAGCCTTCCACCAGTGTGCCTCCTGGCTCTGAATACCAATGGTGCCCAAAAACAACGCGGGAGCCTCGTAGGCTCGATAAAGGAGAAGCCCCCCTGGAGCCTCGTGGGCTTAACGAAAATGCTGCCCACTGGGGGAGAGGGCTGCTGCCAACCGGGGCCGCTCTACCCTCAGAAATGCCCCCAAATGTGGGGATTAAAGTTGGAGCCTCTCGGGCTCGAAATACAAAATGCCCCCTTCGTTGGTGTCCCGCTCTGGGGACTCGGACATTGAAGATGTGGCCCAAAACAAATATAGCACCCGCAGGAGAAGAGAGGTGGGCACCATCAATGTGCCCCAATGCCCCCCCTTTCCACAACACTGGCCCGAGGTTCTCCCACTTACCGGTGAGACTGCGGGGCTCCTCTGGTGGCCTGCAAGAGGCGGTTGGGGCTCTCTCACTCGGGAGAGCCTCACTGGGGAAGATGGACGCTTCTCTCTCTCTGGTCGGCTCCAGGTGGCTGCACGCCGGGAGCTCTGCGAGGAAACACGCACCTTCTCTGGGCACCTTGATCTCTGGGGTCCTGGGTGCAAGCGCCACCTCTTCCTGCTCGTCTTCCGCCTTCCTCTCCTGGAGCACGGGGTAGGGTCCCGTCGGCTTCCTGGTTCCAGCTAACTTCTCCTGCGGACACCGGAGCGTGGGGTGGGCTCCAGTTGACTTCCGGTTTTCCTCTCGTGCGAGGAGGCAATCACAGCGCGGCTCCCCGGATGACAACAGCGGCCCGGGCCGATGGCGTATGAACTTCTCGGGCAAAATACGGGGTAGGCTTCCAAGTTACGAACCCGGTCCCTGGCGGGGTAGGCACCCGCAAAATAACTAATAAAACGAGGTGGGCTCCCGTGAATGGAAAAATAACGAAAAATAGTGGCAATTCAGCAGGGTGGCCACCTGCTCTGAAATAAGCAGAAAGGGGGGATCCCCACGCTGGGGAATCCCTCAAGGTAGGGATCGCTGCACCACGGTGCTGCCCGCTATTTTGAGGGGGAGGCCAGCACTCCCCAGGCACTGGCAGGCGACCCAAGTCTACCTAGGTCCAGGGACAAAGTCCAAAAAGAAATGAAGGCCAGGGGGGACAAAGGCTGGGCCCAGGGGCCAGCTCACAGGGCGCTCCAGGCAGGGAGGCAGTCACCAGTGGTGGTCCTCCTGGCGCCCAGCAGCAGCAGGCCCCCCTCAAGCTAGGATCCAGGGAAAGAACATTTTTCCAGGGGTCACAGCCCCCTTTTTATACACATAAATCCTTTGTCTGTGTCTGCAGGGTGGGGGAAAACCAGATGCAGCTGGTTTTTGAGCACTCTGTTGTGCTCAGCCCCTCTCAATATTCACTGGCCAGGCTAGGTTCATCAGTCGCACTACAGGGGGCGGAGTCAGAATTGTATGGGGAAAGCCCCGCCCTATTCAGGTCCCAGGTGCACTCCTTCCACCCATCTGGCTGTCAATCTCTCTATTCACCACGGGGGAAGACACATCCTGACTCCTGGGGCCAGGCTCATCAGCCTGCTCCAGCCAATCACAAGCCATTTTACCTTTATTACACAGACATGCCAACTTCTAGTAGTGGCACTTTCACATTAGACACATTAACGCCGCATGCATCATTGTGCAGCATTTAATCACACGAGTCCGCACATACCAAACTCTCCCCTGCACTCCCCACGCATGGGGAACTACCAGGGACATACATTCCCCATGCATTCCTATGGGAGGTCAGACCAACCTTACCACGAGCACACACTTTCCCTGGGACACAGTGGTAAAGTGCGCAGAAGCCAAAAATCACTAACACCAGGTCACAATTAAAAGCAAAAAGTTCATTGGTGAACCTGCCAGAAGGGCCAAGTCCAACAGCTTTCTATAAGGTTGCCTTTAACCTACCATCAATAAGGGGTCATTTGGACTGGTTCAAGGTGCCCACTAGAATAGTGGACAGCATATGCCAGGTCAACTTCTCACACATTTCACTTAGACGCCAACACAGATGCTGTTCAATGTCAGCGGTTCTACAGCCTGGGTGGTCCAACAACACCACTGTGTGCGATTCGACAACAACGCATTGGCTGTATCTCAGTTCAAAAGACTGACACATCGTACCCTCAGTGTCAACACTTTGCTCCATCCAAGGTACTTTCTCAGCTGCCCTGCATGGGTCCTATAGTTGACCTTCCCTCCATTGTGGTTGGCCTCCACTGCGGATTTACTCCGGTGCCTCACAACCTCAAGTAACGTTTTTGTCGCTAGTGACCTCTAAGCATGGTTTTACATTTAATTTTTAAAAATTCACATCTTGACTTCTACTGATTGTATGTTTTTGATCTTCACTTACTCAGATAAATATTCTCTATGTTTCTTTACCTGTGTGGGGTCTTTTTGTGGTGTATTAATTCTATTACTGTGTGTGTGTGTTGCACAAATATTTTACACATGACCTCTTTAGATAAGCCCTGGCTATCTTTTAGTTTCTATTTAGCTTACCCTGGCTAGAGTGGTGGTTCTTGCCTGGCTTGTGTGCAAACCTCAGTCAACCAGGAATCCAACTTCTATCACCTTCTATGACACTTTGTAATTACACCTTTTTGACTGTTTCTGAATTTAAAATACCGGGAACCAGATGACAGTGTTGAAAAAATGATTCTTTAGTCAGACGATGTGTGGCTATGGATGAGCCATAACAGGTGGATCAGTTTTGGAGTGTTTCCCATTATATTCGCAAGAGCGGGCAATAGTTTTTTTCAAGTGTAAGGAAAGGGTACTTAACTTACAGAAGATTGCTATTTGAGTTTACAAAGTCTTTGTGGAGGATATTACCAGGTTCAATTGGTGGACTATTCAAGAGCGGTCCTCTGGAAGTGGATAACGTAGGAATAAAAGCAATTGAATTCTCTGAGTACTGGAAGGAGGTTCACTCTGTAATGAACACTGGGCAAAATTAGATATTAAGTTGTTTCTGGAAAGGCATTGGAGCACTAAGATATTTAGGGAGTGACATTAAATTAGAATATGTATTGCATATGTCTGAATGCCAATGGGCTGAATATTCAAAGATCTGAATATTTGAACGAATTACCTTTAATAATGCAGGATACAGGGTTTTCTTCCAAAAGTTGGCCATATTTCAAATGCATTATTACATCTTTATAAAGATATTCCTCAATGTTACGCCTCACCTAGGAAGGTGTATAATTTTGTCACCTTCCCAGGTTTTCTAGTCTAAGTAATTGAGCAATGCACCAAAAACCATGGTGGATCTGTGGGAACACCCACGCTTCACCAATGGAACGCCTTCCCAACATAGAGTAACTCAAGGCAGCGACTTGCATTGCCTAGCTTTAGTCCACATTTACGATTTAATGCAGAGCCATGCAAAGTGGCTCTGTGTGTCATAGTAAATCTGAATTAAAGGTGTGCGTTGCCTTATGTCACCTTGTGTAATGCAACGTCGCTGCAAGCCCTTGATAAATCTGGGCCAGTGTGTCTTAAGAGTGTCTACTGTACTCACGGTTGCAGCGCTTACACCTCAGCCCTGTACAAACACCTTACCTTTGACCTATTTCTCTCCAAAACCAGTGCTAAGGACTGCAAACTAGGGGTCAGGTTAACTAATCTTTTATGCAATGCAATGCAGCAAGGCAACTTGCTGTGCTGTGTTGCATGAAAGGGATGCACTTGTGCTCTCTCATTGTGCTGCGGACCACAGGCAGCATAGGGCAAATGAAGGCACCCTCGCACCATGGTACAAGGATGCCTATGCTAGGTGCAGAATTGTTTTTGGGCAGAAGGAACACCTTCCTGCACAAAAAAAATCCTTGGGAACATATTCCTCTTTTCATGTGTGCTGCACTCGATTTCCGAGCAAACCCAGGATTACTGACATAATATACCCCATTTTATCTACTTCATATATTTAGTGCACAGCAATAGAACATAGGGAAGGGTCTATAACCAGTGCTCAAAGACTACTCTCCCATGTAAAAGAAGCAATGGAGGAAGCTACAGAAGAAAAAGTTCTACCGAAATATGTTTTTTTTTCACTCTACAGTTTCATGTGACACTACAGGGAACTCAGGCATGTATTGTTGGGAACACTTATGTCATTTAGAAACCCTCATTGGAAAACAACCACAAGCTGGTATCAACAAGTGGTAGTTGTCCAACAAGAGGCTAGTTCTTTAAGACTTCTCCTGGATCCTTCATCTCTCACGGGGCGGATGCCTTATGCTTAGACTTCTCTGGTCAATGGTGGAATAGCACAATATTTCTCCTTTGACACTTATTTCTATAGTCGAATTTGAGTGGTGGCCTACACCTAACCAATGAACCACTCGAACTATGTATGTACTGAAAGCAAAGACACATGTTCACAACACTAAATTCCATCTTTTTGATGCAGTCTCACGTATATCCATCTTGGTAAGCATAAAATCATTCACAAACACAGTATAAATATTAGTCCTTTTTTAATACAAAGCAAATTATGAATGAATTGTTACCTTTGGTAAGAAATACCCCTTGAAATTGACATCCACTGTGGTTTCACGTGGCAGACTTAATGGCACAATATTGCCAAATCTCTGCACCTCATGTAGCACTGCATCTGTGTAGGGCATAAGCTTTCGATGTCCAGAGGTAGGCTGCTGTGAACCTACTACTCTTTCAATCTCTTCCTGGACATTTCCTGAGTGAAAACAGCAACATGTTGTGTTACAGATATCAGCAAAAACGTCCCATTTATCACTAATCTAATGCAGAATGTTACCTTATGTGGGTTTTGCAATTCTCACTTTATGGAACAGATATGAACATATCATTCTCTAACATTATATAGTTTCATATTACAAAGCAACAGCATATGTATCTGTATGTACATTAGGGAAATATGATAAATGAAACAGTTTCATCTATGACTGTGGGCTCAGGGACTTTCAAGAACACAATGGCTTAATTCCCACTCATATGTTGGAGCAATATTTAGACTAGCTTTGCATAGTAGGTCATACAAAGTGTATCTCTGAGGTTCAATGATAAACAGTTTTGGGTAATGCCATTGGCCATCTCAGTTGCAACAAATCTGAATGTAGTTGTCATCAATTAAAAAAAATATTATATGTATATATCAAATCATAAAGCTTAATTTCGACATTGATGTAATAAAAACACATACAACAAAACATTCATAATTTAGCAAATGGATAAAACTTACAAGACTAGCTGTATCAGTGTGTACAATTATACTTCCATCTAGAGAGACGATCTTGTAATATATATATATATATATATATATATATATATATATATATATATATATATATATACATATATATGTGTGTGTGTGTGTGTGTATATATATATATATGTGTATATATATACCCTCGAGGTGGTTCTCCCCGGTGTGACATCAGTTTGTAGAAAAAATGTCGAAAGTTGTCATATGCTATTACAGCAGCAATATTTTGCACATTTACATGATGTTTTTATATATGATGTTTTAAAATATTTATCGTATGAATTTATTTAGGGAAATACTTTTAAACTTTTTTTAAAACAGTATATTTATTGCTGCTTTTTTAAAAATAAGTATATGAACTTATGACGCTTGAATAGTATTTTGTCTATCTCGATGATGACGTGGATTACCCATTATGCACTGCCACTTTAAATTTCGTATTGTCACTCCAAAGCGCTGTCATGTGATCAAGGGTCGAGGAAGACCCGAAACGCGTCATGGCTATGGTGCGGGGGCGCTTTTTGCACTAAATAAAATTTGCACCTGAAATTTCTGGGTCCGCTGGCGTCCTTCTGCACGCTGCAAGGCTGACATCCTGAGTTATATATATAAATATATATCAACAAAACTCCTGACCGCTTTCGAAGCGGCGATACAGCAGGCGCGGACCTCTTCTCTGTCGGGTCGATTAGCTGGAAACTAAGACGCCATCCCACCATCTTTACAAAGTAGTGGAATTTTATTGAGCAAAAAGTGCAGAGCTAATGCTCTCCCTGACGTGTTTCGCTCTGTGGAAGGAGCTTGGTCACATGACACGCCCACAGCAAATGAGTCAATAAATAGAGTGAAAAGAGCTCTATCACCCATAAAAATAGGTATAAGTGCATAACAAAATCGATTGACATGACATAAATCGCATGGTTAAAATGCCACATGTATAAATAAATGTTGTGAGCCGCAAATATAAATCCCAACAAATGAAACCATAGTGCTTGAGTCATAATGTTGAAAAAATATACAATTTTTTTTGGGCCACAGATGTGCTTACCCAAAACAAAATATAAGGGTCACACAAAAAAAAGGGAGAAAATTCATGCATAGTGCATATGTATGTAGACGTATGGTTGAAATACATTATTAACCGTTGTTGTAGTACTTTATTCGATAAGAAGTTTATCATAAAAGTAAGTACAATTTCATTTATAAGATATTAAAAGCATTTATAAAATATTAGAAATACAGAGTGGATATATACAATTAAAAAGAAACCCTATGACATAAAATGCAGTGAAAGGCTTCCCTTGATCAACCAGATTAATTAGTCGTTGTTTACTAGCTCATTTTCAGCTGGATAAGTTTTGAACGAATCTGCCAGGCTCTTCCCAAGTACTTTGCTAATCCACAGATGACCATCATAGAGGTTGTGTCCGTTCTCAAAATCCGAAGGGCCATCATGCAATGTCTCACTCCTAGTTCCCTGCATACAGGTTTCAGCCATTTCTTTCTGGCTCCCCTATATGCACTGCAAGCAAACAGAAAGTGTGCTAGGGACTCAGTGGGATTGGTACATCCTGGGCAAGAAGCTTGGTGGTACACGGAAGATTTCCAGCATCTGGTGAAATCGTTCAGCGGGAGTGTCCCATACCTCAGTTTTAGGTAGAGGGTTCTATCACTAGGTGTTTTAATGAAGTCTAAAAAAGGTTCCAGCTTCTTCTCCGGTTTATGTTCTAGAAACTGGTCAGTTAGAGTGCCCCACCTAGTGTCTTTTAGATCCTTGCCTTGCACCCAACCCCAATACATTTTCTTGACTGTTTCTTTCGGTGGGGGGGACTGGGATAGCCACGCTTGGCTCAGCCCTAGATTGTTAACCACCTCCTTCAGTTTGTTCAGCCATAGAATTTCCTTTGATCCATTCAAATTGATTAGTTCATCGAGTACTGCAGCATAGCTTGCCAACTCTGGTGTCCTTCTTAGACGCACCCAGTACAACAGTGGGCGAATATAAACTATGTCTTTAATGGATCGCCGCCCCATGTCGTGTAGGAGTGGTTTTAAAGGGGTAGACAGTGGAAGGCCAACTAGATCTCTTAGAAACTTGTTCTCTGCTTTTACTAGGTCTGCAGTTTTATCAAAACCCCATAATTCAGACCCATATACTGCAGCAGCCAGAGCCTTCCCATCGTAAACAGCTAAAGCGGGAGCAATGGGTCTGCTGTAGGATGCTCGATGATCTCTTGAAATGGCCCCTGACACTCTTTTGAGGTTTAAAAGCATTTTGGCTACATGGGTGTCCCATTTCATTCTTTGATTGACCCTTACTCCTAGATAGTCAAAAGCATCCACCTCCTCAAGCAAGGTTCCGTTAAGGGTGACGTTGATCTTTCTGGTTTTTTTTGTGCGGGATAGTACCATCAGTTTGGTTTTGGTTGTGTTGATGGTTAAGCCTCGTTCTTCGCAGAACAGATGGAACCTGTCTAGGAGTTTCTGGAGGCCAGAGGGGGTTTTAGACATCAGGAGGGTGTCGTCCGCGAAAAGGAGGGTTGGTGTTTTTTCTACCGCCAGGACTGGGGCATCGGCTGGCATCTCTCTCAAATGGTCTGCCACCCCATTTATAAAGAGAGAGAAAAGAGTTGGGGCCATCGCACAGCCCTGACGGACCCCCCTGTTCACTGGTATCCTCCCGGTCAGTTCGCCCTGACCCCCCCATCTTATTCTTGCATAAGTGCCCTCATGTAGTCTTTTTATCAGCTCCAGGAGATATTGTGGGAGACCCATGGCCCGGAGCACTTCCCACAATTTGGCACGGGGCACAAGATCGAAGGCGGTTTTGAGGTCTATGAAGGCCAGATATAATGAGCCTTTCCCGATGGAAACAGTTTTCCAGTATGTTGCAGCAAATCTGAAGACCTGGTCCATTGTTCCCACCTTACGTCTGAACCCTGCTTGTAAGTGTGTTAAAATATTTCCCTCCTCTAGCCAGGACACCATTCTGGAAATGAGGACCCTGCCAACCACCTTCTGAATTACATCAATCAGACTTATAGGTCTGTAGTTGGCAGGGTCCTCTTTGGCCCCCTTTTGTATATTGTAACCACTTCTGCCCCTTTCCATGACTCGGGGACTGGGTGGCCCTGGACAAGAAGGTTCATCAAAAGTAGGATGAAATTAGCCCATAAGGTGGGTTCATGTAGGAGTAAGTCACCTGGCAGGCCGTCCGGGCCAGCAGCCTTCCCAGGCGCTATATTATTAATGGCCATTTGGACCTCTGTTAGTGTAAAAGGGTCTACTGCGTTGTGGGGTATATACTCAGATTCTAATACTGGTTCTTCATCTAGTGTCTGCTCTGTAACAGCCTCACAGCAATAGAGATGTAAAAAATGGGAATGCCATTGCTGTTCGGTTATATGATTTGGGACGGGCTCTTTTCCCCTTCTATTAAGTTTATTTATTAAGTCCCAAAATAGCGTAGAATCCTTTTCATAGGCCGCTTTTTTTAGTTCCTGCCAGTGGTCTTCCTCCCAGACACGTTTAGCTAAATCGATGGTTCTATTATAATCTTTTCTGGCCATCCTTACTGCTGTGGAATCTTTTTTCAGGAGAGCCAATGAGATAGCCTTTCGCTTTTCTCTGCAGTTGGCTGTAAACCATAAATTACCACTTTTAGCTGGTTTATTTTTGTGTCCTCTGGAAGATTTAACCTTAAAATATGAACTTATATTTAGTATTAATTCCCCATAAACTCCACTTAAATCTGTTTCAACTCCTTTATCCTGCACAGTAAGGAGCGTTGTTAGTTCCGCACTCTTTAATTTAATCAGGTTACCTATATTGGTCAGGATGTTCTCTTGGCAAGCCACCTTTTCCCATTTTAACCTACGGTTGGAGTTTGTTGGGACTACTTCTTTGGTGAGGAAGAGGTCGTTTGACTTCCTCTTATAGTCCCATTTAATTTCCAAACAGAGAGGGTTATGGTCACTGTCCGGCATCTGCTTAACCTCCATATCTACCACATTCCCCCATAATTTTATGTCCAGAAGGATGTAGTCAATGCGCGAGGGGCCATTTAGTCTGTTAAAGGTCATGGCCCCATCAGGATCCGAGGGTGTTCTACCATTTAATGCACGGAGGTTATATTCCAATGTTAGAGCATTAATTTGTAATGCCCTAGCTGACCATCTCTTAATTGGTCTTAAGGTCAATGCTGGAATAGAGTGTTTCAGATCTTGTTCGTTAGACCCTACTAGATCTTCCTCACTTAATGGTTCGTACGTGCAGTTCAAGTCACCTCCCACAATTATATTTGATCGAGGGGCTATGTTTGATAAGGCCAGTTCTAAGGATGCTATTGTGGCCGAATGTTTAGCCCCCGGGGACCCTCTTGCATATACATTGAACAGCTCTACTCTATTGCCATTCAAGGGTCCTTTGAAGGATAGATGTAAGATATCTTCAGAGTTGGTAGAATGAACAGTGATATCCCAATTCAGTGATATCTTTACCCATATATGGAGACCCCCCGAGGGGCGTCCCTTCCCTTGACTTACTGCAGGGATGAAGAAAGTAGAGTACCCCGTTTTATGCAGTCCTGTTGTGCACCATGTCTCCTGGAACATACAGACCTCATAGTTATCAATGAATTTATTCCATTCTGGAATGGCCAATTTCTTTTTGAGGCCTGCAATGTTCCAGGAGAGCAACCGGATCACCTCTGGGTCTCCTTCCCCTCTCTTGTTTAGCTCCCTGTTCTCCTGGTTCAGAAGGTCACCAGGAGACAAGCTAGGGAGATTATTGGTTGTATTATGGGTATTTTCCAGAGCATCTATATTAGGAAAAGATTCCATAGGGGTACTTTCATTTACTTTGAATAGTCAGTCTACTTTATTTAGACCCGAAAGATCATTATCCCCCGCTGTAGACCATGAGGGCAGGGGTCTAATCTGTATGTTGGATTGTTTAGGGGGACAAGTCCGAAACTCAAGGGCCACCAAGTTCTCTGCCAGTGCTTCATCACACAGTTGTATTTCTATACAATCTGTGTGCGAACTATGAAATGACAGTCTTCTGACAAAAATCAGATCCTCCCTTATAATAGATCTACATCCCCTGACATGACGGAGCCAATGGATCACTTTATTTTGGATAGATTCTCTGGATTCATACACAGAGTTCGGGTTGATTTTTGGGACCCCAGTCATGTATACTATTGCTTTGGAGTTTCTTTTAGCATTATCTAACAGGGGGGTGTTTGGGGCAACCCTAGGTACCCCATTGCCAACTGTACTAGTAACCTTGCGAGGTTGTGTACCTGGATGTGCAGATCTGTTGCCATGTGCTATGCCCCGTGTTTTTATAGTTTCAGCATATGACCTGGAGCTAAGAGTATGCTGTCCAGCTGGTGAGTCCCTAACATGAGATTTTTGGTGCAAAAGCCCTTTCTCTATGAGCCCTACATCTAGTTGTTTACCGGGAATTAAAGGGTCAGTTGGGGTACACGGTGTTGAGACCATTACAGGTGTACTGATTTGTGAGGATTTTGCCCTATCAGTGTTACCCTTCTGGGATAATTTTTCCAGCATTTTTGTTATGGAGAGCATATCTCTCTCTAATTTATCTAGTTTTTTTAAGAGAGCTCTATTAAGGATTAAACATTTCGGGCAGCCCTCACAGACATCCGCATTTGGTTCCTTTGCCTTAACACCCCTCTCAATTGTTTGAGCAATCACTTCTAGAGCATCTCCTGATTCCCCTTCTAAAACAGCAAATCTATTAACACAGTTGATAGTTATCCCCCCTATGTTCTCCTGTAATTCGTGGGCGGGGGATTCTAGAGTAGCACTAGGTAGATTGGACTCCTTAGATGGCTCTAACTGGGCCAGCTTGGTAGAACTATCTGGTGGTGGTTTGTGTACTTCACAGACTGGTGGAATATATGGGGACTTTTTGTTAAAAATAGCTGGGATCACTTTCCCTCGCTGTTGTTTTAAAACATCTGCAAGTGGGTCAGGGTCGAGATTTTGCGCCTGGTGAGTACTTGGATTTCCTGTCAGGATTTCCTCACATTCGCTGACGATTGATTCAATTCTTGTCAGGGTGCAGTTAGAACCAGGAGGCGTGACCTTTTTTGCTTTTTTCCCCTTCTTAGGGTGGGACGGCTGGGCTCCACCTTCCATAGTTTTTCTCTTACCCATTGCTTATGCAGAATGGTTGCTAAGGTCTATCCAAGTAATTACTTCTCCGACACTCAGGTTCTACAGGAAAGGGTAGCGCCAGAAAGCGTCTTTAGTATTCTTTCAGTTTAGATATTCCCCTTTTCCCCACAGTACCTTTTAATCCTTGGTGCAGAGTCCTCAGGATCCAGATGTTAGGGAGATGTCCCTGCCCTGCCTCTTCCTGTCTCGGACGGGCGCGGGACGGGCCCGCCCTTGGCCCGGGCTTCGCCCGGGCACGCCCGCGCGCGTCCCGCGCTGCGGGAGGTGCCTCGGTCTTTTTGAGCGCCTCCGGGCGCTTGGCCGAGCCGAGCGTCACACGCGCCCCACTGCCTGCCGGGAATTGAAGTCCTCCGGCGGCGGCGGCCCGAGCGCGATCTTCTTGGGGGCTTTGCCTGCCCCAGTCACCCCAGCACAGGATTATTGGCAGCTGTTGGTGGTGTCCCGCGCTGCGGGAGGTGCCTCGGTCTTTTTGAGCGCCTCCGGGCGCTTGGCCGAGCCGAGCGTCACACGCGCCCCACTGCCTGCCGGGAATTGAAGTCCTCCGGCGGCGGCGGCCCGAGCGCGATCTTCTTGGGGGCTTTGCCTGCCCCAGTCACCCCAGCACAGGATTATTGGCAGCTGTTGGTGGTGTCCCGCGCTGCGGGAGGTGCCTCGGTCTTTTTGAGCGCCTCCGGGCGCTTGGCCGAGCCGAGCGTCACACGCGCCCCACTGCCTGCCGGGAATTGAAGTCCTCCGGCGGCGGCGGCCCGAGCGCGATCTTCTTGGGGGCTTTGCCTGCCCCAGTCACCCCAGCACAGGATTATTGGCAGCTGTTGGTGGTGTCCCGTACATTATTAAGAATTGATGTATTATAATTTCCACAAAAAAGTTAATCAAATATAATCAAAATTTACGAAATGCTTGAATTCATTTAGAAATACTTTTGATACAATTTTTTTTCTGTTTTACTCAATCAATGTACTCAAAGTACTCAAATATATTTAACCGGTACCTGGTCGACCGATTATTTCGGCCATTGGTGGAATGGTGATATATATCACAGCACGTATCAACAAATCACAGTTGAAAGGATGGCATGCACGCTGGTATCCGATTTTGTGAATTTATTATTGCAAACCCCCCTCACCCCAGACAGACGCGTTTCGCTATGCAAGCTTCCTCAGTGTCAGTTTGTGTTCGTAATCAATCGCCATTTTAAACCCCACCAATCATTGGTTAGTTCATCAACATAGAAGATGGTATACATGGTGAAAGCGGTGGCCATCTCAAAATGTCTAAACCTCCATCTAATACATTGGTTTTAAATGGCGAATAATAAAGTGCTTAAGTGCTTGCTATTAAAAACATTTCATTATTCAAGTACATTCCAATGAGAAATTATTCATATGTGTTCATGAACAAAATTAACACGACATTGATTGTACATTCCTTGATTATAAGGGGTGTATCCCCCATGTACAGTCTTTTGCAATTTCTAATTCAGAATTAGGTCATTAACAAATTCATCATATGAGTTGCGTATATAGATGATATATTGCTGCTCCTTGGCCTCCTCACCATCCAACAAGGAAAAGGCACTCACGGGGCAAGTTCACAAACAAATAAATTGCCCCTGTGAGTGCCGTTTTCTTGTTGGATGGTGACAAGGCCAAGGAGCAGCCATGTTGAATATGCAGGTATTTGTGTAAGTCATAAACTTACACAAGTGATAAGTTTATCTTAGTGAATCAGGCCCTGTGTGATTATGGGAATGTTCAAGACCTTCCACTAATTGAGTGTGAATTTAATCTTATTCAAGTTCCCACAAAGATAGTGTGTGAATATAATGGTCAAATCTCCCCCACAGATAGTTTGTGGTTAGTGGTATGTTCAAGACCCCACAGAGATAGTATGTGGTTACTGGGATGTTCAAGCAGCAACAAAGATAGTGTGTGTTTATTATTATGTTCAAGTCCCCACAGAGATAGTGTGCAACTATAGTAATGTCCAAGTTCCTAGAGTGACAGTGTTTAAAGATACTCTTCATGTCCTTACACAGATAACATATGAGGGTACAATTGTTCACATTCAAACAGGTATTATAGGCATAATCAACCATGCCCATACATAGGGGCTGATTATGATGGAGGATTTTCTGCATTCTCTGGGCCGGCAGAAGCCACCGCCGGCCCGGAGGATGCGGGAAATCCTTTGCGGAACCACCAAAGACCCACCGCCACATTAGGATGGCTGGTGGGTCCTGGTTTCAGTCCGCCGTTATTCCGCCGCGGTTGACTTACAACCATGGCGGAAAAGCTGCAACATGGCTGGCGGTGTCTATCAGACACCGCCAGCCATATTAGGATGGTGTAAAAGAGATGCTTTTCCATGGCGGCTTTTTCCCGGTGGAAAAGCATGTGGAACTTCACTGCGGGGGCCCGTTGCAGGCCCCCTGGTTGAAGGGGGGGGTGGGGGGTGCACATGGGGGGAATTGTGGTACCCCCTTGCATTTGTATGCAGTAATCGGCAAGTACCACATGGTGCCTGCCGCTTTCTGCATTCAAATGCAAAGTATACATTTTTACCATTGCGGCGGGTGCAGCTTGAAACCGCACCCACAGGAATGGTAAAAATAGAGGATGTGACCGCCAGGGTGGCGGTCACATCCTAATTGGACAGGAGGGAACTCCGCAGGCCATGCGGAGGTTCCATCCTCCTCTATGGTCGCGGACGGACTCAAGTCCGTCCGCGATCATAATGAGCCCCATAGTGTGTGATTATAGGAATGTTCAAGTCTTAAAAATGTTGTGTGTGAAGTAAAAGATGTTCAGGTCCCCACAGAGATAGTGTGTGATTATTGGAATGTTTAAGATCTCACGGAGATTGTTTGTGAAGGTAATCATGTTCAAGTTACAACAACAATTGTGTGTGAAGATTATGATGTTTAAGTGCCCACACAAATAGTGTGTTATTATAGGACTGCTCAAGAAGTCAGACAGATTGTGTGTGAAATTAATATTAAACAAGTCCCCACAAAGATAGTGTGTGAATAAAATGTTCAAATATTTTCATAAATAATGTGTGATTACTAACATTTTCAAGTCCTCACAGAGATAGTGTGTAGTTATAGGGATGGTCAGCCACTCTTGAGAAGTCTTCCTTGGCTGGCTGCAAATCTACAAACTCACCTGTTGTGGATGATCACAGTTCAGTGGGCATTCGAAGACTCTTTTTACCCAAGTTACATGCTTAAAGAGTCCAGAAGGCATATCATGCTGAAGGGAGCAGTGCACCTGTTTTGAATTAAACCAGAATTTCTATGTGGGCATGCAATAACTTGATAAGTACAAGTTAGTGAATAAGCTGGAGATAGCACAGCTCAGAAATAGGAGTGTTGTGTCGCTTCAGCAGCTACAGCAGGGGCTGTAGTTCTTTGTGCTTCTATTCTGTCTGCACCTGGGCAGACAAAATGTTGCCATTAACCTTTTGCATGCTCATGACGAGCTGAGCTCGTCATGAGGCACGGTGCTCCGGTGCTCATGACGAACTCAGCTCGTCATGGGCCGTGTAACGCTAAGATGTGGGGAGATTTCCCCTGCTGTGCTGAGCGTTCCACTGGAACCAAAGCACCTGTGATGAGCTGAGCTCGTCATGAGCACAGGAGCACTGTAGCTCATGACGAGCTCAGCTCGTCATGAGCATGCGGGCGCTGTGCGCCCCCCTCCCCCGCAGCACAGCGGGGGAATTACCCCCGCAGCGAAGGGGTTAATACAATAAAGGAATACAATAGAAAAGCAAACAGGAGAAAGGAAGAACAAAAGATAGGTAAAAAGAAAATGGAAAGAAATAAGGAATATTTAAAGGAAGGAAGGGTGAAAGGAAGGAAGATAGATGTATGAGTAGGTGGGTGAATTAATGGGTGGATAGATGAGTGGGTGAAAAGATGCATGGAATGAATGGATAGGTGGATGGATAAGTGAAAGGATGGCAGACTAAATGGATGGATGGATGAAAGAGCAAATAAAAGATGGATAAACATGTGAAAGGATGGCAGAGATAAGACATGAATGGCAGAGTAAACCGATGAATGGATGTATAAATGGAAGAATAGGTGAAGGAATGGCAGAGTAAAACAACTGGATGGATGAGAGAGTGAATGAATAGGTAGATGAACATGTGAAAGCATAGCAGAGGTAAGTCATGGATGGGTGGCAGAGTAAAGCAATGGATAGATAGGTGAATGGACAGGTGAGAGGATGGCAGTGAAAAGGGATTGCTGGATGTATGAGTGAGTGAATGAATGTATAGGTGAATGGGCAGGTGAAAGGATGAAGGATTAAAGTGATCGATGGAGGGCTCGATGAGTGGATGAAATGAGTGAATGAATGGTAGTGTGGATAAATGAGTGAATGGATGACAGAGTAGATGGATGGCAGAGTGGATGGATGATGGATGACTAAATGGATTGCTGAGTGGGTAGATTTTGTTTTTTTAAAGGCTTTATATAGCGCTGGCTAGACCAAGAGGTATCAGGGCGATTTACATGAGTATCAGATCATAGTTACAGGTTACATCATTACAAAGGTTACACAGTTATTAGAGCATGGCAACATAGTTACTTGTAAGGTCGAGATAAACAATAGGAGCGTGGTAAGTAGACAGATAATGAAGGCGAGAAAGAGGAGAGGAGGGTGAGAGACACCGCATGGAAAGAGGGAAAGGGCGACGGGGACACAAACCGGTAAACGAGTCAAAGCAACATCCAAAGTCCAGTAAGCTGTGATCCCAAGGAAGTGGTAGCACTTCCCTATCTCTGTTGTGAGAGGCTCCCTTTATGCAGTGGACTCTCTTAGAGGGGTCTCTGAGACTCCAAGGCCTACATTCTGGATCCTTCCCCAAAAAGGGGATAGGGAATGCTTTGGCAAGGGGTGCCATACCATACCTCAGCTGTGAGTGGATCCCTTGGCTCTGTGGACTCTCTCAGTGGGTTCGTTGAGACTCCATAGTATAAATATTGGATCTTTTCCCAACAAGGAGAGAAGGAGTGCTTAGTCAAAGTACAAAGTACAAGTACAAAGTAGTTTATTGTGATGATTATTTAAAATCTTACAATATTACACATCTAAAAAAACGAAAACAATAAAAGCCATATAAAAACACTTAAAATGTTGTTTCATCACTTTTTTAGTCAGTTACATATTTACAATAGTTGTGCTCCTAATTTCCTTTTAACTATCCTTAGTAACTTTACAAAGGTAGCATTCAAAATGATATCATTCGAGTGCAGGCACCTAATCAGGGCCTGCCTGCATGTCCTTATGCCTCGTACCTTGAAAGGAAACTTAAGCAAGGTTCTTCTCTCCTGCAAGAGTTCAGGGCAAGTACACAAAAGATGGAGAATATCCTCCTCACCACTATTACACAGTCGGCATTTGGTTTGGGTTACCGGTCTCTACCACGGAGGAATGTGACACAGGCCTGGCATTATTCCAAATCTTGCTTTAAGGAGCACCTGTTTGTTTTTTCCCGTCCAGGGTATTTCCAGATATTGTTGAATTTCCTTCTTTTTATAACCGTTTATTATCGCCCAAGCGTGTTTTCTCTTAGTAAGGATAGCTTTGTCATTTAGAATGGATAGATGGTTTGCAGTTTTATTAATTATTTTCTTAAACGATGTCTTGGTTATAGTATTTTCCCATATAGACAAGACCGCAAAATCCCTTATTGCTTCCCTAAGATAATGCCATGCAGTAGAGTTAGTGTCGTTATTTATTTCTCGCCATAGCAGGTGCGATATCTCATTTTCATGGTCACTTTTTATTTGATTCCATACTTTTATAAAGCAGCCTTGCCTTGCATAATGTTGATTGGTCAGTCCGAACTCCAACCTTACTTGTGCAGGGGACGCGTTCCCAGGGAGACGAAATAGGGCCCGGTACGCTCTTGTTATGGCTTTGTTCAGAGTTTCAGTATCCTTACCCATTGCAGCTTCACTACCATATGTGATAGTCGGTAGGAGTCTTGCACCAATAATACACCAATAATACTCAGAAGAGGGCCATAAGTTAGGCTGGAAAGTGACGTCTGCACAATTCTGAATGCTGCAGTTAATGCATTCGCTTTTCTTTGGATATCCCTCTTTTGTAACTGGTAGTTGCCCTTCTCGTCAAATAACACACCCAGGTACTTATATACCTCCACTTGTTCTAGTTCGGTCTTGTCCATGAACCATTTACTTTTGTATCTTATCTTGTTATTTTTGTTAACTACCATTATCTTAGTTTTTGTCTCGTTTATGACCATCCCATTGTCTTTCTAGTACATGTGAGTCCGCCTAATTAGACGCTGTAGTCCCACTTTTGCGTGGCTTAATAGTATGACGTCGTCCGCATACAAGATCGTGAGACGCTTATCAGCTAATTTCGGGAGGTGCGCATTTTCATCGTCCAGTATTCCAGTTAGATCGGCAGGAAACAGATTAAAGAGGAGGGGGCAAAAACACAGCCTCGTTTCAGGCCTTCTTTTGCTGGAATCTCCTTAGATTACGTTTGGCCATCCCCCATCCTCACACTCACCCATGTCTTTGTATATAAGAGGCGAATCAGCTTAAGGAGGGGAGCTGGAATTTTAATTTTCTCAAGTTTTTTCCAAAGTAAGTTTCTATTGACACAATCAAATGCCGATTTAAAATCTATAACACATAGATACAGGGGTTGCTTCAGTCTGATTGACTTATCCATAAGTAGGGCTAGAACCAGTGTGTTTGCTGTTGTTCCTAAGCCTTGTATGAAGCCTGTTTGGTTTAAGGGCAATTTCTTGGTTTCCCTCACCCATTCGGATAGTTTAGTCAACAAAATTCTGGCAAACAACTTGGCGTCCGTATCTTGCAAAGTGATCAGCCTGTAGTTCTCTGCAAGTGCCCAGTTTCCTTTTTTGAAGATTGGGGTTATTAAGGATCCTTGCCATGACTTGGGTACAGTTCCTGTTAGAGTGGCTTCTACGTATATTTTCTCTAGGATGGTCGCCCATAGTTCTGGGTTTTCTTTATAAAGTGCAAATGGTATCCCATTTGGTCCGGGAGCACCGTTCTTCTGTTTTTTTTTAATCAATTTGATTATCTCGTATTTTTCTATGAGCATTGGCGTATCCGAATTATTATCATGAAAGGAAGGTTCCGGGTCATTGTCACTTTTACACCCATTTCGCCTTTCCGGTGAGCTTGACTGTATATTGTCCTGGTTTAGATGTTTCCTCAAGAAAATCTCCCATTCCTGCTCGGTTAGCGGTGATGAGACTACTTGCTTGTTAGGTCTAGCAAGCCCATTGATAAATTTCCAGAATTCGCTTGAATTCTTCTGCTTACTAGCGTGGAATACTTTTGTCCAAATTGCCTGTTTTGCTTGATTTTTTTCACCCCATATTAGCTTCTTCAAATTTTGATTTAGTAGCTTCAAGTTTCCCAGGTTTTCAGCTTTTACCCCCTGTTTCTTCATTAGCCTGATAATCCTATTTCGATCTTTCTTCAATTTTATTATTGTATATGGCAGGTTTAAATGATATTCCTTGTCCGTGTTTGTTTTTTTCCGCTTTTGGTTCTTATTTGTTTGTGTTTTATTTTGCGTTATGGTCAGCATCCCAGTGAGGTTTTCCCATTGCTCTATCACTGTTTCTGGTGCATTTTCTTTAAAACATGCTTCCAAGAGCCTTTCCACCCGCTCATTCATTTCTTCTTTGTTTCCAACATTCCAGAACAGTTTTTTTTAGTTAGTTGTGCCAATACGCCCTTGGACAGTCTGATAAGCTTTGTTTGTATTTGTTCCAATGTTCGTTATAATTATCTGCTGGGCGTATTTACCTTTCATTTACTTACGTTAATTGGTACGAGGTATTGTTATGAAACATAAATAATGAGGTCATGGTGTAATCAATCCTGGAGTGTGCGTTATACCCAAAGTAACTATATGCTGGAGGCACATCCGTTTTTATTCTGCTGTTAAGAATTCGAAGTCCCATCGCTTCCATGTCCATTACAAATTTTTTTCCCATTCTATTCTTATTGGAGTTATTGTCTTTCCCTAGATCCTGCTCGGGAATTAGCCATTGGTGGTTTTGCGATTGCGTTGTATCATCTCTTATGTGGGGTGACATAGGTTGACGTTAAAGTCCCCGGTAATCAGTAAATTTGCTAGTGGATCCTCCAACATTTTATTAATTAGAACGTTGTTCAAGGTTACACAAATTGTCTCCCTACTCCAATTGGTAGGCAATATGTATACAGTAATCAGATATAATGTTTTAGATTTTTGGTTGTTTATTTTATAGTTTAGGTTACCTATTTGGATGTTTGTGGTATCTACTTCCACTTGCTCATGTTGTGCCTGTAAAGTATTAGAAATAAATATTGCCTGACCCCCACTAGCTCGCCCGAACCTTTGCTCTTTCTTTGCATGTTCATAGTTACCGGCGTATCCATGTAACAGAAATGGATTGGTTTCCCATGTTATGGATCTTACCTCTCAAACCATTAATGTTCCATGAACACATTCTTATTATTTCTGTGTTGTGACTGTTACCTCCTACTTGTGAAGGACTATCATATCATTGTTTAAGGGTGCTATGTAGTGCCATGTTTATCGATTTTTCATTTATTTCTAAATTTCTGTCTGCAGTGTCTTGCGGAAGGGTGGATACACTTTTCGTGGGAGATCTACCACGTGGATTTTTTAGGACTGAAACAATCTGTGTGTCTACTTTTTCGTGTTTTAATAATGTTTTATCCCCAATAAAAGGAGTAGGGTAAACCTCTGGGATTTGTTTGGTTAATACTATGCCCCAGGTTTTGAATGTCATTTGCTCGTTCATGATCTGTTCATCTACTGATGGTGATATTAATGTTATTAGCGTCGGAGTCTGGCTGCTATGTTTCTCCTCCATAAACTCAATAGAGATAATGTCCTCACTTACAATGTTAGTCAATGCTGGTATTGATTTCAATAGTCTGAGTATGTTCCCACGGTTAAGTATGTCGTGCCTGCCTCTTGACTGAAATTCCGGGGTAAATATACGTTTTTCACTGATCTTGGGGATTTGGTAGTTTGGGACTTCATTTTTCTCATTTTGCTTGGGTTTGTAGCTAATTGTTTTTAGCCCTTCCCTGCTTTTGATCTGTAGGTGGTCCCATCTCGGGGTTTTTGTAGGCCCATTGTTGTTTCTTAGTTTTCTGTCTGTAGTCTGGTTATCAGATCAGTTAGTTGGGCAAGTTTGTTATCAATTCCCGATTCATTGTTTGCCATCATTTTTATGATGTCAATTTGAATGTCCATTTTATTTGATTGGTAATGAAGAGCTTCTTGTGTGAGGGTTGAAGTTTGGTAAAAGATATCCCAGGATATCCTTGCTTCGTGATGTTTTATTCCCAATTCTGTGTTGTGGGCCATTTCACACTTAGTGTGTTTGATACCCCGGGGGGTTTTATGCTCCACCATATTTTTGTCAATAATATTTGAAGCTAAATCGTTATTTTCCAGAGATCCTTCAACATCTTCCCCCAAAATCTTGGTTTCTTTTGTTGTTTCATTGAGCATGTCTTTGCTGTTATCACTCCCATATACAGCCCTATGTTGATTTAGGTGTATTTCGCCTTTCTCAGGGGGTACGCACAAACGTTTATTTATTTCAACATTGACTTCACTAGGGAACCTTGATGACGCTTGCTCCATCCTATCTCCATAATGTTGTTGATTAGTTTCCGGAGTTTGTGAGTGCGGATTATTTGTGAGAGAGTGATCATCATTTGCCTTTGCATTTGCCTTGTCTCAGTCTTTGTACTGTGATTTTGCAGCTCTTTTGGGGGTTCTTGCTGCATTGACCATTGCAATTGCTCTCCAATCAGTATATCTAGGTCTACAATTTGGTTTTCATCATGGTTTTGTTCCATTTGCTTGCTGTTTTGTGTCATGTGAAGGGTTTCGCTACTAGTAGGTTTCATGGGGGTCTGTAGTTTGTCCTTGTTTGATTCTGATTTCATTGACATCAGAGCTCCGGTTGGGTCCTTCATTAAATGAAATGTATCCGGTATTTTACCAGATTTCTCAAACATCCGTGCATTAGGGAAGATAAGCGACTGGGACAGCCCTGAGGCATTGGTTTTTACCTTTTTTGATACCATAGATTGCTGTGTTCTTTTTGTGCGTTTTGTTGTTGTGCCTACAGTCCTAACCTTTCCTGATCTCATAGTGTTGTCTGTTTTATAGTTTCTAGTTTCTTTGTATCTGAGTTTAGTTTAGTTTCATGAGTGACACTCAGAAGCGCACCCTGCTGCTCCCCTCTTCGCGCTACACGTACCTGGTGGCACAGATCCGCACGCCCCCCCAAGCCTGTCTGCTCCCTCTGAGCGCTGCAGTGAAACCACTTCCTACACATGCAAAACACACAGACATGTGGAGCAGCTGCCGTCAGGGAGGGCGAGGTTGCGATGATTGCGGTATTGCCCTATAAGACAGATGCAGAGGCAGTGGGATTGCTTTGTCCTACTCAGAGTTACTTTTTTGCGCAGGTTAATGCATGTTCAATGCAGCTTACTGTAAATACATGCGTGCGTGTCATGAAAGTTCAGGAGCATGCAGCTTGTGGCTTTTGGTTTAAATAGGCAACGGTTCAATTGTTGGGGCTTAAAGTTCCGATCCAAGGCCCGGTGATTATCCTCCTCGTGCCTGTCGCCCCACCACTATCCCGTCAGTTGTTTGCCAGGTATTTCCTTGTATTTAGGGAGGGTGGGGCACGCCGCGGACATGCATCACGGGATTACCGTATTGCATCATGGTAAATGTAGTTTATCAAGTTTCATGGCCAGTGTCCGTATCCCTATACACGTGTTTCGAGATTCTTTTCTCTTCAGTAGGGAAAAAAGATCATTGGTTCCTGTGCATGCTGCCGTCATCTTATCAGGAACATTACCACTCTCAGCATGCGTTGAGCGCCCCTGAGCTCGTCAGCTCGTGGCCCGTGGGAGCCATTTTAAATGTTAATGGAGGGTGGAACACGCCGCGGACATGCACCACGGGATTACCTTATGGCATCATGGTAAATGTAGTTTTCAAAGTTGCTTGCTTCAGATAAGTTTATCAAGTTTCATGGCCAGTGCCCGTATTCCTATTCACATGTTTCAAGATTCTTCTCTCTTCAGTAGGGAAAAAACGTCATAGGTTCCTGTGAATGCTGCCGTCATCTTATCAGGAATATTACCACCCTCAGCATGCATTGTGCGCCCCTTAGCTCGTCAGATCGTGGGAGCCATTTTAAACATTCAGGGAGGGTGGGGCATGCCGCGGACATGCACCACGGGATTACCTTATTGCATCATGGTAAATGTAGTTTTCAAAGTTGCTTGCTTCAGATAACTTTATCAAGTTTCATGGCCAGTGCCCGTATCCCTATGCACGTGTTTCGAAATTCTTCTCTCTTCAGTAGGGAAAAAAGTTCATAGGTTCCTGTGCATGCTGCCGTCATCTTATCAGGAATATTACCACTCTCAGCATGCGTTGCGCGCCCCTGAGCTCGTCAGCACGTGGCCCGTGGGAGCCATTTTAAAAATTCAGGGAGGGTGGGGCATGCTGCGGACATGCACCGCTGGATTACCTTATTGCATCATGGTAAATGTAGTTTTCAAAGTTGCTTGCTTCAGATACGTTTATCAAGTTTCATGGCCAGTGCCCGTATCCCTATGCACGTGTTTCGAGATTCTTCTCTCTTCAGTAGGGAAAAAAGTTCATAGGTTCCTGTGCATGCTGCCGTCATCTTATCAGGAATATTACCACTCTCAGCATGCGTTGCGCGCCCCTGAGCTCGTCAGCTCGTGCCCCGTGGGAGCCATTTTAAACATTCAGGGAGGGTGGAGCATGCCGCGGACCTGCACCACGGGATTACCTTATTGCATCATGGTAAATGTAGTTTTCAAACTTGCTTGCTTCAGATAAGTTTATCAAGTTTCATTGCCAGTGCCCGTATCCCTATACACAAGTTTCGAGATTCTTCTCTCTTCAGTAGGGAAAAAAGTTCATAGATTCCTGTGCATGCTGCCGTCATCTTATCAGGAATATTACCACTCTCAGCATGTGTTGCGTGCCCCTGAGCTCATGAGCTCATGGCCCGTGGGAGCCATTTTAAACATTCAGGGAGGGTGGGGCACGCCACGGACATGCACCACGGAATTACCTTATTGTATCATGGTAAATGTAGTTTTCAAAGTTGCTTGCTTCAGATAAGTTTACCAAGTTTCATGGCCAGTGCCCGTATCCCTATACACATGTTTCGAGATTCTTCTCTCTTCAGTAGGGAAAAAAGTTCATAGGTTTCTGTGCATGCTACCGTCATCTTATCAGGAATATTACCACTCTCAGCATGCGTTGTGCGCCCCTGAGCTCGCCAGCTCGTGGCCCGTGGGAGCCATTTTAAACATTCAGGGAGGGTGGGGCATGCCGCGGACATGCACTACGGGATTACCTTATTGCATTATGGTAAATGTAGTTTTCAAAGTTGCTTGCTTTAGATAAGTTTATCAAGTTTCATGGCCAGTGCCCGTATTCCTATACACGTGTTTCGAGATTCTTCTCTCTTCAGTAGGGAAAAAAGTTCATAGGTTCCTGTGAATGCTGCCGTCATTTTATCAGGAATATTACCACTCTCAGCATGCGTTGCGTGCCCCTTAGCTTGTCAGATCGTGGGAGCCATTTTAAACATTCAGGGAGGGTGGGGCATGCTGCGGACATGCACCACTGGATTACCTTATTGCATCATGGTAAATGTAGTTTTCAAAGTTGCTTGCTTCAGATACGTTTATCAAGTTTTATGGCCAGTGCCTGTATCCCTATGCACGTGTTTTGAGATTCTTCTCTCTTCAGTAGGGAAAAAAGTTCATAGGTTCCTGTGCATGCTGCCGTCATCTTATCAGGAATATTACCACTCTCAGCATGCGTTGCGCGCCCCTGAGCTCGTCAGCTCATGCCCCGTGGGAGCCATTTTAAACATTCAGGGAGGGTGGAGCATGCCGCGGACCTGCACCACGGGATTACCTTATTGCATCATGGTAAATGTAGTTTTCGAAGTTGCTTGCTTCAGATAAGTTTATCAAGTTTTTTGTCCAGTGCCCGTATCCCTGTACACGTGTTTCGAGATTCTTCTCTTTTCAGTAGGGAAAAAAGTTCATAGGTTCCTGTGCATGCTGCCGTCATCTTATCAGGAATATTACTACTCTCAGCATGCGTTGCGTGCCCCTGAACTCGTCAGCTCGTAGCCCGTGGGAGCCATTTTAAACATTTAGGAAGGGTGGGGCACGCCGCGGCCATGCACCACGGGATTACCTTATTGCATCATGGTAAATGTAGTTTTCAAAGTTGCTTGCCTCAGATAAGATTATCAAGTTTCATGGCCCTTGCCCGTATCCCTATACACGTGTTTCGATATTCTGCTCTATTCAGTGGGGAAAAAAGTTCATAGGTTCCTGTGCATGCTGCCGTCATCTTATCAGGAATATTACCACTCTCAGCATGCATTGTGCGCCTCTGAGCTCGCCAGCTCATGGCCCGTGGAAGCCATTTTAAACATTCAGAGAGGGTGGGGCACACCGCGGACATGCACCACGGGATTACCTTATTGCATCATGGTAAATGTAGTTTTCAAAGTTGCTTGCTTCAGATAAGATTATCAAGTTTCATGGCCAGTGCCGGAATCCCTATACACATGTTTCGAGATTCTTCTCTCTTCAGTAGGGAAAAAAGTTCATAGGCACCTGTGCATGCTGCTGTCATCTTATCAGGAATTTTACCACTCTCAGCATGCGTTGCGCGCCCCTTAGCTCGTCAGCTCGTGGCCCGTGGGAGCCATTTTAAACATTAAGGGAGGGTGGAGCACGCCGCAGACATGCACCACGGGATTACCTTATTGCATCATGGTAAATGTCGTTTTCAAAGTTGTTTGCTTCAGATAAGTTTATCAAGTTTCATGGCCAGTGCCCGTATCCCTATGCACGTGTTTTGAGATTCTTCTCTCTTCAGTAGGGAAAAAAGTTCATAGGTTCCTGTGCATGCTGCCATCATCTTATCACAAATATTACCACTCTCAGCATGCGTTGCGTGCCCCTTAGCTCGTCAGATCGTGAGAGCCATTTTAAACATTCAGGGAGGGTGGGGCATGCCGCGGACATGCACCACGGGATTACCTTATTGCATCATGGTAAATATAGTTTTCAAAGTTGCTTGCTTCTGATAAGTTTATCAAGTTTCATGGCCAGTGCCCGTATCCCTAGGCACGTGTTTCGAGATTCTTCTCTCTTCAGTAGGGAAAAAAGTTCATAAGTTCCTGTGCATGCTGCCGTCATCTTATCAGGAATATTACCACTCTCAGCATGGGTTGCGCACCCCTGAGCTCATCAGCTCATGGCCCGTGGGAGCCATTTTAAACATTCAGAGAGGGTGGAGCACGCCGCGGACATGCACCACGGGATTACCTTATTGCATCATGGTAAATGTAGTTTTCAAAGTTGCTTGCTTCAGATAAGTTTATCAAGTTTCATGGCCAGTTCCCATATCCCTATACATGTGTTTCGAGATTCTTCTCTCTTCAGTAGGGAAAAAAGTTCATAGGTTCTTGTGCACGCTGCCGTCATCTTATCAGGGATATTACCACTCTCAGCATGCGTTGCGCGCCCCTGAGCTCGTCAGCTCGTGGCCCTTGGGAGCCATTTTAAACATTCAGGGAGGGTGGGGCACGCCGCGGACAAGCACAACGGGATTACCTTATTGCATCATGGTAAATATAGTGTTCAAAGTTGCTTGCTTCAGATAAGTTTATCAAGGTTCATGGCCAGTTCCCGTATCCCTATACATGTGTTTCGAGATTCTTCTCTCTTCAGTAGGGAAAAAAGTTCATAGGTTCTTGTGCACGCTGCCGTCATCTTATCAGGGATATTACCACTCTCATCATGCGTTGCGTGCACCTGAGTTCGTCAGCTCGTGGCCCGTGGGAGACATTTTAAACATTCAGGGAGGGTGGGGCACGCCACGGACATGCACCATGGGATTACCTTATTGCATCATGGTAAATGTTGTTTTCAAAGTTGCTTGCTTCAGATAAGTTTATCATGTTTCATGGCCAGTGCCGGTATCCTTATACACGTGTTTCGAGATTCTTCTCTCTTCAGTAGGGAAAAAAGTTCATAGGTACCTGTGCATGCTGCCGTCATCTTATCAGGAATGTTACCACTCTCAGCATGCGTTGCGCCCCCCTGAGCTCGTCAGCTCGTGGCCGTGGGAGTCATTTTAAACATTAAGGGAGGGTGGGGCATGCCGTGGACATGCACCACTGGATTACCTTATTGCATCATGGTAAATGTAGTTTTCAAAGTTGCTTGCTTCAGATAAGTTTATCAAGTTTTATGGCCAGTGCCCGTATCCCTATACACGTGTTTCGAGATTCTTCTCTCTTCAGTAGGGAAAAAAGTTCATAGGATCCTGTGAATGCTTCTGTCATCTTATCAGGAATATTATCATTCTCAGCATGCGTTGCTCGCCCTTGAGCTCATTAGCTCTTGGCCCGTGGGAGCCATTTTAAACATTCAGGGAGGGTGGAGCACACCGCGGACATGCACCACGGGATTACCTTATTGCATCATGGTAAATGTAGTTTTCAAAGTTGATTGCTATAGATAAATTTATCAAGTTTTATGGCCAGTGCCCGTATCTCTATACACGTGTTTCGCGATTCTTCTCTCTTCAGTAGGGAAAAAAGTTCATAGGTTCCTGTGAATGCTGCCGTCATCTTATCAGGAATATTACCACTCTCAGCATGCGTTGCTCGCCCCTTAGCTCGTCAGATCGTGAGAGCCATTTTAAACATTCAGGGAGGGTGAGGCATGCCGCAGACATGCACCACAGGATTACCTTATTGCATTATGGTAAATGTAGTTTTCAAAGTTGCTTGCTTCAGATAAGTTTATCAAGTTTTATGGCCAGTGCCCGTATCCCTATACACGTGTTTCGAGATTCTTCTCTCTTCAGTAGGGAAAAAAGTAAATAGGTTCCTGTGCATGCTGCCATCATCTTATCAGGAATATTACCACTCTCAGCATGAGTTGCGCGCCCCTGAGCTTGTCAGCTCGTGGGAGCCATTTTAAACATTCAGGGAGGTTGAGGCATGCCTTGGACATGCACCACGGGATTACCTTATTGCATCATGGTAAACGTAGTTTTCAAAGTTGCTTGCTTCAAATGAGTTTATCAAGTTTCATGGCCAGTTCCCGTATCCCTATACACGTGTTTCGAGATTATTCTCTCTTCAGTAGGGAAAAAAGTTCATAGGTTACTGTGCATGCTGCCGTCATCTTATCAGGAATATTACCACTCTCAGCATGTGTTGCGTACCCCTGAGCTCGTCAGCTCGTGGCCCGTGGTAGCCATTTTAAACATTCAGGGAGGGTGGGGCACGCCACGGACATGCACCACGGGATTACCTTATTGCATCATGGTAAATGAAGTTTTCAAAGTTCCTTGCTTCAGATAAGTTTATCAAGTTTCATGGCCAGTGCCCGTACCCCTGTACACATGTTTCGAGATTCTTCTCTCTTCAGTAGGGAAAAAAGTTTGTAGGTTCCTGTGCATGCTACCGTCATCTTATCAGGAATATTGCCACTCTCAGCATGCATTGTGCGCCCCTGAGCTCGCCAGCTCGTGGCCCGTGGGAGCCATTTTAAACATTAAGGGTGGGTGTAGCACGCCGCGGACATGCACCACAGGATTACCTTATTGCATCATGGTAAATGTAGTTTTCAAACGTGCTTGCTTCAGATAAGTTTATCAAGTTTCTTGGCCAGTGCCCGTATTCCTATACACGTGTTTCGAGATTCTTCTCTCTTCAGTAGGGAAAAAAGTTCATAGGTTCCTGTGAATGCTGCTATCATCTTATCAGGAATATTACCACTCTCAGCATGCATTGCGCGCCCCTTAGCTCGTCAGATCGTGGGAGCCATTTTAAACATTCAGGGAGGGTGGGGCATGTCGCGGACATGCACAATGGGATTACCTTATTGCATCATGGAAAATGTAGTTCTTCTCTCTTCATTAGGGAAAAAAGTTCATAAGTTCCTGTGCATGCTGCCGTCATCTTATCAGGAATATTACCACTCTCAGCATGTGTTGCGTACCCCTGAGCTCGTCAGCTCGTGGCCCGTGGTAGCCATTTTAAACATTCAGGGAGGGTGGGGCACGCCACGGACATGCACCACGGGATTACCTTATTGCATCATGGTAAATGAAGTTTTCAAAGTTCCTTGCTTCAGATAAGTTTATCAAGTTTCATGGCCAGTGCCCGTACCCTTGTACACATGTTTCGAGATTCTTCTCTCTTCAGTAGGGAAAAAAGTTTGTAGGTTCCTGTGCATGCTACCGTCATCTTATCAGGAATATTACCACTCTCAGCATGCATTGTGCGCCCCTGAGCTCGCCAGCTCGTGGCCCGTGGGAGCCATTTTAAACAATCAGGGAGGGTGGGGCACGCCGCGGACATGCACCACGGGATTACCTTATTGCATCATGGTAAATGTAGTTTTCAAAGTTGCTTGCTTCAGATAAGTTTATCAAGTTTCATGGCCAGTGCCGGTATCCCTATACTCGTGTTTCGAGATTCTTCTCTCTTAAGTAGGGAAAAAAGTTCATAGGTACCTGTGCATGCTGCCGTCATCGTAACAGGAATATTACCACTCTCAGCATGCGTTGCGCGCCCCTGAGCTCGTCAGTTCGTGGCCCGTGGGAGCCATTTTAAACATTAAGGGTGGGTGTAGCACGACGCGGACATGCACCACAGGATTACCTGATTGCATCATGGTAAATGTAGTTTTCAAAGTTGCTTGCTTCAGATAAGTTTATCAAGTTTCATGGCCAGTGCCCGTATTCCTATACACGTGTTTCGAGATTCTTCTCTCTTCAGTAGGGAAAAAAGTTCACAGGTTCCTGTGAATGCTGCTATCATCTTATCAGGAATATTACCACTCTCAGCATGCATTGCGCGCCCCTTAGCTCGTCAGATCGTGGGAGCCATTTTAAACATTCAGGGAGGGTGGGGCATGTCGCGGACATGCACCATGGGATTACCTTATAGCATCATGGAAAATGTAGTTCTTCTCTCTTCAGTAGGGAAAAAAGTTCATAAGTTCCTGTGCATGCTGCCGTCATCTTATCAGGAATATTACCACTCTCAGCATGCGTTGCGCGACCCTGAGCTTGTCAGCTCGTGGCAGCCATTTTAAACATTCAGGGAGGGTGGGGCATGCCGCGGACATGCACAATGGGATTACCTTATTGCATCATGGTAAATGTAGTTTTCAAAGTTGCTTGCTTCAGATAAGTTTATCAAGTTTCATGGCCTGTGCCCGTATCCCTATGCACGTGTTTCGAGATTCTTCTCTCTTCAGTAGGGAAAAAAGTTCTTAGGTTCCTGTGCATGCTGCCGTCATCTTATCAGAAATATTACCACTCTCAGCATGAGTTGCGCACCCCTGAGCTCGTCAGCTTGTGGCCCGTGGGAGCCATTTTAAACATTCAGGGAGGGTGGGGCACGCCGCGGACATGCAGCACGGGATTACCTTATTGCATCATGGTAAATGTAGTTTTCAAAGTTGCTTGCTTCAGATAAGTTTATCAAGTTTCATGGCCAGTGCCCGTATCCCTAAACACGTGTTTCGAGATTCTTCTCTCTTCCGTAGGGAAAAAAGTTCATAGGTTCCTGTGAATGCTGTCGTCATCTTATCAGGAATATTACCACTCTCAGCATGCGTTGCGCTCCCCTTAACTCGTCAGATCGTGGGAGCCATTTTAAACATTCAGGGAGGGTGGGGCATGCCGCGGACATGCACCACTGGCTTACCTTATTGCATCACTTTCTCATAACCTTAATGTTAGGTTTACCTACTAAACCACCAAAAACAAAGGGCAGCTCACTTGATTTCAAAGCGCGCTTGGAGACTAATTAAGGAGGCCAGCTTTGATATGTATTTCCAAGAGGTCAACATCGAGCTCTGTGATGACTCATCGGTATGCTCAGATGTAGCATCGCTAGATTCTGAAGTACTCCAAACATTAAACAAATTAGCCCCTATGAGAAAATCCAGAACACGAGTACATATGGAAAAATGGTACACTCCCCAATTAAAAAATCTTAAAAGAGAATGCCAAAAACTCAAGCATTCATGGAGACAGTCCAAAGAATATGTAGCTATGCTTAGTTACATGCTCAAGCGGAAACTTTTTCAACCTTGCTGTAAAAAATGCAAAAAAGAACCACTTTTCACAACGCATTTATGGCAACTGTAACTCAGCAAAGGAGCTCTTTAAAATAGTGAAGGATCTCAGTAAACCCGCTAGCACCTTCCAAACACTTGTTCCCTCAGAAGAGGCATGCAAACGAATAAATACTTTCTTTACAGAAAAAATAGGGAAAATGTATTCGACCTTTACCCCCCAACGACTCCAAAGCAACACTGGCAAGCCCCCTGATACAGTGACCAAATCCAAAATTGTATTAGGTCTCCAAACTCAAAACCCACACCAACCTTAGCCAGTTTTGCATCATTTACTCCGGATGAGGTCCTAAACACTATGTACACAGGTAAATCCGGCTCTCCACTGGATCCTTGCCCCCACTTCGTGTTTTCAAAAATCGCCCCCACACTCTGTCCCTTGATCACACAACTGTTCAATAAATCTCTAAAAACTGCAACCTTCCCAGACGTTTGAAAACACGCGTCAGTGGTACCTCTCCTAAAGAAAGCCGGATTGGACATCTCAAATCCTGAAAACTATCGACCCATTTCCCAGCTCCCCTACCTCTCTAAAGTTCTAGAGAAGCTGGTCAATGGACAACTGACCAGCTACCTAGAAACAAACCTTCTCTTAGACCCTTCACAGACAGGTTTTAGGGTCAATAATAGTACAGAGGCAACGCTGCTGGCAGTGTCGGACAGTTTCAGAACCTCCACCAATCAAGGTGGGGCGGTGGCACTGATACTGCTTGACCTGTCAGCGGCGTTTGACACGGACTCCCATAATTGTCTGCTGGACATTCTTCGCAGCAAGGGAGTCACATCCTTTGCATTACACTGGCTGCATTCATTTCCGAGCAATCGTACCCAGGCAGTACACATGGGACAATTCCACTCCAAATCTAGCTCCATCAGCTGCGGAGTCCCCCAAGGGGCCTCATTAAGCCCCATTCTCTTCAATGTCTATATGTCATCTCTATCCGATATTGGAAGGAAGTGGGGCATTGGCGTCTGCTCTTACGCCGATGACGTGCAGCTGATGGTGGCCCTAGATGAAAATCCGGAGATTATTAAATCTAAATTGCATAAGTATCTCTCAGAAATGGCCCAGTGGATGCACTCGCACTGCCTAAAGTTGAATGCTGGGAAATGGTAGATCTTACTGTTTGGTGGTGCCAAATGTGTGTGGGATATCTCGTGGTGGACACCCTCATTAGGAATGGCTCCGCCCAGAAACAACACGCTAGGAACTTAGGCGCCATCATGGATGATGCCCTATCTATGAAAGATCATGTGCGAGTTCTCTGCGGGAAAGGTTTCGCAATCCTGAAACTTTTAGCCAGATTGTTTCCTTGGATCCCCATGTACTGCAGACGTGCTGTCACACAGACTCTGCTGATCAGTCGCCTGGACTATGGTAATGCGCTCTTTGTGGGGATGAATGAGCACCTGTTTACATGTCTGCAGGTACTGCAAAACTCTGCAGCTAAACTTATATACAATAAAGGGAAGTTTGACTCTGCTTCGGACTGCCTGAAAAAAATTCATTGGTTACCCATGTGCCAAAGATCGGTTTTTAAGCTGCTCTGTCATGCACACAGGACTCTCTATAAAACCGGCCCTCTTACCCTCCAGAGTGAGATTGAATTCTATGTTCCTGCTAGGAACTTACGCTCTCTTCAGTCTGCCATAGCAAGAACCAAGCACATATATAAAGCTAGGACTGGTGGACGCTCATTCTCCTACTTGGCTGCAAGGAAATGGAATGAGCTCCCCCTCGACTTAAGCCTTACCACTAACTACCTCCTGTTCCAAAAGAAATTAAAGACCCTCCTCTTCCCCAAACTCTAATGTTCATTTCAGTACAGCTCGCAGTAGTTTCAGTACTGGTATAAACGCCTTGATATCCCCTGGGATGAGTGTTGCACTCTACAAATACCATAAATAAATAAATGAATAAATGTTAAATGTAGTTTTCAAAGTTGCTTGCTTCAGATAAGTTTATCAAGTTTCATGGCCAGTGCCCGTATCCCTATGCATGTGTTTTGAGATTCTTCTCTCTTCAGTAGGGAAAAAAGTTCATAGGTTGCTGTGCATGCTGCCGTCATCTTATCAGGAATATTACCACTCTCAGCATGCGTTGCGCGTCCCTGAGCTTGTCAGCTCGTGGGAGCCATTTTAAACATTCAGGGAGGGTGGAGCACACCGCGGACATGCACCACAGGATTACCTTATTGCATCATGGTAAATGTAGTTTTCAAAGTTGCTTGCTTCAGATAAGTTTATCAAGTTTTATGGCCAGTGCCCGTATCCCTATACACGTGTTTCGAGATTCTTCTCTTTTCAGTAGGGAAAAAAGTTCAAAGGTTCCTTTGCATGCTGCCGTCATATTATCAGGAATATTACCACTCTCATCATGAGTTGCGCGCCCCTGAGCTTGTCAGCTCGTGGAAGCCATTTTAAACATTCAGGGAGGGTGGGGCATGCCGCGGACATGCACCACGGGATTACCTTATTGCATCATGGTAAATGTAGTTTTCAAAGTTGCTTGCTTCAGATAAGTTTATCAAGTTTCATGGCCAGTGCCCGTATCCCTATGCACGTGTTTGTTCTCCGGCATCCTGGCCGCGTGCCTCAGCCCGTTTATGGACGGCATCATTGAACCCGACCAGGTGGGCTTCGTCCCGACGCAACAGGGTGGCGAAAACACCAAGAGGCTCCTACATCTGATGGACTCAGTGCACTGGTCCTGCACGCAGGCCTGCTTCCTCTCCATAGACGCCGAGAAGGCATTCGACCGGGTCGACTGGTCGTACATGTTTGCGTTCCTGAAGACATTTGGGCTGGGGGACTCCTATGTCAACTGGGTTCGTTGCCTCTATGCTTCCCCCCAGGCCGCGGTGAGGGTGAATGGCTGCAGGTCTAAATATTTTCCTATCACACGCGGGATGCGGCAGGGTTGCCCCCTGTCGCCCCTGCTTTTCGCGCTCTACATGGAGCCGTTCACTCAGCGTCTTCGGGGCAACGCAGCCGTACAGGGGATCCGTTTTGGTGCAGAGGAACACAAAGTGAGCCTCTTCGCTGATGACGTGAATCTGTCCCTCACCCACCCGCGCTCTTCTTTGAGACATCTTTCCCATGAGCTGCGGGAATTTGGATCGGTGGCCGGCTTTAAGGTCAACTACTCGAAATCCCAAATTCTAAATCTTTCGGCGGAAGAGGTCTGGGATCTTCAGAAGGACTTTGAATTTCAATGGGTCCACACAGACATCCCGTACTTGGGGATCCAATTGGCAGCCACAATTCCGCAGACTGTTGCCCCCAACTACAGGCTCCTTCTGGACCACAAGGCTAAGTCTGTTTCGGACTGGTCCCGGCTGCAATTGGCCTGGTTTGGCCGCTTGGCTGCGATAAAGATGACAATCCTCCCTCGTATCCTCTATCTTTTTCAGTTGCTGCCCCTGCGCCCCCCCACCGGGAGCCCTGAGGAAGTTGCAGAGATTGCTTTCCACATTCTTGTGGAATCATATTCGGCCCCGAGTTGCGTTCGCCCAGATAACAGCGCCCAGGGATGAGGGTGGCCTGAACTTCTCTTGTGTAGAGTCATACTATCAGGCATTGTGCCTGCGCTTTTTCCTTGAATGGAATAGGCCCTTGTCCAGCAAGCACTGGCTCTTTATGGACCAGACGGTGGCGGGCCGTAACATCTGGCGCGAACTCTGGCTCCTGCATAAACATAGGGCCTGGGGCCTGTACTCGTCGCCGGTTACTTTGCCGACGATGGCTGCGTGGGACCGGCTGGCGTACAGGCGTGGCTGGACCACCTTCCCGTCACCTCTGACGCCTATAGTGGATAACCCGGAGTTTCCCCCGGGATGCGCCTCGCCAGTGTTTTTTGAGTGCTGGAGGGAGCTGGGCTGTAAGAGAGTGGGCCACCTCTTTCAACCTGAGGGGCTGATCCCGTTCTCCACCCTCCGCCGAGAAAACTTTGAGCTACGCGAGTCGGACGCCTTTCCTTACTCGCAAGTAGCGCACTGGGTAACGCTTCCTACTAACATTGCAGAAAAGTCGCGTCCCATGACAACCTTAGAGCGCTGGTTAGTCTTTAAGAAGGATGACCGCAGACTTATCTCTGAACTCTATGCTTTCATCATGAAGCATCCACACACACAGCGCACCAAGGAGCAGGTTCGGTGGGAGACGGAGCTGGGCCGCCCACTGACCCGCAAGGAATGGGACAGGGTGCATTACTGCGCACATCATACTGCAGCTAACGTTGCTGGGGCTGAGGCTGCTTTCAAAATAGTGTCCTACTGGTATCACGTGGCCAGGATCCACGGGTGGGACCATAAATGTTCGAGTCTTTGTTGGAGGGGCTGTGGTGCGACAGGTGCCTTGACTCATCTGCTTTGGCACTGTCCCAAGCTAGTGCGCTACTGGCGGGAAGTTCTGGACGACATAGACAATGCTTTTGGTATTACCTTTCCCAGAGCCCCGGAGCATGTGCTACTAGGTCTACCTCACCCTAAGGCGTTCCCCCTGTGCTCCCTGCGGGTTTGACAGATAGCCCAGGCTCTTCTGGCAGCGCGCTTAGTCATCCTTGCACAGTGGCGTTCGCCCGCAGCCTCCGACCTGAGGGACTGGATCAGGCGGCTTTGGTTGCTGTTGGGCATGGAGACAATCTCCCTATGTGTGGATGGTAAAGGGGACACGTATGCGGAGCTCTGGGCTCCATTTATACACTTGCTGTCACGGGACCTGCGGGAGGTAACATGCCCTACATTTTTACAGGTTTTACAGCTTATAGCATTGGAACCGGCAGGGGCGAGCTCTTGAGGGCCTGGGAGTTGCTCTTTGGGAGTGGCAAGGTTCCGGGGAGTGAGGGTGCAGTTGTAGGTGCGGGTAAGGCTGATGTGGAGTGGGAGGACAGGTGGGAGGGAGGGGGGTCCTGGGGAGGGGGGAGATGGTGGGGGTGGGTAGGTCTTTGTTTCTTTATTGGTGTTTATTTTTCTGTCTTTATAAAACGCAGCATTGATGTCCGAACTGGTTGCACCACTTGGCTGACAGTCCATCCTCGCCAGGTTGCCCTCCAGGTTGTAGACCCTATGGCTGTGTTTCTGCGTTGTCTTCCCACGCTCAGCCGGCCGGTGGCTGTAGGCAGTCTAGCTGTGTTTACTGATGTATGTCTGCTGAATAAAAATTTTTGATTCTAAAATGGCTCCCACGGGCCACGAGCTGACGAGCTCAGGGGTGAGCAACGCATGCTGAGAGTGGTAATATCCCTGATAAGATGACGGCAGCATGCACAGAAACCTATGAACTTTTTTCCCTACTGAAGAGAGAAGAATCTAGAAACACGTGTATAGGGATACGGGCACTGGCCATGAAACTTGATAAACTTATCTGAAGCAAGCAACTTTGATAACTACATTTACCATGATGAAATAAGGTAATCTCGTTGTGCATGTCCGCGGCGTGCCCCACCCTCCCTGAATGTTTAAAATGGCTCCCACGGGCAACAATCTGACTAGCTCAGGGGCGCGCAACGCATGCTGAGAGTGGTAATATCCCTGATAACATGACGGCAGCATGCACAGACACCTATGAACTTTTTTCCTTACTGAAGAGAGAAGAATCTCGAAACACGTGTATAGGGATACGGGCACTGGCCACAAAATTTGATAAACTTATCTGAAGCAAGCAACTTTGAAAGCTACATTTACCATGATGCAATAAGGTAATCCCGTTGTGCATGTCCGCAGCATGCCGCACCCTCCCTGAATGTTTAAAATGGCTCCCACGGGCCACGAGCTGACGAGCTCAGGGGCGGCAATGCATGCTGAGAGTGGAAATATCCCTGATAAGATGACGGCAGCATGCACAGGAACCTATGAACTTTTTCCCTACTGAAAAAAGAAGAATCTCGAAACACGTGAATAGGGATACGGGCACTGGCCATGAAACTTGATACATTTATCTGAAGCAAGCAACTTTGAAAACTACATTTACCATGATGCAATAAGGTAATCCCGTTGTGCATGTCCCCGGCGTGCCCCACCCTCCCTGAGTGTTTAAAATGGCTCCCACAGGCCACGAGCTGACGAGCTCGGGGATGCGCATTGCATGCTGAGAGTGGTAATATCCCTGATAAGATGACGGCAGCATACACAGGAACCTATGAACCTTTTTCCCTACTGAAGAGAGAAGAATCTCGAAAAACGTGTATAGGGATACGGGCACTGGCCATGAAACTTGATAAACTTATCTGAAGCAAGCAACTTTGAAAACTACATTTACCATGATGCAATAAGGTAAGCCCGTTGTGCATGTCCGCGACGTGCCCCACCCTCCCTGAATGTTTAAATGGCTCCCACGGGCCACGAGCTGACGAGCTCAGTGGCGCGCAACTCATGCTGAGAGTGGGAATATCCCTGATAAGAAGACGGCTGCATGCACAGGAACCTATGAACTTTTTTCCCTACTGAAGAGAGAAGAATCTCGAAACACGTGTATAGGGATGCGGGCACTGGCCATGAATCTTGATAAACCTATCTGAAGCAAGCAACTTTGAAAACTACATTCACCATGATGCAATAAGGTAATCCCGTTGTGCCTGTCCGCGGTGTGCCCCACCCTCCCTGAATGTTTAAAATGGCTCCCACGGGCCACGAGCTGACGAGCTCAGTGGCGCCCAACGCATGCTGAGAGTAGTAATATCCCTGATAAGATGACAGCAGCATGCACAGGAACCTTTGAACTTTTTTCCCTACTGAAGAGAGAAGAATCTCAAAACACGTGTGTAGGGATACGGGCACTGACCATGAATCTTGATAAACTTATCTGAAGCAAGCAACTTTGAAAACTACATTGACCATGATGCAATAAGGTAATCCCGTTGTGCATGTCCGCGGCGTGCCCCACTGTCCCTGAATGTTTAAAATGGCTCCCACGGGCCATGAGCTGACGAGCTCAGGGGCGCTTAACGCATGCTGAGAGTGGTAATATCCCTGATAAGATGACGGCAGCATGCACTGGAACATATGAACTTTTTTCCCTACTGAAGAGAGAAGAATCTCGAAACACGTGTCTAGGGATGTGGGCACTGGCCATGAAACTTGATAAATTTATCTGAAGCAAGCAACTTTGAAAACTACATTTATCATGATGCAATAAGGTAATCCCGTTGTGCATGTCCGCAGCGTGCTCCACCCTCCCTGAATGTTTAAAATGGCTCCCACGGGCCATGAGCTGACGAGCTCAGGGGAGAGCAACGCATGCTGAGAGTGGTAATATCCCTGATAATATGACGGCAGCATGCACAGGAACCTATGAACTTTTTTCCCTACTGAAGAGAGAACAATCTCGAAACACTTGTATAGGGATACGGGCACTGGCCATGAAACTTGATAAACTTATCTGAAGCAAGCAACTTTGAACACTATATTTACCATGATGGAATAAGGTAATCCCGTTGTGCTTGTCCGCGGCGTGCCCCACCCTCCCTCAATGTTTAAAATGGTTCCCACGGGCCACGAGCTGACGAGCTCAGGGGCGCGCAACGCATGCTGAGAGTGGTAATATCCCTGATAAGATGACGGCAGCGTGCACAAGAACCTATTAACTTTTTTCCCTACTGAAGAGAGAAGAATCTCGAAACACGTGTATAGGGATACGGGCACTGGCCATGAACCTTGATAAACTTATCTGAAGCAAGCAACTTTGAAAACTACATTTACCATGATGCAATAAGGTAATCCCGTTGTGCATGTCCGCGACGTGCCCATCCCTCCCTGAATGTTTAAAATGGCTCCCACGGGCCAAGAGCTGACGAGCTCAGTGGCGCCCAACGCATGCTGAGAGTAGTAATATCCCTGATAAGATGACGGCAGCATGCACAGGAACCTATGAACTTCTTTCCCTACTGAAGAGAGAAGAATCTTGAAACACGTGAATAGGGATATGGGCACTGGCCATGAAACTTGATAAACGTATCTGAAGCAAGTAACTTTGAAAACTACATTTACCATGATGCAATAAGGAAATCCCGTTGTGCATGTCCGCGGCGTGCCCCACAGTCCCTGAGTGTTTAAAATGGCTCCCACGGGCCAGGAGCTGACGAGCTCAAGGTGCACAACGCATGCTGAGAGTGGTAATATCCCTGATAAGATGACGGCAGCATGCACAGGATCCTAAGAACTTTTTTCCCCACTGAAGAGAGAAGAATCTCGAAAAACGTGTATAGGGATACGGGCACTGGCCATGAAACTTGATAAACTTATCTGAAGCAAGCAACTTTGAAAACCACATTTACCATGATGCAATAAGGTAATCCCGTTGAGCATGTCCGCGGCGTCCCCCACCCTCCCTGAATGTTTAAAATGGCTCCCACAGGCCACGAGCTGACGAGCTCAGGGGCGTGCAACGCATGCTAAGAGTGGTAATATCCTTGATAAGATGACGGCAGCATGCACAGGAACCTATGAACCTTTTTCCCTACTGAAGAGTGAAGAATCTCAAAACACGTGTATAGGGATACGGGCACTGGCAATGACCTTGATAAACTTATCTGAAGAAAGCAACTTTGAAAACTACATTTACCATGATGCAATAAGGTAATCCCTTTGTGCATGTCTGCAGCGTGCCCCACCCTCCCTGAATGTTTAAAATAGCTCCCATGGGCCACGAGCTGACGAGCTCCAGGGAGCGCAACGCATGCTGAGAGTGGTAATATCCCTGATAAGATGACGGCAGCATGCACAGGAACCGATTAACTTTTTTCCCTACTGAAGAGAGAAGAATCTCGAAACATGTGTATAGGGATATGATTACTGGCCATGAAACTTGATAAACTTATCTGAAGCAAGCAACTTTGAAAACGACATTTACCATGATGCAATAAGGTAATCCCGTTGTGAATGTCCGCGGCGTGCCCCACCCTCCCCGAATGTTCAAAATGGCTCCCACGGGCCACGAGCTGACGAGCTCAGGGGTGCGCAACGCATGCTGAGAGTGGTAATATCCCTGATAAGATGACAGCAGCATGCACAGGAACCTTTGAACTTTTTTCCCTACTGAAGAGAGAAGAATCTCGAAACACGTGTGTAGGGATACGGGCACTGACCATGAATCTTGATAAACTTATCTGAAGCAAGCAACTTTGAAAACTACATTGACCATGATGCAATAAGGTAATCCCGTTGTGCATGTCCGCGGCGTGCCCCACTGTCCCTGAATGTTTAAAATGGCTCCCACGGGCCATGAGCTGACGAGCTCAGGGGCGCTTAACGCATGCTGAGAGTGGTAATATCCCTGATAAGATGACGGCAGCATGCACTGGAACATATGAACTTTTTTCCCTACTGAAGAGAGAAGAATCTCGAAACACGTGTCTAGGGATGTGGGCACTGGCCATGAAACTTGATAAATTTATCTGAAGCAAGCAACTTTGAAAACTACATTTATCATGATGCAATAAGGTAATCCCGTTGTGCATGTCCGCAGCGTGCTCCACCCTCCCTGAATGTTTAAAATGGCTCCCACGGGCCATGAGCTGACGAGCTCAGGGGATAGCAACGCATGCTGAGAGTGGTAATATCCCTGATAATATGACGGCAGCATGCACAGGAACCTATGAACTTTTTTCCCTACTGAAGAGAGAACAATCTCGAAACACTTGTATAGGGATACGGGCACTGGCCATGAAACTTGATAAACTTATCTGAAGCAAGCAACTTTGAACACTATATTTACCATGATGGAATAAGGTAATCCCGTTGTGCTTGTCCGCGGCGTGCCCCACCCTCCCTCAATGTTTAAAATGGTTCCCACGGGCCACGAGCTGACGAGCTCAGGGGCGCGCAACGCATGCTGAGAGTGGTAATATCCCTGATAAGATGACGGCAGCGTGCACAAGAACCTATTAACTTTTTTCCCTACTGAAGAGAGAAGAATCTCGAAACACGTGTATAGGGATACGGGCACTGGCCATGAAACTTGATAAACTTATCTGAAGCAAGCAACTTTGAAAACGACATTTACCATGATGCAATAAGGTAATCCCGTTGTGAATGTCCGCGGCGTGCCCCACCCTCCCCGAATGTTCAAAATGGCTCCCACGGGCCACGAGCTGACGAGCTCAGGGGTGCGCAACGCATGCTGAGAGTGGTAATATCCCTGATAAGATGACGGCAGAATGCACATGAACCTATGAACTTTTTTCCCTATTGAAGAGAGAAGAATCTCGAAACACCTGTATAGGGATGCGGGCACTGGCCATGAAACTTGATAAACTCATCTGAAGCAAGCAACTTTGTAAACTACATTTACCATGATGCAATAAAGTAATCCCGTTGTGCATGTCCGCGCCGTGCCCCACCCTCCCTGAATGTTTAAAAGGGCTCCCACGAGCCACGAGCTGACGAGCTCAGGGGCGCGCAACGCATGCTGACATGGAGCCTGCTTTGGGCAGAGTGTTAAAGCCTCTCTCTCCTTTAGAAGTGCTAAAAGACCAGGGCAGGACTAACAAAGCCCGTGAGGATGGTACACCAAGAACTAGCAATAGGTTTGCCGACGCTTTAATAACTAGTGATAGCAAACATGCAAAAATGGGGACAGGCATAACACCAACTGGCTTAGGGCCCTCTACCACTCAAGTTGGCCAAGTCGATTTGATTTCACCAAAACCAAGTGGGAACCTTGAAATTAAATTGATGTCCTGGAATATCGCAGGCTTATCCAGGAACCTTCGGGACAATATCTGCTGTAATTATCTTGATGAATACGACATAATATTGTTACAGGATACTTGGTCTCTGGATATTCCACATAGGTTTGGATACAAAACCTTTTGTTGTGAAGCCATCCCTTCTGTAAGAGGAAGGGCTTCTAAGGGGCTTGGTAATTTGGATAAAAATTACTTTGGAAATCAAAGTCACTTTGCTTTCCATTCCATCCCAAGATCTGTTAGGTGTCAAAATAATGACCAGAGAGAAAGAGATAGTCTACCTAATAAACGTATACAATAGGCCTAGCCCACTAAACAAAGAATCCAGGGTGATTGACCAACTTGACTCCTTTCTTAACATACTAGGTCCTAATTTGCAAATTATTATAGGTGGGGATTTTAATTGCAAATATGAGCCATTTTTGGGCCTAGATGTTTATTTGATGAGCAAGATAAGGCCAACAATATCCCCGCCCTAGACAGCAATGGGGAGGCAAAATGCAGGGTTGAGGCAAGCCAAATTTTACAACTAACTGTAGGCCACGATTTAGGGCATGTGATGGTCGTTTTCAGTCAGATAGACCATTGGCCCCTACATTTTGTAGAGGAAATGCCAAATCTCACATAGACTATATAATGGTCGCTATGAGTTTGTGGCACTTAATCGTAAATTTTAAGGTTGTGCTTAGCACTGAGAGTGATCACTTACCGTTACAACTAATTTTGGACCCTCAGCCCCTTTTAACCGATATATCCAAAGAAGTAGTACTGCAGAGGAATGATGGCGAAACCCAGATAAGCAATAATAGGCGTGCATTAAAATGGCCGTATATCTTAGCCAAGGAAGCAACTATGACATGTATTTATAACATCCTTGCTGATATAGTTGGAACATACCAGGATCTTCCCTTAGATGATCATGGCATATTAGACATGCACCATCAGTTGGTCGACGCTCTAACACCCCTCTTGAGTAAAATCTATGAGAAGGCGGATAGATCCCATAATACCAACCTAGAACTTGGCAACCCATGGTATAACAAAGAGTCCCATGTAGCTAAGTCTCTCCTGATTCAGGCAGTATAAACAACGAATTCCAAGGGAATCAGAGATGCTAGACAAACCTACAAAAAAATCATCTCTCAGTCAAAAGAAGTTTGGGATGAGGAAATCTGGGCTGATCTACTTACGGCAGCCAAAATGAAGGATCAAGGCACCTTTTGGAATTTAATATCTAAAGGGAACAAGTCGGGTAGATCTTGCAAGGACACCTTCCTAGATGAAAAAACTTGGAGTGATCACTTTTCTAAGTTGTACTCCTTAAGTAAGGAGGGGTTCCCCATAGTAGAACAAGAGGTTGTAATGGCACCAAGGACAGCTAACCTATATTTTAGCTTAGAAGAGACTGTTAAGGCGATACAGGCCATCAAAGCAGGGAAAGCCCCAGGACCCGATAAGATTCCTTTTTTTTTTTTTTAAATATATTTATTAAATTTTTCATGAAATTTTTCCACACATTCCAGCGTATGTTTACAGCACATTCCAAATTCTCAGGTGGTTATATATACAATTCATTGCTTATACAATTTTCAAATCACAAGCAGAAGTAATAAGGTGAGAAAAAAATAAAAAAAAAACTATCCCGTAACCCAAAACAGCCCTCAGTCAAATCATAATTTCTTATACTATTCTAGGTTTATCCTACTGGTTTTCCACGTCGTGATGGGTTGCCATATTATTTTACCTAATGCCTTGGCCCTTCTGCCTTTCCTATCGTATATTGCCTTTTCTAGATTATAAATATTGAGAAGGCTAGCCATCCACTCTGAAAATAGTGGGGGAGCCTTATTCAGCCAATTCCTTGCAATGCAGATACGGAGCACTGCGATTGCAACAAAAATAAACTCAACTGGAGTAGCTGCTTCCGTACTTGCCACCCCCAAAATGATTAATTCATCTGCAAGCTTAATCTTGATATTGAGTGTTTTATCAAGAAATTCTTCTATAGCTATTTTCAAAGTAAATAATTCTGGGCACTGTGAGAACATGTGTACAATGTCTGCCCCACTTGCATTGCATCGCGGGCATGTTATTCCTGTTGTCCCTCCCCACTGGGCAATTCTATCCGGTGTGTGATAGAGTGAGAACACTGTTTTGAAGTGCTGTGATTGGAGGGTTGCCGAACATAGCACTGTTCTACCCAAATCCAATGACTCCTGAAAAGTTTCTGAGCTGACCCCAATTTTTCCATCCATTTTTGTGAAAATTTTGCCCTATCATCTGATTTGTTTTCTTTCAATTCTGTATAAAGATGTCTTATCGTACATTTGCTAGTTGTTTCTATATAATCCATAATTTTACATTGTCCCAACCCTGCCGGACCACCTTGTTTGACGTGGCAGTGGTTACACCAGACCCAGGGTCAGCTATAATAGAAATCGAACACGAGGCTGCATTGTTTGGCATATTTTCAGGTTATTCTTTAAATAAAGGAAAAACACAAATAATACAAAACAACTGGGTAAACTATCAAGATATAAGAATAGCACCTGAAGTTACATATTTAGGGGTGAAGATTACAACCAAATTAGATAAATTAGTAGAAATCAATATGAGCCCGCTGTTGGAAAAAATTAAAATAAATACAGAAAGAATGAACAACTTACATCTGACCTTAATGGGCCGAATTAATGTCATTAAAATGATAACATTTCCCAAAGTTCTGTATTTATTCACATCCATTCCCTTATTTTTTGAAAATGTTTGGTTCAGTAAGTTAGAATCGATCTTGAATAAATTCATTTGGGTTAAAGGGAAAACAAGAAGAGCCTATAGACACTTAACAATGGATAGAGAAAAAGGGGGTTGGGGTGCACCGGATTTTAGGCTCTACTATTGGGCTGCAGTACTTTTCCTTACAGTAGGGTGTTAATAGGCGGGGGAGGCTCGGAACATCTAACGGGTACTGATGTAGGATTACCTAATGTCTATGCCTTATTATTGGGGGAGGAAGTAGAGAATGGATTTATAAATACAACTGAATTCACGTATTTTAAGCACACAAGATTTAAGACTCTGAAAGCAGTATATAGGGTGTGGAAAGGAGTGGCTAAAAAATTTGGGCTAGGTAGATTTAATCATTATACAAGATTATACACAAATAGCTCACTGCCGAGGGAGATTTTTAAGGATGCCACTATGTATGATTGGTATAATAAAGGCATAGTACAGATAGGGAACTTACTGGATAGGCAGGGTAATATCGAGCAGTTTGGGGCACTCAAAGCAAAATTTGGACTAGAACAAAATAGTTTCTATAAGTATCTCCAAGTGAGGAGTTTTCTAATACAAAAAGATTCCTGGTGATTTATTCAAGCATGATACAGAAGTCTGAGGACCGTATATCAATTTTTTATGCAACTCCATAGTAGCAGATTCTCCAATCCCGGAGTCCTGGAAGGGGGCAGAAATCATAACTATTTTCAGAAAAGGGGACCATTACGACCCAGCAAATTACCACCCAATCAGTTTAATCAATCTATCCAAAAAGTGTATGCCAGACACATTTTAAATAGGCTCTTAGTGTGGATGGAAGATTCCCAGGTACTTTCCAAATATCAGGCAGGATTCAGAGTAAAAGTCAGCACAATAGACCAGGTCTTTAGATTCACATGTATTGTTTGGAAATACATTAATATAAGGAAGGGTAGTCTGTACGTCGCATTTATGGACTTGAGGGCTGCGTTCGACCTTGCCCCTCGCACACTTTTATGGGAAACATTAGCAAATATAGGGGTCCCTAGCGAACTACTTATAGAAATAATTAGACTCCACACAGGAAACTACGCCAAAGTAAGATGGGGGAAGGGAGGGGAGGTAACACAGGCCATACCGGTGAGACGGGACGTATACCAAGGCTACGTGTTGGCACCTACGCTCTTCTCACTCTATGTTAATTATATTCCCACGTATTTGGGGAACTGTGCACACTACTCCCCAAAACTTGGAGGTGAACCAATTTCAGCACTATTATTTGCTGACAACACCATCCTCATTTCACAGACCCCAAAGGGACTCCAAAATTTGGTGAATTCCTTTCATAGTTACTGTATGGATATGGGACTGGAAATTAACTCATCAAAAACGAAATACATGTCAATTAATCCTCAAAACATCAAAAAACTTTTAGGAAAAATCTGGCACTAAACAACCAAAAACTAGAACATGTGGAGAGTTTTATTTATCTGGGAATTACGCTGGATAGCAAGCTATCCTGGAAGGGGCAGTTTGGAAAGAGCAGGATAGCTTTTCGCCAAAATTCAATGCCTGTTCTAAAAGTACATGGTGGCAGTCAATCTAAGGCCATCACTCCAGCACTGGAAGTATTTAAAGCAAAGGCCCAATCAGCCGGACTCTATGGGGCTGAGATTTGGGGGCCATCCTGTAAAAAGAACTTTGAACGGGATGAAAACAATTTTATACAGGGACTGTTAAAAATTCCGTCCAGAGCCCCCCTAGTTCCTGTGTTTTTGGATGTTGCCATTAAACGTACAGACCATCAAGCTATCTTAAGGCCCCTACTGTATTGGATCAAGATATGTACCAACCCTGAATTGATCAACTATAGACGTGGCCTGACAGAAATCATGCAAATTGATGGGCACAAAAACATTGCCTGGCTTAATCAAATTTCTGTTTGGGCAAACAGACAAGGGCTATCCCATTGCTGGTATGTGCCCACGAGTCTGACACCCTCTTGTAAAAAGCTTCTAAAGTCAGCATTTTTGTCTTACGTCAACAACTCATCACTACATAGCTCATCTACTGGTTCACTAACCCAGAAATTTCTAACCTTTAAAGATACTGTCTCCTTTGAACCTGTTTTGATACGGGGTCCTACAGATAAATGCAAACACATCCAGATGGGGGGGAAACACGGGCACTGACCTATGTACTTTTTGTACGCAGAAGACGAAGGAGGACGACATCCATCTACTCTTCTTTTGCCCGTCATACAAGTTGCCCAGGGTTCGATGGATTAGACCTTTATGCAGGAATATGGGTGTTAGGTCATGTAAAGAAGCCAAACGCATACTGAGGTCAAATTCCACACAGGTGGTGGTGTTCTGTACATCTAGGTTCTTATATTATGTTTTCCTGATCAGAAAGAAGGCTGGGCTAAAATTATAGTGCAATTGTTCTGATTTTATTGACTCTTGATCTGTGTATATTAATTGCTGTGTAATATGTTTTAATAACTGGCTTTTAGATACATTTTTATTATATTTATGATAGTAGCTCGATTTTTTTAGGGCATATTTTACAAAGCTGATAAATTGTATATTGCTTCTGCCCCAAATTTTTGTAATCGGCCTATGGAGATAATAGCATGTAATGTTTTACTCTGTGCTTTTATGGCTAAAGTTAGCCGAAATAAAGTTGAACTGACTGACTGACTGACTGACTGACAGCACCTCACTTGCTTCATTCTGTGCCCCTCGTGCCTCTTTTTGCACACCTTTATCTCTTTCTGCACCTCTCTTGCATCTTTCTGCATCCTTGTTCCCTCTTTCTGCACATTTTCTGCCTTTTTTTGCATCTTTCTTGCCTCTTTCTGTACCGCTGATGCTTTCTTCTGTACTGTACTTCTCTTGCTCTTTCAGCACCCCTCTTGCTTCTTTCTGTACTGCCTTGCCTCTTTATGCACCCCTCCAACACTTTTCTGCACCTCTCTTGCCTCTTTTTGCACCTCTGTTGATTTTTTCTGCACTGCTCCTGCTTCTTTGTGTAACTTGTTGATGGCTGAAACAAATTCTGTAGCTTCCAAATCAGAGCCCTCCCACACTATAAATAAATCATCAATAAAGCAATACAGTAACTTCACATTATTCTCCAGACATTCTTTGTGGGTAATGCAGAGGACCATCTCCTCCCACCAGCCCATAAACAGGCAGGCATAACTGGGGGAGAAGCTGGCCCCCATAGCTACTCCACGTATCTGCTGTTTCATGGAACATACTCACATCATTATGCAAGCAGAAACTGATCATGTTGACTAACAATATTCTGCGTTGGGACAGGGCTGTTTGTTCCAAGATAATGTTCTAGTGCCTGTATCCTGTATTTGTGATCGATACACGTGTGTAGCTAGACTACTTCAAGGGTAATTAGTGGATAGTTCTTTTTCCACCAAAAGTCTTTCAATTTTAAAATGAAGTCACTAGTGTTTCTTATGTAAGAGTGCAACTGTTGTCCCGAATCATTTACAAAGAAGTCAATGTATTCTGACGCATTTTCCAGGAGGCTATTTTGTTCCGATATAAGCGGTCTTCCTGGCGGTTTTTCAATACTTTTATGTATCTTGGGAATAAAGTAAATGTTAGGTACCCTGGGGTTTTCTTTTCTGATGAATTTGTACTCATCCGTTGTTAAAAGTCCCCCACTTTTCCAGCAAACCAATTTGCCATGTAACTCATTGTATATTCTCCTCAATGCCAATCGGATACTGATTCGATAACATTCCCTGTCATTCAGTTGTGATAATGCTTCCTCTACATATTCTTTCTTTGCCCACAAAACAACGTTGCCCCCTTTGTCAGAACCTCTGATGACAATGTTGTCTTTTTTTTGTAATTTAGATATTAATTGACGGTATTGCAGATTTCTCTTATTAATTTTTCTCCTGATGTTTTTTGTCTTGACATTCAATCTCTTTATTTCATTTGTGACATTTTCATTAAAAAAATCAATTCCATTCCTTGATGTTATGGGTGTGAAGGTCGATTTGTTCTTGAATGGAGTCTGCTTTCTTTTCAAACTTTGCAGCACTTCATGATTCATATCTTGGTAATTTCCTTGGCTGCTTATATTGCCTGTTTACTCTTGAAAAGCTATCAAGGTTTCCAAGAGAGATTGCTCGGATGTAGTGGCTGTTTCCTGAGAGGTTACTGTTTCCACATGATTATTCATGTTCGTTTTTATTGTAATAAGGCATGATGTTTTGCAATTTCAATTTGCTTACAAATGTATATATGTCCTCCCGGGTATTGGCATACTCAAGTTTGGACTCCGGATAAGAGGAAAGTCCCAATGCTAGAATTTGCTTTTATGCTTTGTTGAGGTCTATGTTTGTTTTGTTAATTACTGTCTTTTCGATTTCCTCATCTTGAGTTACTTGCGATCTCACCAACCCCTCCCTCGTCTCTTGCTGCTGGTTGGCTTTTCCTCTTGCATTTCACCACTAGTGGTTCTGCCTCTTCCTACTGTTTTCCTTTGGGTCCTTGGGCGGAGTGTTTGACTCCGTTCATCCGATAAAAAATCCAGCTCCTCCGCTGGTGTCAACTTGGGACGAGCTCATTCTCCACTTCACTTTCTATTGCAGATCTCATGTCTGAATTAGATATATTAATTTACCCTTCTTTATTTGCCAGTACCCTGAGTGGTTGTTCGACTCATTTTTTTGTTTTTATTTGTTTTCATAGCCTCGTATTTTTTCGAGAAAGTACAAATCTGCTCCATCTCATGAAATTTGAACGCCTTACGTTCCTTGACTTTCTCCTCTTCTTTGTGCAGTTTGATAACCATTTCTTCCCGTATTTGGTTCTTTCATAATTTTTTCCCCATTTTACTGATTCCTTCATTTAGTACCTCTATATGAACCTGCGATCGCCAGTAGGAAGTTATAGTTAGGGTCATATTTATACATGAAAAGCGGTTTTTGACCTGCCTATATCTTTGGCTCCATTTAACAAATCTTCACCATATTTTCCCAAGAAAGTATCATTTTCAGTCTTGTTACGCATGAAAAGTTTTGGGGTTATCCATCATGTGAGGGGCGGAGAAAAAGGGGGTAAAAAAATGTCCTCCTATGTAATTTCCGATAGGAGCTTTCAACACGACTACAGCCCGAACTGCTAGGTGGAATTACACCATATTTGGCAGGAAGGTAGATTTTGGGGCATAGATTACACTTTGAACTTTCTGGTGTAAATCTTTTCAGACTTTTAAGGGAACGTAAATGAGGATATCTCATGGTGAGACCTGATTGGCTGCCAATACTTCAAACAGGACATGTTGGCAGCCATCTTGGGGCTCGGCTTCAGCCAATTCCACAAAAAAAAAATGTAAAAAAGAAAATGAGACAGGGAAAGAACATCCCGACCCCCTAGGTATGATAGTGGTGGGGTTCCCCTGTGACCATGTCAGGCCCAAGAATTACTTTTTTTCAAACGTTTGCCACCAAAATGCGAAAGGGCTGAGCCACCAATCTGCGCCCAAAATGTAAAAAAAACAAAACAGGAGCAGGGTCCCACACTTGTTTTGAATACAGCCCCTGGGTGGATCAGGTCCTGGGGGGCATTTTTTTTAAAAGATGGAGGGCCCAGGGGAGAATAAAGATCAGCAACAAGCAGAAAGTACCCAAGTAAAGGTGAGAAACAAGCAGAAAGAGGCACAATAATGGTGAGAAATGAGCATGAAGAGGCAGAATAAAGGACAGAAATGAGCAGGAGGCAACATAAAGATGAGAAGCAAGCAAAAAGAAGCAACATTAAGATGACAAACAAGCAGAAAGAGGCAGAATAAAGGCCAGCAACAAGCGGATAGAGGCATGAGAATGGTGAAAAACAAACAGAAAGAGTCAGAGTAGAGGGCAGACACAAGCAGAAAGAGGCTGAATAGTGGTCAGAAATTAAGAGTAAGAGGCAGAACAAATGTCAGGACAGACCCTGGGGACGTTTTTTTTTTTTTTAAAGGTGGGGGGCCCAAGGGTCTTCCCTCCTAAGGCTCTTATAGCCATTGGGACTTCCCCCTCCCTGCATAAAGGGGCAAAATAGAAATCAGAAGCAAGCAGAAAAAGGCAAAATAAAGGTCAGAAACAAGCAGAAAAAGGCAAAGTAAAAGTTAGAAATGAGCAGAAAGAGCAAAAATAAAGGTCAGGAATGAGCAGAAAGTGGCAAAATAAAGGTCAGAAGTGAACAAAAAAAAGGCATAAAACTAGGGGTGTGTAGTAAACTCTGCCGGCAGAGTTTGCCACTCCCCGCTTTGCTAGGAACTCATATTTCAGCAAACACACTGCTTACCAGTAAGCTCATCTCTAGACTTCATCCACCAACCAGTAGTGCAACAGGAGTCCCCATTGTAGAGTGGTTGAGAAAGCGGTGTGCCTCCAACAAGTTTCCAGCAATCCCCCCCGTATGGGACTTACTTGGGACAACAAGATGGGTCCTTGGACACCAACAACCCTTAATCCCCAAGGGGACTTCACCCCCAATCAGTAGTGCGCCAGGAGGCCCCTTTGCAGAGTGGTTGGGAAAAGAGGTGGGCCTCTGACAAGGTCTCAGGACTTCTGTGGTGGGGAATTCACTTGTGGCAACAATAGGGGTTCTTGGCCCTCAACGACTCTCAGCAGCCAAGAGGAATTTATCCACCCAACCTTTGCAGAGTGGTTGGGAAAGGTGCCGGGGCCGGGGCCTCTGATGAAGTCTCAGCAATCCTGCTGTGGGAAATTTACTAGTGGTGACAATAGGGGTTCTTAGTCTTCAATTACCCTGAAGAGCAAAAGGGAATTCACTTCCCAACAAGTAGAGCGCCTCAAGTGATGTTTGCAGAGAGGTTGAGAAAAGGTGCAGGTCCTTCGACAAAAGGGGTTCTTCTTGGTCCCCAACGACCCACAGCAGCCAAGGGGACTTCATCCCGAACCAATAGTTTGCCAGGATGCCCCTTCGAGAGTGGTTGAGCAAGGGGGTGGAGCCTCTGATGAGGTCTCAGCAATCCCGCTGGGGGGTAATTTTCTTGTGGTGACACTAGGGGTTCTTGGTCTCCAATTTCCCTGAAGAGCAAAGAGAAATTCGTTCCCCAACAAGTAGTGTGCTAATAGGCACATTTGCAGAGAGGTTGAGAAAGTGGACAGCCCTTGCAATGAGGTTTCAGCAATCTCTCTGTGGATGATTTACGGATGGTGGCAATATGGGTTCTTGGTCCCTAATTACCCTGAGCAGCCAAGGGGAGTTCCTCCCTCAACCAGTAGTGTGCCAAGAGGCACATCTGCCGAGTACTTCAGAAAAGAGACAGGACTCTGGCATGGTCTCAGCAATCCTGCTGTATTGGACTAACTGGTGGTAAAAATGGGGGTTCTTGGCCCTCAACCACCATCAGCAGCCAAGGGGAGTTCATCCCACAACCAGTAGTACACCAGAAGGTGAGTTTGCAGAGTTGTTTATTAAGGAGGCAGGGTATCTAATGAGGTCTCAGAAATCCCGCTGGGGGTATTGACTACTGGCAACAATAGGGGTTCTTGACCCTCAGCAGCCAAGGGGTCTTCATTAGAGGTGGCCTAGCAATAAATCCTCTGCTCATGGAACTCTGTGGAATTTGGCAGCATTTGCAGTAACTTTGTGGAATCCTGCTGAGTTAAACTCTGTGAGCTCCACCCAGGCATGCAGAAACAAGTAGAAAACTTGCAGAACCTTGCAGAACCTCCCGCCACGTGGCGATGACTTGAGTTCCACTGAGTTAGTTACCAGAGCTGAACGAGTGTGCAGCCTGCGATGATGCGTGGCCTCGATACACCATCCTGGTAATCAAGACCCAATTTAAATTGTGAGCTTGGCTGGATCAGGTGTACGCCAAAGGCAGCTGGCTGTACAGAAATGACTCCTAGGCGTGGTACAGCAGGATGCGCTGGGGGCCTGTGCCGTGGAATCCAGAAACGGCTGAAGAGGTTGCTTTGGCATGTGGTGGGCCCTCTTAGACACACGCCGGTGGCAGAAGGCGAGCTGAGAGGCTTGTTTGCGCAGCGGCGGGAAGATACCTCTGGGCGGTGGGAGTGGATGCGATGCAGCAGCCTGGCTGCGCAGGGGTGGGACAGCAATGAAGGTGTGTGCAGTTGTATGTACGCTGCCCTTACTGGTTCTATACTATGTTTCAGATGAGTGAGGTTGAGGGCTGCAGTTTGTCCCAGCAAAGTGTCGCGTTCTAATCTAGGACCCTGATCGATAATGTGACCTTATGCCCCTATACGGCTATAAATCCATATATTCCCTATATTGGCATAACCGATCAAATGCAATATTCAGAAACTCGTCTCTGGCCTCACATGAACAGAGCCACATTTCAGAATCGCTTCCTCTGCAACTTCCTTTGCAGCTCATTAGTGCAATGACATAGCAGAAGTTACTATCTAAGATTCCTAGATTAACACTCCGAGTTCTTCAACAAGATAAAAACTCAGCAACCTGGGAAAGCCCAGCTTGCTATGTTTTGATTAGTAATAGAACTCTAATGAGCACTGATAGACGATCACTTCCTAGTGACATCTTTATTGACGTCTTATGTCCAAAAACGTACGTCAAACAAGGCACCTTTCAGGTATAAATATTACCAACGTTGCCTTAAGCAAATGCTGCTGTTATGCTGAACCTATCGCTGTCAAGCTAATGCTGACACTATCGCTACTGCTATCGCTGCTAACGAGTGAACGATGGTGTGGTGAACACAGGAGCTGAACAGCCGTCCCCTGCAAGAGCCCAGCAGATGCAAGCTGCCCGCGGACGCTGCCCCTCCTCCTCCTCCTCGACGCGCTGAGAGAGACGCTGTCTTTTCTCTTGCCGAGAAAATCCAGCTCCGGCGTTTCCAGCCCACTCTTGCGAGTGACTGGGATATCGAGTCCCTGAAAGGAGATACCAGACCTCCATCATTCTATTCCAGAGGTATGGTGTCGACTAAACCCTTAGAGAGAATTCTTGAAGCAAACCTTGGCAAAACCAACTTAACTTAAAGCTACTTACTTACTCCCCTCCCAAGTATTAGGCTTAGGTCAGGTACACTGTATATATGTTTTATTCATTTTAAACCATTGTATGGCTCAGAAACCATATCAATGCTTTTACAGTATTATTTCGCAATACTCATCTTACTTACGTACCTTTTATAATAACAAGTCTTGCAATTTTGGCAATTCATTTCTCTTGTATGAGAAGAAAGACTGTTCAATAAATGTTACCTTTTATTGACAACTCCCGTCTGTCTATTCTCTACATATTGTGAAAGTAATCTGCACAACAACTGACTGAGTAAAATAACTGTCTTTTGTTTCACACGACCCTAGAGATTGACTCTTATCTGAGGAGCAAAGTTGTCATGTTGCACGGTTGTTGGAAAACTGAATCCCTTCTTGGCTGTGCCAGGGAAGCTGATCACTTCCTATTCAGTCAAGAAAGTTTCCAGTGACCTCTGAGCTTGTTGGTAACAAACCCAATTAAGTTTAGCATAGTCAGTAGAGGCCTGGAAGATCCGCACTTCTACGTCGATACTACTGTTTATGTTATTCCAATGCGCAGGGCCTATTGGGAAAATAGGAACTACACTACATGGCGCCCAAACGTTTGGTAAGGTGATAAACTAACGCAAGACGTTAGAGTAACTCAGTCGTGCATTTTTCACACAGACCCCTTTCTCCCTTAAATACTCCAATAGGCATCTGGAGTGGGTGAAAGGTTAAAAACCGCCCGACCTTAGTAGGAAGAGATTCCTATGTAAAGCTCTGGTTTATTCAGCGTTGAAAGATACAGTGTTCCGAAATATTGTGCACCTAATCTTTGTCTCCTTGGAGACCTGCTCTGCTAAACCTGCATTTATAAAATGTCAGTGTTAGAAAACGGGACCGTTGAAACCGCAGTAGATGCAACTCAGCAGGGTCCCGATGGGACTACTGAACCAGGTGCAATAATCATCCCGGCACATTTAAGAAAATCTATAACGTCAAAACTTATAGAAAATGGACTGACCACACAAGGAGGCAAAGTCGTCTTCGTGATAGAGGCACACGAATATCGGCAGACAGAGGTATTCTATTCATGGATAAAATTTCCAGCGGCAAACACATGAGTTCCACTATTATAAAATAGAGGATCCACCGGAGGAGTACGCTCCTTTCGAGGAGATTGAAATCCCATTAAAATACCAAGAACATTTACTTTGGTTTAAAGGCGCCCTAAAACTTAATGATCATATTACCAGGCTCGGTCCACTAGGTAGACCAGGAGCAACGTGGCCGGTTCTAGCCAGCTACACACCACATCCGGACATTGAGAAAATGTCAAAAGAAAAGCTGTTAGTACAGCTAAAAACATTAATTAAAATACATAGGCAATTAGTCCAATATGTAATGCGGACTGCAACAGTCCAACCAGCTGTTAATGTACCACAGCTGCCCCCTCATCAGGGGAACACTAATAAAATTACACCACAGAACATACAATCATGTCTTGGTAAAACACCCGTAAAACGGGAACACATTCCTTTCTGGTTAGCGCAGAAAATCACTCAAATAGAGGCAGTATTTCCGAATACTACCCCTATAGAGAAACACAGGATCCTGACCATCTGCCTTCCAATGGGGGTCGCACAACACATAGAGGACTGTGACACTTGGGGTACAGTCTTTGCTTCCATTTACACAAAAACACATGGTGTTCCGTCAATGGCGGTAATACCAGATGTGCTAAAACAGATTCAAAATTAATACGGTCCAGAACCTGCTTTAACTCTTGGTATGAAATTACTGAAAGACTTCAAGCAGGTATTGGCTATATTATTAGCCAACATAAAAGGAGAAGCAGCATCTGTGGCGATCCGCCAGAATTTGAGGGAAACAGATATAACAGATCAACCAATTGAGCTTGCCAGAATCATAGAAAAATGCTATGAAGAATTAGGTAGAGACAGCTTGGGTGGAAAACTAGTAAGGCCCCAACTGCTCGAAAATCCTGAAAAATTATTTATTAAAAATAATTCAAACACTCCTAAAACGAGCTGGGATGGAAATAAACAATCCACTCCCAAAGAAAAAGTTTTCCAGTCCAGAGGAAGGTCTCCTTGACAGAGGGAAAGACTCGAGAACTCCAGTCTCCCCAGAGGGAGACCTCTGAGAAAAGATATAACCTTAGAAATAGGGATAATCTGAAAAAACCTGATAGATATCAAAGTATTGATACATGTCCCTCTCGATCTTTTTCGCAGAAATCAGAAAGAAGAGGACGGTCAGACCCAGGAGAGCACACCAAGTCCAAAGACAAGGAACCTGCTCAGAGTAAAAAATCTCAATTTCCAAAAAAGAAGGTAGCCAGTATTAGAGTAATCAACCATGCCGAGAATACTGAGTACACAGTTGAAAAACGGGGAGTGGGCACAGACAATGCTAGACAGTGCAGCAGAAATCACTATAGCCCGCAAGATCCTGTTGAGTCATCTGGAGACAGTGGACACGAATGAATACATTCAGGTTGAAACTGCCGACACCAGACTTAGCGAGCCCCATAAGATATACGAAATAACATTGCGTATTGAGGGTGATAAGACTAGAAAAATAAGGGGTCTATTTTGGGATAAACTCTGTTAGCTGAAAAGGATTGGCCCCCAGAGTTTGTCAGGGAGTGCCCTCGTGGCGAAGAAATGATTATGCCTGCCTTCTCGAATCACATTCCGATTCACAAAAAATATACTTATGCAAGGAAATGGGCAGTAGCCCAGGCACTGGCATTATATCAAAATCATGTAGGATGGGATGAGGACTCTCCTCCTCACAAAATCGAGTTAAAAAGTGAACCAACAGCACAAAGGCAGTATCCCATTAAGCAAGAAGCTAAAAAACAAGTCAGGGAGACCTTAGATCAACTTGAATACCAGGGGGTGATTGAAACATGCCCTAGAGATTGACTCTTATCTGAGGAGCAAAGTTGTCATGTTGCACGGTTGTTGGAAAACTGAATCCCTTCTTGGCTGTGCCAGGGAAGCTGATCACTTCCTATTCAGTCAAGAAAGTTTCCAGTGACCTCTAGGCTAGTTGGTAACAAACCCAATTAAGTTTAGCATAGTCAGTAGAGGCCTGGAAGATCCGCACTTCTACGTCGATACTACTGTTTATGTTATTCCAATGCGCAGGGCCTATTGGGAAAATAGGAACTACACTACAAAAAGGTTGGAGACACATCAGTGGCGGAAAAGGTGAGCTGTGAGGGTTTTGTCCACAGTGTCGCACTCAAGCTCCCTCTCCATCTCTTCCTTTCTCTCTCTCACACTCTTTCTCTTCCTCTATATATCACTCTTTCTCTCTTTCTCTCTGTCTTCCTCTTCCTCTCTCTTTCACTCTTTTTTTCTTTGTCTCTCCCTCTCTCACTCCCTCTCTTTCTCTCTCTATCTTTAGATGGGCACATGATGCACAATCGTATCTTGATTGTTGACGCCACCGACACGGGCCTCCCGCCACATGGTGATGACTAAACTCCACTGAGTTAGTGCCAACAGGGATAATCAGGTGTGCAGCCTGTGATGATGCTTGGCCTTGATACACCATCCTGACAATCAAGACTCGATTTGAATTGTGAACTTAGCTGGACAGCGTTTACGCCAAAGGCAGCTGGCTGTACAGACATAACTCCTCGGTGCAGTGCAGCTGGGTGCGCTGGGGGCCTGTACCACGGAATCCAGCGACGACTGAGGTGGTTGCTTTGGCAAGTGGTGGGCCCTCTTGGACACACACCAGTGGCAGAAGGTGAGCATAGAGGCTTGTTTGTGCAGCGGTGGGCAGTCACCTCTGGGCGGTGGGAGTGGATGGGGCAGCAGCCTGGGTGCACAGGGGTGGGCAGACACCTCCTGGTGGCGGGAGTGGATGGGGTGCAGCAGTCTGAGTATGCAGGGGCGGGACAGTGATGAAGGCGTGTGCTGTTGTATGTACTCTGCCATTACTGATTCTATACTATGTTTCAGATGAGTGAGCTTGAGGGCTGCAGTATGTCCGGGCTTGTGGCTGGAGACACACCAGTGACAGAAAGGTGAGCTGTGAGGGTTTTTTCCACAGTGTCGGCACTCGCTCTTCCTCTCCATCTCTTGCTCTCTCTCTCTCATACTCTTTCTCTCTTTCTCCCTGTCTTTCCCTCTCTCTCTCATTTTTTTTCATTTCATCGTTTTTTCGGCTATTTTTAGCCATAAAAGATATATTTTAACACAACACATTATACATAATATTTGCCGAATCAATTTGAAGCAAAAACTGTACATTTCAGACAATAAAACTTGCATTATACTTAGTAATTACACAATCATTTGGAAGCAGAAACTAAACATTCCAAACAAATAAAAGTTAAAAAAACATCCCGTTAAAAAGGCATGAAAATCAAATCAAATATATTAACAGTTTCCATCTCTAACACATCTAAAAAACAACCTAGCCTGTATCAGATATGCACATGTATATTATCTATAGATCTAAGGCCATGATTGTACGTGCATACCCAACATTCAAAAGGAATCTGCTAAGACAAAACACAATAAGGCGTCTAGTGTCAGTCTTAACAATCCTATATGCTTCCTGATATGCGCGAATGCCTAAGGCTTTACACAGAGGTTTGATCCATTTTTTCCTAGCAGTACAAAAGAACAATATGTGAATATCATCTTCTTTTAAATTTAAATCACAACATGTACAATTTGTACTTTTTGATTGACCTTGAATCTTATCCCATTTAGCTAGTACTACTTTTGTTTTCAATATACCATATCTAAATTTTAGGTACAGGCTTTTTGCTAGGGCTGGTTGTATCTCATTTAAAAATTCCTCGAACAATGGAACATTCTTAAAATCAAGAAACCTACGAGTGGACCCACAAGGAAGATTATTTTGGTAATGGTGTATTATATAAAACCAGAATCGATTCTTAACCTCAGTCTTACATCTTTGCGTCAAGCTTGCTGAATCATCCCAATAATGAGCAAGGCCTATTCGATGCAACCAAAGATTAACATGATTAAGCCATGAGATTGTATTATAATCATTCAGACTCCTGACATCTATAGTTCCTTGTCTGTAATCTGTGAGTTCAGGAGTACTCCAGATTCTGACCCAAAACAACAGTGGCCTAAGTAATGCGATATGATCCGTTCTTTTCATGTTTAAATCCAAAAACAAGGGTACAAGGGGTGTACGTCTGGGCATCTTCAATAACCTTCTAAAGAAATTATTTTCGCAGTTCATAAAGATGTTACCTGCTTTTATGCCCCAGATTTCTGCTCCATACAAAGCACCAGACTGCGCCTTACATTTGTAAACTTCTAGTGCTTGTGATATGGATTTACTTAAACTGGCCCATGGCGCTTTAGAATTGGTAGAGAGCTCTGATTATACATGGTTTTGCTCTTTTCAATTTATGTACTCCATGAGGTTTTTGAATCTAGGGTAACACCCAAATACGAAAAATTTGTGACCAGATCAAGCCTTTGGTTATTTAGGAAAAATTGTCCCTTAAAAGTTTTATGTGGATTTATAGACATACATTTGTTTTTTTCGCATTTATTTCAAGACCTTTAGAATCACAATATGTTTTAAAAGTGTTCAATAGGGTTTGTAGGCCCATGGGCGTTTGCGAGATCAGGATAGTATCATCCGCAAATAGCAGGGATGGGACCCTCACACCGTTTAGTTTTGGTGAGTCATTGCCACACCTATCTAGGATTTCTGGGATGTCATTGACAAATAAGGAAAAAAGTGTAGGGGCCAACACACATCCTTGACGAACCCCGCGTCTAATAGGTATGGGTTCTGTTAATTCCCCTTTCGGGCCCCAGCGCACTCTAGCAAAATTATTATCATGTAATCTTACTAACTGCTGGAGTATACATGTGGGTAAACCCATTGCAAATAAACAATCCCATAAACGATCCCGCAAAACTAAATCAAAAGCTGCCCTAAGATCAACAAACGCTGCATAAATATGTCCTTTTAACAAAGAAACATATTTCCAACAAATGCAACAAAACCTAAAAACCTGATCTATCATACTTATCTTACGTCTAAAGCCTGCTTGAAACTTGGTAAGAATCTCGTTCTCATCAATCCATGTTTCCATTCGATTTAAAAGATGCCTAGAAATTTTTTTTTGCAAAATGTCTAAAAGACAGATGGGACGGTAATTAGAAGGATCTTGTCAATCCCCCTTTTTAAAAACTAATATAATTTCTGCTCCCCGCCAACTGTGTGGTAATTTCCCTCCGGCAACTATACCGTTAAAAAGCTTGTTTATATATGCCGCCCAAATGCTTGTCTCATGTTTATATAAATCCCCTGGTATTTTATCTAAACCGGGGGCTTTCCCGTTTTTCACAGCATTTAGTGCTAACTCAGTTTCCTCGAGACTAAACTCTACAATATTAGTTAACGTTTCCAACCATGGTCTATTTACAATCTCTGATCTATTTACAACCTCTGCACTATCAGGGGCTTTATACAAATTGGTGAAATGATCAACCCAAGTTTGCTCATTAATAAACACGTCATCAAGTGTTCTTCCTCCTATATTCTCATTAGCAACAAGTTGCCAAAAACCCACATTATCCTTGAGTTTAACAGCTAAAAGCATCTTCTCCCAACATTCCTCATCCCATGCAGTTCTTGCCATTCGCTGCACTCTCTTATACTCTTGTCTTAAGGTCCTAATAGTGTTTATTGAGTTACTCTTTATTGCCTCTAGGAGTTTACTCTTACAATTGCGACATTCTTTATTATACCATTGCTTCGTACCAAAGGAACTGGTTTTATTCAAACTTTTTTTGTGCGGCATTTTCGTCACAATTGGTACCAAGGCACCAAAAAAATCAATATGTAGGTTTATAAAAACCTCACCCTCTACTGGTTGGACTAAGTGTTTATCAAAAGTATCCGCAAAGAGTGAATAAATACTGGATAATGCCTCCTTATTGCTTAATAAATTAGCCCATTTAAGTGATCTCCTATTGTTACTTATTAAAGGGCCAGTATTAATTGAATTATCCATAGTATTTTGCGTCACAGTAAACCTAGAGCTAGGAACTAGGCTACTATGCATTGACAAACACAGTGGTCGATGGTCACTCTCATATCTATGGTCAATTTCGAAATCCAATAAAAAATTCCAGATGTCAAAAGAGACCAAAATGTAATCAATCCGACTTTGATAGTTGTTTTTTACAAAAGTTGGTGCTTTCGGAGAGTCGGGTGGAAAACGACCATTACAAGCCCTCAGGCCATGTACTGCTACCAATCTCATAATCTGAGTAGCTAATGTCGTGCAACTCACCCCCTCTATATATGATAATGGGGGAATATTATTGGCTCCATCCTCCTCTGAGAAAACATCACCAAAACCTATAATCGGTTCGAAATTACAATTAAAATCACCACATACAATTATACCAGTAGGTGCCTCTACGATTTCAGTAAGAAGTTTGTCCAATTTGTTGAAAATTTCAGATTCTTTTGCTAACCCACAGGGGCGATTATAGACATTACACAACACAATACACTTTCCGTCATTCAGCTTAACTGAAAGACCCAGTATATCAGCAGAATCTGTAGTTAGTTGTGTAATTTTTACCTCCAGGGAGACACTAATCCAGATAGTGAGCCCCTCGATGGTCTCCCCCTGACTGATGGAATTGCCGCAATATTATAGGTCCTGTAACCCATCCTATGTGGCATTTCAAGGGACCAATTCTCTTGGAGCAGGCAAAAATCACAAGAATCCATATATTTGGCTCAATCAGGATCAGAGAGGTTTTTAGCCAAACCAGCTATATTCCATGATATTAAAATTATATTTTCTAGTGTGGTTGGTCTTATCCCTCCCGATACTGGTTTTACCCCTACAGGAGATAACCCCTGATTCATGGCCACATTGTTGCAAGCCCCCAATATGGACCCTGCCACAAAAGGAAATGAGTTACCAGTTGACTGCCCTGATTTCAAAACACCTCCAGTTTCCAAAACTCCTTCCACATGGTTTGACCTAGAAGGTATCAGGTCTTGGGTCGATGACTCATCAACAGGGATGGGTGTCGATAGCAAATCGTAAACTATGTTACGTGTAACGGATACTAGAGGGTTAGAATGGATAACACCTATGCTCTCCGGCAAGGATTGTAATAATTTCTGTCCCGTTTTACACCCACCCACAGTAACCACTGTTGGAACGGTATGGCCAGCTATTTGCTGGTCATTCAGTGATCTTCGTTCGCAATCATCTAGCCCAGAGAAGATATCATATCTATTTACTGTTTCCAAAGGTGTAAAGGGTCTCAGATGTTCCATCCTCCTATTCGAGTTTCTAGTAGACCTAGATGGTACCTTATTCCACCCAAAGGGGTCTACGACTGGATGATATTGTCGAGGTTCTAATGAGAACCCAGAATTTGATGGAAAATAAGGGGGAACAATCTGGTTGGGAATCTGGGCACCAGTGTGGTTGGGGGGAAAGACCAGGGACCTAGGATAAAAATAAGTCAGGGGGCGTGGTATAATAGAATTACCACCACCACCCTGCGGCCAATTCAAAATATAGGTTACTGCTCGGGGATCTCGAAAGTTAATCACTACCAGATCACCATCCGTGTCCTTAACCCTGCTGCCCAACCAAGGGAGTCGTCTAACATGCACTATGTCACCAACGATGTCATGTGATAGTGGTCTATATTGTGATAACCAGTGCATGATCTTATTTTTTAGTTGGAAATATCCCTCCCTCTTATTGTTTGGTAAGCTAGGTACCCCCATCAAAACAACTACATACGGGGGTAATTCTACTTGGGGGATTCTACGGGGTGGTGGCCTGTAATGTCTAGTTGGATCTCCTTTTGGTTGTTGAGAAGCCCCCATTGGTGGTTTTACAGATCCTGTCTGAACAATATTTACTGGTTTAGGAACTGTACTAGTGGTCTGTTTGGGTGGTGGAACTATTTGATTCGTAGTATTAATTGAGGTTGTCGGTTGGTCAGAATTTTTTAAGACACTAGGAGTACATGTAGACACCATAACTGGTGGTTTCAAAACCCCACTCCCCACAGCCTCATTTGAACCATGATGATTATTAACTGCCGTCTCAATTACTTCGAGTTTTTTCTCCACCTTCCTCAATCTCTCAATAATAGGTAAAATAAATGATCTAATTAAATGTTCCATACTATCGAGTGAGGCTACTGGAGGATTATCCACTTGAAGAATGTTGACCATTTCAGCTATTGGAACAGCGACATTCTCCACCTGAACAACTATAGGAGAAAGAGGCATGCTAATCTGAGAGGACCTATTGGGTTGTTCAGCAAGGGGATTTTTAGCAATGTTATTAATGTCTTTGTTAGATTTTCCAAAGTCCGAATGACAAATTTTTGGCTTTTGCAGAACCACCCCCTTCCTTCTTTTTTTAGCAGGCGGTGGCCCATGGCTTTTAGCCTGCACAATGTTCCTCTGTTTACAACGACTTGCTTTGGTCTTGTCAATGGCTGCGTACACAAGTTAGCTTCAGGCAATACAGTTATAGATGGTGAAATTTGTGATGCATATTGTCCAGTTTGACCCATGGGAGTTGGGGTAGAGTCACGCAGCAATAATGGAAAGCTTTCCAAACATAAGGGATCTTGAGTGGATCGAGTCCCCTCTGAAATAATCTGCAGGTCTTTGAGTGGAGAAGTGGCAGGGGTTGTGTTCTTCAAACCTTCAATAGAGCAACAGTGCTCTGCTCTACGAACTGCCAACATTTTCTCCTTGTCTTGGTCCACAAGAGCCTTCATGAAATAGTTATCTAAAGGACCATTAATTGTAGTCCCTACCTTCTCATGCAACAATTTTCCCGGGCTTAGAGCCATCAAAAAAGAAAAAGAAAAAACAAAAATGACACAATACCAGATTAAAGAGACTGGGCCCAGCCCAGCCTCTCTCGGTCTCTGAGGGCCTCAGAGGGCCCGCCCTTTGCCCGGGCTTCGCCTGGGCGTCCCGCACGCGTCCCGCTACGTGTTGGGCGTTACTATGTAGGGAGAGTAGGAGGAGCAGGGGGCGGGAAGAGACTCCAGGTACACTGAGTTGCTATGCGCTGAACCCTGGGTCTCGCAGTCCCGGCCCCTGTGCTGTGACCAAACAAACAATCCGAGTATTTCCCCTCACGAGCTGCTGGCTCCCAAATCGGCAGAGATGCAGAGTTCCTTTCCTGTGTCGAAGAAATGAGCTGCGAGCGGCTCCCGCGAAGTGGGGGCCGCGAGCTGTTGTAGGCGCTGAAGGTGGGAGGAGCAGGGGGCGAGAAGAGACTCCAGGTGCGCTGAGTTACTGTGCGCTGAACCCTGGGTCTCGCAGTCCCGGCCCCTGTGCTGTGACCAAACAAACAATCCGAGTATTTCCCCTCACAAGCTGCTTGCTCCCAAATCGGCAGAGATGGAGAGTTCCTTTCCTGTGTCCAAGAAATGAGCTGCGAGCGGCACCTTGTTCTTTCTTTCTCTCTGTCTCTCACTCTTTCTCTCTCCTTTGGTGGGCACATGACACACAATCTTATCTTGCTTTTTGTCTTGAAGGCTGTGATTCACAGATTGTCAAGGGATTATACGCCATGGCTGTACATACTTTTATTTAAAAAAATGTTTTATATGTAAATCCATAGATGACAGTGATTTTCATTTGTCCAATCTCACATGTATCTTGATTGTTATAACTGTGCGACATCAGCTGATTTGTTATGTACCAGATTTCGGAAGGTTGCTGCTACATTTGTTTGTCGGGGGATGGCGGACAAGGGGGTGGTGGGGGGGCCCTGGTGGATATCAGAGCTGCATGATCATTGGCTCCATTGCATCTGTTGTCGTTCAAGTGTGGCTGTGGGCTGGGCTCCCTTTCATGTGGTTGTAGTACGACTTTACACCAGATCAGACCAGGTGTTACCTTCCTGGTGCTAACGCACCTATTCACCTGTTTTGTAGTCTGTTCGCCAATCTTGCTGGTGGTTGAGAAAGTTGCAAAGTGATGTGTTTGCTGCTTTTTGCACGGGAACACCTACTCTGCATCTCATTAGCGATAGTTGCTCAGGTCATCCATGACCATGTTTTTTGAGGATGCTATAGCTGGTAAACTGGTGATATGGGCTCTAGCTTGTGAATGGTGCGTTAAATTTATCACCATTTTGGCTGCAATAAAGTGCCGTTAATTTGACGAAGTGTCCTTGAGAACAATCCCTCCTGTTACATCTGCTAAATCCCACACAGTGGGATTGTTAAAAGGTGTTTTTTTGGCCGCGCTCACCTTTCTCCACCACTCTGCAAATGCAACTGCTATGTTAAAGTTAGAAATTAGCATTTAAAAAACCTTTGAAATTCACAGAAAAAAACATTGGTTTCAAGGACGTTATAGTTAGAAATTAGCATTTAAAATACCTTTGAAGTTCACTGAAAAACCCATATGTTTCAGGCAAGTTATAGTTAGTAATTAGCATTTAAAAAACCTTAGAAATTCACTGAAATAGGTTTCATGGACGTTATAGTTAGTTGGACATTTCACTCACAAAACCTGAGAAATTCTGCTGTTATAGTTAGTTCAGCTAACTATAACTCGTGTCCTCGCAATGCACTGCTGATGACGTCACATATAACATCATTTATGACATGGTCAGTGACATCATTGATGACAACACTGATGACATCTCAAATTACATTACATTACTGATGACATCACTGATGACATGACTGACATGAAAATCTGATGCATCTCCTCACACTCATACATAACCTTTGATACACCCTCTCTAAAATACAGACTACTATTTTTAAAACCATAGACACACCAATACCAGTTACTATATATGCACTCACTGATTTCTAGGTCTACACACACATCCACTCATTCACCCATACATTCAGTAATACATGCAGTCACTCATCAATACAACACTATAATATGCACTCATTCACCTATACAGACACTCACATACCGCCACTCATCCAGAGTTACTCACACATCTATTCAGTAATGCAAAGAATCAATCACACGTCTATTTACTCACCTATATAGTTATACACGCACCACCTCACTTATTCATATCAATCAATCAATAAATCAATGACACTTATAGAGCGCGCTACATACCCGTAGGGTCTCAAGGCGCTGGGGGAGGGCGGGTGCCGCTACTGCTCGAACAGCCAGGTCTTCAGCTTCTTCCTGAAGGAGAGGTGGTCTTGGGTCAGGCGCAGGTCGGTCGGGAGGGAGTTCCAGGTCTTGGCGGCCAGGTAGGCGAAGGACCTTCCTCCTGTAGTCGCTCTTCGGATGCGGGGGACGGCGGCGAGGGCATGGTTGGCTGATCGGAGGTGGAGTTTGGGAGCGTAGAAGTTGATCCGGCTGTTGAGGTAGCTCGGGCCTTGGTCGTGTAGGGCTTTGTGTGCGTGGGTGAGGAGGCGGAAGGTGATTCTTTTGTTGACAAGGAGCCAGTGAAGGTCTCTCAGATGTCCGGAGATGTGGCTGGTTCGTGGGATGTCGAGGATGAGTCTGGCTGAGGCGTTCTGGATCCGCTGGAGTCTCTTCTGGAGCTTGGCAGTGGTACCGGCGTAGAGGGCGTTGCCGTAGTCCAGTCGGCTAGTGATGAGGGCCTGGGTGACGGTCTTCCTGGTCTCGGTGGGGATCCACCAGAAGATCTTCCGTAGCATGCGTAGGATGTTGAAGCATGCCGAGGAGACGTTGTTGACTTGCCTGGTCATGGAGAGGGAGGAGTCCAGGATGAAGCCCAGGTTGCGTGCATGGTCTGTCGGTTTGGGTGCGGTGCCCAGGGCGGGATGCCACCAGGAGTCGTCCCAGGCGGAGGGTGAAGAGCCCAGGATGGGGACCTCCGTCTTGTCAGAGTTCAGTTTCAGGCGGCTGGTCGTCATCCACTCGGCTACCTCTTTCATCCCTTCGTGCAGGTTGGCTCTGGCGGTGGCGGGGTCGTTGGTCAGGGAGAGGATCAGCTGGGTGTCTTCGGCATAGGAGATTATGCTGAGGTTGTGTTGGCGTGCGATGGCCGCGAGGGGGCTCATGTAGACGTTGAAGAGGGTGGGGCTCAGAGAGGATCCTTGAGGGACGCAGCAGATGACTTCGGAGGCCTCTGACTTGTACGGTGGTAGGCGGACTCTCTGTGTTCTTCCGTCGAGGAAGGAGATGATCCATTCCAGCGCCTTGTCCTGGATTCCGACGTTGCTGAGGCGCTGTACTAGGGCAGACAGTGTCGAATGCCGCGGAGAGGTCTAGGAGGATGAGGGCCGCTGTTTCTCCGTTGTCCATCAGGGCTCGGATGTCATCGGTGGCGGCGATGAGGGCGGTCTCGGTGCTGTGATTGGCTCGGAAGCCAGACTGTGAGGGGTCGAGGGATCCATTTGTCTCGAGGAAGGCGGCCATCTGCTTGTTGGCGGTCTTCTCGATGACTTTGGCTGGAAACGGGAGGAGCGAGATGGGGCGGTAATTCTTGAGTTCGGTGGGGTCCGCTGTGGGTTTCTTGAGTAGAGCGCTGAGTTCGGCGTGCTTCCAGCTCTCAGGGAAGGTGGCGGTGTCGAAGGATGTGTTGATGATGTCTCGCAGGTGGGGTGCGATGACAGCGTCGGCCTTGTTGAAGACGTGGTGAGGGCAGGGGTCGGTCGGTGATCCGGAGTGGATGGAGTTCATCGTGCGGATGGTGTCTTCGGTGCTGATCGGGGTCCAGGCGTGGAGGGTGGTGGTGGGGGGTGGTTGTTCGGTCTTGGTGTGCGTTGGTTGGTTGTTGAAGCTGTTGTGTATGTCCGCGATCTTGTTGTGGAAGTATGAAGCGAGGGAGTTGCAGAGGTCTTGCGATGGGGTGATGTCATTGTTTCCTGCGCTGGGGTTGGATAGCTCTTTCACGATGTTGAAGAGTTCCTTGCAGTTGTGTGCGTTGTTGTCCAGCCGGTCCTTGAATGCAGTTTTCTTGGCGGCGCGGATCAGCTGGTGGTGCTTCCGGGTGGCCAGCTTGAAGGTGGTCCTGTTGTCCGGTGTAGGTTCCCTTCTCCAGACTTTCTCGAGGGCTCGGCAGTTCTTCTTGGAGCTCTTGAGTTCGTCGGTGAACCACGGGGCTTTCTTGCTGCCGGGTCTGCTGGGCGGGGTCCTCAGCGGGGCGAGCTCGTCCGCGCAGATGCTGATCCACTTTGTGAGGTTGTCGGCGGCCTGGCTGGGGTTCGCTGAGCTGGCAGGAGGGTGCTGGCTCAGGGAGGTGGCGAGCTGGACTGCTGTGATCTTGTTCCAGCTTCTGCGGGCGGCCTGTTGCTGGTGGTGGTGGGTCGTCGTTCTCTTGAAGGTGAAGTGGACTCATCTGTGGTCCGTCCATTGAAGCTCTGTGGCGTGGCTGAAGTCGATGTCTGTGCTGGAAGAGAAGACTGCGTCGAGTGTGTGTCCGGCGAGGTGGGTGGGGGTGGACACCAGCTGCTTGAGTCCAAGATTGGCGAGGTTGTCGAGCAGGGTGCTGGTGTTGCGGTCGTTGTTGTTCTCCAGATGGAAGTTGAGGTCCCCCAGGAGGATGTAGTCAGCGGAGGGGAGGGCATGCGGGCTGACGAAGTCGGCGATGTCCTCGCTGAATTGTGTGCTTGGTCCCGGGGGTCGGTAGATCAGGGTGCCTCTGAGGGTGGTGTTCGGGTCGGTGTGGATCTGGAAATGCAGGTGTTCGGCGGTGGTCAGGGTGTTGTCGGTGCTGGTCGTGAGACGGATGGTGTTCCTGTGGATGATGGCGATGCCTCCTCCCATCTGGTTGGCGTTGCGGTCCCTCCGGACGATCTTGTAGCCCTCTGGGATGGCGATGGCGATGTCGGGAGCTGAAGAGGCGTTCATCCAGGTCTCCGTGAGGAAGGCAACGTCAGGGGCGTTGGCATCTAGGAGGTTCCAGAGTTCGATGGCGTGTCTGTGGACGGAGCGGGTATTGAGCAGGATGCACTTGAGGTGGGTGCTGCTGGTGTTCGACTTGGCGGGTGCTGGTGCGAGGCAGGTCCGGATGCAGGTGAATTTGCAGGCGTGGCAGCTGAAAGGTCTGTGGGTGCGTCGTGGTGTGGCTTGGTGGCATTCTGGGAGTCGGCCGGTGTTGAGTGCGATGAGGGTGGCGGCGGAGTACGTCAGGCGGGTCGGTTGGGGTCTTCGTGGGCCAGGGGTCCTGGCGCTGGTCGGGATCCGGTCGCGGACGGGCGCAGACGGGCTTACCTTTGGCGTGCCTTCGGCGCACAATAGGCGCACCCGCTGCGCGTGACCGCTGCGCGTTCGCACGGTCTCCATATAAGGCAAAGTGCGCGGGTGGGCGGAGCAGCTGGGAGGCGGGAGCGGGAAGGGTACAGAAGAGAAAAAGGGGCGGGGTAATCGGCGGTGGCGGGAAGCGGGGAGGGAGAGCGGAGGGCGGCGAGGTAGGCGGGCAAACAGGAAGGAAAACGTTAGCACAAAATTACAAATTTACAAAGAAACAAGCACAAATGAAAAGTAAAAACAAGACCAAAAGCAGTCAAAAGCGAAGGCAGCCGGCAGGCGAGCGCGGACCACGCCGCTCGGAGGAGGGGGCGTGGTCAGCGGCAGCGAGGCAGGCAGCGAGGCAGTATAGGCAGGGCAATGGGGCACACGCAGCAGCTGGTGGCCGTGCGGCGCGGGGGTGTCCCACAGATACTAACGCATACTTACTCTCTTATGCAATCACTGATACAAGTACACACTCATCCATACAGCCACTCTCACAAGCACTGACTCACACGTATAGTCATTTATATACTCCATTTCTTGAAATATTTTTATCGATCAACAAGTTAGCATAATCAAAAAAGAACAGCAGGGAGAATTGCATATATCCCAAATAAAATAAAGATTGAACAATAATTCACATATGAGAAAAAAAACTAAAGACAATTAATTCTCAAATAACATCTATCCTAGTTCATGTGTCTATACATTAGAAAATTATTCTCTATATATATTTTAATTTAATCAAAGCTTGAATACCCCCTACATTCGCCAAAGCATATTCTATTGCGTATATTTACTTTATCAACATCCACCAATCACTTATAAGTGGAGGGCTCGGACTGATCCAAACTCGAGCAATCACCAATCTAGCTATTGCCAACAAAATCAAAAGTAACTGGTTCTGTCTATGATTAAGATTTTGAGTACCCAACATAATATCCCTAACGGTAGGGAAAATTTCTACCCCCAACCTTTGAGAACACATCTGGTCCACCTGTTGCCAAAAGTTATATACCGTTTAGGACAGGTTACAAACATATGTGTAATATTTGCTGCATAAATATCACATCTAGGGCATTTTACTTGCATACTATCAGATCCTATAGCAACCCACTTGAGTATTTTCCCAGGTGTATATTAAAGGATACAAACAGTAACGGAGCTGTTGCATTTGCAAATTAGTTGCATATACAGATTTCTTAACTACCCTTGGACTATGTTCTATTTTGTTTGCCGTGGCCTCCTCTCATATCCCATATCTCTGACTTAGTTATACTCATCAGTTTTAGATGTGTCAAAAGGTAATTCTTAATTTGCAAATATTTAAAAAGCATATGCCCTGGTAACTTAAACAAAAGTTGCAAGTTCTCAAAAGAGACAAAACCAACATAATCATACAAGTACCCAAGTGTTAAAATACCAAAAGTCACTAATCGTTTACTAGTAATATCCTGAAAAATCTCCAGGAAAAATTGGATTGCACCGCAAGGGGAGTTTATCATGAAAACATGATAGGTCACATCTAGTTGAGATAGCTTTCCAGATAAATGTAGTGTCCTGTAGGGTCTTAAATTTAACACGCTTAAAATAATTTGGATCATTAATTTAATACAAATACATCGAGCTATTTCCTGCCAGCAGTAGTTGGTGAAAAAAGGTAGTACATGAAGGAATTAATAAACTTCGAAAGTGACGCGCAAATGCAGCCCAAAAATACATCTTGAAATCTGGTAATCTATTCCACCCTGATGAAAGGGGCATTTAAGTAGATCAATTGCTCTCCGTGCCCTCTTGTAGCCCCAAATAAAGCTACTAAAGAGGCCATCTAATCTTTAAAAAAAAAGTATTAGTGACCCGCAGAGGAATGGACCTAAAGAGACACAAAAATGTTGGGAGTATTTTCATTTTAACAATATTAGCCCGGCCAATAATGCCAATAGGAAGTTTATGCCATTTTTTCAACAAAATGGCTGTATCCTTTATCAAAGACTCATAGTTTAAGGAAACTATCTGATCAATCTGTGAGGATAATCTAACCTCCAAATACGTAGCAACAGTACACACACCACGTATAGATCCCCTAGGTGTAAAATGTAAAAGTGTTTGAGCTTTATGAGTATTACGTTTATAACCAGCTATTGCACCAAACCCAACTGCTTCGTTTTCAATTTCCTCCATTGCTCTTATTGGTTCTATTGTAATACACACTATATCGTTCGCGTAAGCAATAACTTTTAGTGAACTTGCACCCTGTCATAATGGTATAATTTGAAGATTAGACTGTAACGCAAAAATAAATGGTTCGATATAAAGGGCAAATAATAGAGGAGAAAGTGGACAGCCTTGTTGCATGCCACAAAAAATTGAAAAAACATCTGATTGTATCCTTGAATATATTAATTTTGCTTGCGGTTTGTCATATAAAGCCTGAGTCCACTGTTTAAAACTGTTCTTCATCCCCATTTTTGCCAGTACAACCCATAAACACTTCCAATTTACCCTATTGAACACCTTTTCTGCATCTAAGAGCAGCATACCTAATGTGATATCGTTTTTTTCCGCAAGATCAGAGGCAGAAATAGCAGTATTTATATGAGCTGTGGGCTCCCTTTCCTGAATAAAACCATGTTGATGGACCGAGACAAGGTCTGACATAGCTGGTGCCAGCCGGGTAGCAAGAATTTTTGCAAATATTTTTGAGTCTGAATTAATAAGTGAGATAGGCCTGTACGAGCCACACTCATGAGGAGGCTTATTTTTCTTTAAAAAAACACTATTCGGGTCAGATTCCACGATTCAGGCACTATGCCATAGTTTCCAATATATGGTATTACCTGTCTAAACGGTTCAATTAGCTGCTCTCTAAATAATTTGTCGAACTCCAGAGGCAAAGAATCTTCAGCCGTCGCATTTCTCCAAGGGAGTCCAGATATTGCTAAAAGTATTTCCTCTTTACTAATATCACTTCCTATTATAATAATATCTTCTTCGTTTAGCTTTGGTAGATGTATATTTCGCAAATATTGTAGTATATCTTCTCCATGTATTGAGATATCTGAAGTATATAATTTTTGATAATAAACAGAAAATTGCTTTAAAATCTCTTTTGGTTCTGTGTACATTGTACCATTTGCCGCCTTTATTTCTTTAATATAAGTTTTAGCCCCATCGTCAGCTACCTTATGAGCAAGGACTTTTCCCTTATGTTTACCAAACTCATATTGTGAGGTACAATGCTTACAAAATCTTATAGAAATTCTTTCCCTAAATACCTTTTTGGCAGCCACCCTCAAATCAATTAAATCAAACAATAATTCATCCTGGTTAGATGAACACAGCTGGACCGAATTCATATGCTCTATTTCAGCCTGTCTGACAGCAAAGATACCTTCCTCTATTATGTCTTGCCTTTTCTTATTTTGCTGTAGTATATACTGCAAAGTCATTCCTCGAATTACTGCTTTCCAGATATACCATATTATAACAGGAGTAGCTGAACCTATATTTTCCTTAAGAATTACTTCAAGTTGCTTCCTTGTAGTTTCTATATATGTCTCATCCGTGAACAAGTATTTTGGAAAAATAAATTGTCAGTGTGACTTATCTCCTGCTATAACCTGAAATGTTACCAAAAGAGGATTGTGGTCTGAAGTGATACGTGGGCATATCGTTATGTCAGCAGTTGCAAGAATCCCATCTGAAACCCACGCCATGTCTATTCTTGAATATAAACAATGTGGAGATGAGTAATATGTGTATCCTGAAATATTAGGATGCAAGTATCTCCACAGATCTTTATCTAACTGTAAGCAACCCATTTCCACTATTGCAGCTCTCGTTTTAGACATTCTATAAGTAAACGTTTGTCTAGTTGTATCTACATTATAATTCATGATACAATTGAATTCACCCATTATCATCTTTTCTCCCTCCCAGTTTAGTAATTCCATATTTAAATCTTCAAAAATTGATGGTTCGTTTACATTAGAACTGTATATAGCAGATAAAACATATTTTTTACATTGTATTTTAACATGTGCAATTACCCATCTCCCAGCCTGATCTCTCATGGTTCTTTGTGTCACACAAGAAAAGCCCTTCTGTTTCAATATTGCCACTCCTCTAATAGAGCAAGACTGAGAAGTATAGACAATATTTTCATAACCGAGTTGTAGTAGGAGTTTACGAACTTTATAAGAAAGATTCTTTTTCCCTTCACGTAACCTGTTGCGGTTATTTACTATGTACTTAATTTCCACCATATGATATTTATTCTTTTCCATTTGCTTTCCCCCCTCTCTACTATAAACAAACGTATATTTAGTTTTGCTTTAAGCTGTCTTGTTGATTTTATTTTCCATATTTTCCCCCCTTGACGTCCCCCCAATCCATTCCCCCAACCCACCCCGTATCTTGGAAGAGGAATTACCCCCTTAAAGAAGCTGCTGCAAAGGCAGCTAAAGGAAAACAGGTCACCCAAACCACCCCCCCACAGCCAAAACCCTGCACTCAAAGCTGTAAAAATGTAACAATCTGTGCCTAATCATTCACTTAACATTTGTATCATTGCTTACCACCCGTCTCAATTTGCCATTTACTAGTAGCTTCTTTTGCCACATTATTAATTGAAAGAAATACTTTTGGCCACCTCTCAAAACCTTCAAACGTGCTGGTTCTTGTAAAAATACCTGTGCATTAAAGATTTCTTTTGTTCAGTTAGTTGTCCCATTTGCCATCTCCTATCCATTGAAGCTTTACAAAGATCTGCTCGTACAAAAAAACTAACGGAATCAATTGTTATAGGAGAGTTCAGGCAGGCTTTTAAATATACAACCTGATGCAGCAAAAGGTTACCAAAATATATTAAAAAAGGCCTTGGAAACCGGGACCCCTGTCTTTAAGGGCCCTAGAGGGAGTCTGTGTGCCCACTGAATCTGACAGTTCAAATCTCAGTCAACCAGATCTGGGAAAGCCTTCTGTAATAACAGTACTAAATAAACCCAGGGATCTGCCCCCTCTTTGCCGTCTGGTACACCAAATAGTCTCAGGTTGTGCTGGCATTGACAATTCTCTAAGTCCTTCACCTTAAGTTTTAATGCTATGATTTAAGTATCATGAGTGTGAGTTAGATCCATTGTCTGTGACATTGCCTCCTCAGTATCTGCCACCCCCTGCTGGAGGTCTACAATATCCTTTACAAGGGTATCAACCTTGAGTGTTGCTGCCTGTAGAGCCTATTGGATACCTTTATTATCTGTTCTAAGCTGCGGAAAATGCTCCTGAGCCTCTCGCCTCTGATCTTTTAAAACCTGTAAAATCGACGCAAGCAAAGGTTCTGAGTGATAGCCAAGCTGTTCCGTTGAGATTGAGTCGGGATTACAGCGCTGGTCCACCAATGAGCCAGCTTCAGTTCCAGAAACGTCTGACATATCCAATGGAGCAGATTGGATCGCAATAGTAGATATACTTTTTCCCTTGTTGCCCATTACAACATCTTTATTCTGAAGTGTTTCTTGTGGGCTGCTCCCAGATAGTCGAGAAACCAGTGACTTCACCCCACCTTTCGTTTGAACCCAGCGACGGAGGGAGGTATCATTAGGGCCCACATGCATCAAGCACTTTTGCATTCGCAAACGGTGCGATTCCTTAAAATCGGCCGTTTGCGAATGCAAAAGTGCTTTTTCAGATGCATCATCATTTCTGAATGGAATTCGCTGATTTTGCGACTTTCCAGAATGCGAATGCATTTAAGGAATCGCAAATTTGCGATTCCTTAAATGCAATGCATCATTCAGAAATGAAATTGCGAGAACAAGGTTTGGAAGTGCAAATTACCACGAGGTTGAACCTCGTGGTAAATTGCGAAAAATGTTTAAAATGTACTAATTTACATTTTAAACGATGTCATGTTACAGACACACATGTCCTTAGGACATGTGTGTGTGAAACATCCATTTCAAATTACATTTCGGGGGTGCAGGGGGGGGTCCTTTGGACCCCCCCCTGCACCCATGAAATTTTCTAAGTGCCATTCGCAATTTCCATTGATTCCTATGGGCCTTTTGGCCCATAGGAATCAATGGGAATTGCGAATTCGCAATTTTGAAGTCACAAAATATTTGCGAGTCGGTAAAAATTGCGAATTTTACCGAATCGGAAATATTTTGCACTTTCCATGATGCATCCCGTTTTGCGAATCCATATTTGCGATTCGGTAAAATTCTCAAATTTGGAAACGCAAAACGGGAGTTTGATGCATGAGCCCCTAAGTACCTCTGTATTGTGTAGCATAACTGTGCCTTTACCTTGTAGGTCAAGTTTAGTTGACATATTCTTGTTGCCCCTTAAATGTGTAGGTTTTATATTTCTTTTCTTAGCCACAGTCTTTGGTGTTTTTTTAACCATTATTCCTGCTTTTTTTCCCCTGCTTCACTTTGATGTATCTCTCCTTCCTAACATGAGCTTATATTTGATGGTGATTGTGAGTCCATTTGCACTTCAGAGCCATCGCTAGTAAATAATGGAGTCAAGCTCTCTGGGCAGTTATTGCCCCCGCTTTGTTGCTGCCCAATTATCTGTTGACTCACCATAGCAGATTGAGAACGGTCAGCCATGCTAATCACACTAGCCGTATCAATTGTGGTAGTCACGCTATCAGCCCCCACATCTGCCGTTGAACCAGAATGAAGATTAGTCCCACGCAACTCTCTAGTAGGCGACTCTGAAATTTCTTTATTTGATTTATCTGCCCCACGCTCCGGAACAGTTCCTCCTGAAGAAGTTCCTTCTTCTCGTTCCGCCCCAACAGTTTTTTCTGTACCCATTTGCTGACCGGGGATAGCCTCCACCAGAATCCCTGCAATGTCTGTCTTGGCTACTGGCAGTTTTAGTGGGTTTGTTTAGTGCAAACAATTCTGCCGCTCTCCCTGATTGAAATAATTAGAGTATTGGCTTACTGACTTTGGAGCTGTCAGCCCGGGATTTCGGTAGCCTATTTGCCGCACCAGCATTTTCAATCTACTCCACTTCTCCAGCAACATAAGGGGGTAATTACTTGCCTGCATGCGTTGCTCGAGCCGGTACCTTTGGTGGAGCCATCGTGAATCTGGCGCCCGTATCCCAAGCTAAGGATTTCCAGCTGATTGCAGAGCTCAGAAGGTGGATCAGCTGATGTCTGTGAAGCCGCCTGGAAATGCCGCCGCCACAGAGTGTAATTGCCAGCATGTGTTACAGGTATCCGAGATTTAGTTAGTTTGTAACCAACTTTTCTTCTCAGTTACTGTTACTCTATTTACACATAGGGTAGGATCTGGTATTCACGCTCCATTTTTTTTCACTGCATTCGTTCAGAGGTTCAAACAATCCATCTGGCGTGGTTTACGGGAGCTGCTCCGAGGGCCTGTGTTCCCGGCGGCATCAACCCACCATCTTGCTCCTCCTCCCCAATTCTCACATACATTGCCTTTTAGATATGTAGTTACTTGGACATGTACCACTGAGACATCCATTCACTCACCAACACACCCATACACACACTCACCCACCCATACAGCTGTTTCCACATGTACTGTTTAACCCATACACCCAGTGAATCAACCACTCACACATCTATGCACACAGTCACACACCTTCTACCCACCAACAAACACACTCAGGCACCCATACAAATACTCAGGCATCCAATCAATAACCCATATGGACACTCATGTAGCTACTCACCAACCCATGCAGCAGTTTACACATCCAAAAGACAGACTGATACAGACATTTACACAGTTTAGTCACTAACCCATGCATTCAGTAAGACACATTTAATCACTTACTTATACAGTCAGTCACGCACCTACTAAATCTTCCATCCAGACACTTACACACCCAATCATTCTGCAATACACCTTGGTGTATATATATATATATATATATATATATATATATATTCACAGAAAAAACCATAGGTTATAGTGGATATATAGTTAGGAATTTGCATTTACAAAACCTTGAAAATTCAATGAAAAAACCATAGGTTATAGGCCATATATAGTTAGGAATTAGCATTTACAAAACCTTATTTTACTCGCATAAAACCATTGAAATTCCATATATAGTTAGCTAACTATAAGCGCTAACTATATATCGCGCACCCGCAATCCACTGCTGATGATGTCACATATTACATCATTCATGACATGGTCAGTGACATCACTGATGACATCACTGATTACAACATCCAGTGACTGTATGTTTCTGTAAAGTTAAAATATGTTTCACATATTGAAGAATGAGTGGATGTATAAGTGTCTGGATGAAGAATTTAGTAGGTGCATGACTGACTGTATGAGTGAGTGATTAAATGTGTCTCACTGAGTACATGGGTTAGTGACTAAACTGTCTTAATTCGTGCATCAGTATGTTTGTTGTTGTGTAAGCTGCTGCATGTGTTGATCAGTAGCTATAAGAGTAGCCATATGGGTTATTGATTGGTTGCCCAAATATTTGAATGGGAGGCTGAGTGTGTGTGTGGGTAGCTGGGAGGTGCGTGACTCTGTGCATAGATGTGTAAGCAGTTGATTCACTAGGAGTATGAGTTCAAGAGTGCATGTGGAAACAGCTATATGAGCGGTTGACTGTGCATGGGTGTGTTGGTGAGTGAATGGATTTCTCATTGCTACATGTGCAAGTAAGTACGTATGTAAAACACAATACATGTGAGAGTTGAGATATATAAATAACTGAACATAAGAGCCAGTGAATGTGTGAGTGGCTGTATCGATCACTGTGAGCTTGTATCAGGGATTATATAAGAGAGTAAATATGTGTTATTATATGTTTGAATAAGTAAGATGTGTATAACTGTATAGTTGAGGAAATGGAGGTGTGATTGATTCTTTGCATGACTGACTAGGTGTGTGAGTAAGTCCATGGATGAGTGACAGTCTGTGAGTGTCTGTTTATACTGAGTGTATGTAAGGTTATATTAGAGTCTGAAGAGGTTCATTGTATTATCACATGAGTGATGTGATCAGTGATGACAAATGAGATGTCATCAGTGATGTCATTTGAGTTGTCATCAGTGATGTCATTTGAGATGTCATCATTGATATCATTTGAGTTGTCATCAGTGATGTCATTTGAGATGTCATCAGTGATGTCATCAGTGATGTCACTGACCATGTCATGAATGATGTAATATGTGACATCATCAGCAGTGGATTGCGGGTGCGCGATATATAGTTAGCGCTTATAGTTAGCTAACTATATATGGAATTTCAATGGTTTTATGCGAGTAAAATAAGGTTTTGTAAATGCTAATTCCTAACTATATATGGCCTATAACCTATGGTTTTTTCATTGAATTTTCAAGGTTTTGTAAATGCAAATTCCTAACTATATATCCACTATAACCTATGGTTTTTTCTGTGAATTTCATTGGTTTTTTAATAGCAAATATGAAAAGCTTTAAAATGTCAAGTACGTGATAGATAAAAACATTTTCGTATTTATGCACGCTGATGTGCTTTGAACGCTGCCCCCCCCCCCCTCCCCTCTTTTGCCTTTGTTAGTACTCTCTCTTTGCAGATACAGAAGGGTAGTTAACGCAGGCCTTTACCCCCGTTGTAATCCGTCGTACCTCCTTGTCTCTCCATTTGATTGATTGTTGTCCAAGCATTTACTGTTTTAGAATTGGTTCTCTTTGGATCATTCTCTATTTACAAACAAGCACAAAGTCGCAATACTCTGTTTAGTCTTTGCAGATAGTGAAAAATCGTGTAAAAAAATAAAAGTAATCGAGCAAAATCAGTAGGCCACTAATTGGATCTCTTTTTGACCTCGCTAAAATAGAAATATTAGGAACAACCCTTCTTGAGAAATACGAAAATAGTGAGATGAACTGAGCTCCACACCATGAGGGCTGCAAGACAGCTCGGCTCCATCACCCATCCCGCACAAAATAATGACAAACCCTATGCAAATATTAAAAATATAGACAACACACCAGCAAAGAAATAGGGTAAAACATTTTATTAAAAAACTATTTACATAACGTTGGTTTATAAGATGATGTCAGTAGTGGACCGATGTGTGAATAGATCGAAAACAGCACAAGGCTCCAAGATCCGGATAGCAAGCTCCTGGATGTTGGGTGCCATAGTTTAGAGTTCTGAATTTCAGCCTTTTTCAATGCCTGTGCTTTGTTGAATCAAAATGGCGGCTTGACACAAAGCTGACTCAAGCGTTGTTACTGATGCTATGCAGACCAAAACTGGTTTTCAGTTTGTACATTTTTCTAGATTTTTCAATCCAAGTTTGGTTGACTTTGTAGAACGATGGCTTCAGATTTTCAACATACGGTGTGGTGGCGCTGACTGGGAGGGGGCGCTTCGCTCCTGCCCCCTCCCCAAGTAAGATTTTCATACGTGAAAGTACGTTAATGGTTTTGGTCCCCGAGATGCTTCGATGTCACTACCATTCTCAAATAGCATAAGTTCTGGATGTTGGGTGCCATAGTTAAGAGTTCTGAGCAGCGCTTGTAACACTGTCTGAAGCTTATTTCCTCCTACTGCAGCTTCACTATTCTCAAAGTAAGTGAGTGTCGTTTGTGGACCTGACTGCATTAGAAAACAATATGATATGTTACCTTCCTAAACAGCTTGACGGAGGCCCCTGAGGGGCGCTGTGATGGCCATGGACTCGGAGAAGACGCTTGGCTCCGACACCCTCCCCAAGTCTTATAGCACTGGTGTAGCCTGAGATCGCCCCCGACATAGGCGGCCGGCTCCCGGGGTCCGGCGGTACTTTTTGCCTTTTGATGACTCTTCAATTCTGGACCTTGTCCCACAATCCGTTTGACCTGAAGACAAGCTGTAGTGAGGCGCCCCTTTATCGTTTTAGTTGCCATTCCGCCCGCTTTTGCTACACTGTGCCTCTTCCGCCATTCAGCTGTTTTCCGCCCGCTCTTGCGACTACAGCGTCTCGCTCACCATGTAGTTGAGATGCGCCCGCTCTAGCGGTGCAGCGATAGGCGGCTGCCACAGGACTCTCAAAATGGCGGCCGGCTCTTCGGTTTTGGGCCTGGTCCACTAAAATGGCCCTGGGACACCTTGGAACTCGGACGCTTGTCTGCTAGGGCTTGGATCCCATTCTCGAAAAGCGTCCCCTCAGCCGTGAAGATTCTACAAAAGTCTTGGGGGCCTCCGACTCCCGCAGGCTTCTGGTGGGGAGCGGCTGCCATGATTGCTCGTGGAATGGCCACGACGGAGCTACGAGATGGTAGTGCTCTCATGCTGACGCCAGCTTTAGTCTGAAACATCCAGAAACACTGTAGACTACCAATTCGATCAGTTCCGGTAGCGCCCCAACATGACCCGGAAGAGAAGAACTTGCCCTCCCCTCTTTGACTGATGGTTCTTGTTGCCTGTCCCCTCTGTTGTCATTTAACAGAACTTTTTGGACTGCTGAAAGGGGTTGTGTTCTGAACGCTGGTTGGTGGAGACATTTAGACTATATTCTTGACCTACGTTGTCGCGTAATGCGTTTTATGACACGCCGCGTTAGCGCACCCGGAAGTGATCCGAGGCGCGGCGCGCAGCGCGTAACGTAAGCATAACAGGTCATGTGACTTGTTAATAAAACTTTTCATTGGTTCATTTTACTTTTGTTAATTTAATGATGAAAAGCTTGGTCATATGACCTAAAAATTACGCTTTTTATTATTTTCGAACAATATTTTTTTTTCAAACATATGTTATAATATTCCAGGCTAATGTACTTTCCCGGAAAATTTACAACTGTCTGGCAAGTAAAATATATTCCTTTTTCGAGAAAAAGGGCGTTTCTTCCTTCCATGACGGAGCCGTTGAGTAAAAGAGATTCGGCCTGCTGTCTTAGTCGCCGATACGCCTGATTATCAGATTCTTATCGATCACTTTATGTTGCAGACATGAAAAACACAACTGCCCTTGACCATTTATCTTTACTGCGTTCCTACATATTATACCTTTTATCCGTCATGTAATTGGACTGCTTTATTTCACTTGCCTTTTACTGATTCGAAAACAGTCACTAAAAGTAAAAACTTTACAAATGAAAATACTACTACCGTGTTTTGTTTTAAAAACCTTTATTGTGAAAATGTCAGTATACAAATACGGGCCTATAACCACGTGGGCCGGCCACGGAGCAAACTCAAATCGTATATGATGAGGAGACATTTACACTGTAGAAGAACGTAACGAGCGGGCCATTAGGTGACAAGAACAAAGGTGTCTAACAGTTGCGGTATCGGTGGACGTACATTTTGTAATTAAAATACGACAGGGCCACTTACAATAACATTTTCTAGATATACATTTGCGGGCAAAGAGTTACGAGTCCCATTTATACCGGCGCCATTTTGGGCGAGGCCGGGCAGGTCCAAGATATAGTCAAAATGTCTCCACCAACCATCGGCCAGACCAGAACCCCTTTCGGCCCTTTATGTTACAAGATGATGTCTTCCATTCAGAAAATATTGGTGGCAGCATTTTGAAAGGAAACAGAAACAGCCGTTCTCCTAGTGAGTTTCACATTGTTACATTTAGGAAGAATGTTGAAGAGTAGTATGTGGAAAATCTGAAGCCATTTTTCTACAAACTCTCAATCAGACTTGGATGGAAAAAAAAACCTGAAGAATGTACAAACTGAAAACCAATTTTTGTCTGTATAGCACCAACAGTAACGCTTGAGTCAGCTTTGTGTCAAGCCGCCATTTTCATTCAATCAATAGCGTCCCCCTGCACACATTCAGGGACCTGGTCGTGTCTTCAGATGAAACGCATTGTAGGAAAAGAAGCAGAAAGGAAAAGGAAAAAAGTTCCGCCGGACCTAGTGAAGCTGCAGCAGGTGCAAATAAGCTTCAGACAGTCTTACAAGCACTGCTCAGAACTCTCAACTGAGGCACTCAACATCCAGGACTTGCCATTCGGATCTTGGCGCCTTGTATTTTTGTTTTGTTTTTGATGGAAGGGAAAGAACAAAAAACAGACATTGAAAAAGGCTCAACAGTGCAGGGCGCCTTGTGCTGGTTCCGACCTATTCACACATCGGTCCGCTACTGACATCACCTCATAAACCAACGGGGCACCCCACGCCGACTTTCGGCGCAGCATTGTAGGATGGACACACCAGTGCGGCAATTTGATGGACACCACCTCGGTGCCATCCAGATCTCGGCGCGTTCATTCATTCAATAGCGTCCCCCTGCACACATTCAGGGACCTGGTCGTGTCTTCAGAAGAAACGCATTGTAGGAAAAGAAGCAGAAAGGAAAAGGCAACAAGTTCCGCCGGACCTAGTGAAGCTGCAGCAGGTGCAAATAAGCTTCAGACAGTTCTACAAGCACTGCTCAGAAATCTCAACTGAGGCACTCAACATCCAGGACTTGCCATTCGGATCTTGGCGCCTTGTGCTGGTTCCGACCTATTCACACATCAGTCCACTACTGACATAACCTCATAAGCCAACGGGGCACCCCACGCCGACTTCCGGCGCAGCATTGTAGGATGGCCACACCAGTGCGGCAATTTGCTGGACACCACCTCGGTGCCATCCGGATCTCGGCGCGTTGTGCTGCCTTCGGCCTATTCGCACATCGGTCCGCTACTGACGCCGCCTCACGTGCCAACGGATTTTCTACGCTTTTTGTAGCCCTATGTCGCATAACAGGTCATGTGACTTGTTTATAAAACTTTTCATTGGTTCATTTTACTTTTGGTTTCCTAAAGATGGAAGGCTTGGTCATATGACCTAAAAATAACACTTTTCATTGGTTTAGAAAATTTTTTTTTCCCAAACGATGAAAGCCCCACCTTGTTTCTGGATCATTCAGACTGAAGCTGGCGTCAGCATGAGAGCACCACCATCTCGTGGCTCCGTCGTGGTCATTCCGCGAGCAATCATGGCAGCCGCTCCCCACCGAAAGCCTGCGGGAGTCGGGAGCCCCCAAGACTTTTATACAATCTTCACGGCTGAGGGGACGCTTTTCGAGAATGGAGCCCAAGCCCTAGCAGGCAAGCATCCGACTTCCAAGGTGTCCCAGGGCCATTTCAGTGGACCAGGCCCAAAACCGAAGAGCCGTCCGCCATTTTAAGAGTCATGTGGCAGCCGCCTATCGCTGCACCGCAAGAGTGGGAACAACTCAACTACATGGTGAGCGAGACGCTGTAGTCGCAAGAGCGGGCGGTAAACAGCTGAATGGCCGCCACCTGGGGAGGCCCGTTCACGCCGCCTCCCCCCCACCCCCCGGGCCGCCGCACGCCAATTTACGGAGCAGCATTGTAGGATACCAAAACCAGTGCGGCAGTTTACTGGACATCACCTGGGTGCCTGTCGTACATGTTGTGTCAGCCATGTGACACTGGACACAGACCGCTACTGACGAGGCCTCCCCCCGCACCACCCGGGACGCCCCACGCTGTTTTTCTGTGCTGCTTTGTAGGATCCCTAAACCAGTGCGGCACCCAGGCGACATCACCTGGGTGCCGTCCAGAACTCTGCACGTTGTGCTGCCTTGGGACTATTCGCACAACAGACCGCTACTGACGAGGCCTCCCCCCGCCCCACCCGGGACGCCCCACGCCAATTTTCGGAGCAGCATTGTAGGATCCCTAAACCAGTGCGGCACCCAGGCGTCATCACCTGGGTGCCGTCCAGAACTCTGCACGTTGTGCTGCCTTGGGACTATTCGCACAAAAGACAGCTTCTAACCATTGTTGCTTTTTGTGTTAATAAATGTTTAAATGTTTTTAGTTTTTGTTCTGTTCATTATCGTTAAAAGTTAATAAAGTTTTATAACCTTACTTTGTTGGAGTGTTATCTATTTTTTGAAAAACGGGTGAATGGGGCCTTGAATCGGGTTATTGTCATGTGTGGGCTTTGGAAGTGTGCTGCTGCAGGATCGGACATTTCAAACTCAAATGCACGTTCTTTTTCTTACCTTTCCGAAGCATGGAGCGCAATAGCAGGCAGAGAAAGGGTGATGCACGTGTTGAACACTACCTGACCTGGCAAGTTGCTGGCAGTGCCCCCCCGCCCGCTCCTGAAAGAGGGCACACACACACCGCCGCCCCGAGTACTTCAGAAATCTTTAAAAGACCATGCGCTTGTTCATGAGGCTTAAATGGTTTATCACCTCTTCTAGAACCCCTACATCGACCCTCTGACGTTTCATGGAAAAATTACCATGTAACACAATACCAAGCCCTATCAGCTGAAACCCCCAAGGAATCGTGGGGCATATTATCAAGGGGGTTTATCTCCGCTTTTTTGGCTTTAAAAACCATGAAAGCGGAGATAAAATTATTTCCCTATTATCAAGCTGTCGCTAACACCAGTTAGTGACACCTAAAAGGAGATAGCGACCATCTTGGGCCCAGCTTTGCATGTCAGTGATACTTATCACTAATGACATGCAAAGTGGCGTGCCAAGATGTTAGCGACTGGAAACAGTCCCTAACATCGCTACCTTCTATTACCAACTTTTGGAGATATTCGCACTAAGCGCGAATATCTCCAAAAGCTAACACCTGCCCTGAGCAGTTCTTAGCCATGTTATCCAATGGGAGGTGGATAACATGGCTAAGAGCATTAGGTCGATAATACATGAATATCGCTGACTTTTCTGCGATAATAGCAAGGTTTATCTGCGATAAAAATCGCCGATGTGCGGCGATAATTTTTGTCTCTAAACAAGTTATAGACAAAAATTATCGCTAGTTGTTAGTAATATGCCCCCGGGTTTTTGCTTGCAGAAATCGGGAGGCGGGAGACTAGCACTGAAATCAGTACTCACACGCCTGAATCAGGAGAATTGGCATGTCTGAATTCTCTACAGCTGGGGCCATAAACTACATCCGCAGGGGTAGGTGATAGCCTGGGACCAGCCTGGCATCTAAAATGGCTGCCGTGCACGACAAAATTGTGGCATTCGAAAAAAGGCAAGATGGCGCAGCCGCTGGAAGAGATATATCAACATATATCAGCCTCCTCAGCCACCCTCAGGAAACATAGGGGATTAGGATATGTCTCCCGCACCCCCTTATACCTAGTACTTTAATTAACGAAGCACAAAATGGCGAATTCCCGTTTCGCTACCAGTTTGCGGCCCAGTTCGCGGCCCGTGAAGCGCTTCTACCGTGAAAAATCATTTTTTTTTTATTTTCCCCACGGGACCCTTTAATAACCCCAACAACATTCCTAGGGGGTCAAGAGGGGGATACCTTGCCCCCTTTCATTAAATTCCCCCTTAGTTTTTCACCTTTTCTTCTCTCTCGATCCTACCGAGAGACAAGATGGCGGCCGCTCCGGACTGTCACGCAGCAAAAAAAAAAAAAAAGCTCACGCACAGCCGCTGGAAGAGATGTATCAACATATATCAGCCTCCTCACCCACCCTCAGGAAACATAGGGGATTAGGATACGTCTCCCGTACCCACTTATAACTAGTAATTTAATTTACGAAGCACAAAATGGCAAATTCCCGTTTCGCTACCAGTTCGCGGCCGCGCTTCTACCGTGAAAAATCATTTTTTTTTTATTTTCCCCACGGGACCCTTTAATAACCCCAACAACATTCCTAGGAGGTCAAGAGGGGGATACCTTGCCCCCTTTCATTAAATTCCCCCTTCGTTTTCCACCTCTTCTTCTCTCTCGATCCTACCGAGAGACAAGATGGCGTCCGCTCCGGACTGTTTAGAATGTTGACAGACACCGGAGAGCCAATCAGCTTTCTGCGCGCAAAGTTCCGATAAGCGAAAAGTAAGCGGACCGGATCGCTGCCCAGAGCGCTGTTACAGATATATATCTTGGTTTGAACGTTAATTTCTCAAAAACTACTGGAGCACATATATTGAGACCTAGCAAAGGCACATCGGGCTAACAGTCCCTACAATTTTGCCAAGTTTCGTGCAAATCCATTCAGCCGTTCGAGCTAAAAGTGAGTCCAACCGCCCTATGGAAAACTCAATGCAAAAAACGCGTTTTGGGACCCCCCTTTTTTCTCAGCCCCCCCTTGACGAAACCCCACCAAATTTTCAGGAGCTGCTCAGAAACAAAATGTGCCATTTTCCTGAAAATTTCAGCCGATTCCATCCACAAACGCCAAAGTTATTAGACATAGAATTTTCAAAAGTCCCATAGGGAAAAAATTCTAACTATATATACCTACTGGCGAACGCCAGTAGGTAATATATATATATATATATATATATATATATATAGGTAGGTAGGTAGTCATAGTTAGGATTTTTTTCAATGTTAAATCTCAAAATCCTATTTGGAATAACTTTGGCGCCGGTTGACGAATGTGCCTGAAAATTTCCTCAAAATGGCCTCGTCGAGCTCCGGTCCTTCCCTGAAAGTTTGGAGGGGATGCGTGAAGCGGGGGCTGAGATAAAAGGGGGGTCCCAAAACGCGTTTTGCCCATGTTAATTTCCATCGGGCGGTCGACCTCACTTTTAGCCCGAACGGCTGAATGGATTTCCACCAAACTTGGCAAAATTGTAGGGACTGGTAGCCCGATGTGCCTTTGCTATGTCTGAAGATATGTGTTCCAGTGGATTTTGAGTAAATTAGGTTAAAAAAAATATATATATCTATGGCAGCGCCCCGGTACGCGCTCCAGGGAGCGCTCCGGGTGCGCCACGCGACTTGCGCACAGAAAGCTGATTGGCTCTCGGGTGTCTGTAAACATTCGAAACAATGCGGAGCGGCTGCCATCTTGTGTCTCGGTAGGATAGAGACACAAGAGGTGGAAAAAAAAAGGGGGAACTGACTATAAGGGGGCATGGATAGCAACCCCGACCCCTTAGGTTTGATGTGGGGGCCATAAAAGGGCCATCAAATGTTTTTTTGATTTGCTGTGTGATAAATCTAATACGGCGCGCGAGTTATAGTTAGCTGAAGTAACTATAACGGGGAATTTCATTGGTTTTATATAAGTGAAATGTCCAGCTAAGTATAACATGTGTCAAACCTATGGTTTTTTCAGTGAATTTTATAGGTTTTTTAAATACTACTTCCTAACTATAGCGTGTGTAAAACCTATGGTTTTTTCAGTGAATTTCATAGGTTTTTCAAATGATACTTCCTAACTATAACGTGTGTAAAACCTATGGTTTTTTAAGTGAATTTCATAGGTTTTTTGAATGCTAGTTCCTAACTATAAAGGATATACCTGAAATGAATATCGACATATCAATCTTACGTGCACAACCGGGTGCGCGCACCCACCTATTTATTTTGTGAAAGCTTTGCAATTTAAACCTAATGAATTTCTTCATAGAGCAATGAAAGAACTTATAGTACGTTAAAGACACTGAACCTAGGCTTTTTTTTTGTCAAATAAACCTTTTAATTAAATGGAGCCGAATTTCTTTTTAATCGTTCGTGCGTGACTGGATGTACACACCTTAATATTTTTTTTAAAAATATAAAAGGTTTTATAATTTAACAATTGTATACTTAAATCGAGCTCTAAAAATATGTAAAATCCGTATGTGTTTGAATTCACTTCTTTTCACGTTTTCAAACTTCGCTGAAGAAGATCGCTACTTCCAAATCACGTTCGTAACTAGATAGTGTCACCGCGTACACTTCCTGAGACGCGCATGTGAAGTCATGTGACTTGAAAAGAACACTTCCAATTGGTTCTTAGTAGTTTCTATTCTGGAATTTACACGCAGCACTCCACCCACTTTCCTCACTATCTTTTCTACTCTCAAGAGACAACAACGTCGAACATCTTCCGGAAGACTTTGCTGAAATGGCTGCCGTTCCGCATTCATCTTCCGAATCTGAAGGAAATGAGCGACCACCTTTAAGAAGATAAAAGGAATCTTTCATTTGGCAATTTTTCACTTATCCTGAAGATCAAAATAAAGTGAATGCGCCAAAAGTAACCTGCACGATATGCAAATCGGAGCTCTCTAGGGGAAATCCAAATAGAAAATATTCTTTTTCCATACATACCATGCAGCGGCATGTTAAACAAAGGCACCCTGAGCATTATGCAAAAGCATCGACAAGAGCCATGGCCACGCTATTACCATCAGAGGTAGCCAGCACATCTTCTGGTGGACGACCTGTATCTCCATCGAGTGCTCAGATGGACTTGAGACCATATCTTGCGAAGGTGCATATGAAATGCAACGAGTGTGGAGAAATTCTTTTGTACAGAGAGCAGAGCCTCATTCTTATTAAACTCAAAATTGAAAGTCATAAATGCCCAAGAATAGATACACTTCTTCACTTCATTTTGATAGTATGACATACTAAAAAATGTTGTTGCAACTTTAAGAAATCAAAAGCATCATAACACTTGTTTCCAAAAAAAAAAAAAAAATAAAGTTCTTTTCAGAACTAACTCTTTGTACCAAAACGAGCTCCAAGAGCATATTATGAGATGTTTTTCGCCGCTTTCTTTTAGTGCGCGACCGGGTGCGCGCACCCATCTATCGCGTACAGGACCTGACACTCGCATGTGAAGTCATGTGACTTCAAAACAACACTTCCAATTGGTTCTTAGTAGTTTCTATTCTGGAATTTACACGCAGCACTCCACCCACTTCCGTCACTTTCTTTTCTACTCTCAAGAGAGAACAACGTCGAACATCTTCCAGAAGACTTTGCTGAAATGGCTGCCGTTCCGCATTCATCTTCCGAATCTGAAGGAAATGAGCGACCACCTTTAAGAAGAAAAAAGGAATCTTTCATTTGGCAATTTTTCACTTATCCTGAAGATCAAAAGAAAGTGAATGCGCCAAAAGTACCCTGCACGATATGCAAATCGGAGCTCTTAAGAGGAAATCCAAGGAAAAAATATTCCTTTTCCATACATACCATGAAGCGGCATGTCAAACAAAGGCACCCTATAGAGTTTGCAAAGACATCGACAACAGCTCTGGCCACGCTATTACCATCAGAGGTAGCCAGCACATCTTCTGGTGGACGACCTGTATCTCCATCGAGTGCTCAGATGGACTTGAGACCATATCTTGCGAAGGTGCATATGAAATGCAACGAGTGTGGAGAAATTCTTTTGTACAGAGAGCAGAGCCTCATTCTTATTAAACTCAAAATTGAAAGTCATAAATGCCCAAGAATAGATACACTTCTTCACTTCATTTTGATAGTATGACATACTAAAAAATGTTGTTGCAACTTTAAGAAATCAAAAGCATCATAACACTTGTTTCCAAAAAAAAAAAAAAAATAAAGTTCTTTTCAGAACTAACTCTTTGTACCAAAACGAGCTCCAAGAGCATATTATGAGATGTTTTTCGCCGCTTTCTTTTAGTGCGCGACCGGGTGCGCGCACCCATCTATCGCGTACAGGACCTGACACTCGCATGTGAAGTCATGTGACTTCAAAACAACACTTCCAATTGGTTCTTAGTAGTTTCTATTCTGGAATTTACACGCAGCACTCCACCCACTTCCGTCACTTTCTTTTCTACTCTCAAGAGAGAACAACGTCGAACATCTTCCAGAAGACTTTGCTGAAATGGCTGCCGTTCCGCATTCATCTTCCGAATCTGAAGGAAATGAGCGACCACCTTTAAGAAGAAAAAAGGAATCTTTCATTTGGCAATTTTTCACTTATCCTGAAGATCAAAAGAAAGTGAATGCGCCAAAAGTACCCTGCACGATATGCAAATCGGAGCTCTTAAGAGGAAATCCAAGGAAAAAATATTCCTTTTCCATACATACCATGAAGCGGCATGTCAAACAAAGGCACCCTATAGAGTTTGCAAAGACATCGACAACAGCTCTGGCCACGCTATTACCATCAGAGGTAGCCAGCACATCTTCTGGTGGACGACCTGTATCTCCATCGAGTGCTCAGATGGACTTGAGACCATATCTTGCGAAGGTGCACATGAAATGCAACGACTGTGGAGAACTTCTTCTATATGGAGAGCAGAGCCTTATTCTAATTAAACTCAAAATTGAGAGTCATAAATGCTCCGAGAAAAGATAAATTTCTTCACTTCATTTTGATAGTATGACATACTAAAAAATGTTGTTGCAACTTTAAGAAATCAAAAGCACCATAACACTTGTTTCCCAAAAAAAAAAAAAAAAAAAGTTCTTTTCAGAACTAACTCTTTGTACCAAAACGAGCTCCAAGAGCATATTATGAGATGTTTTTCGCCGCTTTCTTTTAGTGCGCGACCGGGTGCGCGCACCCACCTATCGCGTGCAGGACCTGAGACGCGCATGTGAAGTCATGTGACTTCAAAACAACACTTCCAATTGATTCTTAGTAGTTTCTATTCTGGAATTTACACGCAGCACTCCACCCACTTCCCACAGTTTCTTTTCTACTCTCAAGAGAGAACAACGTCGAAAATCTTCCAGAAGACTTTCCTGAAATGGCTGCCGTTCCGTATTCATCTTCCGAATCTGAAGGAAATGAGCGACCACCTTTAAGAAGAAAAAAGGAGGCCACGCTATTACCATCAGAAGTGGCCAGCACATCTTCTGCAGGACGACCTGTATCTCCATCGAGTGCTGAGATGGACTTCAGACCATATCTTGCGAAGGTGCACATGAAATGCAAGGACTGTGGAAAACTTCTTCTATACGGAGAGCAGAGCCTTATTCTAATTAAACTAAAAATTGGGAGTCATAAATGCTCCGAGAAAAGATAAATTTCTTCACTTTATTTTGATAGTATGACATACTAAAAAATGTTGTTGCAACTTTAAAAAATCAAAAGCATCATAACACTTGATTCCAAAAAAAAAAAAAAAAAAAAAAAGTTCTTTTCAGAACTAACTCTTTGTACCAAAACGAGCTCCAAGAGCATATTATGAGATGTTTTTCGCCGCTTTCTTTTAGTGCGCGACCGGGTGCGCGCACCCACCTATCGCGTGCAGGACCTGAGACGCGCATGTGAAGTCATGTGACTTCAAAACAACACTTCCAATTGATTCTTAGTAGTTTCTATTCTGGAATTTACACGCAGCACTCCACCCACTTCCCACAGTTTCTTTTCTACTCTCAAGAGAGAACAACGTCGAAAATCTTCCAGAAGACTTTCCTGAAATGGCTGCCGTTCCGTATTCATCTTCCGAATCTGAAGGAAATGAGCGACCACCTTTAAGAAGAAAAAAGGAGGCCACGCTATTACCATCAGAAGTGGCCAGCACATCTTCTGCAGGACGACCTGTATCTCCATCGAGTGCTGAGATGGACTTCAGACCATATCTTGCGAAGGTGCACATGAAATGCAAGGACTGTGGAAAACTTCTTCTATACGGAGAGCAGAGCCTTATTCTAATTAAACTAAAAATTGGGAGTCATAAATGCTCCGAGAAAAGATAAATTTCTTCACTTTATTTTGATAGTATGACATACTAAAAAATGTTGTTGCAACTTTAAAAAATCAAAAGCATCATAACACTTGATTCCAAAAAAAAAAAAAAAAAAAAAAAGTTCTTTTCAGAACTAACTCTTTGTACCAAAACGAGCTCCAAGAGCATATTATGAGATGTTTTTCGCTGTTTTCTTTTAGTGCGCGACCGTGTGCGCACACCCACCTATCGCGTACAGGACCTGAGATGCGCATGTGAAGTCATGGGACTTAAAAACAAAATTGGTTCTTAGTAGTTTCTATTCTCCAATTTACACGGAACACTCCACCCACTTCCCTAAAGTAAAAGTTTATCGAAAAACTTTTAAACGCTCCTCTTCTCAAACATTCAACATCGTTCACATAGCAGTGTAGTAAATAACACTAGATCCACTCCGTCCCTTAATTACAAGGGACATATTGCTGTGTGAAAACAACTTTTGTTTTCACGCGATAATGTGAAATACTGAGCCTGTTACAGAATTTTCTTTCACATATATGTTACTATTCTCCTTCAAGCACTAACACCGTAAAAAATACCACCGATAGCGGTGATATTTTTTACACCGAGAACGGTCGATTTTTATCGCTTAGAGCCCTTGCTATTATAAAGGTTTATTTCCTAAGTCTCTGATCTCCAACTGTGCAACGCGGCTCCCCTGTGTGTCGTAATGAGGTGCTAAGAGCACCATGCACACTCTACTGTGACTAAGCATCCATAAATTCCACGGACATCTCTACCCTGCTATCTGCAATTGTAAACATCAAAAGAAGCTACGCTGCGCCCCTTGGAGATGCCTCACTCCCACTCCTACAACGGCTTGGCAGTCGCCAAGATCCACAAGAAGAGCGTCTCGGATCCATTGAACTTCTGTGACGGTCTCAATGAAAATATGCACTGTAGAATATTCAAGTATGTACTAGTCCTCCTGCTACAGCATACAGAATGCATTCTGTTAGATATAAAGAAAGGAAACACGCACGCCACAATCTTGCAACATTATATATCTACATAGAATAACAGAATAAAAACATAACACTGCAAAGGCCGAAATCTCTACTAAATGCAGATTTGTAACATAAAGGGCACATTTATGTTAACTACTTCATACCCAGATATCCACCAGTTAATGTACACCACAGTATGCTGTTGCTCCGTAACCCATGGTGTGCCACATTTAAAATGAGGCGCACCATGGCAGAAAGACAGCATACATGTGTAATATATCTGTGCAGAAAAAACAATACATTACTAGAGTTGTATAGCAAATGTAATGCAGCTACAACAAGGCTCACCAGTGCACTTTGTGGCATATTATCAAGCAATAGCGATAATTATCTCTATTGCTTCGTTATAGACTAAAAATTTACCGCAGCGCTGCGGCGATTTTTACCACAAATAAACCTTGGTATTGACCAGGTTTAACGGAAATGCGGTAAAAATCGTTGCAAGCATGAATATCGCAGAAAAGTCAGCATTATTCATGCAATACCAACCTAATGCTATTAGCCATGTTATCCACCTCCCATTGGATAACAAGGCTAAGAACTGCTCAGGGCAGGTGTTAGCTTTTAGAGATATTCCCGCTTAGCGCAAATATCTCCAAAAGCTAGTAATAGGAGATAGCAAGGTTAGAGACTATTTTCAGTTGCTGACATCTTGGCACGCCCACTTTGCATCTCATTAGATATAAATATAACTGACATGCAAAGTGTGGCCCAAAATGGTCGCTATCTCCTACTACCTGTCGCTAACTGGTGTTAGCGGCAGCTAGGTAATAGAGAGATAATTTTATCTCTGCTTTCTTGCCTTTTAAAGCCAAAAAACACAGATAAACCCCCTTGATAATATACCCCTATATTCAAATTGCTGCGTCAAGACCTACGCCTGCTTCAATCACATGCACAGTTTTGAAACAGCATGGGCCTGAAAGTCACTGAGTAAAATCTCATAAATTACAGTCAGCCACTGTCAAGACGCATTACTTCAGAGGAACACTTCTTTATGATACAGGGCTTTAGAATGACACATATCTCCTCTTTATTGAGATCCCTCAGGTTTTTTAACAGCTGTCAAATCCTTCCATACTCATCACAAAGCCACTCCATCACGAGCATTGCCTCAGCTGTCCTCAGGACGGACAACATTTGTGATGAACTTGCCGCTGTGCTTGTGCAACACTAACATTGCGCTTCCTTGACACGTTCTATTCACTAAGCAGAACCATGACGGAACCACTCTATCATGAACACACCTCAACCATGGCTCAGAAAGGAGTAGCTCTATCATGACCATACAAGTACCACTAAGCCCCCCAGCCCCCTAACCTTGAGACAGAATTAGCACTGCAACACAGGATTTAAAGTCCTGCAAAGAACACCATGTAACATTTAATATCATATCCACCATTGTTTTCATATATCAGTATTGCTAAACTCAGTCAGTGAAATGTCGCTCATTTTATTAAATCACTTTTAAAGCATGCCTTCTAACAATGCACCCAAACCTATGTGAAAGTGTTTAATATAAAAGATGACATTGCTTTAACGAGGATAGACAAATAAATAACACAATGATGTAAAAATTTCTTTATTATATATACTTACCTAAAACGTAGCACCTGTGGGAGAAAATTTAAAATAAGATTATAAAGTATATTTATTAAAGAAACAACAATAGGAGACAATAAGAGAGATGCAGAAAAAACTCTCAGATATTATTAATTAAACTTACCTTATAAATATAATATCTGTGGAGGAGAGTAAAAAAAAATCTGTTGTAATACATATTTCTGAATGCAATGTAACAAAATAAGTGAAACAACATATTAAATGGTTTATTTTTGCTGTCCTCCGAATACATTGATTTCACTATCAAGAGTGATTTCAATATTAATCAATATTAATCATCTTATAACAGCGGGGAAAAAAGAACACAATCAAAATGATTGTGTTTAAAAAACCCATACAAAATCTGCATACATATTATAAATACCTGAAAAAAACATGTTTTAATTGTTTTCCTCAAATTAGCAATTTCTTGAGTAAGCACACTACATCTTCCACAGTTACAAACTAATTAAAGTATACCACTTATTTTTCAAGATATCTCAACAAAGCCCCGTGCAGGTATCTCCCATAAAAAATCTATTTCAAAGACACAGTTTCTTCTCTCATACCTTTCCGCGTGGCCAAATTGTATAAGCTAACTCATTATCTTTTAAATACATTTCCCAAAAACTTGCGTCCATATAAGTTTTAAAATAATTTTCAAAAGTACTCATTTTCTTCTCTCATAATTTTCCACGTGGCCAAATACTATGAGTTAAGTAGTTTTTTTCTGAAATTATTTAATCTTAGTCTTATCTATTGTTTTCTGAACCTTCACAATTAAAATTTGTAACATATTTTATACCATCAAACATTAAGTAAATTTGTACCTGATGTTATCACTATGCCAAACACAAATTTCATTTATAGATTTGTACACCCTCATTTACATGATATTTGTAAACTAGTAAGTTTCAGATCTTTACAGTATACATCTTCCTACAGCAAGTTATTCTACTGAAATTTGGGCTCCAAAAATAACAAATAAGAGTTAGTTAAGGCAAAAGGCAAACGTTTTTTAAAAGTCAATTGGCTATCATTGCAAAGCGTCCAGCCACTAGCACACTTCAAATAAGCTGTATAATGTTCTGATGATGTAGAAGGCCCTTCATGAAAAATAATGGCTACAGTTACAAATGTTCTTCTAGAAATAGAAACTTGAGAAGCCACAACATTTTTAATTAAAGTTGACAATTTACTCCCATCAGCTCTGCATCGTTGAAACATTAAAATTACATATTGTCCGTATCTATGGATAAATAAAGTTGATAACATTTCAGGCTTGCATTGAGAACAGGCCATGTTCTGATGCACATCTTTAACTAGTTTATTAAAAGGCACTTCTTTGCAGTCTGGTAATGTCAAATATAAAAATCTTTCACTGGGTATCTCAGTACTACTTAAAAATTAGCAATTATCACACTTATGTTCCCATTTATAAGAAAGGCCAAAAAGACTATCAATATCTACACTTTCATCTTCCAAAACTGTAAACATATACATGATAAATTCCTGACAATCTTGCTGAATATTCTGAGAAAATTGATTTACTCCTGCACATATGTCTAAAACATTCCATAGTTCTGAAACACTTGCTACTTCACTATCACCACTACTACACATTTCAAATATAGAATTTAAAGAATAGCAAAATGTATACTCCTGATTTTCTATAATCTGTTCCTTAACATTTCTCAGAAAAAAAACAACAGTAACTACTACATTTGCATAGCAGTTGACACCAGACCTATTTTCAAACTTAAATCCAACAATCTCTTCAATACTAACAGTTTTGCTACGGCTACCAACAACAGCTACATCTTTTTTTCGTTGTTTCTCGACTACTTCAGCACATTTGTCCTCATTTTTCCTTTTCTGACCAACTATACGCCTTTCAATTAAAGGATATTGAGGTAAACTTGGAGCATATTCTCTTCTTAACCTATTATACTCCTTCACACGATTTAAATCTGCACTAATCTTTGTCTCATCATAATCAATTAGATAAAGTCCACATAAAGTTCTATCTCGCGATAGAGCAACATACGCCATACCCTCTTTGAATACAGTGCTTCCAATATTTACCAAAGCACAATCTACACTCAAACCTTGAGATTTATGTAAAGTCACTGCATATGCCAAACAAATTGGAAATTGCTTACGACGGACATATAAGTCTTTCACAAGCAAAAAACGAGTTGAACATGGACTAATTTGTTGAACTTCCTCAATCCCATCAAATTTTATCCTCAAAAATTCAATCTCATCTCTATTTGTATAATTGACAAAACCAACAACATTACCCATTGCTCCATTTACCAATCCTCTTTCTACATGTAAATGTCTCCTTAAAATTATCCGACAATTTAAACATATATACAGATTTTTCTCTAAACCAGCAGTTTTAGATATAGTTTTTTGAAGAGAATCCAATTTTAATTTCAACTTTTCAGACAAAACAATAGTACTACCTTCATGCTCTATTCTATCTTTAGCTTCCAGTTTCTTAATTTCTTGATTTTCTAAATTCAACATTTTCTCATTAAAAACTGAACATTCTTTCAGAGTTGGCATCAAGCATATCACTGACTTATCTGCTACCTCTTTACTATATATTTTCCCAGGTACATTATCTTCATTAGGAAACAGCTTAGAAAGTAATCGTGTTCGTAGAGTGTGTTTCGCATCTTCAGTTAATTTTCCAATCCTAATATCTTGAAGAATACTTCCATATTTAGTAATCTTTGCCTGTCGCATATTTTGAATCAGTTCAGTATATTTGAAATGTGACCATATATTTACATTTCCAATACTGCCCAGGCACTTTCTGGTCTCCTCATGTGCAACAGTTTCAAATACAGGTTGTCCTTTCACAGGAGTTAGCTGCAATAGATCTCCAAAAACTATGACATGTTTACCTCCAAATAACACATCATACTCTGTCTTAAGAGTCTGTTGCATTCTTAAATGCACAAAAGCAAGCATTAAATTGGATACCATGCTTACTTCATCAATAATAAGAAGTTTCATTTTTTTAAGGACTCTAGAAACTTCAAAACAAGCTTCTCCAGATAGCTTCTGATATTGTAATTTATTTTCATGTTCAACTGGCAGCATCAGTAAACGATGTAAAGTAACACCTTTAATATTATGTGCTGCCAATCCAGTTGGAGCAGTAACAACACACGACAGTGTTGACGGAGTTGTTTGCTGTAAATATGTAGTAATTCCTTTAATTAGGAAACTTTTACCAGTCCCAGCTTCTCCACTTACATATAATCGAATAGGTTCAAATGACATACATGAGCAATCTTTTCTCTCATGACGAAAGCCATGCTCAATGTGCTCTGTCACTTCATCATATATCTGTCTTTGCTCAACATTAACCTGCTTCTTCAATTCTTCTAAGTCGATTACTTCCTCTTGACCTTGCTGCATTGCGCTTTCCACCTCATCCATGGCGGTGGCTGCTTCATTTTGGATAATTGGTTGTCCCAGTGGATCTTGACTTAATGAAGCCGAACTTTGACTACCTTGTGAACTATCTCTAGCAATCTCCGCTGCAATTGTCGCTTCTTGCTCTATTTCATCATTCAACATTTGGAGATAATTACTAAAAACAGGACATTCAATATTACTTTTAGATGCGTTGAATGAATCTTCATAACTATCAAAGTCTCCAAGTAGTTCCTCTTCTCTGCGCCATGGTTTAAAGAGTTGCAAAAGAGCAAAATAGTAAAATTCTCTTTTATCAGGTGTTTCGCAACTCAGTTTCCGATGATTTATCAAGTGTCCTTTTCTTTGTTTTACCAGACATCCTTCATGTCCAATTACAGCATGTGCACCTTTATCAATGTTCTCCGTAACATTCCTTTTAAAAGTATAATTTTGAAGTATTTCATACAGACAAATATTTTCAAGCAGAGTACTTCTACTTGGATAGTATGTATCCAACATATTTGTTTTCAAAATGTCTGTACTGTTTGGTTCTTTCTGGGCTAAACATTCAATTTCTTGCACAGGTTTCAGAACACGGTTTCGTGTTTCTGCTAGGCCCAAAGTCACCCAGAGAATAGTCCTTGATTTCGCATAAAGACTTGCAGATGATAATCTGTCACAACATTCATATGCTCCAATTTCTCGATAAGACAGCATCTTCAAACTGTACGTATACAATTTCTTGCTTAGGCTCTTTTCATGAGAAATGTCTTCCCACATCTCCTTCAGTTCCATCTTTTCAGATTTCGTGATGTAAGACGTTACATATCGAGCCACAGCAATAGAGTTGTCTGCAACATATTGTATGTCCATATTAGCATTCCACATGGACAAAATGACTGGGTTATAGTCATTAATATATTTGGATTCTTCACCTCTTCTTAAATTGTACGTATTTTTAGGTGACCTCCTTCTGATATTATGTCACAAACATGACATCAAATTGTTGACTCTTCCTTTTGAAAGTACCGGTCGTGCAAATCCAAAGCGACATTTGGTGTAGAATTTGCTCTTTGATTTGAATTTTCGCCGATAATATTTTCCACAGCGATGACTTTGAAAACGTAACACTTTTCCTCTTAAGTCCTTATCAGTTGTACTATTAGGTATGTCACAAGTGGCATACTGTTCAATAAAAGACAGTACAGTCTCATCCGAGTCTATTCCAAATTTAGGAGCATCCTTGATCCATAGCAGCATATGAATATGAGGAGCACCTCTTGCTTGATATTCTTTTCTCCAAAAGAAATCCAGTACTTCACCAAGAGGCGGATTTTTCTTGTTTGTAATGAAAGACATCATAGCTTCAAATCTATGATTAAAATATCTGCAAACATTAACTGGATCTAATAAACACAGTTCTCCAGGTGTCTTGTAGTTTATGTTTTCTATGTTTGCATTCGCCTCCCGAAGAAATTCAAGTAAATCTTCCCAAGCATACTCTGCACAGCTTAGAGTTAAAAACCATGTTGGTGCTCCTAAGTTTCTAAGCATGCACTTCAAATCTCCATGACGACGGTACCAATACTCATTAGTACCCCGCTGACAAGCCATTAAATTAATTAGATGTGAATCCAAAACACTATCTTTCTGTTGCACTTTATCCATAAATTCCTTTGCTGAAATATTTTTCAGATGTACACCACTTTTTAAGATATGATTTACACTGCATAAGACAGACCAGATAAGTCACTCTCAAACAAAAGATGAAACAAATATGGAATGCATTGGCGAAACCTTGGATCTTCTGCATATAATCTTGTTGTCCGGTACTCAGATGCAGGAATCGGCATAGGTCGATCATCATATCGTGTACCTTCACCTGTAGGAAATAACTGTGGAAAACAACGACCTTCCAAACTTTCTTCCCACACACTAATAGGATTTCCTTTCGCCTTTTTCATCTGAAATAATTCAATAGCATTCCCTATTGCTTCTTTGGAATGCAGTGGATGAACACTGTAATGTTCATAAATTTCTTCAGATCTGGATACATCAACTTTTTCAATTTGTCCACTAGACAAATCACTATCCTCTTCTTCACTTGCATCTTCTTGTTCTACGTATACATCTTTGTAATACTTATTATTTTGCACTAAATACAACGTTGCCTTTTTCACTTTCCTAACATCCACTAAATCTTGCCAGATTTTCTTACTCTTTGTAGGTACACCATTAACTAGAATAACTAGAGGTTCCTCTTCTACATTTTCAACACCAATTGTTTCCATATTTTTTTTAAATCAAGAGGCAAATACACAACTCTACCCTTTAATCCTCTTTGTAAATCTGAAGGATTTAATTTACCAGTCTTAGGCTCCATTCGAACAATAGCCTGAAAAGGATGTACACATTGAATCAGAATCGTCTCATAAGTATTTAAATCCATCAATTCAGATGGAATATTTACCAACTCTAGATTATTATGAACAGCTCTAGCAGGCATTTTATTTTCATTTAATTTATTATAACAATATTTACTAACACGTTGCTCAAAACCCAAATCAAAATAGTTTTCCACCAACAAATAAGTTGCAAAATCTTTCCATTGACCATTACTTTCATCTTCACTTTTTAAATATAAATCAACTAACCTAGTTTGACTTTTGTAATGAATGCGTCGACAACCGACACAAGGACAATTTGGTTTCTCACCTGCAATTACCTTAAACTTTATTATTTCCTGTTCAAAATTTTCAATATTAACATTTCCAACATTTTCTAACACATTTCCTTCTATAATTATATCAGTTTCTGCATTATCTTCCTCTGGACCAAAATAACTTACCTCAATTTCTGCACAAATCTTCTTAACATCTAATTCACATCCATACAAAAGAGCACTATTTAACTGTTTCAGTTTAAGTGCTGGACTTTTTGCATAGTACAACTTTCTCACTAATTTTCTCATTTTAGTATGATGCACTGCTAACATCCGGAAGTGATGAAAGACACTCTGGCATATTTTTTTAGAAAGACAAGCCAGAGAATGGCCTTCCAGACCTATTTTCTCTCGCACTCTGCATTGATCTAATTCTTGCAACATTTTAATTTTTTTTTAGACTTTCTTTAGTCTACTTACGTAAGAAATTGCGAAAGAAATCAATTGAATCCTGTCGTACACTACAAATGCTACTACAATTCCAACTGTAAACAGGAGCATTAGGACGTCCCTCTAAAGCTCCTCTACCCATAACATCTTCTGCATTTCTAACCACAATTTTCTCTTTCTCAATAACACAACCATCCTTCACCTCATACGCTCGACCACTGGTGTCAACTGCATGCAACAGATTGTTACTTTGAAAGTAACTCTCTTCATTAAAAAATGGCTCAGAAGTTGAAGTATGCATCCACTTCCCAGAAAACACTTTACAAAAATTACTCCTATTTATGTGTCTCTTCCATTTACTTTTACCTTTCAAAACTCGAATCGCCTTATTTAAAATATTTATTCTATTGAGTATTAAAATAAATAATTTTCTTTTTGTCTCAAATGCGCGCTCAACAATACACTCTATATATTGTTTCTTCTTAAAAAAAGCAGATCTTCTCTTAGAAACTTTCTCCTTTTGTAATAAATTCGAAACGACTCTGTTGTAAAACATACGCTTCCTGATTTGGCTGAATTGATTACTCCGGGTTTTACTGTACACTCTTTCATCTCTCTTAATTCCAGAAACATTTTTATCTTTGATTCCATATCTCCTTTTAGATACTGATATCGTTTTTTCCTTCTGAACTTCAATATTAACATTTTTCCTTCCCAAAATTCCTTTCAAAAACTTTTTAGTTTGCTTACCAGGAGCACTCTTCTTTGTATCCGTCCTCTCCTTCTTAGAAAATATTTCAAAACTTTTCTTCTTCAAACTGTAAGTCCGTTTGTAGAGTTTCTTTTTTTCAATTCTGGTCGGCATCTTAATTTAAAATTTTGATGAAATTGTCAATCTGTAAAACACAAAAATAACAAATATTATAGTTCACTACTAGCATATACCGTACAAATTAAAACCACACATTCATTTTCTAATGAAATACAAATAATAACAGAAAATCTCTGAACAAAGTAGTAAATCCTGTAGTGAATGTTTCTTGTAAATTTATCACACTCCATATCGGTTTTAGCTTTATAGACAATTTTTTTAAAAACAAATTTTAAAGCATACAAACAGTACACTTTTTTCAAGAACTATCGGTCATCATAGGTGTTTTAATCTTTTTTACTACGATCTCTTTTACACTTCATGAGAACATATCTTATCACTCTCATGAAGCACTTCATCGACGAATATATCAAGAAAACTGTCATCACGAATGCTTTGCTATCAATTTTTTTTTTATTTATTCATAAGTTCATAATTTAGAAGAATTTCCAACATTAGTTCATCAGGGACTTCTTCAAGTCCATTGTCCTCATCTTCTTCTATCAGCTCTGAATAAGCTGAATCTAAGGATATGTCCATAAAATCATTATTTTCATCAGTTTCCTCTTGAAAAACCGCGTCTAAAATTTCCTCCATCAGTTCATTAATGATGTCAAAATGAATTTGATTCTCTTCTGACCGATTCTCCATAATTAGTTTGTTTTTATTCTTCTGTATCCTTTTAAGAAAATATAGAGACTAAATTATATCTTTTTCCATAAGTGTATAACTGAAAAGTACCTTTACTAATTTTTAAACTACATATATTTATATAATCTCTAACTTATTAACTCTATATATTGTAAGATACCACATTCCTCTTGTTTTGTTAAAGAAATTTGCAATATAACTCTAAACATTGATACTGAGCTTTTTTTCCATTAAATAATTACTGTTGTTCAAAGACATTTCACTGTAAAATTTATTTTTAGATTTTCTAGATATCTGAAATATTTATTACCTGTACAATAATTTTTAGAGACCCATTTTTTTAGTTCATCACTACAAAGTGCAATATAAATTTATGCACTCTGAAGAAAAGGATCACTCTATACAAACCATTTAATTCACTTAACAGATTACTACTTCCCACAGAGACAGTTCAATTTATGTTACAACAGCATACTCACCATGTAAATGTCTTAGCATATGCAAAATGTCATACTAACCATGAAGAACCACCTCATATTAAAGCTCTACATTAATATGTAAAAAAGTGCCTATAGATAGTATAATCACAGATATGCAGGAAACATGAGCATTACATTTAGATCCATATCATAATACCTCTCTGTAAATAAAGGTGAAACACTGCCAAACATAATACAACAAGATTTCAAAAATAATGAGCACTTCACAAGTATTAATTAAAAGAAACCTGAAAGAATTATACTCCAATGATTTCTAAATCTCAACTCCTTCCAAAAGAACACATGCACCAAGCTCATTAAAAAATAATTTGAACTGTCAATGGAGAACATCTCAAAAAACATATCTAGTATAAGCAGATAGAACCACATGTGACAAATTTAAGATAAAATCATGTTCTAAATATTTCAAAAAATATTCTTTATTATTTTCATCACCACCCACAGAAATTGCCAAAGCAAAAAAAGTAACTCACCTGAAAAAAAGAATATATACTCTCAAATTATCAATTCAAATGGCAGGTTGTTGCTTTCAGGCACCAAACACTCTAAAAATGGAAATAATAAAATGTTATTAACTTATTACAAACTTATTTCCTACACAATATACAATCATTATAGCATTGAACAAGCATAACTAATAATTTCCCCACAATCCTCTACATTAAAACTAAATACAAAATTTCTCATTTATAAAAGCATTGTGCCACAGATATGTCACTTTTGCCCATGTTAAAATTCATGCACCTACAACAGTATGCTTTCATAACTAAAAGGCCAAGTCACAAAAAAACAAAAGCCTTATTTATGAAGACCTTAGGCCGCCGGTGCATCACTTTTAGCATGGGAAAAGTGACGCACCGGTGGCGCAAGGCCGTCATAAATAAGGCCCCATGTCCTATGGCTGAGATACCCGCCACCCCCTCTCAACACAATCCCCAAAAGGAAGGGAAACCGGAAACTGTTCTTAAAGTTTTTGGATGTGGGATGGAGTGACCATCCCGGCCGTATTTATTAAAACAAAAGATTAAAACATTAAACGTTTTCATGTTATGTACAATTTCATTATCACATTACGATGTTTGGCTAACCTTAACATAATCTCTAATACAGAGGTTCTCCTAGCCGAACTAGCATCCTACAAAACATTCTCTAAGAATACTGAAATTGTACATCCTAACGTTTAAGGGCCAACGGCAAGGTCATAACCGGTGTCAAGATCCCTAACCAGACTTACCCCTCCCACTTAGGAGGGGCGATGGCACAGGGGCTTACCACAAGTGCAACTACTAACAATTTCCCTTGACTTGACGGGGGCACTTAAGACTCGACGCCATTTAAAGGTCGTTCGAACACTTGTGTGTGGTATCTAGAAGGTATCGTTGACCTCTCCCCACCCCACACAACTTACCGCATCTGCCGTCGCAGATGACACTAGCCCCGGGAAATTCCCCAGGAGGGGGCTGTAACCCCTCCTACAAAGGAAGGGGCCTTGACCGCCTTTCCTTTACTTCCGGCGACCCGCCCTTAGACGGGACCGCCTCCCCACTGAGGGGCCAATGGCCACCTCTCCCGAGCGCTCCCATCCGTGTTGGGTGACGCCCACTCATAGGGATCTACCAATTAGTGCTCACCGATCATGACCTTACCGCCTACCAAAAAATAAATACGACAGTTCTTCAACCTATGAAAACATTGGTCGCTACGACCGAAGGAACATGCTAAAAATGCAACATCACATCAAATCACTTTAATCATAACAACCTAAACGATATTCACCATCTTTATTAACTACAAACTGCTACTGTTATAGCCTGTAAACGAAACGGAAAAACAAACTTATCAATTCACTTTATTGCACAACAACTTTGCTGTCCTCAGGGGCTGGTGGGTGGGTCAAAATTGGCTCTTCGTTCCGTCCCGAGCTCACGTGTAGCGAGGAGGTGCAGCTTCGGAGCACAAGAACAAGAGGACGTCTTCTGGTCTTGCGCCTTCTTTTATCCGTCTTCAGGGCGGGCGAAAACCCGCCCCTGCCCGCCCCGGGGGCGTGGCTGGCTGCGTCGGTGTCTAGGCCAGCCCACTCTAGGGCGGGAAAAGGCGCGCCCCGGCTACGCCGCTTCGGGCATACCAGCCGAGACGCGCCTCCCGCCCAAAAATGGCTTCCCGGGGGGATCGAGGCACTCATCCATACGTTCGGGGGGACCGAGTGGTCGCCCCTTTCCATATGGCTGAGATACCCGCCACCCCCTCTCAACACAATCCCCAAAAGGAAGGGAAACCGGAAACTGTTCTTAAAGTTTTTGGATGTGGGATGGAGTGACCATCCCGGCCGTATTTATTAAAACAAAAGATTAAAACATTAAACGTTTTCATGTTATGTACAATTTCATTATCACATTACGATGTTTGGCTAACCTTAACATAATCTCTAATACAGAGGTTCTCCTAGCCGAACTAGCATCCTACAAAACATTCTCTAAGAATACTGAAATTGTACATCCTAACGTTTAAGGGCCAACGGCAAGGTCATAACCGGTGTCAAGATCCCTAACCAGACTTACCCCTCCCACTTAGGAGGGGCGATGGCACAGGGGCTTACCACAAGTGCAACTACTAACAATTTCCCTTGACTTGACGGGGGCACTTAAGACTCGACGCCATTTAAAGGTCGTTCGAACACTTGTGTGTGGTATCTAGAAGGTATCGTTGACCTCTCCCCACCCCACACAACTTACCGCATCTGCCGTCGCAGATGACACTAGCCCCGGGAAATTCCCCAGGAGGGGGCTGTAACCCCTCCTACAAAGGAAGGGGCCTTGACCGCCTTTCCTTTACTTCCGGCGACCCGCCCTTAGACGGGACCGCCTCCCCACTGAGGGGCCAATGGCCACCTCTCCCGAGCGCTCCCATCCGTGTTGGGTGACGCCCACTCATAGGGATCTACCAATTAGTGCTCACCGATCATGACCTTACCGCCACAGGTCCGGATAGTTGACCGGCTATCCGGACCCCCCACAAAACTCCTACCTAAAGGTCATGTTCCAAAGATTTTAACCAGGCTAGGAAGTCTCCTATGAGTAACTCATTCCCCGCCCCCGACAAATGCACACCATCCCCCAGATACATACTGTCATCATTAATACAATTATGCGAGATCGAATGCAATGCCTTGGAACGGAACAACCTACTCACTTTGTTATTCAATTTTCTAACCGAATGATTCAAAGCAGGGATCGAGATAGCCCCCCGCCACACTTTTCGTGGGATCATATGAGACCATGCGATTAGGCACCCCGGAACTCTCCTCGCTAACCAACTTACCGTGGAAAGCATAGCCTCCAGGAGAAGTCGTCTACCGGTGGTGACCAAATCATTGCCCCCCAAATGCACTATGACTATGGACGGCGGTGACCTCATCCGCTCTAACAAGCCCTCAAAAAATTCCTGAAACTGGTCAATACAGAGACCGCCCCTTCCGTAGAAGGACACTCTGTACCCGTATTCCTCAGGTACGTGAACCATGTCACCTGCTTTGAATACGTCTGCAGCCCGTCTCACGTATGAGTGGCCCACGACCCAAACCTCCTTCCTCACAGCCGGTGACGTGCGACCGCTGACCTGGTGTTGGGTCGACTGCTCAGTCTGCCCTGCCGCGTAGGCTTGCGCAACTGAAAACAAACAAAAACAAGAGGCGTGAGTACATGATTACAGTTTCACAACATGTGCAATCGCACGTACCTCTTATAACAATTGGAGGACCAGCGCCCCACACGTTTCACTTGTTCTACATTAAGACCTCTGGCTGTAGCTTCAGTGGCAGCCCCTATACGAAAGGAGTGGGTCCCAAATTCGCCCGGGTCCAAGCCCGCTGCGGCAATGGCCATTGCAAGCACCCGTTGAAACTGAAACCTCGTCAGCGGGGTGGCGTCTGCATGCCTCAACAATGTCCCTCCCCATGATGCCACCCTTCGTGCTAGGTAATCTTCTAAGCACTGTACCGGACACATGGATGAGTCGGGGTTCCTGCGGATGATCGTGCAGTCCCCTCTCCCATCTTGGTCAGTCTTGGACCTGAGAAAGGAGACAATCATCGCATCACCCCTGATCTGGACATGCTCCCTGCACAAGCCCCCCGTCACGTCCCGTTTGTTCCTTGCAACCAGCTCACTAACTCTCATAGCCCCGTGAAATGCCAGCGTAAATGCAGTCCGGAACAAACAGGTCTCGAACGGGGACGAGCATGTGTTCGGGAGCGTGACCAGTAACTGGGACAACCTGTCTAGACCTATCGGTCGTCGTACATCTACTCTGCGACCCTCTAGACGTTGCCACCCACGTAGCGCTTTCTGTACCGTGAAAGACGCTGTTGGGTCCAGGATGCCATGGGCCCTGGCAACAAAGGAAATGGCGGCACGATGCCTTTGGGCCGTAGCCACCGATTTCCCAGCCCTACGTAAGGACATCAGAAAAAGTACTACCAACTCCTCCTGACCCCAAAGTCCTCCTCTCTCTGCCCCCAAAAAGGCTAAATAGGCCTGGAACGCCCCTTCATATGCCTTCCTTGTCCTGGGTGCTAGACTCTCTCCCACGAGGTGACGAAGTTCGGGGCACCGAGAGACCAGAGAGCTTCGGGGAAGGGTGCCGGCTCCGGGTCCGCTGAAGGAAGGAAACCCGAGAAAGCCTGCATGTGAAAACGAGACAGTGCATCAGCAGCCTGATTCATCACCCCTGGGACATGTTTTGCTCTGAATACTACGTTCAGTTGCATACACAGTAAGACAATTTCTTTGAGGAGCCTCAAAATCAACTTACAACGGGCTGCCTGACTATTGATGCATTCTACCACGGTCATATTGTCGGACCAGAACACAACAGAATGATCTCTGAACCCTTCTGGCCAGGTTCTCAGGGCCACCAGAATGGGAAATAGTTCGAGGAAAGCGATGTTACTTGTCAGCCCCTTCTCGTGCCACCATAGGGGCCACTTTTGAGCCGACCATTTTGTGCCGAAGATGGCGCCAAAACCTACGCTTCCTGCTGAATCTGTCCATAGCCCAAGCTCTTCAGAGGAGACGGCTGGCTTGTTCCAGACGACCCGGCCATTGAAGTCCGCCAAGAATGCTAACCAAATCCGCATGTCCTGGCGGACCTCGGCCGATAACCTTGTGCGATGATGACCCTCCTTTAAGCCAACCATCGCTTGGGCAATTGAGCGGGAAAAGGGGCGAGCCATTGGTATCACCCTCAAGGCAAAGTTCAACTTTCCCACTAACTGTTGCAACTGATGCAGTGTAACTTTGGATGCCTTTAAACATACTTGGAGGGCTGCCCTGAATTTCGACACTTTGCTAGCTGGTAAACGGAAGCACCCCTCCCTTGAGTCCAACTCGATCCCCAAAAACTCGAGGCAAGTCGTGGGACCCATAGTTTTACCTGGTGCCAATGGCACGCCAAGATGATCCATTAACACACAGAATTCAGCTAAGGCCCGGGCACATTCGGAAGTACCGGCGGGGCCAAGGAACAGAAAATCGTCAAGGTAGTGCATTACATTTCGGAAACCCGTTTTCTTAGTGAACACCCATTGCAGGAAAGTACTGAATTGCTCAAAGTAAGCACATGATATAGAGCATCCCATTGGCATACACCTATCCATGTAAAATGACCCCTGGAACCCGAATCCCAGAAGACGCTGATCGTCTGGGTGTACCGGAAGCAACCGGAACGCTGACTCGATATCAGATTTCGCCATCAACGTCCCGTGCCCCAGGCGATTCAAGATGGCTACCGCCTCATCAAAAGATGCGTATCGCACCGAACAAACTTCTGGCTCAATTGCGTCGTTCACCGAAAGACCATATGGAGAAGATAGATTATGAATCAAACGAAACTCACCCGGGTCCTTCTTGGGGACCACCCCTAACGGAGAACAAACGAAATCCGGTACCGGGGGCTCACTAAACGGGCCGGCGACCCGTCCCCGGCTAACCTCTTTCTGAATTTTTTCTTGCACTACAGATGCATGTTGTAAAACGGAAAGTTGATTTTTGCACATCCCTACACCCTGAAAGTCCCCTACCGGGATGCGGAAACCATGTGTAAAACCGTTCCGCAGCACCCCGGCAGAAGTACGATCCGGGTATTCGCTGAGCCAGGGAATCATTGCCAAGGTATCAATCGGGGTTGGTAAAGGCGCCCCTCGGCCTAGCTTAGACCTGTTTGGCGCCTCCCTTACCCCCATTCTCACTCGTTCTGGCTCTGCACGATGACTCAGGATGGGACGACCCACACGTACTACACTCATGTTTGAATTTACACGATCCCGGAGGCCTGGTACACTTCCCCTTGTTAAAATTAAAACAGAAACCCTTTCTCCCTGTATTGCCTGCGGGCCTCGACTGGTCGTCGGTGCTCGTACTTGGTCGAAAGGGCGTCCCCACATTTTGGCGGGAGTAATCAACAACAGTGCTCCCGACCAATGGCATTCGTAACATTCCCGATTCTTTCATCTTATCCCATGTTAAAGAATCGTAACAATCCCAAGTCAAACTCTTGTTATGTTCCTTTTCTTTCCTGAACAAATTGTCATAACAAAACCAATGGTTACCTTGATACGCTGTCGAGTAACCCATAATTCGTGATTGATAAACGGGAAACTCAGGAAGCAACTCGGGCCTACGTTCCCCCAAAATTGATGTGAAAATACCCCATGCATTGCCCCAGTTGCCAATGTTCTCATTTACCTTAAAGGCGGCCATCTTTGCGCGCCAAACACTCGGATGCATTAAGTCCTTCTGACTTTTTACATGCTCCACATCATAATGATCAACAAGCAGGGAAAAAATATTCACGTACTCCCCCGCCCAGATCTTTTCCTTTATAGCTAAAGGCACATGTTGTCCTAATCTCTCTCTACGAGAGGGTGCTGACTCGTCCCTTGCAATCGGCAATGGCCGCTTACCTGCACCGGACGCAGCTTCTGCCGCTTGCGGCTTGTCTATCCCCGCCAACGGCGTAGCCACTCTAGCTGCCTCTTTCTTCTCACGAAGCCCTTTTATCAGCGCCTGTGCTTCGGCAGCCGTGGCGCCATCACTACTATCCCCCAACCATGCTGCTAGCTGTGCTGCCAGCTCGGGGGGCATGTCTTCCTTGGATGTCGGGGTGACGACAACGGGGATTGGATTCCCCTCCATCGGTACTGGGGTCGGCGCCTCGAGCGGGGCAGAGGGAACCGGGACGGCCCCACCGGCTGGAACCTTTCTCGGCCTCTTAGGTCTCCCTCCAGCCGGCGGGGTGCCCGAACCCTCCTCCCCATCTCGCTCCGCCAACCGTTTCTTTATGTCGGACACTTCTTTGCAAAGGGCCCGCACCATCTGTTCGGTCGTCATTCTTTTTGCGCCTTTCTTGGGCATCTCTCCGAGGAAGTATCTAGAAGACAAAGAAAAAGATCAAAACGCTCAAAATTGGCTCTTCGTTCCGTCCCGAGCTCACGTGTAGCGAGGAGGTGCAGCTTCGGAGCACAAGAACAAGAGGACGTCTTCTGGTCTTGCGCCTTCTTTTATCCGTCTTCAGGGCGGGCGAAAACCCGCCCCTGCCCGCCCCGGGGGCGTGGCTGGCTGCGTCGGTGTCTAGGCCAGCCCACTCTAGGGCGGGAAAAGGCGCGCCCCGGCTACGCCGCTTCGGGCATACCAGCCGAGACGCGCCTCCCGCCCAAAAATGGCTTCCCGGGGGGATCGAGGCACTCATCCATACGTTCGGGGGGACCGAGTGGTCGCCCCTTTCCAATAGACCAAAACTACAGGACCAGCATTAGACACATGCAAGCAGTACACTTGCACAGAACCACAAAACCCCAAGGGCCACCATGTTAATATATATCCTTAGTATAATAAACCTCTGAGAATGGATACATATTTGCGTGGCAGCCCATACCAGAAATTTGGCATCCTCCGACTCTGATCCACTAGCAAACACCCTGACCCCCCCCTACATAAAGACACATATTTTTTACATTATCCCATTGAAAAACATGTAGTATTTTTTTTAAATCTATCATGCAACTGGCCCTCTTGAACCGCTTTCAAAACGCCTACTTTAAACCTTTACATTTCATTTTTAAACCATACACTTTCAATTACATTATTTATTTTTTTACAATTCCTGTAATGTTACACACCTTTTCTAAAATACACCAGCCCCTGTTATTTATAAGGATTTATTTTCATTCTTCATCAGTGATACTTTCTTAACATATAATGAAAATCACTGTAACGTTTCAAGCGACAAAGCTAACGCGATAAAAATAACTCTCCATTTGCTTCCCTTTAAGAATGTAGATTATCTACCCCACGCATGCGATTCATTATACTTGCATTTGGCAGAGAATACCGAACTTGAATCGGAAGACATGAACAAGAGCTCCATTGTCACATTTAAAACTTAACGTAGCATCTGCTCACACACATATCTTTCACTTAGCTAATATTCACAGAGAACAGCATTCGTGTAAAAAAAAATTGACCTTCCCTTACAATTTGCTCAAATGACTCCCTTATTTTTTAACGCATCCTCCACTTCAAGACAGGCTATTTTTTTGATAACTACTAAGCAATGTTTAAGTGACTAGACTGCTAGAAAATTTATCAAGTCATTCTGCTCCTCTTCACTGCATAGCCGGCGACCTATTTCTGTGGAGTTGCTATAGAACCGGCAGTCCTGCGCCGTTTTCTTTACCATCTTGGTAAATTCAAAATGGATGTCCCTCCTGTCTTCGCAAACGAGCCGGACCACTTAGAACTATTTTGACAGAGAATGCTTCTCTACTACGGCACCGTAGCACTCTCAACTTTGAATACTTCATATCGATTATCATTTCAATATTTGTATTTCACCTGTGTGCAACCTGTATTTCATTGCCTGAGCTGTGATTTCACGTGGGCCCTGGACTTATGTCTCTGCAATTTGGTACCTCCTGAAGCGAATTACAATCACCTCATGAATCCGTTAATTGATCATGAACAGCTTTGTTACAACGGAGGGTTTATGGCCTTTGCAGCGATACAAGGAGTTCTGGGTCATTGGAATATATTCGCAGCGGCGCAAGATTTCCTAACAGTGAGCTACATCGAAAACCCACTGAGCTGTCCTATGATGGTAAAAGAGGCCCCGATAATGACAGAGCATGAATGCTGCTTTCCTCTTCTCAATTGTATGGCTGACATGTTTTCAGATGATAACAGTGATTTCCTGTTAGAAGCAGTTGCTACCTATTCTGCCTACACAATGGACGGATAACTCTTTCCTAACAGAGAGCTACATCGAAAACCCACCGAGCTGTCCTCTGATGGTAAAAGAGGCTTCGATAATGACAGATCATGAATCCTGCTTTCCTCTTCTCAATTGGATGGCTGACATGTTTTCAGATGATAACAGTGATTTCCTGTTAGAAGCAGAAGCTACCTACTTTGCCTACACAATGCTTCGATAACTCTTATGCAAGCCATTGACGTTCTCATTTCCTTTTGCCTCCCTATATTCTTCATGTTCTTTTGGATATTTTCTTATGAAGAACAGACCTATTGGCTTTACTAACAGTGGACATTATGATTTCGTGCTGGTTAAATTTTGGTCTTTTATGTGGACTAAATTTTTTTCTTCAGCTACTCGATTTTCAACTTTATTTTTTTAAACTCTAATCTCAACAATTCTATTGCATATCTTATCTTATGGTTTTTCAAACGTACTCGATGCAAAACTGGCTAATATATGCTACATGTGCCCTGATTAATGTGTAAATGTAAAACGAGTTTTTTATAACTGTAAACGCCATTTCGCCTCTCAACTGCTTATTTCCACCTCACACGCCTCTGCTCCTTTAATTTTCCATAAAAATATTTTTTTTAAAATACATAACAGAAAAATATGTTCTTTCAATATTATTCCCATTGTTTCTTGTACTGTATTTCAAATGCAATACTGCAACCTTCAAAAGATATCTCAATACAGTAGTTCTCCTCAATAGTGATTTGCGCACCATTCAACAGATTACATACATGCACCTCTCACCATTTTGTCGCTTTTGGAGCCTTTTTTTCCCCTCACACAGTAATATAACAAAAACTTGATAGTGCTTCGCATGTAGACAGCTGATTGATAAACTGATGATGTATAACCACTAGCATTTTCATATATGGTTCCTAAACTGAAAGGCCAGAGACCTTCTTCCATTTATTAAAATATAATATACTTCCTTATAAGAGTGTACAATTAATTTTGCAAACTATATTCATTTTTTTTCAACTATAGCGTTTGTATTCCATGTACTACTGACAATACCAATTACTATGTTTTTTGCAATTTCTGTACTCATATTACATAATGATTTGCCTTCAAAACAGTGCATTTCTGAATAAACATTTCAAATATTCACGTTCTCTCTTTTAATCCATAATCTCAACTGAAATGATTATATATTAAAAAACTATTCATGTGTTCTACGTAACCTCAGCTGTACTAACTGAGGACCTTATTTATAAAGACCTTGCGCCGCAGGTGCGTCATTTTTTAAAATGGGAAAAAGTGACGCACCGGTGGCGCAAGGCCTTCATAAATAAAGCCCTGAATGTTTTCTTTTCTCGACCTCACTTACTGATACTAGAACCTGCAAGCCTATAACGGCCTGTGAACTCTTTCTTAGTAGGTCGCGCACCGTACAGACAGTTGTACCTCTGTAATATTACTATTACCAAGCACCGCCACAGTTCCGCTTCACTCAGAGTTAATCACTGCTCCCACGCTTCTACAGGCCAGACGCTATGTCGTATTTCACTCCTTATCACCCTTTCATCTCCACAATAACAAACAGTTCACCGCCAGCCACCAGAGAACAGAGTCAGATGCAGAGGCACCAACAAGTGAAATACGACATACCCTCTGCTCTGAGAAAGCAACCAAGCGGTAATTGTGAAAGAAAACATTCAGTAGCGCTTTAAAAATAGCAATGCAATTAGATAATTATTTTTTTGAAAACGTTCCAATTACTTTTGATAGGACTATCTGTGTGTGCCTCCACAGCAAACTTCCTCAGCCCGGACTGAAGGCAGACACTGACAGACACACACAATAACATAACACAGGGCAACGGAGATGGAAAACAGAAGGGAGATGAAGATGCAGTCAAACAGCAGGAGTGAGAGAGATACTTTTATACTCTGTTTGCTACCTCAATGTACGAACACATTTGCTGCACAAATCTGTGTACAACCTCATGGTCAAAACTTTTCATTTTATTTCACTCGACCACCTCCCTTTCTCACCCCACCAGTGCAAACCGCGACCACAAACCGCACTATAATTTTGTCATCTTACAAAAACTTTGTGAATACCTTAATCATTACGACTTTAGCCCCCTTCCCCCTCCCTCTCGCCCCACCCCCACCAGTGCAGGCCACGGCCACCAACCAGCCTGAAATTTTGTCGACTGACAAAAACTTTACGTATTTATTAACTATTAGCATTTTTTGACGACGGTATCACTAGTAATTTACCATCTCTCTCTCTTTCTGCATTATCTGTCTCTCCGCTAATATCATTTCTTCACTTCCTGAACAACTTCTCTCATTATATATAAACGCTTCAAAATTACAAAAATAATTACTCTCTATATTAAAAATATTTTTTACTGCGTATTCAACATTTAAATAAATAAATTAGTTTTAGAAATACAACACATTATGACAGCCAAAAAATAGTTTTTACGAGGAAAATCAATCATTGTTTGTGACTAAACTGTATTTTACGGTACATGACAAAACAAACTGTTACAAACTTACCTTTACCAATGCTTTGTACGATGTACAACAGTGACAGACACAAAACAGATATTCGTTTGACGGAACTGTCTATTAAGCTTCTATCACTGCAACCAAAATTCAATGGCCCAGATATCCAGTCAATACACACTCATATAACTCTCTTCAGCCAATCACATTTCGTCACGCAAAATTATAAAATCAAATTTACATTTCAATTGGTTGTCCTTCACAATATTTTCAATCTCACGTGAAAGTCACCCATCACCAACTGCCATCTCCGGCTGTTTCCATGGTAACACCTCATTCTGCACCTGGCTGAATGCACAGGTCAAAAGTTCATGTCTCAACGTTCTACAGCAAACTAAGAAGACTGTTTTCCCTCCAGAAACACCTGCCAATCCACAGCTCTGTTACATGTCATTTTTTTCACACCCAATAGTACTTTTCGTGTAACATAAACATTAACATGCAACGTTCTCTTCAATCTCCAGTTATTACAATCAGCCAATCATTTTTATTTTTTTAACCACACCCAGCCTCATCCTTTTTTTTATCCTGACTTTCAGCTTCCAACTACCATTCCACTTCCAGAACCGATCAGAGGACGACTACATATCCCTTGAAAATGAAGGTCTGGCTAATAGGACACAGTTATAATCACTGGAGTGAAAAATATGCAGCAAGCAGACGAATTTGCAACCTTGGTTTAACAAATGTACACATAACGTGGATAGGCCAAAGAGGATTGAAATGTCACCAATTGATTCCATTGGGGAAAACTTTTATGCATCTCCCAGAACCAGACCTTATAATTGTGCACTGTGGTGGGAACGATCTAGGCACAATCACTGGGGTAGGTCTGGAAATGCTTCTAAAAGACACCTTTCGACAATTGATGACACTTTTTCCTCGAACTGCCTTGGTATATTCCAATATATGCCAAAGACAGAAATGGAATTGGTCCAATCAACATTGTGCACAAATTGAGAAAGCAAGGAGACATGTAAATAAATCTGTTTCTGCTTTCCTCAGAGATTATAGCATGGGTTCTATTTACCACAACAACTTGCGTTACCACATGCAAGACGTCTATAGGAGAGACGGTGTTCATTTCACGAATGAGGGAAACAGAATCTTCCTCTGCAACATCAGGCTCTGCATCGGTACTTACTTATAAATGCAGAAAACCCTCAATTAACACAAAGGCTCTTTCAGAGCCACCTTATATCTAAGCACTCAAACTTCTGATTTATCTCCATTTTTACACTCTTGTAAATAGGTGTGCGCGACCGGGTGCGCGCACCCCGCAACTTTTTAAAAAAAAAATATATATCTTTTCGCGTTTAAGAGCCTTACTGCACACCCCGAGAAAACCTACGCAGCAAGACTATCTCTACCTTCTCCCCTTTCCATGTTTCAACGCTTTGAAATGAACAATATATTTACTCGCAGTGACAAAATGGCGGTCAACACTTCCTGATTTCCTTCGAATCGAACGTTAACAGACGTCACGCAGCAGAAAAAAATTCTGCTCACGCGCAGCCGCTTGGGTGCGCGCACCCGTGCGCGCGTATAGATATATAATTGACTTTAACTTTAATTTTCTCAGCAACTACTGAACAGATTTACACCATTCCAAAAAAACGTAATCTGCGAACCGGACTCTACAGTTTTGCCAAATTTCTTATAAATCCATTCAGCCGTTTGACCTGTAGCCGAGTCTAAAGGTCCTATGGAAAATAACATGGAGAAAACACGTTTTGGGACCCCCCTTTTATCTCAGCCCCCACTTGACCAATCCGCCCCAAACTTTCAGGGAAGGAGCACAGCGGACCGAGCCATCTTCTTTGAGAAATTCGCTAATATTCTTCAACCAGGGCCAAATTTATTCCAAATAGAATGTTGAGGATTTCCTATGGAAACTAGGTCCTAACTATAACTACCTACTGACAACCGCCAGTAGGTAATATATATATATATATTTTACCTACTGGCGGTCACCAGTAGGTAGTTATAGTTAGGATTTTTTTCAATGTTAAATCTCAAAATTCTATTTGGAATAACTTTGGCACCGGTTGACGAATCTGCCTGAAAATTTCCTCAAAATGGCCTTGTCAAGCTCCGGTCCTTCCCTAAAAGTTTGGGGGGGATGCGTCAAGCGGGGGCCGAGATAAAAGGGGGGGTCCCAAAACGCGTTTTCCCCATGTTAATTTCCATAGGGCGGTCGATCTCACTTTTAGCCCGAACGGCTGAATGGATTTCCACCAAACTTGGCAAAATTGTAGGAACTGGTAGCCTGATGTGCCTTTGCTATGTCTCAAGATATGTGTTCCAGTGGATTTTGAGTAATTTAGGTTCCAAAAAATATATATATCTATGGCAGCGCCCCGGTACGCGCTCCGGGGAGCGCTCCGGGCACCACGCGACTTGCGCACAGAAAGCTGATTGGCTCTCGGGTGTCTGTAAACATTCAAAACAGTTCGGAGCGGCCGCCATCTTGTGTCTCGGTAGGATAGAGACACAAGAGGTGGAAAAAAAGGTGGAAATGACCATAAGTAGGCAGGGATAGCCCACCCTGACCCCTTAAGTTTGATATGGGGGCCATAAAAGGGCCCAGGAGGGCCCCAAACATTTTTTTGATTTGCACGGGGGGAGCGCCCGGTACGCGCACCGGGAAGCGGACTGGGGAGTGTACCATGTGGAAAAATGAATAATAGAGTTTTTAAAAAACTTTAGCCTTTTTTTGAAATTGGAGGTAGTTCTAAAAAGAACTATTTTTTTCTTCTTTTTGTTGTTTTTTGAACCATTTTGTACTTTTTTTGGGTTTTCAGAACACTTTTATATTGTTTTTGTATTTTTTGAGGGGAGAAACGAAAAAACAGGGAATTGAAAATGCCTCAACTGGAGCGAAAAAAAAAGAAAATAAATAATTAGGGTTGATTGGGGCATTTGTGGTTGTCCCCAGCAAGGACAATGAGCTTTATGCTCTGTTCTCCGTAGGAGATGGTCTTCCCACAATATTTACATGTGATTCTGAAATCTGCAAATCGGGGCTGAATGCACGGCATCGTCTCACTTTCCTCTGGTGCAGACGCAGTGGGTTGCTTCCTTTTTGAGCTGGTTCTTGTTGATTGGGGAGGGTTACTGGCCAGTTCCCTCATCTCTGCAGCAGAATAGTTTATAGGATGCTTGCGCTGCATGTGGTGGATCATCGTGTGATTTCCAAAGGAATATTTTTTATTAGGGTTCCCCCTAGAAAGTTCCATGTCACAGATCAGGCAAGTCTCCTTGGCTGCATTTACCCTTTTCTTCCCCTGTGGAACCGAAAAAAAACTCCCAAATAATGTGTGGTCTGGGCTGGTATGGGGTATTTTGTTCTTGGAAAAATGTTCTCCTCCGTTCTTCCTCCTCCTCCTCCTCTTCCTCCTCTTGTTGACCACCAATGAAATCTTGTGGTGGTCCTCTTGGTTGTTGTGGTGGTGGTGGTGGTGCAGATGCACCAGCTGCTGCTGCTACTGAAGCCATTATAAAGATCAAAATGGTACAGAGAGGTACAAGCAGGTCTTCCTCAGTCAAAGGACAAAGTCAGAAGAAGGAAAAAAGGTGGGGTCTTCCATCAGAAGGAAAAAAAAATGTTTGGAACCAATGAAAAGTGTTATTTTCAGGTCACATGACCAGTGGCTTCATTATTATGAAACCAAAACTGTTATGAACCAATGAAAAGTGTTATTTTCAGGTCACATGACCAGTGGCTTCATTATTATGAAACCAAAACTGTTATGAACCAATGAAAAGTGTTATTTTCAGGTCACATGACCCGACGCGCTTACGCTACGCGCCCCGGGCGCGTCGCGTAGCGTAAGCACGTCGGAAGTTTACGATGCGCGATCGTATTCGCACGAGTGCTTCCGGGTGCGTTTACGCCGTGCGTTTCACGCAGACGCGGCTACGCGATACGTCAAGATCATGTTTTCGTTCGCGATAATGGCGCTTACGGGACGCTTCCCGGTGCGCGCCCGGGGCGCTTCATATAATTACGCTTTCCGGTGCGCTCCCCGGGGCGCGCACCGTGAGCGCACCAAGGCAAAAAAATAAAAAAAATAAAAATAAAAATAAAAAATTTGGAAAAAATTGTAGGGACTGGTAGCCCGATGTGCCTTTGCTATGTCTCACGATATATGCTCAAGTGGTTCTAACGAAAGTTAACTTTGAAAAAATATACATTGCGCTACATTGGGCTTTATATATGTTAGAGCCCAATGTAGCCCAATGTAGCCAAATGTAGCCCAAAGATGGCCACCAGAGACAAAAAAAACAAATGTAGCCAAAATATCAGCCAGATGTAGCCCAAATATAGCCCAATGACAATGTCCCAGAGTGTTCTAAAGAACAACTAGTGCACTAAAAGTCTTACTTATAAACTGAGATTTATAGTTAGGAATTAGCATTAAAAAAACCTTTGAAATTCACTGAAAAAAACATAGGTTTCACACCAGTTATAGTTAGGAATTTGCATTTAAAAAACATAATAAATTCACTGAAAAACCATAGGTTTCACACCAGTTATAGTTAGCTAGAAATTTTACTGACATAAAACTAATGAAATTCCCACGTTATAGTTAGTTGAACTCACTATAACTTGCGCGTGCAATGCACTGCTGATGATGTCACATATTACATCACTCATGACATGGTCAGTGACATCACTCATGACATCACTGATGACACCATCCTTGTGACATGGTGACAGACCTCCTTTCACTGTAATGTAACACTTGAAACACATATTCAAAAATAGAAACTAGATTTTTATAAAAAATTGAGATACCCATATCAGTTACAACAACCAATTCAGTAATTCAACTATCTATATACACATCCACTCATTCACCAACAGTTCTATATAGTCACTCATACATATACTCACTCATCATATGAAGTGATACACCTATACATCCTGTTACACACCGACAGTCATCCAAAAGTTACTTACACACATACTCACAGATGCAAATAAACTATTGAACATCCATTTATTTGCATATAGAGCAATACACACACTACCATCTTACTTCTATTGAAAATTACACATATTTATTCTCTTTATTTATTATTTATTTATTAGCAGCATTTATAGAGCGCAAACGAAGGCCCTAGGGCATCTCGGCGCTGAGATATCTGGAGTATTTAACCAGAGAGAGGGAAACTGAGTTTACTGATTAAAGAGTCAAGTCTTAAGTTGTTTACGAAAAGACCAGAGTGAAGGGCTTGTTTTAATCGAGTGCGGCAGGGTGTTCCATAGTTTGAGTGCTGACACAAGAAATCTTCTGTCTCCCCACGAAACAGATTTGGTACGAGGTACCACAAGATCATGTAGACTAGAAGAGCGTAATGATCTGGGGGGACAGTAAGGGGTGAGGTTTTGGGTGAGAAAGGCTGGTCCCAGGTTGAGCAAGGCCTTATAAACTATACAGAGAGTCTTGAATTTTATTCTGTTTCTAATGAGAAGCCAGTGTAAGTCTCTGATGGTTTCCGACGCAGATTGGTGTTTGGGGATTCTTCCCAGAAGCCTAGCGGCTGCATTTTGGATAATTTGCATTTTGTTCAGCACTCTTTCTTGTGCGTTTAGAAACAGTGCGTTGCAATAATCCAGGGTAGACAATACCAGGGAGGTGACCAAGGTTTTGCCAGCTGTATCAGGAAGGAAGGGAAGAATTTTTTTGATAAGTCTTAATTTGTGAAAGGCGGAAGAGGTAATCTGATTGGCATGAGGGAGGAAAGTAAGGCGGTCGTTGAACATAACTCCCAAATTCCTCACCTTACTGACAGGTTCTGGGGGAGGACCCAGTGCCAGCGGCCACCAAAGGGAGGACCATTCCGAGATCAGATGCCCGAATATGACTACTTCCGACTTGTCGGAATTTAATTTCAGACAATTGGAAGCCATCCAGTTCCCTATGGCCAGCATGCCCAGATTGAAGTCATTTGCTATTTTGTGGCCATTATTCCTGTTGGTGAGAACCAACTGAGTGTCGTCTGCATAGGAGGTAAGGCTCATACCATGAGCTCGGATGACATTGGCAAGGTCCGACACATAAATGTTAAATAGTGTCGGACTGAGGGATGAGCCTTGAGGAACTCCACATGGCAGCGACAAGGTGGATGAGTGAAAAGATCCCATAGTAACCACCTAGGTCCTATCCGCCAGAAAGGAGGCCAGGAGTTTCTTGGCATTTTGTTGGACACCCATGTTTTCGACACGGTCGATCAAGATGGTGTGATCGAGCGTGTCGAAAGCCGCCGATAAGTCAAGCAATATTAAGACTGCTGTTCCTCCAGCGTCACGGATGGATCTAATATCATCTGCGACTTTAATCAAGGCCGTCTCCGTCCCATGATATTGGCGAAAGCCAAACTGGGATTCATCAAGTAGGTGATGTTCCTCTATAAAGGTTGAGAGTTGAAGGTTCAGTGCTTTTTCAACAATTTTTGCCAAAGCCGGGAGGCTAGCAATAGGACGGTAACTCTTCAGTTCTTCCATGTCGAGATTTGATTTCTTAAGCAATGGTTTAATGAGAGTCTTTTTTAGGGCGTCTGGGTAAATGCCTTAAACAATCACTTTTTGAAACACATACTTATTTAAACAGGAACTCTTACAATCTCTTCTTACTCTCAAATATACTCACTTATATGCATCAATATTCACATATTCTAGATTAAAACATATTTAGTTACTGTTTAAAACACAAGTGAGACAGTCATTTACTCACTAACATACACATATACACACTATTCAACCATTCAGTCCTGCACATATTTAGTCTTCAAAATACATACAAAAAAAGAGTCAGTCACTCATGCATCAATGTTATAAGTAATTCCCACACTAAACAATAGAAACACTCATACTGATACTAATAAAACATCTAATAACCCATGTACATACACATGTACCTACTCACCAACCCATGCAGCTACTTATACACAAAGTGAAACACTAATACATATATTGAAAAATTTAAACATTACTAGCTAATATTTATTTTTCAGAAAGACACACATTCACTGGATGGTGTCATCAGTGATGTCATGAGTGATGTCACTGACCATGTCATGAGTGATGTAATATGTGACGTCATCAGCAGTGCATTGCATGCGCAAGTTATAGTGAGTCCAACTAACTATAACATGGGAATTTCATTGGTTTTATGTCAGTAAAATTTCTAGCTAACTATAACTGGTGTGAAACCTATGGTTTTTTCAGTGAATATATATATATATATATATACATATATATATATATATATATTCACTGAAAAAAAATATATATATTATATATATATATATATATATATATATATATATATATATATATATATATATATATATATATATATATATATATATATATATATATATATATAAAACATATTTAAACGTTATAGAAACACACAGTGTTGGGAAGGTGTGCTTTTTGTGATTTGGTGTTAATCCATTCAGTCGTTTTTGAGGAATTAAGGTTTAAAATGTATGCATATATCTCTTCGCAGAGGAGCTAAGGAACAAGCAGATCTCTAGTTAAGATCCTATTGGCTGCAACCACATCAAGAAAGGTTTGGTGGAAGCAATTGTACGTCTTGAGGACTCTATCCCCTGTCCAATAACAAAGTAAAAAATTACATATAGGAGATCAGCATAAAGATGCCATACCAAAATAAGCCTGATGAGGCAGCCATAGAGGGACCCACGGTAGGAGCAAAAATAGCAAAAACTATTGATCTGCACCTCAGATAGAGCAGCATATTATTATATTTTTGGCAGATGGCATGGAGTTCCCCAGAGTTTTTGTGAGGCTCTGGGGAACCATTACCAGGGGCATTATTCACTCTCATCGTGCAGGCCATGGAGACCCCAACCCCATCCCCAGGGGATATTTGCTTGGACCTTCTCCCAACGCATTGAACAGGCCCCATGGACAACCACTAGAGCTGGAAATTACAATAAGGGGAGTGAGACATATGCTCTCCCTCCCAGAGTTGTTGATCCAGATTCCCATTGAATACCCATGTGTTTTGATACTGCCCCAGATTTACAAATGCATGTAAACCTGGGGTAGTGCCAAAAACGTACACCTTCCCACAGCTGACATAAAGAGAACTGTTTTCATTTCTCCTCATTTTTTTCTTCTTTCCAAGTGTTTCAGCACACATAGAACCAAGAAAACATCTATTGTGATTGTTTTTGTGCAGGATGGTGACCCTTTGTGCACCGATATTGGCTGAAAGAACAGGAATGCACTATATCTTGTATCTTTTAATAAGGTGCATTCCTGCCCTTTCAAATTGTCAAAGGGCAGCACAGCAAAATAACTTGTGGCATTGCCTTACGCCAATTCTTCATAAATTAGGCCCTCAATTTTGGTCCGCATGTTAGTCGTCATTCCAGGGACAAATAGTCATATTAGCTGGATTCCAAGGCAGAGATTCGAACCGGAGAAGTTATTCCCATTCGCACACTATGCCACACATATATTCAGCTACCATGTAATCTGGGGGCATATTATCAAGGGGGGGCAATAGGAAATTATCGCTGCTAAGCGGCGATAATTCTATCGCCCTATTAGCAAGCTGTTGCTAAAAGCAGTTAGCAACAGCTTGTAGCCGATAGCGAACGGTTTGGGGTACACTTTGCATGTCAGCGATATTTATCACTAATGACATGCAAAGTGGGCGTACCCAACCTGTTAGCAACTGAAAGCAGATGCTAACATCACTATCGCCTATTACCAACACAGGCGTAGCGATGGAAATATTCGCGCTAAGCGCGAATATCTCCAAAAACTAACGACTGCTCAGACCAGTTCTTACACAAGAACAACACAATTGCCAATACTGGACTTCACTTTCTACTATTTATACTAACCTTTATGAATGAAACATACCGGTCCAGTTTTTTGAATTTCCGTCACTTTAGTTTAATAATTCATTTTCTTAACAGTGTAACCATGATATCACTCGTTTGTTTGTGCATGTACAAACAAATATGAAAAAATACATTTCACTACACCATAATTTAAATGAAAAATGAATTTACAAATTGTCAACACATCCACCAAACACTCTACCATCCATTCAAAACTCACTCATACCTACAAATAAACAACATAAAACATCATCTTGAGCCTAATGTCGAGGAATGGATTAAACGTCCATGTCGATGGTAATATATTTTGTTATTTTATCAAAAGCAGTCTTATTTAGGAACAATCCATTGGAAACACAGCCTTATTATCTAAACCATCTGCCTTATTATCCACCAATCTGATTGACACTAGGCGTCAAAAACAGGTCGACGCGTTTCGAACCCCCAATTGCGGGGTTCTCCTCAGGACCAACAATCTTATTGTGATAGGACACAATCCCTTATTAAAGATGACACTGGTCACAATAGACACTCTATTTAGGTGTGTGGATGGAATTTCAAGTTGGAGCACATCACGGGTTAATCGCTCGTTGTCAGTTTAAAGCACCACGAATTCCGATCAGGTCAAGGGGTGTCACAAATTAGTCCCCAGGGTTTGTTATTTGCAGCGCGGCAGCAATGATCTCAATCTTGTCACGTCGCACGTCTAACGTTTGCTCCAGGAGCAAACATTTACCATCGAATTGAAATCAATTGTAATAGTGTTTCCCACTGCAAATTTTGCATTTTGGAAAGGCTTCTTACATGTGCATTACAGAATCACAAATTGCTATTCTTTATTTGCATTTGCAATTTAAGTAATCGCTAAAAATTGTGATTACCTAAATTGCTAATCCTAATGCATTTCATACATTCTGAAAGGCCATTTTGTATTTGCAAACAAGCAAATTAGCGATTCAATCTGCTTGTGAATGTAAAATACTTTGATACAAGTGGGCCTTATAATTTATGCAGATTTTATGAGCCATCCACAATAGTTCAGTTTCAGAGAACAAAACAAACTTAGCTGTTTTTGTAATTGTGTAGTTTTATCTATCAGATATAATTATTTTGTAATTAATGGTTAATACCAATTTACATAAGATTCTGTCTTAAGCAAATAAGCTCCGCCTCCAACATAACAGTGTGCCATAGGGCTGTGTATTACAATGAGTCCAAAGGGAAAGTGCCCGATGTAAAATAGGAATTCTTTCAACTGAAGCACCTCCCATTGGGTCGCTGATTTATTGCACATGCTTATTTATTGTATGTCTACTGGTTACTACCAATAAGGAGCCATAATTTTTTCTTAAAGAAATACCTCTTATAATTATATACAAAGATAATAATTTAAAAGCAAGGCCTGATCATTGCTCACTCTGAATCTCTGGGTATTTCACCATCAGCAAGCAGCTCCATTGTAGAGTGGCAGATGTTGTGTCTGTTCCTGCTGTGAACAAGGTAGTTACAACACTTATCAAGTTTACTTCGTGGAAATGTGAGTTTCGATTTGTTTTCTCCTGTGAAAGAAAGATCATGCTAAATTAGGTTAATGCAGTACAAAAAAACTTTTTTGAGAATGAGACAAAATTCAAATTCTTAAAATATAATGAAAGAAAAAAATATTTTATATACATACACACAGATATATATATATTTCTCACTGGCGGTCGCCAATAGGTAGTTATAGTTAGGACCATGGTCCATAGGAAATCCACAACATTCTATTTGGAATAACTTTGGTGCCGGTAGACGAATCTCCGTGAATTTCTCCAAGAAAATGGCCTGCTTGGTTCCACTCCTTCCCTGAAATTTTGGGGGTGATTTGTTAAGCGGGGGCCGAGAAAAAAGGGGGGTCCCAAAACGTGTTTTCCCCATGCAATTTTCCATAGGGACCTTTAGCCAGGGCTACAGCCCGAACGGCTGAACAGAATTACACGAAATTTGGCAGAGAGGTGTATCCGTTCAGTCATTTGAGATGTCATCAGTGATGTCATGAGTGTTGAAACTGACCATGTCATGAGTGATGTAATATGTGACGTCATCAGCAGTACATTGCGGGCGCGCAAGTTATAGCTAGCTGAGCTAACCATAACGGAAGAATTTCAAAGGTTTTGTATGAGAGAAATGTTCAGCTAACTATAACATGTGAAACATATGGTTTTTTTCAATGAATTTGCAAGGTTTTTTAAATACTAATTCCTAACTATAACATGTGTGAAACCTATGGTTTTTCCAGTGAATATTTATATATATATATATATATATATATATATATATATATATATATATATATATATATATATATATATATATATATATATATATATATATATATATATATATATATATATATTCACTGAAAAAACCATAGGTTTCAGGCCTTATATAGTTAGGAATTAGCATTTAAACAACCATTAAAATTGCTCCTATATAGTTAGTTGTACTAACTATATTTCGCGCACCTGCAATCCACTGCTGATGATGTCACATATTACATCATTCATGACATGGTCAGTGACATCACTGATGACATCACTGATGACATCTCAAATGACATCACTGATGAAATCAAGTATCAGGAAATACTGCCTCTAACTGAGTGATTTTTTGAGCTAACCAGAATGGAATTTGTTCCCGTTTTGCGGGTGTTTTACCAACACACAATTGTATATTCTGTGGTGTAATCTTGTTTGTGTTCCCCTGTTGAGGGGTATTTTGTGGAATTTTATTTGCAGGTTGGACTGTTGAAGTCTGCATGACATATTGGACCAATTGTCTATGAAATTTAATTAGTTGTTTTAGCTGAACTAAAAGTTCTCCCTCTGACATTGCTTCAATGTCCAGATGAGGTGTGTAGCTGACTAGAACCGGCCATGAGGCTCCTGGTCTACCTAGGGGACCGAGCCTGGTAATGTGATTTTGATGTTTTAGGGCGCCATTAAACAAGAGCAGGTGCTCTTGGTATGTTAGTGGGTTTTCAACTTCCTCGAAAGGAGAGTATTCCACTGGCGATTTCGCTATTTTGTAGTAGTGGAACTCATGTGTTACAGCGTGTGCTGCTGGAAAATTTAGCCAGGAATAGAATACCTCTGTCTGCCGATATTCATGTGCCTCTACCACAAATATGACCGTACCACCTCTTGATGTTACTCCATTTTCTATAAGTTTTATAGTTATGGTTTTTCTTATATTGCCAGGGATGATTATTGCATCATGGTCAATATCTCAGACAAATTTGTCGTCCGCTACGAGTTGAGCTGCCAAAGCAGCTCTCTCCCTTTCATTGTCACTCTCTGTCATTTTACTGACTGAAAGTTTGTAGATCAAGTTTCAAGGAAACAAAGATTAGGTGCACAATATTTTGGAACACTGTATCCTTCAACGTTGACTAAACCAAAAACTAATACATAGGATTCTCATCCTACTAAGTTCCGGCGGATATTAACCTTTCACCCACTCCAGACGTCTATTGGTGTTTTTACGGGAAAAAGGGGTCTGTGTGAAAAAGCACGACTGAATTACTCTAGTATCTTGCGTTAGATTATTGCCTTGTAGTGTAGCTCCTATTTTCCCAATAGGCTCTGCGCATTGGAATAACATAAACGATAGTTTAGACGTAGGACTGAGGTCGACTAGGTCTCTATTGAATATGCTAAACTTAATTAGGTTTGCCAGCTAGCTCAGAGGTCACTTGAAACTTTCTCGAATGAACAGGGAGGAGTGAACTTCCCTGATTAGACAAGAAGGGATTTAGCTTCTGACAACCACATAAACATGACAACTTTGCTCCCCCAGAATAAGGAGTATATCTCCAGAGTCGTGTGAAAACAATAGATAACTATATCACTCAGTCAATTGTGAACACTTAGTTTCACCAGAGTGCAGAGAAATAGAGAGACAGGCATTTTCAATAAAAGGTGTTATTTATTGAGCAGTCTTCTTTCTCACGCAAGAGAAATTAATTGCACCAATTGCAATACTTGTTATAAAGTAAAGTGCGTACTGTAAAAGTAGTATTATGAAATAATACGGTAAAAGCTTTGATATGGTTTCTGAGCCATACGATACTTAAAATGTATAAAATATATACAGTTACACACAATGATAAAGGTTTGACTAAACGTACTCAACTGATGCTTCTAAATACGCCTACCCCAGTGTCCCTAACCTAAGCCTAGTATGTGGGAAGGAGTAAAGTAGTTTTTAAGTTAAGTTAGTTTTGCCAAGAATCTGACTCAAGAATTCTCTAAGGATCTAATCAGCTCGTACCTTGGTTTTAGAATGAAGGAGGTCTTGTATCTCGCTCTCAGGACTCGATCTCCCAGTAACCCGCAAGGGTGACTGGAAACACTGGAGCTGGATTTTCTCGGCAGGAGAAAAAAACAGCGTCTTTCTCAGTGCGTCAAATGGGAGAGACGGCTTCCTTCGGCACTCGCATCAGCTGGGCTTCGGATAAGTAGATAGCCGCTGTGCTCCAAACCACTGTGTGTTGCTTAAGGCAAACCTTGGTATATTTATACCTGGAAGGTGCAGAGTTTGACATAAGGTTGGACATAAGACGTCAATAAAAGATGTCACTAAGAACTGGCCGTTCTTTCGGACTCGCAGGAGTTCTAGAACAAATCAAAACAAAAGCATGGGGAATTCCCAGGTTGCTGGAGGTTTGGTTTGTTGAAAGAACTCGTTGTACTTTCTAGGAGTCTAAGGAAGTAGCCTTGCCGTATTTGGATTGCATTGGCTATTACTAAATATGGATATGATTCTTATGCCTTTATAAGGGTATGATTTGTTATAACCACATAAGGGCATAGATCGGGAATACCTAATTAGGGTCCTAGATACGATCACAACAACTTCACGTAGTCTTGTAAATCTGGGCAAGCCCATTATTCTATCGGTGTGTCAAAAATGTGACACACTGGTGGCGCAATGGGGACGTTTTGGAGGGATATCTTATCAACACCTTTTAAATAAGAAATACAGTTCAAACAGGATTTGAAAGAGGTGGCGCCTGTTTTCATCCAATTGTTAAGGATGGACTTGCAGGCTGCAGATAATAAAATGTCTAGTAGTAAGCTATCATTATGTGACTTGAGACATGAATCAAAGAAACTGTGAATGAGTGAAAGAAAATCCTATTTGAGTCAGAACTCAAACAGAGCATGCAGAAAGTTGATTATGTTTTCCCAAAAGTAAGAGTCAGAGCTACAGAAAAAGTGTAGGTGTTGGAGGCTAAGGGGTGTCCAGAATAATCTGTGTAGGAGTCAGTGTTTAGTTTGGGATAGGGTGGGGGTTATTTTGTGGATGACTACAGAATTCCAAATTCGGTTCCAGTCTTCTGAGGAGATAGTCTCAAGTGGATCCCATTTCCTCAATAGTTTTGAGGTTAAGCAGGTGTTTTTTGTTCTTAAGAGGTGGTAAAACTTGGAGGACTGGTGTCTGGATTTTGTAAAGGAATAGATAATCCTGAGGCGAGAAGGTTCCTCATGGGCTTTTCGCTTTAGAGGGGCCGGCCCTGAGTTTAAGGAAGTCATAAAAGTCTATATCTAAGAGATTATATGGCTTTGTAATTCTCTGAAAGGAAGGGGGGACTTTTGGGTACCTACCTAGCTGTTTCAAAAATGAATGCCCTGCGATGCTGAAGGTTGCTAGTATTTCCTGATACTACCCCTCACGAAAAACACAGAATTCTAACTATCTGTCTCCCAATGGGGATCGCACCACATGTGGAGGACTGTGATACTTGGGGCACAGTCTTTGCTTCTATCTACACAAAAACACATGGTGTTCCGTCTCTGGCGGTTATACCAGATGTACTAAGACAGATTCAAAATGAATACGGTCCAGAACCTGCTTTAACTCTGGGTATGAAATTACCGAAAGTCTTTAAGCAGGTCTCGGCTATATTATTAGCCAACATAAAAGGAGAAGCAGCATGTACTGCAATCTGCCAAAAATTGAAGGAGACAGATATAACAGACCAACCTTTTGAGCTTGCTAAAATAATTGAAAAATCCTATGAAGAATTAGGCAGAGATAGTTTGGGTGGTAAACCTGTAAAATCCAAACTAATTGAAAATCCTGAAAAAACTTTTATTAAAAATCATCTCAATTCTCAAAAGAAGAAGTGGGAGGGTGATAAACAAACCACTCCCAGAGAAAAACAATTTCAGTCCTGAGGAAGGTCTCCCCAACGAAGAAATAGGTCTCCAGAAGGGGGGGTAAGTCTCCCTAAAGGGAGCCCTCTGAAAAAAGATACAACCTTAGAAATAGGGACAATTTGAGAAAACCTAACAGATAAAAAAGATATTGATACACGTCCCTCTAGATCTTTTCAGACTTCATCAAAGAAATCGGAAAGAAGAGGACGGTCAGAACATAAAGAAGAGCACGTCAAGTCCAAACACAAGGAACCTGCTCATCAAAGTAAAAAATTACAATTTCCCAGAAAGAAGGTAGCCAGTATTAAAATAAAACATGCCGAGAATCCTGAGGACACAACTGAAAAATGGAGAGTGGGCCCAGACACTGAAGACAGTGGATACGAATGAATACCTTCAAGTGGAAACTGCAGACACCTGAGTGAGCGTGCCCCATAAACTATATGAAATAACATTACGTATAGAGGGAGTTTAAACCAAGAAAATAAAAGGTCTCTTTTGGGAGAATCTATCTAAAGGCTATGATATCCTTCTAGCAGAGAAAGACTGGCCACCAGAGTTTATCAGGGAGTGCCCACATTGCAAAGAAATGATTATGTCTGCCTTCTCAAATCACATTCCAATTCATAAGAAATACACACTTGCTAGAAAACGGTCAGTGGCCCAAGCCCCTGTATTATATAAAAATCATGTAGGATGGGATGAGGATTCTCCTCACCATAAAATCCAGTTAAAAAATCAACCTACTGCGCAGAGGCAGTATCCTGTTAAGGAAGAAGCTAAAAAACAAGTAAAAGGAATTTTAGATCAACTTGAATATCAGGGGGTGATTGAAACATGCACCTCACAAATGAACAATCCTTTGTTTCCTGTCTCCAAGCCAGACGATTCATATCGTCTAGTTTTGGATTACAGACATCTAAACTCCTACTGTAAAACTTTTGCAGTACAAAACTCACACAGTGCACTACTAATGAATAATATTGTTCGCAAAAAATATAAAACGACATTAGATATTTCAAACGGTTTCTTCTGTCAAAACATAGCACCTGAAAGCAGATATTTAACCGCTTTCTCCAGCCTGGGGACTCAAAAATAATTTTGTCGTCTCCCACAGGGATTCAACAACAGCCGAGGATTATTTTCAGCCAGGGTAACAGAGTTACTACAAATGTATGATGATGAGGCATTATCCTATGTCTATGACATCTATCTTACAGACGATGACCTGGAGACTCACTTGAAAAGAGTGAACACCATAATACTTTGGTTCGCATCTGAAGGGTACAAATTTAACTTTAAAAAATCACGAATTGCCCATCTAACTGCCCTATTTTTAGGATATGAATTATCAAGTGAAGGCTAAAGCCTAGCAGACAACTTTTTAGAGAAGTGTGCAGTACTCCAAGCTCCAAAAACGCTGAATAACTTACAATCAATACTAGATTTCTTGAATTTCAGAAGAACATACATTCTAAATTATGCAGAGAGGGTTAAATCTCTCTACGAACTAATAAAACCTGATTTTAAACCAATTAATTGTACTAAAAGACGCACAGAAATTTTAAGATCATTACAGACAGACATGTTAACTAAAACAAAACTGCAAACACGCGCAAACGAACGCAACCTTGTAATCCGAATCATCCCAGGAAGATGCAGATTCACATACCTGACCTCTAATGATGGAGAAACGGTACCAATAGCTTACAAATCACATTTGTACACACAAGCTGAAATGAAATAGAGTTCAACTGAAAAAATTCTAACTGCGGTTCAAACTGCTGTAGCAAAAGAAAGAGCCCTAGCCCAAGGAAAAAGGATATTTGTTTTAACAGCAGTATCAGCCCTTGAGGCGGTAATCCTAATGCTAAAGCTCTAGATCCAAAATGGATACAATGGGACAATTCTCTTGCTACAGAAGATGTGACACATGCATTTGATCCGAAAATGAAAAAACTAGAATATCTGGAATACAAAAATGAATGTCCTCTGCTGACCGAAATTCTGCCTCCCGAACAGTACACCTGTGTGATCTACACGGACAGATTTGCACAACACTACGTTGTAGAAAAACAGATTTAAAATGCTGCGTGCGCGATTGTTAAAGGTCGCTGGCGCTTAGGTAAATTCAGACCGATGGTCACTAAAACTGAATCTCTCAGAAACTGTACAGCTCAGCGAGCTGAAATAAGATCTCTAAAGATGGCGCTTGAAAATGCTGATCGTGAATTCCCGACACTAATAGTGTGCGATTCGCATTACTGCGTACGATCTTACAATAATTACATGCAGACCTGGATAAAAAACGGTTACAAAGATGAGACAGGTGCCACAATAAAGCATAAAAACCTATTGGAACAAGTAGGTCTTTTTACAGAAGGAACTACAAAAGACTCACGTAATACATACGCAGAGTCTTCAAGGTGATGGCGTTCACGTTGCAGGGAATTCATTGGCTTCCGTAGCTACAAAAAAGCGTACTAAAAAAACAAATAGATGGCGAAACGCTGCTTGCAGTAAGAGCATCAAGAGAAGGCAATTATGCGGCGTTACCTCTAAGCTATCCACTCTGCAATAGATACATAATTGATGCGAACTATGTTCCGTTTGCTCAAATCCCTGGAGTGGGGGATAGAGTAATTCCAAACACGAACCGGAGAGTCTTCTTGATACAAGAAGCACACATGGGATTGGGTCTGAGGCACCAAGAGGTCCTGAAATCTCTAATAGAATTACAATCACAATACTGGTGGCCGGGGATGATTATAATTTTGCAATCAATTGTCAGGACTGCAACAGAGATCGCAGTTGTGAACTGGACCAGACACCAGCCCAGACACCACTATTAGACAGCATCAGGCTATCTATGCGCAGACGTCCGACCGGACAAATGCGGTCCCATAAAAATTAGGACGAGATTGATTTAGATGAGACCCCCGGCGCTCGGCTGACGCCAGAACGGTTATAAAAGATTTGCGAGTCTTTATCAGCACATAAGCAATTGGCATGCTACATTCTGACTGCATTTAGCTCTCGGGCTTACAAGGAGGCCATGGCCAGCATGGGCATTGCATTGCGGTATTCTAGTCCATTCCATCCCGAGGGAAATGCGGTAATGGAGGGAAAAAACGGAACATAAAGCAATCTATAACAGCGAGGATATTAGGTTCGGGTGACGGGTGGGTCAAACATCTATTAAGTGTCCAACGAAAATAATATGCCAAGAAATTCTCTAGGAGGTATCAGTCTGTACGAACTTTTATTTGGTACTAGAATGATCATTCAGGACTTGGATTGTCAGACTTCAGTGGTGCAACAAAAAGCCTTTGATATCAAAGATCGTTTGGCTGTTTTTCATGACTTAAATGAAACAAGAAAAAGTCTGAGTAACGTAAAATTAAAGCCAACTACCACTGAAGAAAAACCACCTGTCCCAGCAAGACCTGTCTGGATTCCAAAGATTGGGGATCTGGTCAGAGAAAAGATCGCGGTGAAGAAGGAATTTGGGCCTTATCACAGAAAAGCAGTACCTGTCTTAGCTGTCAGCGGAACAAGATCAGTTGATGTACCGCCTCTTGCTGGAAAAAAGGAGAACCGAGTTGTATCAATTGACCTGGTGAAACCACAACCATGTGGCCAATAAGTAGTAGGCCCAGTGGACTCCCAAGAAATAGCAGAAGACTAAATCTTGCTACAATCCAAGAGGTTCAAACTGAGAGACTAATCACATTTGACAAACCTGCAGTGATTAAAAAAGGACTATGCAACAAAGCCTTGGAACTTGTGCCTCTTGAAACCCAAATTTCAGCAGTTCATCAAAAAACACCAGTCTACAATGATGTAGCCTCGGAATATACAAATGTAGCAAAAGAAAATGCAAAGATCAATGGAAATCCGGAAGCAATCCCACCAATTGACAGAACCGTATCTGGCTACTTTATCAACTTTTATGGCTTTTCCGAAGATCCAAGTGAACATGGAGACAAGCCAGCAACAAAAACATTTAAAGAAAAAATCGCAGAACTCTTTCATCAACTCAGAGAAACATATCTAACTTCACAATGGATTCAATTATGGATTTTGTTAGGCGTACTTTTCCTCCTTTTTATGGCTCATCTTGGTTTTAAGTTTGGGTAGATTTATTGATGGAAAATATAGTACAATAGACACAGCAAGTCAGAACATCAACTTGGTCCTGAAACCACACAGATCATCACACATCGAAAAAAGAGAACTATCATGAGTGAACATCACAGCAAAGCCTATACCTGGTGATGTAGCATGGGACAAAACTGATTATGAAATCTATGGCCTGGTTGAGCTCTTGAAATATCCACACCAATTTAAGATTTCTTTACGTGACTTTGTATCACCTAGTAATTTCTCTGATGATTGGGACTTTGAAAATATTAATAATATGATGTCAGATTTACAAATGTCAGCAAAATTTACAGAACATGATTATTTACAGGGTTTGTCGAATTATGAGGAAATGTATTGTTTCAACCACTTTGGGCATCATTATCTGCATAAATCTGCAAATCCTAGAAATATTTTCAGTTATAAGCAATGGGAACATTGTCCAACCCCGCCAAAAGGCAGTTCAAAAACATTTCATGCGAAATCCCAATACTTCTCGGGGTTTAATGTCACTGATCCTGAAACATTCTATTTCAAAATGTTAAATAAGACAGGAGTGAAAAACATGTTAACAAATACTAAATTGATTTATTCTGAAAAATTTTATGAAAAAATGTCTACATTTGGTTTTGAATTTTGGAAAAACAACATTGAGACAAAAACCATCTGGGGTAAAAAAGAATGGCAGGTACAAGGTTTAGAATCATTGTTCAGAGCCTGCATGATCCCAGAACAAATAATGTTCCTGAATGACACAATTCGGCAAACAACCTGTCTTGGTTTAGCCAAGATAAAAGATTTAAACAACCCGTCTATACAAAAGCCTATGCCTGATAGAAACACCACTACAGATGAGGGGTTAGGCGTGTCCTATGTTTTAAAACATAACAGAACACTTCCTGATTGGAACAAATGGTTGATCTGGCCCACAGACACTAATAACTGTCATGATAGATTCCTAAACAAAATACAGGGGTGCAAACAGAACGCCAGACCCGAGATATTCCCAGAGACAACATCCAGGGATAGTTACAACATACAGTGTAGGAAAACTATGCCTCGACTGGCTACAGAGATCCACACTTCACGAAATTAAGCAACACTTAACTTTACTTAAAGACTGTGCTGACTCATGAGATTTCATACTGGGACCTCGCAAACAGCGTAAAAAATGTTTTATATACGCAGTTATATACGCAGCTTACAAAGAAGCTTGGAAATTAAATCAAAATGAAACTGCAGAAAAAATACGAGAAATTTATTGTATTAATTTGGAAAAATCACTTTCTGTAGTGGACAATGGGTTAATGACTCTGTCCTCCAGAGTTTATTCACTGGTCAGCATTGTATCATCTGCTATTGATATAATAGAACAGGATATGATAATGTTACAACATGGTCAGTCCCAATTGCGTTCTATTGTACAGCTAGGCTGGACGTTACAAAACCTCCATTCAGGTCACGTGCCATAGCGTCTAATCAACATAACGTCATTATTTTCTATCTTTAACCTTACTGATAGACAACTTTCATTGGCACAAAAAGGAGCCAACTATACGGTGCTGAGCATTGAAAAACTTGGGAGATTACCATTGACAATGTCAGAAAGACCTGTCATTGAATGGATAATACATGGCACCATTACAATCCCGATAACAACTTTTCAGTTTCAATACTGCCAAAAGTATATACCAGCAGGCCTGTATGAAAGGTTGGGTAAAGGATACATCAAATCAACCTGGAATTTACCGTATACACATAGATGTTGGAGTGGGGGTATTTCTTAGTGGTAACAATTGCAAAACATCACTGAGCGGTACACTCCAATGTCAATGTATAAACTTGCATGGATCTTGCAAAGGTTCATCAAACAACCTATCATGTCATCTGCATGGCACCCCAGCTACACAGATAGAGCCCTTTTTCAGACAACTTTTCAACGGTAGCTATGTTATATTGAGTTACCACAGCTGTTGTGGCATGATGCCAGGAAAAGCCTATCTCGTGAGCGTTACTTCCAGGGTCATTTGTTGTATGCAAGTATTGTATCCAAACAGCAATCCAGACATGGAGGCGGCATTATGGCCTTCTGTAAATATCTCTTCTATTCGAATTGATACTTTAAGCAGAATTAAGTCTATTTTTTTACAGACAACTGTGCCTTTAACATCGTCCAAAGAGACGTAAGACCTGCAAGCTGCAAGGTGTCCTGCCTCTTATTTTGGGACTCGTAGCAGGAATTTAATTTTTGTTCCTTCTGCTCCGATATGGCAAGCAAAGTCATAGACAAAACTCAGGCTACAATGGAAGAAACAATCCTAGCAATACGATACCAAGACCGTATCACTAAGGTCCTCGGATTGGCCCGGCTAAGAGATATGAATACTACCTGGTTTCTTTCATTCAGACCGAACTGGCAAAATTGCATCTTACATGTGCTTCGATGTCCGCTATGTGGAGAAGAATGGACGTCTGTCTTACACTACCATCAGCAGTACCAATGGATATTGACGCTTTGCTTTGTCCAGTAATGACTCATGCAACGTGTTGTCCCCAGCGGCTACTGATTCTGATGACGGCATTCGTTGGGACTTCACCATTACGATTAGGTGGCGGTGAAGTACGAGATGAAAGCGGCAGCACACAGGTACAACCTTCTGTGAACATTGCTGATCTATACACCAATGATGGCAATGCATCACATATATGCACTAGTTCAACTTTTTCGGAGTGGGCCCAACTTTCACCTACTGTGGCAGACGCGCGTTTTGCTGGCCTATCTGAGGTAATATTCTCTCCTAACAACGAGAATAACAATTGAAATAGCGAGCACACAGCGTTCCCTGAACTCTGAATTTGGCCTTCAGTTTTTATAAAGAACACTGCTGAAAACACTTGGAACTATTTTTTCCCTTGAAAGCAAAATTATTTTCCCAACTTTCATAATATTTACTTTTTTGGGGCACACGGTACTCTGCTTAGAGTAGAACTATTCTTAGAGAACAAAGCTTCTATTCCTAGAGACTCTAGAGGCAATATTTTGTATCAGCCTCTAGCACATGTAAAATCTTGTATAAATATGTGATGAAATAATCTCGACCTTCTCTTCTGTATTAAGAGCCATTTCATAAATGTCATTTTCGCAATTCATTCAGCTGATATTTATATTTTCTTTATCTGAATGATACCACTTCTTGAAAGCGTACAGTATAATACTCATTTTCATGTATCTATACCATTTCAAATGCATTCAATGTATTTTGGGGTGGGCTTGAAAACACATGCATACTTATATGTTTATATATTACTTAGTATTTAGTAATGATGGACATTATACGTGGAGTGGGTGTTGTGATCGTATCTAGGACCCTAATTAAATATTCCCGATTTATGACCTTATGTGGTTATAACAAATCATACCCTTATAAAGGCATAAGAATCATATCCATATTTAGTAATAGCCAATGCAATCCAAATACGGCAAGGCTACTTCCTTAGACTCCTAGAAAGTACAACGAGTTCTTTCAACAAACCAAACCTCCAGAAAACTGGGAATTCCCCATGCTTTTGTTTTGATTTGTCCTAGAACTCCTGCAAGTCTGAAAGAACAGCCAGTTCTTAGTGACATCTTTTATTGACGTCTTATGTCCAGCCTTACGTCAAACTCGGCACCTTCCAGGTATAAATATACCAATGTTTGCCTTAAGCAACACACGGTGGTTTGGAGCAGAGCGGCCATCTACTTATCCCAAGCCCAGCTGATGCGAGTGCCGAAGGAAGCCGTCCCTCCCATTTGACGCACTGAGAAAATCCAGCTCCAGTGTTTCCAGTCACCCTTGCGGTTTACTGGGAGATCAAGTCCTGAGAGCGAGATACAAGACCTCCTTCATTCTAAAACCAAGGTACGGAGCTGATTAGATCCTTAGAGAATTCTTGAGTCAGATTCTTGGCAAAACTAACTTAACTTAAAAACTCCTTTACTCCTTCCCACGTACTAGGCTTAGGTTAGGTACACTGGGGTAGGCGTATTTAGAAGCATCAGTTGAGTACGTTTAGTCAAACTTTTGTTATTGTATGTATCTGTATATATTTTATACCTTTTAAGTATCATATGGCTCAGAAACCATATCAATGCTTTTACAGTATTATATCATAATACTCCTTTTACTGTACGCACATTACTTTAAAACAAGTATTGCAATTGTGGCAATTCATTTCTCTTGCATGAGAAAGAAGACTGCTCATTAAATAACACCTTTTATTGAAAACGCCCGTCTCTCTATTTCTCTGCACTCTGGTGAAACTAAGTATGCACAATTGACTGAGTGAAATAGTTATCTATTGTTTTCACACGACTCTGGAGATATACTTCTTATTCTGGGGGAGCAAAGATGTCATGTTTATGCAGTTGTCAGAAGCTAAAATCAGGGAAGTTCACTCCTCCCTGTTCATTCGAGAAGGTTTCTAGTGGCCTCTGAGCTAGCTGGCAAACCTAATTAAGTCTAACACATTCAATAGAGACCCAGTCGACCTCAGTCCTACGTCAAAACTATTGCTTATGTTATTCCGATGCGCAGAGCCTATTGGGAAAATAGGTACTACACTACAAAGTCACCCTGTGTGACTTGTCATGGCCTTGCAAATATCATGCATTAATCTGCGTGAAAGGGGCATTCCGTGGGTGTTAGCTGTGATGCATTCCCAGATTTACAACATTTTGTAAAACAGGTAGTGCGTCTGAATCCCATGCCTCCTGCGAATGGTGCAATGAAGAGAAATACATCTATCTCTCCTACTTTTTTCCTCTTTGCATGTGTGTTGTATTATGCAGCATGCATAGAGAGAGGAAAATGCCATTAATGATTGTTTTTGTGTAGGAAGGTTTCCCTTCCTGCACAAAAACAGTCATACCCCCAGACAGTGCAGGCACCCTTGCAAAATGAAACAAGCGTGGCAGCCAATTGTGCACCAGCTCATGGGAAAGTACAGGAATGCATTGTATTATTGTTAATACAATGTATCCCTGAGCTCTGAAAATGATGTAGCACAACTCAGCTAAGTGGCTTGTAGCGCTGCGCTGCATCCTTTTCTTGTAGCTGAGGCCCTAGATATTTACTTTACACCAACCAAACCACCATGAGGCCTTCAATCTTCAGTCAAATTTCCTAACTTTTTCCCTTGTCTGTAGTCAAGTATCCACCCTCCAGTATCAAAACGTGTTTCTACTCTTACATACTGGACTGCCACATCCGCCACTGTACTTGCCTGATTGAATTCTTACTTATATATTTTCTCCCTATTGCTCATACAAGATTTGGTTGACTTTATGCTATGCTTCTCCTTAGTTTCCTTTGCTGAACCTAAAAATGCATTTTTGTAATAGAAATAGGACTCTTTACCTGTATTTTCCAATATGTGTTTAACATTGTTGTATCATTGCATCCTTTTCTTTCTGTGTTTTGTTAATTTTTTCAAAACTCAATAAAATACTTTAAAATAAAATAAAACAGCATGTAAAGTTATACTGTCTAAAAAGAACATAAGTGGCTAAGAGAAAGGACCTCTTAACTTCCATTTCCATGCGTAATGCACAATTAAATACGACATACTAGTGCAGTGCTTAATAAAAACATTACAAAACTAAATAACCTGATGCTATGGTTTCCATAATCCAGTACAACTTGGAAACAGGCCTTAAGTGGTGTCTCATAACAAGACGGAAAGGTGACATTAAGCACAACATACCATAATGACCATTAAATGGTGGTGAAATTCAATGAATGCATTGCGTGGTAAAATACCAAATTTGCATCTTGATTGCAAAGCTGTCACTAATCACCAACAGTAAATGAGCATCTGCAGTAAAGAACCCCCTTCCATCACCCCTCTCGGACACGGGGTAGCAGCTGATTGAGTTTAAAGCAACAGACCATTGCTAGTGATTGATGAAGAAGCCTGTGGCTGGATAAGGATACTAAGGAGAGACAGACATATTATGGTTAGGTCAGTACAGTGGGTAAGAGGGAACTGTGCTCATAGTTTGTGTGCACAAACTAGCTGGATTTGCACCCCCAACATGATATGGGCAATGTTAGAGCCTAAGGTTAGCAGCTATTGAGGGCAGAAAAGACTGTGACCAACATACCAGTGATCTCATTTGGGGAGTCTCCTAACTGCATTTGGCAGGGGTACACGGCTCAATCACATAATAACCACACTTGGCAGAATGTGGGTGTCTATGTTGGAGCTTGTTACAAAATTGAGTTACAGTTAATTCCCTGATCCAAATGGTGAGATCCTAGGTCCTCTTTAGATGATGGTGAGGTGGACCAGGATTCAGTGGCGAATCCGGGCCTCCATGGGTGACACTGGCAACCAGCAAGCAAGGAGATGTAATCCCTCCCCAGGTCAGGAAGCAAGGTGTCCTCTAAAAGCTTGCCCCCAGAAAACCTGTAGGACAGGATCGAGGAGAAGAAATTCAAGTTACAACTTTCCATATAAAGCTTGGGGCAGAGCAAAAGAAACAGGCCTTAGAGGAGAAAGGACTAGCCATGGAGATGGAGGAAAGACAAAAGAGATTGGCTATAGAGGAGAAAAATTGATGTTGGCTCAGGAACTGAGCTTGAGAGATCTGAATATCAGGGGTAAGCAGGTGGAGTCTAGCAGTGATGGTGGCAGCAATTCTTCTGTGCCCTCTGGCAGGAGTGTCCACAAAACTAAAAGTCTGCTGTCTGATTTTGGGGTGGGAGACGACATAGACAGATGGTTTGTGGCCTATGAATATGCACTCCAAATACACAAAGTCCCTGAGGCATATTGGGGGCTAGTCTTTGCAGATATATTCCCATTGAGGGAAGGGGTAGTCTACTGGTCCTAGAAGGGGTGACAAGATGATGTATACCTTCATGAAGGAGGCTGTAATCAGGAAGTTTGGCTTGGCCCCAGAAAAATATAGATAGAAATTCAGGGATAGTCAGAAGTTCTTCAACGAGACCTAGGTAGATTGTGCAAGTTCCTTTTACAAGGCACTTGATGGTTGAGTGAAGGGCAGTGAGGTAAAAGATTACCAGGGGCTGTACAATGTGTTTTCAACAGAGCACATTTCGAGTCTTTGCTTTCCAGATCTGCGCCAACACCTTGTTGATAGTAAATTCATTGACCCCCAGAGAGCTTACTAAGGAGGCGTGCCGCTGGGTCAGATCAGGGATCCCGAGGAAGGTACCTGGAAGTGACCCCAAGAAGGTTCAGCCTCCCCATGCAGATTGAGGGAGAGGTCAAGGGAGATACAGATAGATCCCAGGGTAAGGGGGCAGAAATGGGTTTTCATGCTGCTTCTGAGGCACAGGGAGGAGGTTCTGGTGGGCAGTGGCATGGGGCAACCCATTTCCAGCCCTGCTGTTTTGAGTGTTCCCAGCTGGAACACAAGCAGGGAAACCACGCACTAGTGGTACCTCTGCAAGGGTGGCTAATGTGGTCTTAGGGTTAGGTAGTCCCAGGGGTTGGTCATAGACCATGTTGTGATCTCTCCTATTTGGGAGGTGGACTCAAAGGATGAATTGGTGATCCCTGAGAGTCAGATTCGTCACTTCTACTAGGTGACACTGAATAGGGACCCACTCACTGCGAGACTCGACTTCAACGCATCAACCCAACTGCAAAACTCTGAACCGATGCAGTGAGTCTTCGACGCCGGTGCATGCTCCATCCAAGGAACTTTTTTAGTGGGTCCTGTAGCCGGCCTTTCCACCATTGTTGTCTGCCTAAACTTTGGATTTACCCCAGTCAAGTGCGACCTCAAGTAACCTTTTAGCGCTATTGCCTTCAAAGCACTGTTTTTGGTTTTAATCTTCAAAAATTCAGATCTAGACTTCTATTTATTGTATTTTTATAGGTTTGGTCTTGTTTTACTCAGATAAATATTCACTATTTTTCTAAACGTGTGTGGAGTCTTTTTGTGGTGTTTTCACTGTATTACTGTATTGTAAGTGTTGCACAAATACTTTACACATTACCTTTTGATTGAAGACCTGCCAAGCTAACATAGTGTGAGCACATGTTACTTTGGGCTGTGTATCTGACTTACCCTGATTAGGATTATTGACCCTAGTTAGACAGGGTGCATTCCTTTGCCAACTAGAGACCACATTTCTAACAGTAACTCTTTATGTAACATGAATGCAACCCCCACTTGGCTGCATGCATTGAACAGCCAATGCTCTAGTCCCATTGCAACTTTACCACAACATTGCTGTACGACTTGGCCCTTTCTTCAGAGTCATCCCCAGTTTTTTGCCTTCTGTAATTGACCATGTATTTGTTGACATTAGGGCTCTCTGTTCTTATTCCTTGGTAACCAGTCGTAAACTTCTTGTGCTCTCCCCCTAAAACTTTGTACAATTGGCAAATGCCTGATTGGTACATTTAATTTACATGTAAGCTGTTATTCAATGGTACGACCTGTACCCAAGGCCTGTACAATAAATGCTACTAGTGGGTCTGTGGCACTCATTGTGCCACCCAATAAAGTAGCAATGTGGAACATGTCTCAGGCTACCCAATGAAACCTGTGTGTGTAGTTTTAAAAACTGACATTTTGACTTGGCAAAATAAACCTTTTACCAGGCCTAAACATTCCTTTTTAATACGTATAAGTTACCCCTATGTTAGGCATTAATGGATCCTAGGGGAGAGTGCACTGGATCTAAAAGGTAGGACATGTCAAAATTCAAATTCAAAAACTTTATTCGATCATTAGTTGATAATAATCATAAAAGTACATACATACAGCATAAAATACACAAAAATACAGCTTATTTAGAACATATTCATGGGTCAAAGGACATATTATTTCTCAGGTGTACCGATTTTAAAATATATACAGCAGTAAAAAAGCACATATCATGCGAATCAAGACCAAATAAAAGCCTCATGGCAGATTCAATAGTGGATACATTATATTTTTTAAAAAGTGGTTTCAAATAGGTTTTACGCAGATGAAGATAAAAGGGGCATAACAATAAAAAGTGCTCCAAGCTTTGCTTTGTGATCCCATCACATGGACAGGGGGCAGTAGTGTGAATCTTAATATATGGATACGCAACAAGCAAATGAACGGTCCCCATCCGCAATCTTGTCAATACATATTGATGAGAACGAATGGTAACCAATTTAAGGTATCCTGCGAATCCCGGACCTACCATATTATATCTATCATAAAAAACATGTGTAGAGTACTGGAAAGTAGCAGCCTTACGCTTCACAGCACTGGCCCTTAAAAATACATATTTAAGCTCTTTCTTGGGGATGTCTATAACACAGGATGGGTTTTCACGCACACTTAAGTTAAAAACATCTTTAAATGCATGAATGATATAATTGAGCCAGGGGATACGGGAACATTTGTCCAAGTGGAGACAGTCTAAAATGATCTTTTTTGTGAACCCCGTCTGCTCCTTGATCCAGATAGATCTCCACACTAGAAGAGGTCTTAGACTGATTAGGTCGGAAAGATGATCCAGACCAACCTCCCGATGGATCAGATTTGTTGATGCAGAGGATGGTAGACACAAAAGCTTTTTAAGAAATTTATTTTCCTCCACCTGGAGCACATTATGATTACAATGGCCCCAAACACCTGAACCGTAAAGGGCCAGGGCAACACATTTATGGCGATATAGGTACAACATATCGGGTATCCGCCTGGAGCCTAACTTTGATGCGAACTTGAATATACCAAAAGAACACTTGCCCATTTTAGCTCTGACATTGATCATTTCAGAGGCCCACATCCCTCCGCTATTAAAAGTGATACCTAAGTAGCAAAATTTTTCAACCACTTGTATTGTATGATCCATAACTGTAAAAGGTCTTAGATTTTTAACTTTCTTGCCGCAGGCCAAAATAAAAGTTTTTGAATTATTAATTTTTCATTTCCTCCCTTTGATAAAATCCACAAATTTGTCCATGAGTTTCTGCAGCCCAAGGGGGGTTCTCGAAAGTAGGACCGCGTCATCCGCGTAAAGCAGTATTGGAATGGGCATACCATCTGCGGTTGATGCGTCGGCATTGACTGCACGTAATTCAGACTCAATGGCGTTAATAAAAAGGGAGAAAAGGAGGGGGGCAAGGACACATCCCTGCCTAATACCGCAGCCTACCGGGATATTCGGGGAACACTCACCTAATTGCCCATAGCGTATCTTTGCCGATAGGTTCCTATACAATTCGGCCAGGAAGTAAATGATTTCCCGTGGGGCTCCCATATCCAGTAAAGTTGACCACAACAGACCATGGTTTACCAGGTCAAAGGCACTGGAAAGGTCGGCAAAGCAAAGAAACAGTGAGCCTTGCTTGGCACGAGTATATTTGCCTATAATAAGGTCCAAATTTATACACTGTTCTATCGTGCCTAACCCCTTACGGAATCCGAACTGGGAGTCCGCAAGGACACCTTTTTCTTCGGCCCAGTCCTCCAGGCGACTCAATAGAACCCTGCTCATAATTTTTAGGGAGGCGGTAAGTAGTGAGATCGGGCGATAGTTTTTAGCCTCTTCTCTCGCACCTTTTTTATAAATAGGGATAATAATAGACTCCCCCCAGACCTGTGGAGCTGTAGTCATTGCTGCTGCATTAAAAACCTTGGTTAACAGTGGGCTCCAAAGGGCTACCTCTGCTTTATAGAGATCGACGGGTACCCCATCGGGACCAGGTGCCTTCCCCCCCTTGCTACACTGGATAGCAGTATCCACCTCGGTCACTGTAATGTTAAGGGGTAGGGGGATGTCCACAGACTCCTTATCAGCCCCCGCCTCTAAACCATCAGGGTTAAAAATGCTAGAGAAATGGGCAACCCACTGTTCTTCGCTCACCTGAGCGGACAATACCGGAGCTTCATCCTTTTGTAGGAAAGGGCTATTGACCGTTGACCAAAATAACTTAGTATCCTTAAGGTCAACGGCCAAAGTCAGATTGTTCCATGCTTCTTCCCTCAATTCCTGTTTTCTCGCCTTCAGATGTGTTGTATATTCCCTCCTCAGGGCCCTTACGGCTTCCCTATCCCTCGGTTTGTGGTTAAGAGCTGCTTTCAATTTACGAAGGGATTTGGTGCATTCCTTATTGAACCATCCACTGGTGGTCCTAGTGCCTCTAGGTTTTGTACCGGTTAGAATTTTAGCAATGTTTTTATTGATGGTGTCAAAACTGGCTAATATATCGGCACTTCCTTGATCGGGTTCAAGACAACATTCTACCTCAGCTAAACAGGCAGACACTATGGTGTTTAATAAGCGTTCCTCATTATGCCTGCCCCATTTAATTCTCGGGCCATTTGGTCTGTGTGGGACTACGTCTGTCACTATACAATGTGACACCTTAGGCTTAACCCCCCACAAAGAGAGATACATGGTTAGGCAATTATGATCACTGAGGGATAAGTCTACAATTACAGGGGTGGTACACAAAGCCAAAATACTGGAGGAGACAATGAGGTAATCAATAACTGTCGCGTGGTTCCTACCTATAAAGGTAGGTATCGGGTTACCCTCACTGTCTACACCAGTTGACATAATACGTAAATCCAATTTAAGCATGAGTGTGTTTAAGGAATCTCCATAGGCCGAGTGTGAGAAGTGGTCCTGATCTTCACCATCTTCCCCTCCATACCCGCACACCCGGACATGTCTATTTACATTCTACATTTCCTGACCGGGGTAAGGCCTATCTCTCCTATTGACAAACACTGAGGTTACCCTTTACATTTAATAAGTGTGAACTTTAGATTGGGAGCTCCTAGAGATATGCTGTTTATACTCAAATGAATTGTAATTTAAAACTCCCTTAAATGGTGAAGTCAAATTTTAAGTTACAATTCTGATAATGTCACTTTCAGAAAATTTCGATTTTCTTGTCCCAACCAACTGTGACTTCTGCCAGTGCCCTGGAACACAAATGACTGTGAATGAACCAGATTTTAGGGTTTGTGTATTGCTTCCAGACAGTGAGATGAAATAGGTTTGAGTGTGGAAAGGATGGGCAGTCCTGACGGGATGACTGGGGAGGAGCTTACCTATCCCCACTTAAAATTCAAAGGGCTTGGCTTCCTGCACACACACAATGACAAAGTAACCTGAAACCAGACCCCCCATACTTTTGGCTCCCCCAGTTTGTAGCCTTGGAACATTCCAGAACAAGATGTGGGGCAGGATGTGGTGCCCCCCACACAAAGGCTGCCATGAAGCTATAAATATTTTATCTCCAAATCAACTCATCAGACCACTCTCGGCCCTGTGTAAGTTACAGAAGAAAGACTGCCCAGCTGCCGGAGGACTGTGCTGCTGCTTGAAAAGCTGTCTTGCAGTCTGAGAATTGAATATTTGACCTGCTTGCCTTCATTCCAGGCTACCCAGAGTGACTCCAAGGGTCAGTTGGCTCACCTCCTATGTGAGTGCCTGTATGGGAATACTCAGAGTCCTCCCTGCAAATGCCCAGCTGACCTGATGTAACTGCTCATGCCTGGACATGTAACTGGACCTGCCTGAGCCATGCTGTTTGCCTTTGTTGGAGTGAGTCCTGATGCCCAGGAGGTACACCCTAGGTGATAGACCCTTGGCTGGCATCAGTGAGACCTCCTTGAAAGAAGAAAAAGTGAAACTCAGCTGCCTGAGGTAACCACCAAAGCGAAGCTTCCGTGAAGCTATCTCTTTGCACCATCAACAACTGTCCACAGAGACCAGCAATGTGAGACCTGTACTTCGCACTACTGCAATGGGATACTGCGGCAATCGCCAATGGGAAATTACTGCAATTTCAGTCCACAATACTTGACTGGCTCCAATTGCTACATCAACAACATCCTATGAAGCCTGACCTGCACTTTGCACTGCTCTACAGCGAGAGACGTCCACATTGCTCAGCCTCCTCCCTGCGCCATCTACAATGCAAACAGAAATCTTCACAATGGACTCAGAAGGAAACTTTTCATTGGGACAAACATGTTCACTTTATCTGACCCATGCAGCATCGGAGTCAGCCTGAACGTTTGACTTTCTCCCGGTCTTGCTTTACCGGTTACCCACAAGTGGAGCTTTGTGATTTTAGGCACTATTTCTAAATCTTTGAAATTGCATATCTCTGGTACAACTGATTGGATTTTTGGCATTCTGCTATCATTGCAATTCATTAAAGTTTACTCTATTTTTCTACGTTAGTTTAAAATTTTAATTTCTTTTGTTTTTACTATGTTACTGTTTGTGTGCTGCATACATGCTTTACACATAGCATCTAAGTCTGACTGCTAGGCATTGCAATTAAAATATCTTCACAATTGCACAATATTTAAAAACTGAGCCACAGATATTATTAACAATTTACAGAAAACATAATTATATCATAAAACCAATCAAGTTCAGCAAACATCATAAAAACAGAAAAAAGAAATTATAAAATCTATCGGACATGGGCTAGATTATTGCATGTAAAACTGCCAAGGTGCAATAAATAGTAATTCCATTGGGGAAACTGGTCATAAAGTACATCGGTAATTACTATAACAGGATAGCTTCAATTATTACAGCTCTAATTATTACACTTGCAGCATGAATACTTAGGGGCTCATTAGGATGGCGGGCGGAGGCCCCACCGCAGTGCTGGTGGTGGGGGAAAATGCCTTTTTCCACACGCTAGCAGCGGTCCTCACGCCCACTGTTAGCCCTGTCTGGCTTTTTGCATAGTCCCTCCAATTTATTATTTATTTTGTCCCCTTTTTGCCCCTCATACCCTTAATAATTTTTGTCCACTGACTTTTTCTAGGTGTTGGCCAAGGGGATAGGTGTTCTTTTTCCCCTCATAGTTTTTCACCTCAGGCCCAGAGGCCTGTTCTGACAGGAAAAGTTGGAACCACAAAATGGTGGCTACCAACTGCCCTAACTGTCAAACCTAGAACTTGCCCATAGGCTAGCATAGGGCGTTCCAGAACCTTCTGGTCCATTCTGGACCACTGAGGGTCAGCCTATATAAGGCGGAATGCGAGGCAGCCATTTTGTCTACCTGAGAGAGTCAGCTGGAGGACAGGCTGTAGCTAAGGGTGGGAAGAGGCTAGACATAGGGTTGACCTCCTGGACTGGGAAGCTGCCTTACTGATTTACCACACTGGCCCCTTTGGGTTACTTGTCCTGTCCCCGCTGTTGAGGGTTACTGGAGACCCTGGGCGCCTAGCTTGCCCCTTGTCTAAATTATACAGGGGACGTCTACAGGAGAAGGAGACTGCAGCGCTGCGGGGTGCAGTCCTCTGCCCAGTAAACAGACTTCTGCTTTTATTCCTTCAAGCGGTGGAGGGCTAATCCTGGTGCCCCCCCCCCTTGCCCAGTTCGTTAATGGGGTGTTGACTGCCTGCTGGGAACTCCCCCCATTGCGCTACATCCCCACCGTGGCCCTCTTCCTACCTGTTGCAGTGGAGGTGGTGGGACGAGGAGCCGCTCTGCTCTGGAGCCGGCGTGTGAGTGCTGAGGAAGCGGAGGCGGCGAGTTGACAGGCCGTTCTGCCCCATTACCGGCGCAAGGTGAGCGGTGCCGTGGCGGAGCAGAGGCTGAGGATCCTGAGGTGAGGAGCGGATCTGTGGAGACCCCGGTCTGTTTCCGGGTGGGCGGAGATGAGGAGAGGTGTCCCCTAAGCAGCGCGGTCTCCGGCGGGGAGACACTCGCTCTCCGCGCATGCCTAGTGGAGCTGCCGGGCTTTGTGAGGCGGAGCCGGCGGAGGAGGCGTGAGCGGAACCAGCGCTTGCCTGTGCAGCTCAGCCTCGGTTGAATTAACCACGAGGGTGTGTACGGGGGCTAGGCGTCAGCAGCGGAGACGTCCTTAGACCGGGGGAAATTGGTAATTAACGTTTTCCCCACGCCAGCGCCGAGTAAGCAGCTTGCTGGGCGTGGAGTTGTGAACTTGGCAATTTTGAGCTATTGAGGACCCCCAGAGCAGCAGTGACGCGTGGAGACTGGGAAGGCATCGTCTCCACGCTACAGTAAGGAGAACGTGGGGGTAGCTTTAACTCTGATCGTTGCCCTCAGCTGTGTAGAAGAGGTGGGGCCTGCTGAGTAGAAAAAGGATAACAGTTCCTCTTAGAGACTGCTAATGCCCATGTGAAATTCTTGTGGATTTGAACCCTCACAGTGACTGCTTAGTTGTTAGGAGGGTGAGAGGAACTGTGGGAGGAAGATTAAGGGCACCTTATGGAAGCTAAAGTTAATTAATGCTGGAGTCCAATTACACATTCCAGGAGTATTCACAGATTGAATGTAGAATATTAATGTTGGTGTCTGATTCAATGTTTTATTGATAATAATTAATGAAACAGGTTAACATCTCTGGAAGTGGAACTACTGATTTGAAGATATCTAAATGTAATGTACTGAAGAAGCTAATTGATAATTTGCTTAGCAGTTTAAAAGGTATAATTGCTATTTCTAAGTTAAACTGAAATGTCCTAAGCTGTATATTTTGAAACCGAAGAGCAGAGTATATTATTTTTATAAATCAGTACTTATTTTCATATCAAATTGGTGTAGTGTTCTTTTTAAGTGTTATTGCGTGGATTTACTGCTGGGTGGTCTGCAACCTTCACACTTGTGCCTCTAGAATTGTATGTCTTGCCCTAGGCCAGGCTACCCTAGGTGACCTGACATCCCAGGTTCTAACAGATTGGTGCCTAGCAGTGGGATTCTGACTTGGTTGCAGCTACTCAGTAGTAATTAAACGTAATACACGCGGCCTACACCAGGAGTTTTCTCCTTGCGGCCCTCCTAATTTGTCTTTTTTATTTTTCCAAATTTGTTCCTGTTGGTGGGTGGAGGTAGCTTTAGGTTGCCCTTGCAACTCTAAAATTTCTGGTGTGTGTAATCTAGGTTTGCCTATCTCAAAATGGAGTTTGCCTTGGAAAACCTAGAGGTCTATTCTGTGGCTCAGCTGAAAGTGTTCTGCCAGCAAATGGGGGTATTTTTCAAGCATGGTGCCAGGAAGGGGGAGCTCCAGACCAGTCTTAGGGCTTGGGTGGAGGCACACCAAGAAAGGAAGGAGGAGGATGAAGGGGTAGACCAGGACACGGTGGGGGAGATAGATGGGTTATTCCACTCTGAGGGGGAAAACTTACTCCCAGGACCAGTGTCCTACTCCAGAAGGGGCAGTAGCGCCTCTGGGGGAAGCTTAACTGAAGCCGAGCTCACTGATAGGAGGGAGAAAAGACAGTTGAGATGGGAGTTGGCTAAGTTGGAGCAGGAGAAGGAGGAGAGGAGGATGGCCCATGAGTTCAGGCTGAAGGAATTAGAACTCAGAAGCCTGCAACGGGGTTCCTCTCCTGAAATGAATGGTGGCAGCGAGACAAAAGAGACAGCCAGGGAGACCAGACCCTATTTGCCGAAAGACCTTACAGCTAGCTTCAGTCAGGGGGGTGACATAGCTAAGTGGCTGGCTGCTTATGAGGTCTCCCTAAGAGCCCATGAGGTGCAGGAAAAGCACTGGGGGGGTGGTTTGTATAAATACATGCCTCCTGCTGGTCGGGACACCTTGCTGGCCCTGGAAGCAGAGGAACAAACCAACTACCCCACCATGAAGCTGGCGTTGTTAAGGAAGTTTGGGCTTACCCCAGAAAGGTACCGTCAGAAGTTCAGGGGGAGCCACAAATTAAGCACCCAGAACTGGGTGGACTTCCTTGACTACGCCAGAAAGGCCTTAGAGGGTTGGGTCAAGGGCAGTGAGGTGAAAGATTATGAGGGGCTGTACAATCTATTTTTGAAAGAACACCTCCTCGAGAAATGTTTTCCCGAGCTGCGCCAACACCTGGTGGACAGCAAGCTGACCAATCCCCGGAATCTTGCAGAGGAGGCGGACATCTGGGCAAGTACCCGGGTGTCCTCAAAGGGGACTGGAGGGGATTCTCAAAAAGCCGGACAGGGCGCCCCCCAGAAGAAGGAGGGGGGGAGAAAAAGAAGGAGTTCTCTAAAGGTCCCCAAAATAATTTCCAAGGGAAGGGAGCAGGTTTCACCCCTAGGGCAAACCCGCCCAGAAACCCTAATCCTGGCCAAAGCCAGCAGCCAAGGGTTCACTGTTTTGAATGTGGTGGTGTTGGACATTATAAGGGAGATGTCAGATGCCCAAAGAGACCACCCCCTCCCACCGGAGGAAAGTCACCGGGAGTAGCTCGTGTAGCGCTCGGGGAGGAGTTGCCCTTAGATAAGGGGGGTGAGTGGGTGGGTGTTACCTTAGTGTCCCTGGGAGAGCGGGAGATGGTTCCAAAGATCCAGGTGCCCCCAAATACTACAAAGTATGGGCAATGGGTCAACATCAATGGCCAGAGAGGGGAGGCTCTGAGAGATACAGGAGCCAGTATGACTATGGTGAGAAGTCAACTGGTGTCTCCAGAGCAGGTGGTTCCTAATGTACTCCACCCCGCCGCGATGGCTGACGGCAGAATGGGCCACTATCCAGTGGCTGAGGTTCCCTTTGAGTGGGAGGGGGTTGCAGGTTCACTTCGAGTTGCCGTAAGCCCTGCCGTGCCAGGCGATTGTCTGTTGGGGAATGACATGGAACACAACACTTGGAGAGAGGTGGAATACCGGACGCATTCTGCGATGCTGGGTACACCTGACTGGTTCCTGTGCAAGCACACGGTCTGCGACTGCCCGGAGAGGGAGTTCGCCTGGGTTGGAGCCTGGAACAATGGCCCAACCCGCTGCTAAAAAGGGACAGACCCGGAGACAGGGAGAGCCTGCTCCGGCTTCCACACCCCATGTGACAGATCGGCCACCTGCGGTGGTGGACCAGGAGTCCGTGGAGGGGGAAGTAGACTCTCTGGAGGATTTACCCATCCCTGCTGAGTGGCATGTGGAGGGAGGTCCTACCAGAGAGGAATTCTGTAAGGGGCTGAGGGAGTGTCCCACCCTTGAGGGACTGAGGCGACAGGCTGAAGCCCAAGCAGCAGGTGATGTTACGGGACACTACCATATTTACTGGGAGGATGGACTCCTCTACAGTGAACCCAAGGTACCCTCGCCTGGTTCATCAAGGGCCTTGGTAGTCCCGCAACAATACCGAGCCTTTCTTTTGGAATTGGCTCATGCCATACCCCTGGCAGGACACTTAGGCCAGGACAAGACCTTTGCACGGCTTGTCCTCCACTTTTACTGGCCTCAATGCCAGAAACCGGTCCCCGGAAGCTTGTTTCCTTCCCAGTATAAGAATTGGCTTGGTAGTTTGGTCTGCACTGTTCCCATGATGCACTGGGCCAGGGACAGACTAATTTGCATATAGCCAGGTTCTGAGCTGGGATGGTGCAGTGAGCTAAAAAACGGTGATGGATCAAGCCCTGATCTGTTGACTGGGTATGAGTGTTCTGTTTAATTCAGATACTCTGTCCATCACCACCCCCTTTTCTGAATCGTTTTGTCCACCATAAGCGTGGAAGGGTATACTCAGATGTGAGTCCCTTGCTCATTGCACCATCAGGATTCAAGCAAGCCGGGCCGAAGACGGCTGTAATGCCAGAAACCGGTCCCCGGAAGCTTGTTTCCTTCCCAGTATAAGAATTGGCTTGGTAGTTTGGTCTGCCCTGTTCCCATGATGCACTGGGCCAGGGACAGACTAATTTGCATATAGCCAGGTTCTGAGCTGGGATGGTGCAGTGAGCTAAAAAACGGTGATGGATCAAGCCCTGATCTGTTGACTGGGTATGAGTGTTCTGTTTAATTCAGATACTCTGTCCATCACCACCCCCTTTTCTGAATCGTTTTGTCCACCATAAGCGTGGAAGGGTATACTCAGATGTGAGTCCCTTGCTCATTGCACCATCAGGATTCAAGCAAGCCGGGCCGAAGACGGCTGTAATGCCAGAAACCGGTCCCCGGAAGCTTGTTTCCTTCCCAGTATAAGAATTGGCTTGGTAGTTTGGTCTGCCCTGTTCCCATGATGCACTGGGCCAGGGACAGACTAATTTGCATATAGCCAGGTTCTGAGCTGGGATGGTGCAGTGAGCTAAAAAACGGTGATGTATCAAGCCCTGATCTGTTGACTGGGTATGAGTGTTCTGTTTAATTCAGATACTCTGTCCATCACCACCCCCTTTTCTGAATCATCTCAGATGAAAGTGGCGGCCAACACTTACTGTCGGACATGTGTAACCTACCAGGCCAGTGGGAAAACAGGGGTGAAGCTAAAGGCTCCCCTGGAACCACTTTCAGTCGTTAGCACACCCTTTGAGAGGGTGGGCATCGACATTGTAGGGCCTTTAGATCCACCAACAACAGCTGGTCACAGGTTTATCCTGGTTCTGGTGAATCATGCCACACGGTACCCAGAGGCAATTCCTCTGAGGACAGTCACTGCACCTGTAGTGGCGAGAGCCCTAATGGGGATCTTTACCCGAGTGGGATTTCCCAAGGAAGTTGTGTCCGACAGGGGGACCAACTTCATGTCAGCTTACATGCGGGCAATGTGGAAGGAGTGTGGAGTGACCTACCGGTTCACCACTCCTTATCACCCCCAGTCGAATGGACTGGTTGAGAGGTTTAATAAGACCTTGAAGGGCATGATCAGAAGTCTGCCCGAAAGCCTGTGGATGAAAATGGGACGTCCTCCTACCCTGTTTGCTCTTTTCCTACAGGGAAGTGCCACAGAAGAGAGTGGGCTTCAGCCCCTTTGAACTTCTGTATGGGCACCCTGTACGCGGTCCTCTCAGCCTGGTGAAGGATGGTTGGGAGAAGTCTCCCAGGAAACCCCCCCAGGATGTGGTGAGCTATATGCTGGCCTTCAGGAGCCAAATGGCGAAGTTGTGGAAGCAAGCTTCTGACAACTTGGAGGCCAGCCAGGCAGTCATGAAGGAGTTGTATGACCACAATGCTCACCAGGTGGAATTGGAGCCTGGCCAGAAAGTGTGGGTGATGGAGCCTGGAGAGCTTAGTGCCCTCCAGGATCGCTGGACAGGCTCCTTGAAGTGTTGGAGAAGAAGGATAAGGCCACATACCTGGTGGACCTTAAGACCCCTCGACAGCCCCTATGGGTGCTGCATGCCAACCGTCTCAAGCCCCACCATGAGAGGCCCGAAGTCATGTTGATGATGGTGACTGACGGGGAAGAGGAAGCGGAAAGCGAACCTCTCCCAGATCTATTCTCGTCTCAAGAGAAGGATGGGTCAGTGGAGGGAGTGATTCTCTCTCCCACTCTAACTCCTGAGCAACGGGAGGACTGCCACCAGATCCTGGAGCAGTTCTCTACGTTGTTCTCCCTTGTCCCGGGAAGGACTCACCTGTGTACCCATGATGTGGACACAGGGGACAGTCCACCAGTGAAGTCGAAGACCTACCGGCTGTCTGACAAGGTGAAGGCTAGCATCCATGGAGAGGTTGCCAAGATGCTAGAGTTGGGAGTTATTGAACCTTCTAACAGCCCTTGGTCCAGTCCGGTGGTGCTCGTGCCAAAAGCCGTGCCACCAGGCACCACACCTGAACTGAGGTTCTGTGTGGATTACCGAGGAATGAACTCAGTGACAAAGACTGATGCTCATCCGATCCCTAGGGCGGATGAATTAATTGACCGGCTAGGAGCTGCCCAATATCTGAGTACCTTTGACCTCACTTCGGGGTACTGGCAGATCTCCTTGACAGATGGAGCAAGGGAAAGGTCAGCCTTCTCCACGCCAGAGGGACACTTCCAATTCTGTGTGATGCCCTTTGGGCTCAAGAATGCCCCTGCCACATTTCAGCGGCTGGTGAACCAGGTCCTCTCTGGAATGGAGAGTTTCTCTGCTGCTTACCTGGATGACATTTCTGTCTTCAGTAGCAGTTGGGAGGACCATTTGCAGCATTTGCAAGCAGTTCTCCAGGCCCTGAAACAGGCTGGATTGACAATCAAGGCCAGCAAATGCCAGATTGGGCAGGGGTCGGTTGTGTACCTTGGACACTTGGTGGATAGGGGTACTGTGCAGCCCCTGCAGGCGAAGATTGAGGCAATCATGGCCTGGGAACCCCCCAAGACATAGACTGAGGTCCGAGCTTTCCTGGGCCTCACAGGCTACTACCGTCGCTTTGTGAAGGGGTATGGCACTATTGTAGCGCCCCTCACAGAGCTCACCTCAAAGAAACAACCTCGACGGGTAGTTTGGACGGGAGCTTGTCAGCAAGCTTTTGAGAAACTGAAGCAGGCAATCTGTGCGGCACCGGTCCTGAAGGCCCCAGACTTCTCCAAGGAGTTCATTGTCCAAACAAATGCATCAGAACATGGCATTGGGGCAGTGTTATCGCAACTAAATGAAGAGGGCCTGGATCAGCCTGTAGTCTTCTTATCCAGGAGACTGCTTCCCCGGGAACAGAAGTGGAGTGCAATTGAGAGGGAAGCTTTTGCGGTGGTGTGGGCTCTGAAGAAGCTGCGGCCATATCTCTTTGGCTCGCACTTCCTGGTTCAGACTGACCACCGACCCCTTCGTTGGATGATGCAAATGAAGGGGGAAAATCCCAAGCTGTTGAGGTGGTCTATCTCCCTACAGGGAATGGACTTCCAGGTGGAACATCGGCCTGGAGTGGACCACGCCAATGCAGACGGTCTCTCCAGGTATTTCCGCCTTAGTGATGAGGACTCCCAAGGGGTTGGGTAGTTCTCCCCACTTTCAGCTGGGGGAGACGCGTGTTAGACCTGTCTGGCTTTTTGCGTAGTCCCTCCAATTTATTATTTATTTTGTCCACTTTTTGCCTCTCATACCCTTAATAATTTTTGTCCACTGACTTTTTCTAGGTGTTGGCCAAGGGGATAGGTGTTCTTTTTCCCCTCATAGTTTTTCACCTCAGGCCCAGAGGCCTGTTCTGACAGGAAAAGTTGGAACCACAAAATGGTGGCTACCAACTGCCCTAACTGTCAAACCTAGAACTTGCCCATAGGCTAGCATAGGGCGTTCCAGAACCTTCTGGTCCATTCTGGACCACTGAGGGTCAGCCTATATAAGGCGGAATGCGAGGCAGCCATTTTGTCTACCTGAGAGAGTCAGCTGGAGGACAGGCTGTAGCTAAGGGTGGGAAGAGGCTAGACATAGGGTTGACCTCCTGGACTGGGAAGCTGCCTTACTGATTTACCACACTGGCCCCTTTGGGTTACTTGTCCTGTCCCCGCTGTTGAGGGTTACTGGAGACCCTGGGCGCCTAGCTTGCCCCTTGTCTAAATTATACAGGGGAAGTCTACAGGAGAAGGAGACTGCAGCGCTGCGGGGTGCAGTCCTCTGCCCAGTAAACAGACTTCTGCTTTTATTCCTTCAAGCGGTGGAGGGCTAATCCTGGTGCCCCCCCCCCTTGCCCAGTTCGTTAATGGGGTGTTGACTGCCTGCTGGGAACTCCCCCCCTTGCGCTACATCCCCACTGTGCCCCTCTTCCTACCTGTTGCAGTGGAGGTGGTGGGACAAGGAGCCGCTCTGCTCTGGAGCCGGCGTGTGCGTGCTGAGGGAGCGGAGGCGGCGAGTTGACAGGCCGTTCTGCCCCATTACCGGCGCGAGGTGAGCGGCGCCGTGGCGGAGCAGAGGCTGAGGATCCTGAGGTGAGGAGCGGATCTGTTGAGACCCCGGTCTGTTTCTGGGTGGGCGGAGACGAGGAGAGGTGTCCCCTAAGCAGCGCGGTCTCCGGCGGGGAGACACTCGCTCTCCGCGCATGCCTAGTGGAGCCGCCGGGCTTTGTGAGGCGGAGCCGGCGGAGGAGGCGTGAGCGGAACCAGCGCTTGCCTGCGCAGCTCAGCCTCAGTTGAATTAACCACGAGGGTGTGTACGGGGGCTAGGCGCCAGCAGCGGAGACATCCTTAGACCGGGGAAAATTGGTAATTAACGTTTTCCCCACGCCCGCGCCGAGTAAGCAGCTTGCTGGGCGTGGAGTTGTGAACTTGGCAATTTTGAGCTATTGAGGACCCCCAGAGCAGCAGCGACGCATGGAGACTGGGAAGGCATCGTCTCCACGCTACAGTAAGGAGAACCTGGGGGTAGCTTTAACTCTGATCATTGCCCTCAGCTGTGTAGAAGAGGTGGGGCCTGCTGAGTAGAAAAAGGATAACAGTTCCTCTTAGAGACTGCTAATGCCCATGTGAAATTCTTGTGGATTTGAACCCTCACAGTGACTGCTTAGTTGTTAGGGGGTTGAGAGGAACTGTGGGAGGAAGATTAAGGGCACCTTATGGAAGCTAAAGTTAATTAATGCTGGAGTCCAATTACACATTCCTGGAGTATTCACAGATTGAATGTAGAATATTAATGTTGGTGTCTGATTCAATGTTTTATTGATAATAATTAATGAAACAGGTTAACATCTCTGGAAGTGGAACTACTGATTTGAAGATATCTAAATGTAATGTACTGAAGAAGCTAATTGATAATTTGCTTAGCAGTTTAAAAGGTATAATTGCTATTTCTAAGTTAAGCTGAAATATCCTAAGCTGTATATTTTGAAACCGAAGAGCAGAGTATATTATTTTTATAAATCAGTACTTATTTTCATAACAAATTGGTGTAGTGTTCTTTTTAAGTGTTATTGCGTGGATTTACTGCTGGGTGGTCTGCAACCTTCACACTTGTGCCTCTAGAATTGTATGTCTTGCCCTAGGCCAGGCTACCCTAGGTGACCTGACATCCCAGGTTCTAACACCCACCATATTAGTATTGTCAAACATAGCCCATTTCCCGTCTGCCACGGTGCGACATGAACCGCCGTAAAAAAGCGCCTTCCACCTCGGCGGTGGGAGCCAATAGAGCCCCACCACCATGCGGATTGACGTCCCGACCACTGTACAAATCAGGAAGGCTCAAACAGCTAGTCGCTCCGCAGCGGAGAAACCGCCCAACCAGAGACGGCGGAAGCTCAAAAGCGGAGCGCGAAACCAGAGTCCCGGTCCTCACTGCCAGGTCTTGGCCACAATGGATCCTGCTCTAGACGTCTTCCCGATGGTGCTATACCTGATACACTAGCAGCAACTCATGCACCGTCACGGACGACGCCACTGGTACGCAATAACACCACTCTTCACACAACAACACATTACCCATGTGCAGATATCCACACCAGACACCCTGGTCGGGACAGGAACACATCCACAAGTATACCCACACTTGTCCTACCTGTCACCAAGTTCCCCCTCCACATCCATGTCACCCATTTTCCACAATCTTGAAGTAATGGTCCAGTCACTGCAGCAGTAAAAACATGCACACAATGTAGTAAGCAGTGCCAGCACCCTGTATGGGCTGTGCACAAAGTTCACAGGGCCACACCTCCACACTCCACACACCAGGTCACCCGAATATGAAGGGCCATGCCATGTGCTCCTCCTGTGCTCCCCCATGCACAACAACCAGCCAGCTGAACCCACACCCTGCACCACACACCAAACAACTAAGGAGACAGCCTCAGCAGGTGTGGCTGCACAGGAACACACAGCACAGAAGCACAGGGCCAGGGCACAACACCACCTGCCAAGTCACACAGACATACCCCAAACTGACACACAGCCACATGCACAGACCACATGCCAGCAGAATGGAGGACAACAAATAGGAGACCTTAAGTGAGGTGCACACAAATGGAAGGCCAAGGAGCCAACCACCAAGCATGTGTACATCACATATATGAACCTTCACACATACCCTCCCATTTAACCTGCAGCACACAACACCAGTGTCAAACACATAGAAGGGTACCATTAATGTCCAGTCAATACACTGACAAACAATCACACTCCCGGGGGGTATCCACAAACATTACACATACAGGGATGCCTGAAACAATGTTTGCATAAAAACACCAGCCAAACACATAACTCAATAAAAACACACACAGAACTACAACAAGACCAGACATGATCTGTGCATCAAACCTGTGGAAAGGTAATGTGAGCACAGACACAACATGAGCATACAACCTCAGCAGTCAGGAACAATGCCCAGACAACATACCACAACACAGACAATAAGTGCATCATCACAGAACAATCATGGATGCAAACTGGGAGAAATGGGCCAACAATAACACACAGACAGACATACCACACCACCCATCAAGTCAACATGGTGTCATAGTGTACAACATGCCTGCACATGCACAAGAATGACAAGAGACAGCTCAAATATGAGAGGAGAAAACACCATGGACGCACCTAAAACAAGCACAGGAACTAGAACAGACCTAAGTTGATGTGACAGCCACACAAGTAAGGCACACCACAATACAAACACACATCTGAATGAAACACATCAACAAAACATACACACTGACATGCAAATAGAACACCACAAACAGAGCATTTGCCAACTGCAAGAGACAACACAGCTCAAACACTGCACACTGTCACATCAGACGCACAACAGATGCACATGGCAAGATATTACATTGCAAACACAGCAGTACATCCGGGGATGCACACCAGGCAAAGGCAAGGCAAAATACACTCACACCATTGCATGCACACCAAGCAGTGTGCACACTACAAACATACCAGCTCCACACAGATATGAGTGACACACCATGAACACCCACAACAAGAATCAAAACAGCACACAGACAACACCACAACTATGAAGATAAGCAGTCCTTCGGCAAATACACATACAGCTAACCCAGCACCCACAGATGCACTAAGCTAGGGCCCCAAAGTGGAAACAACATGATCAGAGGAAACAAGCCATTGGCAATGTTGAAGTGGCATATAGAGCATGTGCACAATAAATCATACCCACAAAGAAAACACTTTATTTAGCAAAGACACTGACAAGGCAGACAACAGGAGTAACTGGGCCCGATTCACAGAACTAACTTATGACAAATCCTAAACTTACTACTTTTGGTATTCACAGAAGGCATTTAGTAGTCTTAAGTTAGGATTTTGTCTTAAGTTAGGATTTTGTTCTAAGTAAGGATTTTGTCCTAAGTAAGGATTTTGCCTTAAATTAGGATTTTGTCTCAAGTTAGGATTTTGTCCTAAATGAGGATATTGTCCTAAGTTAAAATACATTTAATTTAAGTTTGTTTTAAGATTAATTTAGGACAAAATCCTAACTTAAAACAAATCCTAATTTAAGCTGTCGGAGACAGCGGAAGGTACTGCGTTCACATCGGGGATATCCTAATTTCCTGCGCGGTCTCTCCGCTGTCCTGACTGCAGTTTGGTGACCGCCGCAGAAGGAATTTGGCCTTCTCAGCCTGCTACAGCGTTTTTTCGTTGCCTCGTTCCGCCAAGGTTGGATTTTTTGGGCGGTTGATCCAAATTGTACCGCGGTTTTTTCTGCAGTACTGGCGGGTGGTTGATTTCCACTACCATGGCGGTCAGGGTGGTTTTCCGATCACCATCCTTAAAGACTCCTAATTTCTTCGGAATACCAGACAGTGCAAATGGGCATGACAAATACTTCCAGAAGTTCACTTGATGCCAAGGGATATAAATATAATACATCTTGGTCAATATCAAACATTTTTGGGCTGCATCTAAACATTTTATCAAGTGGCATGCCACAAAATGATATGCACTCACTTTCAATGGGGTTCCTCCCCCAAAAGCATTGCCTTCTGCTGCCATCAGAAAAGAGGAAAACACCTCTTGTAGCAGGTTTGGATGCCAGGTTTGGATGCCTTGTGTTGAAGCAAATACTCCTAAAGCCTTCAGTATAGGATCAACTGTGTCAATGTCTACCATTCTTCCTGGAAAGGTTTTATCAACTGATCTACATTTGGGCAGCCTACTCAGATTCTTTATACCTTTAAACAAGAAACTGTGTTAGATGCTAGGTTTCACGACTTGCACATGGCGAAGGTCGAAGTCAGAATTGCAATCTAAATGCACTCTAGCTAGTTCTATGAGCAAGCCAAACATAATTGGCATTTGGCTGTATACCTCATGCACCACTGTCATGTTGTCAGTACAAAAAACAAAGGGGCATATTACCAAGCAATAGCGATAATTATCGCTATTGCTTGGTTAGAGACAAAAATTTACCGCAGCGCTGTGGCGATTTTTACCGCAAATAAACCTTGGTATTACCAAGGTTTAACGCAAATGCGGTAAAAATCGCCGCAAAGCATGAATATCGCTGAAAAGTCAGCGATATTCATGCATTAGCGAGCTAATGCTCTTAGCCATGTTATCCACCTCCCATTGGATAACATGGCTACGAACTGCTCAGGGCAGGTGTTAGCTTTTGGAGATTTTCCCGCTTAGCGCGAATATCTCCAAAAGTTGGTAATAGGAGATAGCGATGTTAGCGACTGTTTTCAGTCTCTAAAATCTTGGCACGCCCACTTTGCATCTCATTAGTGATAAATATCACTGACATGCAAAGTGGGGCCCAAGATGGTCGCTATCTCCTACTAGCTGTCGCTAACTGGTGTTAGCGGCAGCTAGGTAATAGGGAGATAATTTTATCTCCGCTTTCTTGGCTTTTAAAGCCAAAAAAGCGGAGATAAACCCCCTTGATAATATGCCCCAAAGTTTGCATCTCAGTTTCCCTATCCTTATCATGAGTAACAACAGTATGGCGTATAGCTCCAGCAGATCTATGTTAGCTGGTATGCCCCATTTGCAGCAGGCACTAGTCCCTCCAGTTGCACACCAGTGTGTTTCTAATATGGGACCACATATTCTGTACCTGTTCTACTTTTGAACCTAGAACTGTGTTGAATGTCTCTAAGAATGAGATGCCTCATTTCAGCCAAATCAAGTGGTGATTTTTGCTAAACGTGTTATGTTATGCTTATTTCACTGTTACCAGGTGGGTATCCTGGTCCTGAAACTATCCTTGTCTAGGGAGACAGAGGAACTAATTGAAAAGCCATGTCTTCAGTTTTTTTTGCAATTCACGAATTGAAGAGTAGGCTCTGATGTGTACTGGCAGATCATTCCAGGCATGAGGGGCAATGTAGGAGAATGCCTGACCACCTGATCTGGGCCTGTGCATGAATGGAATGAGTGAAATGCATGGTTTACCTGAGGTGTTGTGTCTAGCTGTCTTGTGGAAAGAGGCCAGGCCAGTGTTGTATAATGCTCTGAAAGTTTGTCTGAGGAGCTTGAATTGTATTTGTTTATGTTTTGGGAGCCAGTGGAGGTTCTTGAGGTTGAGTATGATTCTTGCAGCTGCGTTCTGAATAGGGTGCATTCATGTGGAGAAGTGTGGCTCAGGGGTTAGAGGCAGCAGACCCGGAATCTGAGATCGGCCCTGGACCAGGGTTCAATTCCCTGCCTCAGCGGGTCTTGGGCTCAAAAATTCCACGGACTCGATAATTCTCGCTCCGTTGCCTTCTCGACTCACGGGTGCACACTCTGCGACTCTGGGCAATAGCTTGCTTAATCTCCACAACAGCCCCTTGCGGCGGGATGCCTGGCTTTCACCTTGTGGATACCCTGCCGGGGTTATCTCACAGGGGAATACCAGGACGGGTTCCCTAAGCAAGCGCCGGGAAACCCACTGCGGGTAGCTGTGCGCTATATAAGCTCAAATACATTTACATTTACACATTTACATCTGGTGAGTTGTTTACTTGTGAGTTGTTTACTTATCTTGGCATAGGGTATTATAGTAGTCCAGTTTTGCTAGTGGCGAGGGCATGAATGATGTTTTTGCAATTGGTGGTCAGGAGGTACTTGAAGATTTACCTTAGCATCTCCAGGGTGTAGAACAGATGTCTTCAAACTTTTGTAGGTTGAACCCCCCCAGCTGCATGTTTTTAGATGTTGGACCCCCCCACCACCTGAAATAAATTTCTGGACTCCAACGCCATGCGCACATTCCAGGCATATTCAGAGAATAACATTCAATACAATAAGAGTGTTTAGTAAACTGCAGGTTTGTGAGTGGGTGTGGTGAAATGACAGAGGCTTATTACACAGCTCAAAACGCCACTTTCCAAGATAAAATGTGTGCAAATTGTTTTAACTAGGATGCTTTGTTTTACACATGACATGAACACCACCAACATAAATGTGACAGGTGTGCCTGTTTTTCGGAGACGGTCAACCTGTGGATGGATTTTTGCTACTGCCATCCTCAGGTTGTGCTCCACGTCCAGTATTGAACGGTACTTATGAGCAGATTTACAATAACTGGCACATCCCTGCATATCAGCAGGGATGCGCCAATTATTGTGCGCTGCAGCTCCACACCATGGATGCGCAGCATTTATATTGCGGCGCACCATGGGGCAAAAACGGCACAGATGAGTCACGCTTCTGTGCCGTAAAAGTGGCGCATTTCTGGAGTTGCGTCGTAAGCGCGACGCAGCTCCAGCAATGTTCTGGGGGCACTATCTCCACAATGCTGCGTCAATCCCTATGCCTGCTTCAAGCAGGCGCAGGGTTTGATGCAGCATGGGCCCAAAAGTGACTGAGTGAAATCTTGCAGATTTCACTCAGCCACTTTTGGGAGGCGTTCCTGCACCGGAACACCCCCCTCCCCCCCCTGCGATGGAACGCCTCCCTCTGGCGCAGGGCTTTACAATGTGACGCATCTGGGAGATGCGTCATGTTGTAAATATCCCGCACCATGGTGCATCTTTTGCGCCGTCGCTGCATCACAAAAGTGACGCAATGGCGTAAAGAGGCGCAAGGGGCTTGTAAATCTGCCACACTGTCTTTAATACCGCAAGTGCTGAGAACCCAATCTCACATAAATAGGACAAGCTGAAAGGCAAGAGAGTTTTGATAGCAGTTTCTCCCAAAGCTGAATATTCTGCAGACATTTTCAGCCAAGACAGGGACTGTAAGGGAGACAGTGTTGTCAGATGTTTCGAGCACTTTCTAGCTCAGAGCTAGTATACGAGAAACAAATCTTCTCTAGAAATCATTAACAAACATTTTAGGCAGCATTATAATGGGATAATTGCCCACCAACCAGTTATGGATCAGAAGATAGTTGAAAATCCACAGAGAAGGTGCTGAACAAATACCTCATTGAGAATTCCTTAGTGGTATAAGTTGCTTGCCTGAAGTAGTGGGGGTTGGGGACATGTCAGGCTTATGTTTACAAAAAATAGAACTAATAATAAATTGATGATATTGACTAGTTTACTTCAGAGTAATGTTGTCTGATAGACTTTGTGATGGCAGGGACATGTTAAGGATTTTGGGTGCCCTGTGCCAAAACTATTCTGGGGGCCCCTGTTCAGTACAGGTTTGAATTTAAATGATTTATTTTAAGCTCTGCCATACCCTATTTAGCCAGGACACTAAAGGTGCCCAGGCACTGTAGTCAAAATTCTAAAAGCGTTTACAGCTAATATCCAGAGATAGTGTTTCTATTTTCACTGTAGTAATAAAGCAGCCACCCTCTAATTTTAAAGTGAATAATATCTGTTATATCCTCCAATTTCTCATATGTGAGGACCCGCTTGGATCTAACTTTTTTATGGTTAACTTTTTATGGCTGTTGCATGAAACAAACACATTTCTCTGCAAATAGTAATAGACTCCCTCACATCAATGACATTAAAAAGAATTAAACAAAATGGTATTTGCAAGAATCTGTTTAGGAATTATTCCAGTCCATCAGGGCAAGAACAGAACTGTCTCTATCAAGGGGCCCTGGACGGCTGGATTGTAGTGCATTTAAATGTCTTCTTTTTTAATTTAGGATGAAAACCTCAATGGGGCCCATACTTGTGTACAGGGGTGAGTGAGGCGACCATATGAATTTGGGTGCGCATGTTAGTGCAGAGTGGGACGAATTAACGTATGGTTAGTGGTGGTCTTATTGGAGTGAGATTGCAGATTGAACAGTGAGGGGGACAGGTGAGTGAAGTGTCACATTTGCAGTTTGAATACTGTGCTCGTGTGACTGCAGGGTGAGCTACAGGGTGAACAGCGCAAGTGTATTGTGAGTGCAGAGTGATCACTGTGAGTGGAGGGTAAGTGCGTGAATGGTGTGAGAACACAGTGATCAGTGTCAGTGCAGGGTGAGCGGGAGAATGGTGTGAGTGCATGGTGATTAGTGTGAGAACATTGTGATCGCTGTGAGTACAGAGTGATCACTGTGAGTGGAGGGTAAGTGGGTGAATGGTGTGAGTGCATCGGGATCAGTGTGAGTGCTGGGTGAGAGTGAAATTGAAGGGCGAGAATGAGAAGTGAGTGGTCTGAATGCAAGGTGCATTCCCAGACACTTGAAGTAACTCAGCATGTTATTGACGACAGCGTAGTGTTTCATATGTGTTAAACTATTGCTATTATGGCAGTAACCAGGGCTCAGGGTGGAGGAAATAAATAACGTGCTGATCCCTCAACAAACTTCCAATCTTATGATTAGGGTTGCCAGCTCATTATTTTGATGTCACAGATGGTATAAAAATTAGCAGTCGCCTAAAGCTGTATTTTCAGCACTTGTCAGTGCATACTTTGAACAGCAAATATAAATAGAAAGAACTTAATTTTTTTCTAGAGCTGCATGAATGATCCATGACTGATAATAAAAGGGAACAAAGATAGAAAAGTCACATTACAAATGGATCAACAAAAAGAAGGGGGGACCGGGAGCTCGTTAACATTACAAATGAACACATACTTCTTATTTATAACCATATTTAGCAATTTGCAAGCTGTTTATTTGCAGTCAAAAGGTTATTGGTATTATAAAAGTATGTGCACTCCTGCCATTAACAAACGTATTACTTTGGTTTCTATCCCTATCTTTTCTGCTACGGTTCAAACATTTGAGAAACTGTCTTTCAAAAAAATGCTCTCTCTTAAATGTTCACATTTAATTGATGAAGGCCTTCAGAGACAATATTAAGAGTAGTTTCAGCATTTTGTTTATAATCCATGTAACAAATACATTGTTCAAATTCCAGCCCTGACGAAAAGTCCGGACAAACTTCGCCCAAAACAAAAAATGCTAACTAAGTGAAAAAAACAGCTTTTGATACATTAAAAACAAGTAATGACAGAAACCTGCTGCCAATAAATATTCAATCTTACCACTGTCTGTTGAGTCTCATTCTAGCCAGCCAATCATGCAAACCAATGTTGTCACCAGCAAAAGCATTTCCTTTCATTGTGACAGCCAGAAGCAGGGGAATAATATGGAAGTGATCTCGAGTTATGACACCGAAAAGGACTAAGGAGCAATTTAATAATCAACTCCCCGTGCCACTTCGCTCCCCAGATAATGAAAGGGCCTACTCCTCACCCCCTGCAATGGTGGCAGTACCAAGGGGGTTGGAAGAGGGGGGCACAACACCAAAAGGCCCAACAGAGCGGCGGCCAGCTGCAACTTGAATCAATGTTTCCTTAATTAAACAGTGAAGAGGACTGCGATACACAAGCAGGGTTATTTCAATCCAAAGAAGGCATTTTTTAGCTTCTTAAGTCCATCTCCTCCAACACATAAGAAAACTTGCTGAAGAACACCAAAAAACTAGAGTTAGACCCAGTGGCAGCTTTGTGAATCCTGCCCTAAGTGTCTGAATATATTGTGCAGGCACGAGTGTTCACATAAGTTAACACATGATACACAGCAATTTAATTTACCTCAAGATGCATACTCAGCCAACTACTGGGGCCCTGGCCAGAGCCCACTTTGTCCATGCCTTAAACTGCCTTCTCTGGAGACTTTGTCTCCTCTCTGGGAAGAGCTAACTCTCCCAGGAGGGGGTTAATTCACAGAGCTGACAGCTTCAGCTGCAGTGGGAGACAAGGAGTCTCGTCTTCTAAATCCGAAAGCAAACCAACGGACACGCTTTCATTTTTAGAAGACAAGACTCCTGGGAGATTTAGCAAGAAAAAAGAATGGGCATGTCGTGTCCCATCGATCTCTCCTCCCTCCCCCTTCCACATACCGGAGTCCTCTAAGAAGACTTACACGGACTCAGGGAACAAAGCTCAGATTGGAGTGGGTGCGCGCCCCCCCCTGGGATGGTGTCGCACCCCCCAGGGAGGCGCGCCCCACAGATTGAAGAACACTGGTGTAGAAGCACAAGGCTGTCACAGCTTGGGCATTCATGTTGAGATTGATCTCAATGATGATCCTGAGGTTATTAGGGCCTAGCTTTGCTGTCCACTAGGTGGAGTTCCATAGCAATTTGTTCTTCCTGAAGATGACAACTTCTGTCTTGTTGGTGTTGAGTTTGAGGCATTTGCCATCATCCATTCAGTGAGATTCAGTCATACAAACAGCAAACGTTTGCCTGGTTTTGGGGGGCATGATCAAAAGGGAATGAGTATGAGCTTCTTGTCATCGCATAGGAGAGGACGTTGATGTCATGAGCACAGATGAGGCTGGCAAGAGGGGTAATGTATGTGTTAAAGAGGGAGGATCCTTGCAGTACTTCAGAGATGAGGATGAGCAACTGATGCGTAGGGGGCCAGGCAAAAGTACTGGTTCTGTCTAGTAAGGAAGGAGCAGATCCAATGGAGGGTGAGTACTTGGATGCCAATCTCATGTAGGTGTTGGATGAGGGTGGAGTTGAATATCATGTTGTACACCACAAAGAGGTTTCACAGGATGAAGGGGTCATGTCTCCTCTGCCCATGTTTATCCATATGTCATTTGTGGCAGCAATGAGGGCTCTGTCTGTGCTATGATTGGGTCTAAAATAGGACTGTGTGCTGTCAAGGAGATGGTTTTGGATCAGGTGGTTAGTAAGGCATGCATAGATGAGTTTATTTAGGACTTTTACTGGGTAAGATAGCATGGAGATGGGTCATTTTCGTTGCATGCGTAACAATCTTTCTGCTTCAACGGTTTAAAAAGGAATCAGAAGTACTGTATCAAAAAATGTACCACTCATTTGCGCCCCGGATTCTAAATGAGAACCCGACTGGTTTCATGGAAAGTAAACCAGAAATAATATGAGTATTGTAGAAGTACAATGAGGCAGTCTGTAAAGATGGGCGCAGTGGGAGAAAAACAGAAACGAGAAACGGATAACTCCTCGGACGAAGGTGATCTCCAAAGTGTGTGTGTGCCTGGATACCTTCCCCATAGGCCACTCCTTTCCTGGTGCACAGAGCAGAGTCTGGGGGTGAGAACAAAGACTCTTGTTACGGGGAAGTGGCAATAGGGGGAAGACCAGGGTTTCTGCCAATGGGGGTGGATGGGGAAAGAACAGGCACAGAAGAGCCTGCCTGTGTGAGCCACCATACTGTGGCTGCCATGTAGTAGGTCCTGTTAAGGGGGAGGAGAGCAAGGGGCAGTGGGTGAGACTCAGAGGCTGCATGTGATGGAGGAGAGCACAGCAGGCATAACAAAGGTAAGGAGTGCATGGAGGTAGAGGGAGAAAAGAGTAGGAGATGACCCAAAGAAATAGGGGAGCACTAAGAGGGTGTAAGACAAGAATCAAAAGTGGCAGAGATAGCAGAAAAAGAAACAGTGGCACAGAGAGCAAACAAAAAAAGTAGAATTGGTTTAAAAACAAGAAAGTGGCAGAGTAAATACTCTACTTTCCTCAGCTGTTGAGAAACACTAGGGGGCAGATTTATGAAGTAGTGTGGCTCACTGGTTAGAGGCGGCAGACCCGAGAGCAGAGGACGGCCCGGGACCAGGGTTCGATTCCCGGCGCGGCAGGTTTCTGGACCAGGGTCAGCGGACTCGATAATTCTCTCGCCTCGGTGCCCACTCTGATCAGTGATCACACTCGGCAACTCTGGGCATTAGCTTGCCTCATCTTCACTAACGGCCCCACCAGACCGCCGGGGATGCCTGATCTCACCCTGGAGATACCCATTAAGGGACCATCTCTCAGGGAAGCCAGGAAGGGTTTCGCAGCGGTCGAAGCGCCTTGGGACCCTACGGGTAAGTAGTGCACTATATAAATGCCTATACACATTTACATGAAGGGGTTGCATTGCTTTTGCCCATGCGCTGTGGTGCAAAAGCGAAGCAACTGCTAAGATGCGATTTATCAAGCCACCAAGGCTATGTTGGTGGCTCCTGAGTGGCTTGATAAATCAGGAGTAATGCAATGCAACGCAAATCGCAGCGCTGCATTACTCTACCCTGGGAAGGCATTCAATGAGCGTTGCATGGGTGTTCGCACACAACACCTATAGATTTTGATGCATTTCCAAATTTACCATTACTGGTATACTTGGGAATGCACCAAAATGCTATGCCTTTCCAGGTGAGGCGTAAAAATGGGAAATATCTTTATTTCTCCTTGTCACTTTCTTTTTCTATGTGTGCTGCCTTCTGCAATACAAGTAGAAACATGAATATGCTTCAGGGGATTGTTTTTTCTGCTGGAAGGTGTCTCTTTTTGCACAAAACAATCTGACTTGAAATGCAGGCCCCTTTGCAAGGGTGCCCAAATTGGTGCTAAGCAGCATATTGTGAGCTAGCACTGGGATGAATTAGGAATGCACGCATTGCAATAAAAACTGTGCATTCCTGCCATTTCCCTGTAATGCAGTGCATCGCAGAAAGTTGACATTCTGCGCTGCACTGCGCTTCTTGTTCACAAATATGGCCCTGAGGGACTGTCCCCATTATTGTCACTATGGTAATCCACAAACATACAGGTCCGCTAAGGTCTGTAGGAGGACAAATGAGGGTAAAGGTAAACCCAGGCAGAAACACAACTCACACTGATGTAAGAAGCTTGCCCACAGCTACAAAAGCACCAAGCAGAGTAGTAACAGTGAAAACAGTGCACGCCTTTCCCAAAGATGGCTGCATGTTAGTCCTGAAGGAGTACATTTCCGCTTCTCTTGTACTCCAGGAGCAGCCGTGCCCTCATGATCACATGATCACTAGAGCCTGGCAAATACCTAAGGGGCAGATTTATGTTGGACTTGCGCCACGTTTGCGTCACGCAATAGCGGCGGAAACGTGGCGCATCCCTGCGACCCATTTACAACGTGATGCATCTAGGCAGATGTGTCACGTTGTAAAGGCCTGCAACGTTGTGGGCGCTCCGGTGCAGGGTGGGCATTCCGGGGCAGGTGCGCCTCACAAAAGTGGCTGAGTGAAATCTACAAGATTTCACTCAGTCACTTTTAGGCTAATCTTGCGTCAAAACCCTGCGCCTGCTTGAAGCAGGCGTAAGGCTTGACGCAGTGTTGGACAGATAGGGCACCCCCGAGCCTTGCTTGAGCTGCGGAGCACTTGCGACACAACTCCAGCAATGCCCCACCTTTACGGCACAAATGCGTCACGCATCTGTGCCGTTTTTGCCCCATGGTGCGCCGCATTGTAAATGCGGCACACCATGGGTGGCGGAGCTGCGGCGCACAATAACTGGCGCATCCCTGGGGATGCGCCAGTTATTGTAAATCTGCCCCTTAAGCTGTAAGACCCATAAAAAAAAGAGCACATAAGGTCCAGGTTATGTACCTAATATATAAAAAATATGACATGCACCCAGGAAAGACATCAACACTCAAATGGAATTTGATTCATGAGGTTGGCTTCCTTGTAGCAGAATCTCTGTTTTGTTCTTAAAATAATTAATGAGTACAATTTAACTATTACAAAAAACAGAAAGTGATTGAAATATAATATTGATATACGGGAGGAGATCAATGAAAGCCTGAGTATTCTAAAACCAATTTAAATTGCGAATTTAGATATAAGGAAGAAATTCAACTTGTCAAAAGCCATCCATATATACCCAAGGCCTGTTCACTGAGTTTTGCTGATTTTTCTGCACTCTGCGGTCCGTGGAACTTGTGGAATGCAGAAAACTCTGCTCCTTGTATTGCAGCAGAGTTTTTTCCGTGCCCACCACTTGTGGAATTTCACAGAGTTTTTTTGTTAATTCGCAGAATTCTGCGGAGCGAAACTCCTCGAACTACGCCCGGACCTGATATACACACCATGTAAGGCACCAAATCGAGATATAACATAAGACACCAAATCAAGATACAATAGACTTACAGAGAAATACATCTTACACTTTATTAATATTACCTCCTCCTCCTTCACTAGAAATGCATCAATGAAGCTTCGCTGATCATCGCTGTTCAGGTCTTTGCGACTCTTCAAAAATGTTTTACGGAGGAAAGAATGTATGTCTTTTATGTTCTGAAGGATGGTCTTGTGGCTTCCCGGTAAGAATTTCACAAAGGGGTATAAATTGTACAGCTGAAGAGCAGACAAGATCAAAAGAACATCATATAGCATTAGATTGTTGCATATGGCCAACCATCGCCATCATCATTCTGACTGTTTCATCCTAACAAATGTAAGCCATACAATATAAAACACGAAATCTTAAAATTCAAAACTCAAATATAACAAAAACACATACAAAAAGTACAAACCATCAGAAACCATTAAAAATATATTACAGATTGGAAGTTCATTATTGCTTTTAAAATGTTTTTCTCCCTAGTATTAGGAGTCAATTAGCAACCTTCTTTGTAGACATCCCATTCTCTAAGATGTAGTATAATCAAATAAATGGCAAGTTTTAATGGGCTGCCATTCTCCTTAAATAACTCTGCAAGATAAAATGAAAAAAAAAATATTGTAGTGGTTGTTATCACCACCATCGCCCGTGCAAACAATTAAAATGAAGAAATACATATTTCAGCATGGTTCGTCAATGAAAATCAAGAATGGAAAGGGGCGACCATTCGGTCCCCCCGAACGTATGGCGGAGTACCACGACCCCCCCGGGAAGCCATCTTGGGCGGGAGGCGAGTCTCGGCTGGTATGCCCGAAGCGGCGTAGCCGGGGCGCGCTTTTTCCCGCCCTGGAGTGGGCTGGCCTAGACACTGACGCGGCCGGCCACGCCCTTTGGGGCAGGCAGGGGCGGGTTTACGCCCGCCCTGAAGACGGATAAAAGGAGCAACAAGCCAAGAAAGCATCCTCTTGTTCCTGTGCTCTGAAGAGGACCTCCTCGCTGCACGTGAGCTCGAGACGGAACGAAGAGCCAATTTTGACCCACCCACCAGCCCCTGAGGACAGCAAGTGGTTTTTGAATAAAGTTTGATGTGTTAACACTAATTTTTGCAGGTTGTGATAACTATCGTGATAACTTTGAATATGCAATAAAGAATGGTCAAATTGTAATATGTTTTGCAAATAAAGTAATTATGCACTAGTGTTGATCAGTAATCATGCCTTTTAATAAATGGTAATTGTTACTGTCTCTTAGTAATTTAGTCATTTAGTAATTTAGTTAGAATTGTCGTATTTATTTTGGTCGGGCGGTAAGGTCATGATCGGTGAGCAGTAATTGGAAGATCCCTAGGGGTGGGCGTCACCCATTACGGATGGGAGCGCTCGAGGGAGGTGGCCATTGGCCCCTCAACGGGGAGGCGGTCCCTTCTAAGGATGGGCCGCCGAAAGGAAAGGAAAGGCGGTCAAGGCCCCTTCCTGGGTAGGAGGGGCTACAGCCCCCTCCTGGGGAATTTCCCGGGGCCGGGACATCTGCGACGGCAGATGTGGTAAGTTGTGTGGGGTTTGGGAGGGGGTCTACGCTACCTTCTAGATACCTCACACGAGTCCTCGGACGACCTTTAAATGGCGTCGAGTTTATTGGGGCCCCCGTCAAGTCAAGGGAAATTGGTAAATGCACTTGAGGACACCTCTGTGCGGTCGCCCCTCACAAGTGAGGGTGATATGTCTGGTTTAGGGATCTTGACACCGGTTACGACCTTGCCGTTGGCCCTTAAACGTTAGGATGTACAATTTCAAGTTAAACGTTTTGTAGGATGTTAGTTCGGCTAGGAGAACCTTTGTATTAGAGAATATGTTAAGGTTAGCCAAACATCGCAATGTGGAAATGAAATTGTACATTAATATGAAACTGTTATTTTAATGTTTTAATTTTGTTTCATATTTTAATAAATACGGCCGGGAGGGTCACTCCCTCCCGTCTTCCAAAAGTTCAGAACCGTTTCCGGTTTCCCATTCTTGGGGAGTGTGTTGAGAGGGGGTGGCGGGTATCTCAGCCATATTGTGATTCGGTTAGAGAAATTTCTCCTAAAAAATTGATAAAACCGAATGTAATTTATAACCTTATTGCAAAAATAGACAATGAAATTAAATATCATACCCTGGAGGTAACTCTGCAGGGAGGTCTAAGAGAGAGTGAAGTGCAGATGGTTCTCACTGCCCTCAACTGTGCAAATAAGCTATTAAGGCATTTTATACTAATTGTGTAAATAAGCCAATGCAAGCAAGCACTCCTGGCATTGGAAACATAATATACATTATGTGTGATTATCTGTGAGGACTGATACATTTCAGGATTCAATAAGAGGCCATTCACTTTATTCGAACTACACAAAAGTAGAAATACATTGCACACTGTTTGCGTTACCACCCTCAACCATACACATGAGCTAATTAGATGTAGTACTATAAATATATCCACAAAATTAATTTTAATACCAAGACTGAAGTATATGTAGTAAGTAAAATGAGACATGGAATTCAACCTGATTGCAGCAGTAGTCAATGATGTGACATATCATCCTGCTTGTAACTAAAGTAGGAAATATAAAATAATGGTATGGTGCAAGTGGTTCTCGCTGCCATATACCTGTTGTTACATTAGTAACTAAGATTTGGAAGAGCAGGTCCCATTACCTTACAGTCATTAGAAGAAAGAGGGGTTCGCGATCAGTGCAAAGGCATAAAGGTATTGCATCCTTACAATGTCTAATGTTATGTTTGTTAAAGAGGGGTGGTAAATAGTGCCTTCTGACCTGCAATGAAGAGTATGAAGTAGCATAAAACGTACGGTAGTTTTTTTTCCTCCTTGCTTTCCTTCCTCATTGTGGAGAAGTGTGGCTCACTGGTTAGAGCAGCAGACCCTGAAGCAGAGATCGGGCCCAGGACCAGTGTTCAAGTCCTGATGCGGCAGGGTCTTGGGCTCAATGTCTGCAGACTCGATAATTCTCGCCTCGGTGCCTACTCTGATCATGGTTCCCATGCGGCAACTCTGGGCAATAGCTTGCTTAATCTCTACAACGGTCCCTACATCACTGGGATGCCTGGCTTCACCTTGGGGAGCCAGGAAGGGTTCCACAGCACTGGGAAGCCCCGTTGGGGCAGCTGTGCGCTTTACAAAATACACTACATTTACATTTGCTAACAGTTACAAGCGTTTAAGCCTCTGGTTTTGCTTGACTCATTATTAGTATAGGAAATTACAGGGAGAGTGGCTGGTCTGAATCTTACTTAAAATGATCTTCTTAATTCTGGGAATAGGTGGTCTAGATATCATTCAGAGGATTTACATTTCTGAAATAGTAACATTAGTTTACCTCTGTGCTGTATCGTTTTATAGGACCAGCATTACTCTTTAATTAGGTGCACACTCAACGGAGACATAGACTCCGGATTTATCCAAAACTCTAGATAGCCTATATCTTTTAGAGTGCTTGTGATATGTCTCTGCTAAGGTAATTTGCATGACTTTTCAATGACATGGTTCACACGTGCTTTTCAGATTGCTCGCTTCGGCCATGTATGAATCCTATACAAAATTGGTTTAAATGCTATACTACAGTGGCCATATCCAGGTCCATCCTCTGGCGCATTAATTGTCTGACCTGATCTTGTCATGGGAAACTGGGAACGGTCACATTCAATGTCCAGGATCGGTGTTAAGGGTGTAGAGGCACAAGCCGTCCCTGATGTTTCAGAACCAGTCTCTCTTTCAACATGTAGATCTGATCTGTTCCAAGAGTTAGCAGGGCTAGGTGGGGTGGCAAGAGTTTCATTGCTATAACAACTAAACTGTAGAACTCTTTGCCAACCTTGCTTAAAAAAGAGATTAGCCTGCTAAAATGTAAAAAGGGCTTAAAAACATTTTTTAAGGCATCATGTTCATGCTCAGTCTGGTCTGATCTGTATGTGTTAAGGGCAACGCCTAGACACTCCAGGGTATTTGTTCCGCTTTATGAATTCATTATCATCATCATCATCTTTATGAACGAGAAGTTAAATACGGAAATTTGAACAGACTCTGGGAATAGATTTCCCCGGGCCCTGGGTAGTCACCACGTGTCACTTGAAAAGCTTCTGCATCAAATCGAACATCAAACTTTGTTTTCCGCATATGGCAGGCGAGCGCTTGATCTCCTTCCTTAAAAGAGCAAATTTCTTTACATGTCATCTATTTTTTTATGAACCATGTCCTTCTCACTAGTTGCATTCTCATCTTTCTCTCTCTGATTGGTCCATTTAGGCAACTTAGTTGTCATTGCTCTCCTGAACATCAATGTCGTAAGACTTTCCCCTGTGGTCCAGTGAGGTGTTGAACAATTTGTTTTTATTTATTTATTGAATTTGTAAGGCATGGCAGATATCCAAGAAGGGTTTCCTGGCACCAGGGCAGACTGGGTGAAATGTACAGCAGCTTACAGAGGTTACTGGTTAAACAACCAAGTCTTCAAGGACCTGCGAAAATGGGTGTAAACCGTTTCTTTCCGGATAGGTGAGGGGAGTGAGTTCCAAAGTAAGGGGCCAAGGTAGGCAAATGATCTGCCTCCCATCCTGGATTGTTTAAATTTGTGTACAGTAAAGTTCTCATGGGTTGATGAGCGGAGGTAGCAGGTAGGCACATAAGGGCTAACCAGAGATTGCAGATACTGTGGTGCTGCACCTATATTGATTTTAAACATGTAGCTCATGGCTTTGAACTTGATTCGGTTCTCCACCCTGAGCCAATGTAAGTCCCTTAGGTGGCTAGAGATGGAGGTAGCTCTGGGATCCCTGCAAAGTATTCTTGCCGCAAAGTTTTGTACCATATGCAACCTGCGAGTCACAACTTTGTTGGATCCAAAATATAAAACATTTCCGTAGTACAGCCTTGAGGCAATGAGAGCCTGGACTACTGTTCTCTGGGTAGACTCCGGCAACATCCAGACAATCTTTGTGAGCCACTTCAAGATGGTGAAACATGTGGCAGTAACCTTTACTACCTGGTGGTGCATAGTGAGCAAGTTGTCAATGGTTACGCCTAAATTGCATACATGGCTGGAAGGCTGAGGAAGTGCTCCCATCTCACTGGACCAGTTTCATGGGCCCCTTAGATCTTTGTTTTTACCCTGGTTCAGGACCTCGGTTTTTTCATCGTTGAGTTTTAGATGGTTTGTGTGCATCCATGAAGCGATTCTCCCTAATCCTAGTTGAAGGGGGGATGATAAGCCAGTACTTGCTTCAGAGAGAGAAGATAATCTGGGAATTGTCTGCATAAGAACATAGAGTCAGCCCAGCATCTACCGCAGTTTCAGCTAAGGGTCTGACATATAAGTTAAAAAGCAAGGGGCTAAGGATGGAGCCCTGGGGAACCCATAGGGTGAGAGATGAATGTCAGAGCTAGCAGCTGTGGAGAAGATTTGGAAGCTACAATTATCCAGGAAAGAAATTAGCCATTTTACGGCCACAGATGCCAAGTGCTTTCAGCGTTTTTACTAGTATTGAATGAGATAGTGTGTTGAACGCTGCACTTAGGTTCAACACTATGAGAGCGACAGTATCTCCAGCATCCAGATGAAGACCCAACCTTTCCGTAACCCCCAGTAATGTAGTTTCTGTGGAAAAACCTGCTCTGAAACCAGATTGAGATGGGTGGAGGATTTTATTGGCTTTCACAAATTTAGAGAGCTGGGAATGGATGTGTATCTCCAAGACTTTCGAAAAGCCGGTAGTAAAGAGATAGGCCAATAGTTGGAAGGTGTGTTGGGGTCAGCATTGGGCTTTTTTAGGAGAGGGGTCACCATAGCGTGCTTCCAGTCTGATGGGACTGTGGATTCAAGTAGGGAAGCATTTAAAAGGTTCATAATCACACGAAGAGGAAGTGGCTAAAGGTGCTTGGACACCGAAATTGGTATAGTGTCTTTGGGTGAACTGTATTTCAGACTAGCTAAGAGAATTTTGAGAGAGTCTTCGTTGAGAAGGGGCCAGGAGTCCAGGTTTATTTTGTAGAAATATCAAGCATTCTGTCCTGGTCATGGGGGTAATCATCTGCGATGTGAGGAGAAAGCATTAGCTGACGGGGGGTTTTGAGCTGTGACAGAGGAGGACTGCCGCAATGAGTGTTCACTATGTCTGAATACATTTTCTTGACATTCTGAACAAAAAAGAGAGCGAGGTCCTCAGACTGACTTTTGTTAAGAGGGGGGGAGGGGGTCTTGCTAGGGTCTATGAGCTGGCAAGCTGCTTAACTATGCCAAAAAGTGTTCGAGCAGTGCAAAGCATCAGAGATGGTTATAGGGACAAACTTAGCACTGGCTGAATTACAAAAATTATGATACTGTTTTTTGGCCTTTTTGTAGACATTTTTAGATACAGGAGCATAGTCTCTTCTCCATTTCCATTCTAGCACTTCACACTTGGCTTTCTCTTTTTTTAGGGTGTTGGTGTACCATGGCGCAGGTGGACGGTGATTGTTGATCCTTTTATTAGAAAGGGAAAGACAGGTGTCTATAGCATTAAAAAGCCATCATTTATGTACGGTGTCAGAGAGCGCATTCACCCTTAGTTCGGAGGTGGGTATATTGGAGAATAAGAAGTTGTTTAAGGCTATTAAGTCAAGATTTTTCCAGTCCCTTTGAGTACCTTTAGAGAGGGGTAGAAGGTCACAAAGTTGTCACAGGGTTTTAAACTTAACTTAGTTAAAAAGTGGTCAGACCAACATAATGGTAGTGCAGAGGAGAAGTAGATGCAGGATAAACTGGAAAGAATGGGATCCAGTAAGTGACCTGCCTTGTGTGTGGGGCCAGAGTTAAGAAGGTTAATGTTCCTGGCAGCTATATTAGAAACAAAGTTAATGCAGGTTGTGTTAGCGAGGTCATCCAGGTGTATGTTTAAATCACCCAGAATTGAGCAGAGGGGTTATGAGACTAGCAAAGGGTGCAGCCGAGGGCAGCAAACCAATGAACTCAGAGAGTAAAGTTTGGGGTTAAGGTTAGTTTGAATAGGGCTGCTTCGCAATTCGTGAGAGCTAGGGATTCGAATTTGCACTGAAAGTCTTTTTTTAAAATGATGGCTATACCCCTGCCAATTTTGGGACCTCTGTCCTTTCTGACTATGGCATGGTTAGGTGGAAGAGCAGCGGCAACATCAGGGCCCGCAGTCTCATGCAGCCAAGTCAGAAACACTGCGTCAGGTTGCTCATTGATCAAGAGGTCGAAAATTTCAGCTTTGTGCTTCGGAAGTGAGCGACACTTTGTGCTACGAAAGGAAAATTCTTTGGTAGATGGGGCCACAGGACAAGTATTATTTATTTTGCTCATAGGAGTAGTTAAAAGTCTCTGGGTAGTGTCAGGAGAAAAACCACAACAAAGACTTTTCCCCACCCTATCATTTACTTGAAGTAAAGTCCAGTCTTGGCGAACTGGAGGGCGGGGAGCCAGTAGTTGGCAAGATGTAAACACAAGTCTGTCTGTTTGGTTTGGGCCAGGGGTCGTGGCTCCTGGTCCCGGTCTGGCGCAGATGGGGTTGCCTTAGGCACGCCGGCTGCGCGCGTCCGCTGCGCGAGAAGGCAGGCATCGGCGGACTCTGGGTCATGTGACTGTCCAGGCTCCGCCCCACAAGATCCACCAGCTAGAGAGACAAGAGATCAAGCACGCCCACACCCTCCACAACAATAGGGGAAACCCCACAGTGGACCGAGGTGTGGGCGTGACTCACAGAGGAAAATGCAAAGTGCAAAATAGCAGCAAGACATGTAAAAACAGTTCCAATCTTAAAAAAAAGTCGTAATTTCTAGATTAAAATTATCACTTGGCTGAGCAATGCAGGCCTAGACTTACATAATTGTCGCCAGATTTACTCAAGGCTGCACGTGTCCGCTGCGCGAGAAGCCAGGCATCGACTTTAAGTAAAGAACGGACTCTGAGTCACGTGAGCATCCGAGCTCCGCCCCCACAAGCCCCAAAGTTAGAGAGACAAGAGATCAAGCACATCCACACCCTCCACAACAATGGGGAAAACCCGCGGTGGAACGAGGTGTGGACGTGACTCACAGAGGAAAGTGCAAAGTGCAAAATAGCTCTTAGATTAGAGTTTAACATGCTGCAATGCTTTTTCTATTGTTCCCATAAAGCACTCAACAAGTCAGTTGGCCTGAGGCCACAGAGGTGTTCTCTTCTGATGCTTTATATTCACGTTCTCTAAGAAGTCTCTGAACTTCCAACAGTTGAAAGGCAGTCCATTATCAGATTTCACTATGGCTGGAACACCCCATATTGCAAAGAAGCCATCTAGTTTCTCAGTGACTCGATCTTGAGTGGTAGATGAGAGATCTTCAATTAAGGGAAACTGTGAGCATTCATCCATAATCACCACCAGGTGATACCTATTGTCAAGTGGACCGAAAAAGCAATGGCTACTCTCTCTCATTCATGCTTTGGGAGTTCTGACATATTTAAGTTGTACTGAGTAAATTTTGTAGAAAGGTAGATGCATAGATGACAGATCTTTAATTCCTTTTCAATCTTCTCATCAATATATGGAAACCAGACTCGGTCACGGACAGCTCGTTCTGTGGCAACTATTCCACAATGTTCTTTGTGGGCCACTTCAATTATTTTCTGTTGCAGACTCTAGGGAATCAGGATTCTCTACCCTCGCAATACTCCTCCCTTAGTTATGGACAGTTCATTTTTTTACTTTTTTTATTTTTGAGATTCACCATCACTGGTGAGAGGTTGAGTGTGTTGGCTTCATGACTGATGTGTGAAGATATATTTCAACTTCAGCATGTATCTATCATAGCCCGTGGGAGTAATAGTCTAGGTGAATGAAATGGCAGCGGGTGTGTTTATTTTTACAATGAAATTGATGTAGGCTTCAGCCATCTTGAATGGGTTACTGTGACTGTGGATATGTACTCTGGAAAAGTAATCAGCTTGGGTTCTGTCCACTTGCATATGCCACAATATGCCTTTCATCATCTGAGTGTCTGCTGTGCAAGGATAGCACCTAACTCGAATGGGCTTGCATCAACAACCTTTCTACATCAAGCTTCACATCAAAGTAGGCCATTTCAGTAGCATTGTCAATGGCTTACTTGATTTTCTTAAAAAGGTTTTTGCATTCATGTGACCAATTAAATGAAACATTATTTTTGTCAAGTCTCTCAATGGAGCACTTATAATGGCAAAGTCTCTTAAATATCTGGAACAGTAACTGGTCATGCCAAGAGGTTTTTGGCTGTTCGGGTGTTTTTTTCTCTTGGAATACAAGGAGCAGTTCCGCTGTTCTTCAGGAGGCTTTACTCTTTATCAAAGGCACACAGTCCTCCCAGGTTTTTGGAGTCAAAATCTGAAGGATGAGTGAACTTTGCTGCAATTTTCAAAGAAGGGTGCAGGCAGGCGGCTGGGTTGGAACCAGGTCAACTGCTTCTTCTCTCCTCTTCTGCTTTTGTTACTCTTTGGTGTCCTCCCTTTTCCTATGTTGGCAGGATCTCTTTTTCTGGTGCCCGGGGCTCCCCTAAATACTGAATTTAGGGGTGTTAGGGGAATGTAGGGTAGTAGCTCATGAGCTGCTGACCCTTGTGGTCATTACAACCCCTTTATGACCACCTTCGTTTGGAAGTGGGCATAACACCGTCCCAGAATTCCAAAATATGACTATTTCAGAAAAATGTTGTCCACTTCACAGTAGCCCATCTTAGGGGGTGGTACTAGAATGGAGGTGGCATGCCTACCTGATTAGTTATTTTTCCCACCTGTCCAGGTGCAAAGGGGGTCCTGGACAAAGTGACCATTCACATGTCAAAGGTGGCAACCTTTGAAGCTTGCTGCACAAGGAAGAATAATCACAAGTCATCTTGTGAGAGGGGGTGTTACCCTGTCTTCCCAGACAGACCTTTGTTCTGGGTATCCTGAGATCAAAATGCATCAAACCTAGTAGGTCAGAACAGTGTCTCGGGTGGCAGGCTAGCAGAAAACAGTCAAAAAGAACTACAAGTGGTACTGCCGGGGAACACAAACAAATTCCTTTGATGCATGTAAGGCAATGGGCAACAAGATAGAAGTCTAGTAAATGCTTTTAAGACTTAAAAGCATTTACTAGACTTCTATCTTGCTGCTGAGTGCCTTACATGAATCAACGGAATTTGTTTGTGATCTCTGACAGAAGCCCTTGTAGTTCTTTTCGATAATTCCCAGGTTCTGAGGGTGACTAATAAGACAGAATACAGTCAGCAAGGCCATCAGAGGCTGGTAAGTCTTTAGGGGGCACCAATAAGGGGCCCTTTGGGTGCATGTATTGGTAAATTCAACACTGGCATTAGTGTGGGTTTATCAATATGAGATGTTTGATACCAAACATCCCTATTTTCAGTGAAGCCATCACGTAGCTGGGGAACTCGTTTTCACCAATGACCAGTACGTGATTTAAAATGTCTTCCCTGGTAACTTGCACTGGCAATAATGGAACTGACTAGCACAGGGGCATATCTGCTCATGCAGGTATGCCCTCACATGTAGTTCTAAGCACCCTGCCTGGGGCTGTCAGGCCTGCTGTAGGGGCGCTTACAAGTATCACATAGAGTGGTAGGAGACATGGCACACAGGGATATGCGTCATGTTGTGTTTTCACTTTTGTCTGGACCATGAAATTCAGCCTGCTATGGCAGCCTTGCAAGTGATTGTTGAGGGTCCCCTTAGGGTGGTACAATTCGTGCTGCTTCCCCTAGGGGCCCACTTTAGTAACTCAGTCTCTTGGTACCTGTGGGTACCATTTACTAGGGGCTTACAGAGGGTGCTAAATATTTTTCAATTTAGGTAAATATTCAAACATGTTTAGGGAAAGAACACTGGTACTGGGGACCTGGTTAGCAGGAACCCAGTATACTTTAGTCAAAGGTGCATCAAGTATCAGGCAAAACGTGTGGGGTTCTGCAACAAGTACCCAAATTTTAATATTGCTGATTATTTAGATAGGTGTATCATTAAAACATTTTCTGGGTCTAAGATACAGGGTGGTTTACTGAACCTCAGGCTGAATGAGCTACTTGAAACGCACTGTTGTAAAGACCACATAGGCGACAATTATGTTTGGAATGTTCTTCAATCTTGACTTGGTTTGTGCATGCCTAGCTTAGTATGGAGGTTTGATGCCCTTTAGAGCCAATTCCACACTTCCAAAGTTCTAAATTAAAAACTTATAAATTGTGAAAACTGATGTCTGTGAAGGATTTTCACAACTTCAATATCATGCATTTATAATGAAAGTAAAAGGTGTACTCACAGTTACCATACGGGTTCCAACCAATCTTAAGTTTTCAGTTACCAGTTTTGTGAGCTTCAGTAATGCAGGATTGTTGTAATCAAAGCGATGACCAAGCACTATTGATGTAATGATATTGGCAACAGCGGCATTCGTTATTACAGCAACATCAATAGGCTTCCCTAGGATATATTGGAAAGAGTATAAATCTCCTTGTTCCATGACATGGCAATATGCTAGGCATATATTTATAATACTTACATATATTCTCTGGCAATAATTTAAAATATTGTTTGCCATATTATATAGAAATAATTCTGCCATGCATTTTCTGACCATACATCCTTTATTAATTCATCTGCACGATTAAATGTATCCTCAAATAACCATCATGTTGTTTCATATTTCCACCCTACTTCCTCCCCATTTTTCTGAGTGCTTTCTCCTGTTTTTGCCTTTTCTTTTTACTTCTTTCTGCTTCCTGTAACCCTCACTTTCCTGGGGGCTTTTTGCTGCTTTTGCCTCATATTTTACTGCTTTCTTCGTTCTTCCCCGTATTTCTGAGTGCTTTTCCTGCATTTGCCTCATTTTTTATTACTTTCTCATTTTTGTCCCCATTTTTCTGAGTGGCTTTCCTGCTTTTGCCTTGTTTTTTTACTGCTTTCTACTTGCATGCCCCTGTTTTTTCAAGTGTTTTCTCTTACTTCTGCCTATTCTATTGCTTCTTTCATCTCCTCTCCCCTTTCTTTTAAGTGCTTTCTCCTGCTTTTGCCTAATTTTTCTCTTTTTTTCTCCGCAAAGCAGCTAGCAATTCCAGTGCCTTCAGACCCCACAGGCGATTTATCACACTTTATAAATCTGGATTGATTGATTGAAGGATATATGTGGGATAGATAACCTATCCCTACAACATGTTGTATGAGTATTGTTAAGTCACTGAGGAATATTGTGACTGTACAGGTCACCCAATTTCGACATGACTTGCACCACCCTTTTTACATATGGAGACTGTTGTTATTTATTACACATTGTCAGACACCAGCACTATACTGGGCTGGGAACTTGGTGGTGTTTTAGGTCGGTTGAGGAGGATTGGTCACAAAATGCAGTTTCTGCGGAGTGAAGGAAAGAGTTCTTCTTTGATCATGGCAGGGGTGGCATTCCTTATGTTTCGGGATCAATGTCTTGAACTAGAGACAGACACGATGGACTGAGTGGTAGCCTGACATGCAATGTTTCCAGTACCAACTGCAACTCTTGATTATCCAATCGGTAAAGTCCTAAGCTTTGAGAGTGTACCACAATATTTTGCTGCTCTCACTAAGTTCCTGTACAAGATGAAGATATGTTTTCTAAGACACATGAGTCTCAGATGTAGGAATTCCGAATAGAAGTTGGTAGGGAGACTTAATTGCGGCACTGTTCTAAGAAGACTCTTTAAAAACTGTTAAAACAAGTATAAATGATGCTACTTAACACCAAGGTGTAAGATTTCTGCGTCAAGTTCCCATTATTTTACTTAACAACCCTATTAGTTTGAAAACAGAATGTGTGAGTGAACTGTACACACTCCCTTTCTGCTGGGGCCTAAATCAGAAATGTCTACCACTGTCAGCATACAATATGTGAATTGCACCCATTCCTACTCAGGCCCCAGAAATCCTATGTGTCAGACCTTGGCATTGGCTTAGCACTGTGCTCAAACCAACAACAATCTAGTAGGTTAGTTGACAGCCACCATAAAATATTAACATTCTTGTTAGTACCTGTCTCTATTGTATTAGTTTCAGTTTCAAGTTTATTGTATGATTAATTAAAATCGTTACAAATATCTAAAACAGTTGAATATCATTACGTCCACAGTTAAAACCATGCTACATTAATGCTATGTCCTATCAATTACAATGAGAGGATTCTACCAATACATTAAAATAAAAAATAAAATAAAAAAAATAAACTAAAAGGTTTAATAGATGAAATTTAGTCCAGCATTTCTGAATAGGTCCAATTTACAGTTAAAATTTAGTCCTAAGGAGGTCTAATTTTTAGTCCTTTTGTTGCGCAACTTATTCCAAATAAGACAATGTCCAGTTGCTCAGACCTCTCTGACCCCCTCCTGATCTGCTTTGAGTAATAGTTTTATAATTTCTGCCAGGTATTTCACTCCTCGGCAGGCCAGGATAATGGAAGAGCCGTCCATCCAGCGTATAACGGCTTGCCTGCAAGTGCGAATTTGAAGTTCATTAAAGATAGGTCTTAGGTAATATCTCCTCCAAGCCGTAACTGCTGGACAAACGCAAAAAAGGTGAGTTAGGGATTCATTTTGGTAGCCGCACAGGCGACACTGAGGTATTTGTTTGGGTTGTTTCCAAGACGGCCGTAGATCTTTCGAAACGTGCAGACCCATCCTGTAGTTTATGTAAGACTTCTTTAGGTGCCAGCTAAAGTGAGATGTTAGGTAAGCTTGAGGTTTCAATACTTTGTAAGAAGAAATAATTGTCCACCCGTGCCTACGTTTAGATGTTATAATTTTATCCTCCAGAAAGGATTTCTTTTTTGCTGCGTCGTTTATCATCTTACTAAAAGTTGTTTTTTCTTGGCTTTTTTCCCAGTCTGCTTGTATTTCAAGGACTGCCAGGCAGGTTCTCAGGTAACTTCCCCATAGGTTTGATGGTTCTTGACCCGTCTGGGGCTTAATTTCCTCCCAACATAGTCTGTCCATTGAATCTGGTTCTGCTGATCGGAATTTGTGGCAGAGCTTTAGGAACCCGCTCATGCTCCGAAATTTTTGATTTAGAAGGCCGAATTCTAGCCGGATTTGAGATGGAGAGGCTGACTTTGGCAAATTAAAAACGGCTTTATAGATCCTTGTCTGGAGGTCATTGAGAAGCTCCACCTCTTTACCACACCAAGTGACTAAGCCATATGACAGGGTAGGCATACTTTGTGCTGACATTACTTTTAGAAGGTGATTATTATTTGGGCAGTCCAATTTAGTTTTTAGTTGCTGGTAAGCAAAAATTAGTGAGTGTGCTTTTGCTTTAGTAACAAGTTTATGCTCCTTATAGGTTGTACCCTGCCCTATTGTGATACCAAGGTATTTATATGAACCTTGCTCTTCGACCTTCGTCCCTTTTACTGTCCATTTGAACTTAATTTTATGTGAATCCACCAAACGGACAACCTTTGTTTTTTCTTTGTTAAGTTCCAGATTTTCTTGGTCCAGGTAGGATACTAAGTTGTTAATAGCTCTTTGAAGGCCAATGAGAGTTTTACTTAATAAAACAATATCGTCCGCATACTGTAATACGGAAATCTGCTTATTGGCCATTATCGGTGGGTGGCAGTCAGCTACTTCCATGTTTTTACCAAGGTCTGAGAGGAACAAGTTAAATAGGATTGGGGCTAACACGCAGCCTTGTTTTAATCCTTGCTGCGTGTCAATGCTCGCTGTCGTACTGTGTCCTTCGCCCAATTTTACTCTCGCCCAGGTGTCGGTGTGTAGGGCAGTAATCGCATTTAGTAACTGATTCGGTAGACCCCATGTCTTTAGCTTTTTCCAGAGTCTCCCTCTGTTTACTCTATCGAAGGCAGATTTTATGTCGATAAAACATGCGTACAATCGCATTCTCCTTTTTTGTGCCTTTTCAGTTAGAATTGCAAGGATTGCCAGGTTTGTTATAGTGCCCATCCCTTGTCTAAAACCTGTTTGAAAGTGTGGAATTATATTGTTGTCGACCGTCCACTCCTGCAGCTGGGCGAGGAGGCAGGAGGCATAGAGCTTGGCCTCAACATCGATTAGGGATATGAGCCTGTAATTACCTGGATTTCGACGGTCACCTTGTTTAAATATGGGACGTATTATGGTCCCTTTCCATGAGTCGGGGACTTCGCTGTGTATAAAGATGTGGTTGAAGAGTGGAGTTAGGTTCGTCGACCAATAATCTGGGTCGTCCTTAAAGAATGCATTGGGGAGACCATTTGGACCTGCCGCTCCTTCGGTTTTGAGCCTTAGTATAATATTGCGTAATTGTTTTATGGTCGTCAGGGTGTTTTGATCACTGCCATCTCCTGCCTGTAATGGATTTTGCAGAACCTGGTTTTCCCGCTTAGATTTTGCATTCCTTTCTTCCATTACCAATGTTGATCCTTGCGACCCTTCAATGGGCCCTATTGCCTTACTGGTATACATAACCCCCACATGCTCAATCCACGCTTCGGCTCCAATTCCGGGTTCTTGTCGGAGTCTTGCTCCCTTATTCAGGTTATTTATGATACCCCAAAAGTCCCTGCTATTTGGCAGTTTACTTGCATACAGTAGGTTTGTCCAAATCGATTCCTTATAAGCCATTTTAGCGTGCCTCAATGTTTTCTTATAATGACTTCTTAGTTCTTTCAATTTACTTTTAATTGGTTTGTTGCCTAGTCTTGTCACTTGGGTTTGAATCCGTACCTCTCTTGAGATCCTACTCTTTTGATCTCTCAGGTCGTTACTGAACCAGGGATCCCTCCTGGAATTAGATCTTCCTTGACTGCCAGATGGTGCTGGAAATTTTCTGGTGATTGCGTGGACCAAGTGTTCCCAGTTTTTTACACGTTCTTCGTCTAATTGTGACCCCAGTTTGCTCACAAGCTCCCTTACCGTCTCTTGTATAATTTTCAAGTTTCCCCCTCGCCATTTCAATTTCCGCAAGTTAAACCTTTCGGAGGGTTGGATAAGGGAGTTAATTTTTTTGGCCCATGTGATGGAATTAGACATTATTGTTATTTGAGGAAAATGATCACTTTCTGTGCGCTGGGTGATGCAAAAGGAGTCAATGCAAGTGAGTAACTCGTTACTGACGATGGTAAAGTCTATTTTTGATCGAACGTTGCCACTCAAATACGTTATTGCCGCTGGTGTATCCCCAGTTGCTTTTCCATTCAGGATGGACAGACCCAGATCTTTTATCTTTTTCCTTAATGTTCGGCCTCCCTGGTTCCCTAACCTCTTTCCTTTTATTTGGTCTTTACTTGTGAGATTGTTGTTAAAGTCTCCAGAGATGAACATAGGGCAGTGTGCATGAGATCTTTGCAAAGTTTTGATCAGGGCCATTAAAATGGAGTATCTTTCTTGCTGGGTCTTTCTCTCAGGGTGTACGTAAACGTTCATTAGTAGGAGTTCCCACTTTGGGTTATTTGAAGTAGATATTCCAGAGATTTGTATCACCTGTACCCAGTTGGCCCCCACGTCCAGTTCTTTGGTTAACCAATTATACTTTTGTGAGGTGTATAGTGTCTCTATTGTATGCTTTGCACAACCTTTACATTACTCCTCAGTATATAAAAAGTGATTTCCAGGTTAAAGTTGACTATAGTTAGTGTAGTTCTCAGTTTAAATGAATCATGCTAAAATCAAATGCTCTTTTGGCTACTTTGCACATTTTCCCAGATTAGGACCCAAGCTTTAACAGTATGTGCTAATTGGACTTGTATTGTTGTTTTAGTTTCTATGAATGTTTATCTGTATGTGTTCCATGAAAAGCTGAATGATGAATCGCTGCACCTGCGCTGAGAACATGCTAACAGTGATGTATTGTCTGACTAGGAGATATTTCTTGAAGGTCCTGCCGCAGAAACTTCCATTGTGCGATGGTTGGAAGAAGGTCAACATCAAGTTATCATGAAAAGCTTGATCCTAATTGGTTCTCATCAGGCTAACTGAAGAAAGTCTACACTGTGAAGATGTGTATGTTTTAAGAGTTCCTTGCTGAGCTAGGTAAATTCAGATGGCCTTTACACTCTCTTCGAAAGAAACATCTTCTCTGTTCCTGCTCAAAGTCTTAGGGGCCATTAGTATGTCGGGCGGATCACCACCACCGGTTTTCCGCCCGGTCGATGAGTCGACCGGGCGGAAAAGCTGGTAATATGGTGGCGGTGTCTAGTAGACACTTCCATCTATATTAAGATACATGTGGGGTTTTGCCTTTCTGTGGCCCCCAGGGATTCTAGGGGTGAGGGGTGCACATGGGGGATACATGGGGTACACCCCTGCATTTCAATGTACAACGTGGAAGGCACTGTGCTGTGCCTATCACGATGTGCATTGAAATGCACAACTTGCATTTTTTGGCATTGCGGTGGGCGGTGCTTTCAGCACCAACTGCCACAATGTTAAAAATGCGGGATGAGCCCACCAGTGAGGCGGGTGCATTCTAATTGTATGTGCAGGACCGCCACAGGCATTGCGGGTGGTCCCATTTCCCGGGGCTATGGCGGGCAGACTCATACTAAGGAGTCCCTTAGACTCCTAAGCAAACCTATTCTTTCTTACTATTGTGTAGTTCCTATAACTCTATATAGGATCTGCATGTTTAGACAACATGAACTGTGGAATTGGTGTCCAGACTGATTCCAGACACTCCCACAGAATATGTTTGCCTGTAGACCAGCTAGCTCACAGTGCCACTCAATATGTGCCCCTCTTACCACGGAGTGAAAACTTTTTGGCAATTATCGATCATGACAACCCTGACCCCTCAGGGATCATGGAGACAGTACAGTACTTTTTGCTCAGTCATTCATGCTCACTTTGTCTCAGAGAGATGCACAGTATAAGCGATGGGGACATTTCCGATAAGCATCGATTGAACCAGCAGCATTCTAGTGTAAAATACCTGTGCTGCAACAACCATAAGACAGAAATAGATATATACAGTTATAAGCACCAACAGAGTAAATAGATGGTAGAACTCTACCATAGTGCTAAAACAATGGGTCTATGCAGGTACATAGATACATGACAGTAATAATGCGTAATCCTACAATGCTAACCCTAACTAGATGTACCTAAGTGTACCTAGCATGTATGTAGGTGTAGCGCCAAGAGTCCCCCTAGAACAGAGCCAACCCCAATACCTGAAGTGAGAGAATGAAGGGGCAAGTCTTGGTCCCAAGTTAGAAACCCCACGAATGATGTCAGTCCACGGTGGGCAGGAGTATCTGTGTGCAGGGACCTCAGCGTCTTGTGTCAGAGTGTCAGCATGGAAGTCTTTCTCCCCTGCCTGGCCCAGTGAAGATGTGGTGCTCATATACCCAAAAGGTACCCTCAGGGGATCTACCTTGCTGTGTCATTTTGGCTGAGAATAACAATAGTGATGACCCTTATCTAGAGTTATTATGCAGAAGATGCAAACCTTCAGTGATTCTGAGAATCCTCGTGCATAATAAATTAGGCTAGTTTTCGAAGAAAAACACACAACATGTATGCAGCATGTAAATTGGCAAAAGGTCAGCATCAAAACCGTTATGTAGTACAATGGTAGGGTAAAAGTAGGTGAAAGGTTAGGTGACTACCCAGGCCTATATTGGGGTATATTGGGAATCATAACATTACCTGACTACAGCTTCATTTGGCTCTGCCTTTTGAGACTTTATGTGCTGACAGCTCCTCTCTGACTTTCTGACAAATTCCTTAATTTTATTCTAACTTAGCATATTAGAGACGTCATGGGACATTTTGCCCTTTCAATTTGCTTCATGACAACATTAAGAATGTTATCTTTGTATTTGCTGTCTTGAATGGATTTTAACTATACTAATTGATATTCATTACTACTAATTGTTGACCATATTAAATGATTTGAGTTTGTAACTTTGCTAATCTATTATTAAATCTTCATGGTTTGCAAATCTACTACTCTCTGTCATTATTTTCTGAACTGTTGTTGCTGCTTTGTTGACTTTTTGATGTCACCCTCAGTCAGGGACTAAAGGTTAATCTGCTCGAGTGCAGCTTGTACTTGAATTTGCAACAACGATTTGCACAGTGCAAATCCCAGACGGCTTCATCAACTCATTCACAAGAGATAGTGACTAATGCAATCCAGACACCACACCTCAAAGGGCAAAAGGGTGTGAAACTTTAGTAAGAGCAGTTGGAGCTGGTTTACTGATGGTAAGAAAATGGAATTGCTGGCATACCATGCACTGTAATAAATACTTTTGACATCTTTGCCATCTGGGGCCGCCCTCCGCATTATTACTGCACAATTTTTAGACTGTCATTGCTCCAATGTGAAAAAAGTTGAAGTCCGCTGCACTCCTTGGTAATTGAAGGCTTTTAATCAATGAATGAGGGTGATTCAATCTTTTAGGGTGCTCAGGGTGAACCCCTTTCTGTCCGGGAGGGGCAGAATGTCAATGTGAAAAGGAATACCTTACAGGCGTAAGGTGAGGAACCTGAGCACTCCTATGTGCTAATGAAAGCAATTGACAAGATGAAGTTCAAAAAGAGTTCAAAGTTTTATTCACTTTGGGCCTTATTTATGAGGCCTTGCGTCAGTTTTGCGCCACCGTTGCGTCACTTTTTGTGACGCACCAGCGGTGTAAAAAATGCGCCTCGTTGCGCCATATTTAAAAAGTGTTGCATCTAGGTAGATGCGTCACTTTTTAAACCCCTGCGCCACATTATACCTGCGTCAGGTATAATGTATGCAGAGGGGGCGTTCCCCCGCAAAAAGCCTCGTAATAGTGACGCAGTGAAATCTATGAGATTTCACTGCATCACTTTTAGGATGCTGTTGCGTCAATATCTTGTGCATGCCTCACAGCAGGCGTAAGACTGACGCAAGCCCTTTCACATGGGGCTTTCCCCATGTGAAAGGACGCATTTCTGGAGTTGCGTCACTTTTGTGACACACTTCAGCAATGCGTCACTTTTGCGCTTACAGATACGTCAGAAATACTGACGTATCTGTAACTCCTTGCGACATGATGCGTCATACATTAAATATGATGCATCAGGAATGTCGTAAGGAGTGCGCAGTGAAAAGTAACGCATCGCTGTTTTAACGCAGCGATGCGTCACTTTTCATAAATGAGGCTCCATGTTCTTTCGCAAAAGCAATTCATCCTTCTGAATTAGAACATATTCATTCAAGTAAACGTACTCCAATGTGAGCAGAAGTCATCTTTTTTAGACGGGCAGTCTATTTAAACTATCATTACCGATGAGTTTTCATGTCAATATAACTTTAGCAAAGATACCCAAAAGGATTCCCTGAAAGGCCTCTCTATCAACACCTGGAATTGGAAGCAGACTCCTTCCTCATTAGAACATGTTCAACTCCTAACTGTGTGTCAATGTTGAAAACAAAGGAAATGGAAAAAATACCAAATGTGGCACTGTTGTTGCCAATGCAAATAAATAATTATAATTCAGTGGAATCTTTGGCATTACTCTAGGCCTCATTGGAGATTCCTTTCTAAGGCTTAGCGAACATGTGTGCTTAGAGAAAGCACTTTGACAGACAGACTTTTAATATTTGTTAAGGCCTGTGACATAATGAAATATTCCCATATATATTTAGGTCCGTGTTGGCACATACCGAGATGATATTGCACTATGCTTTTTTTTTTTTATGGATTCTGTAACAGGCTTTGGCCAGGAATCTCACACCACCATCTACTCTCGCCAAACAAACTCTTCTTCAACGATTGTATGTAAATGTCACCGACATATGAGACAAATTCTGTTTCTGATTTATTACTATTACTTTTGACCTGATCACTGTAGGGACTATTTGTTTACCAGAGGGCTTTTCAGTTTTTACTACATATTATTGTCACCCTGAAATGAAGGCTGACAAGACCCAGGTTCTGACCAATAAAAATACCCATTAGCAACGCTCTCTATCGTTGTATAGTTTTCCTATAGGTTAATCATTAGTCCTGTGCTTTGAGGGTTTTACACAGCGCTTGGAGGTGCTCTGTCCTTGCGTGGGCTAGAGCTGAAAGCATAGCGATTCGTCAAGAGGAAACCATAGGCCTCAGGAAAATACCTATCTCCCAAGCTGGGAAGCAATCCTGGCAGCGCTAAGGCTAAGCGAGGACCAATCAGGCCTGTTCCCGCAGCCACCTGATCAGATGAGGCAGACTCGCGCATGCGTCCATTACCTTTAGACCATTCATAGGCACTAGACCGGTCATCCAGAGACATGCCTCTTCAGGGAGGGCGTTTTCACGGAGGGAGTTGGCGGACTCTGGCAGTTTGTGGTAATGCTCTTGTAGTGCATGACGCCGTCGGCAGTCATCAGTCTCCTTTGTTTGTGGCGCGTCGCGCCGTTCGTCGAGTTATGTTGGCGATGGTACGGTGAGTTCAGGTTCATTTGGGAGCTCCCAGTGTCCTATAGTGGCTCACGAGCTGATGTTAGTGCACCGCGAGGTGAAGGATTCCAGCCATGGTACTTGCCCGCGCTGGACACACTACGTGTCCTGGGTCGGGCGGCAGTTTCCTGATGAGTTCCGGGGCACACCTGTGGGGGCTTAATATTCTGTTTTAGAAAGGCCTGCCCCGAGCATAGAGCTGCGCGGCCTCCTCCTTGCCCGGCAGAAGTTGTACGCTATGATAAGGAGCTGTTTTGGATTTGCGGAACTCCCCCATCGCTTACGACACAGTGGGTAATTTGGTCTACTGGAAAAGGCGCCCGTCCCCTGACTAGTAGGTTGAATGTGTGAGTCCTTATGTGGTAGGGGTTCAGAAGCGGCAGGTATGGCAATTTTCAGGAAATTTTGCACTATCCTTGGTATGGTATTTTCTCGATCACGGGTGGTGATTTAATTGGCAAAGCGGCTTTTGGTTAAGGGGCGCATTGCCCGCTTGAGCCGTCCGCTGGAGCTCCAGGCAGTGCTCAGTGCACACTTCAAGAGCGTGACGGAGCTCCAGCGGAGGTCCGCGTGGACCGTTTGTATATTGCCCATAGGGCATAGGCTGTCCCGGGGGTGCTCGGCTTGGGGGTAGGGCTGCTCTCACACGGGAAGCGGGGGACTACGAGATCTCCATGTTGATTTTGTGTTCTTACTGCGTAAAGTACCCCCCTTTTGAGATACGCTTAATTATTTCTGCGTCAAGCATGTTATAGTAAAGAGGGATTTCTGCTGCCTCCTCTTCCCTCTTCATATCGTATCTTTAGATTCTTCTAAACACTGTGCTGTCGCCCGGCAGACCTCTTCTCCGGCAGCAATTTCGGTGGCAGGGGGCACGTTGTTCCCTGGTCTAGGCCCCGGGAGAAAGTGCGGACAGCAGGGCTCTGCTCTGACCTTTCTGGGACGGGAAGCAGAGGAACAAGGGTTCGAAGCTGCAGTGGGACCGCGTCCAAAGTAATCTGTATGTGAATACCCCCCCACAGAATTAATTCTTTCATTCTCGTTATTGTCCGGCGTCTCCTGACCTCGGGGCAGCCCAGGGCTGATCCTTTCATTCTGCTGCCACATGGGTTGCTAAGAGCAAGTCAGAATGCAAACTACTTTCACACCCAGTCCGAGAGGCTTTAGGTGGGTCAGGTTTCAGGGTAAACTGAAGCTAGTGAATTTACGCCATGAGAGGAGATGGCCTAACGGCAAGCGCGTCTGCCCTCCAATCTTGGGAACCGGGTTCGAGTCTCGAAAACGACGCCAAAATCCCCATGCCTTAAAAAAACGAATGTGTCTCCATATAACGCGGCTAATGATAATTTTTCTTCATTCGTTTGGTAGATATGTTAGTCCCAGGAAGGAAAAGAGATCTCAGATGTCACCCTCACAATTTTCCTTCAGCTTCCCCCCTTTGTGTTACAGAATAAGAATGGGCGATTATACGGGATGTCCCTTTAGCTTTTCAGGTACAAATTATGCTGTGGACCATTATCCTGGACAGTATTTGGGGGCCCGTCAGTGTAGTCAGTTAGACCGCGGAGTACGTTCCATCGTTTTTCACCTCATGCAGTGTAGCAGTCTCTTCCAGTGTGTGCGGCCTTCTATGCTGAATCACAGTGACAAGCAGTTGGTGCATAGCGAAGATATTTCAGGGAGACTTTGGTAATAGGTTCCAGTGCTGTAATAGTAATATTTCTGACCCAATTTATCAATAAGCAAGGTGTTTGGTTTGCAGATGGTTATTATGGTGCACAGACAAAATATCTACTCAAAAATATCGAATGGACAAAATATCGAGTTAAAAATATCGATAATAATAAATATCGATAACAAAAATATTGTTGGTCAAATTATCGATTAAAATAATGTTAAAAAAATATTGAGTACAAAAATATCGACAAAATATATATAAATAGTCAAAGTAAAAAATTTCAATAATATGTAGAAAAAAGGTTAAAAAAATATATATTTTTTATTAATAGTAATCTAAATTGTAGTTAATGTTTAGGAGCGGGATGTTGGGTTATTAGGGGATAAGGGTGGGGAGTAATTTAATAATAATGAATTAATTAATATATGTTTGTAAATATTTTTAATTATTAATTAATTGGTAGTTAATTAATATTATTTAGTTAATTAATTAATATAATTTTGTACATATTTTTTAATTAGTAATTAATTGGTAATTAAATAATATTAATTAGTTAATTACATTAATTAGAGTAATTTATTTATATATATAATTTTTAGTTATTGTTAATTAATTAATTGGTAAAAAATAATATTAATTATTAAATTAAATCAATTACAGCTAATGTGCTAATATATTTACTTTATTGTTATTGTTAATTAATACTTAATTGGTAATTAAATAATATTAATTAATTTTGGGTAAAGGAGTATTTTTAGGGTTCAGAGTCAGTTTTCAGTTTTTGGGTAAAGGGGTATTTTCAGGGTTCAGGGTCAGTTTTCACTTTTTGGGTAAAGGGGTATTTTTAGGGTTCAGGGTCAGTTTTCAGTTTTTGGATAAAGGGGTATTTTTAGGGTTCAGGGTCAGTTTTCAGTTTTTGGGTAAAGGGGTATTTTTAGGGTTCAGGGTCAGTTTTCAGTTTTTGGGTAAAGGGGTATTTTTGGGGTTCAGGGTCAGTTTTCAGTTTTTGGGTAAAGGGGTATTTTTAGGGTTCAGGGGCAGTTTTCAGTTTTTGGGTAAAGGGGTATTTTTAGGGTTTAGGGTCAGTTTTGGGTTTTTGGGAAAAGGGATATTTTTAGGGTTCAGGGTCAGTTTTCCCTACTGTTGCACCCACTGGAGTGAGAATAGTAATTTTAACCCCTACGCTATCCAACGCTTGCGCTCTTTGGAGTGGGGATAGTATTTTTTAAACTTCTGGTATCGTACGGTAATATAATAGTATATTATTTAATTATAGTATGTTACTATATATATATGTTTTAACAAATAAGATTGTACATTTTTTTATTATTTTCATTTATTATTTAATTATTATAAGTTAATGTAAGTATTTTTAAGTATATTTTAATATTAAATTTTAATATTAATTTAATTTAACACTGTTTTTAATAAAGTCGATATTTTTTACATCTATATTATTGTAAACGATATTTTGTACTCGATATTTTTGTACTTACCTGTTTGTAGATACAAACTCGATATTTTGACTGTCGATATTTTGTCCACGATATTTTTGCAAGTCGATATTTTGTCCCTCGATATTATTTCAGTGATCCGGTTATTATGCATGTGACACAAATCCGGCGCACGTGGGTTATGGCGCCCGTTTGTGGCCATTTTGTTGGCGAGATGTCCTGCGCACGTGGGATATGGCGCCCGTTTGCAGCCAATTTGTTGGTGAGATATCCAGTGCACGTGGGTTATGGCGCCCGTTTGTGGCCATTTTGTTGGCGGGATGTCCAGCGCATGAGGCCGGCGCGGCCATTCTGCTTCGTTTCCATCTATCGTGGGGGACATGTAGGTTGCATTGACATGAATAGTTTGTATGCACTCGTTCAGGCTGCTGTCTCGCGGAGTCGCCTGTTGCCCCTGCTGTCAGTCTGGGGTAGGCGTGGTTCCATATGTGTGGCCGCCCTCTGAGTCACTGTCACGGATCCAGGGTGCTCGGACCTGCTTTGGGCCACGCAAATCGGACTTCACCGGTAGCGGAGAGGATCTGCTCTCGAGATTCTTTGCCTGCCTTGTGCCGCTTTCTGCGGCTCCGTCCTCAGGCATTTTAGGGCATAAGTTGTCCAACAATGTCTAGCGAATAGTTCGCTCGTGTGCTTCTCGGGCTATGAGGTGTTTTGGCATCGGGTGGCACTGTCCTTCGGTTTCACAGAGTCTCCGTGCACGTCGGGGGTTTTTGTATAATAGCTAAACCGCTTAATTATCGAGATCGTGATGTGGCCCTGAGACTGGGCAGGGACAAGCAGCCACTGCATTACGAGGGCTTGGTGCTATCATTGTACCCGGATTTTACTGCTAGGGTGCTGGAGGCCAGAAAACAGTTTGCACCGATGAAGCGCCAGCTACAAGAGTTGTGAGCCGACTATGCTATGATCTATCCAGCAAAGTTTAGGATCAACAGGCAGGAGAAGTCTCTGATCTTCACAGATCCCAAGGCGCTACAGAAAGCCCTCAGAGACTGCCAGAGGGAGAGTCGACCGTCTAGGAATGGGGAGGCAGGAGCTGCGGATAGCTCCCTGGAGGAACAGGACTGAATGGACTCTGTGGAGATAAGCTACACGACACATGATATATTTAAACCAGATGTGGGGAGGGGTGGGGGCGGGAATGCTGCATTATGAGTCTGAGTTTTGAGGGGATTTCAGTTTTTGGTTAGCAGACATTACCCACAGCGGTGATGGTCATTCTATGTATAGTACGGCGGCTGCGTATGTCTGGACGCTGAACATGTCACTGTGTGATCCAATTTCCCGTCCTTCTGCCTACTGGACGATGGAAGAGGTATGGACCTTTGCTGTGGGGTTTGTGCTTCTCTGCTCAGCTGGGGGATCAACAGCATACTATTTCTGCTATGTGGGGTAATTGGATATGATGGGAAAAGTGTTTTCAGCTCTTAATCTAATCTTTTTTTGAGATGGGGCGGCGGGGGGGCAATGCTACTTACCGACACCGAGGGCTTCCCCCCACCCCTCTGTAGCCTCTCTCCTTCCCCGGGCAGGCGGAGTCCCAAGGGGAGCTAGGAGGAGCTGAGTGGGCACGTCCGGTGCGGCAGGCAGAACGAGGGGTACTTAAGCCCCCCTCGCCATCTTCTCTGCCTCTTTGCCGCACCGGCCGCGTCGGAGTGTCCTCGCGGGGTGACACACATTTTCCCTCCCAACCTCTCACCCTGTGTGTCAGATTGTGGAGGACAGTTTGAACGTTTTAATGTTTTAATTTTCTTGCAGGCGGAGTTACAGGGCAATCCAGAAGCAGAGAGGTTCAGCACTGGACCTCAGCGGGCACATAGGGGTGCCAGAGCCTAAGACCTGGGGCCTCATGGGAGGTTCGGGGAACACGTGTCGGCGCCCCATTTGTCCTTCGGGCGGTTGTGGGCCTGTGCAACATGGGGGTTTGCCTAGTACGCCCCGCAAGGGGCATGAGTATTATGTTTACCATAAGGGGCAGCACATGGTGGTTCGACGCGGTGCTGCCTGGCTCATCAGGCGGGCAGGTGGCGAGAATGCGGCCTGCCTTTGGATTGCCCGTAAGATAACCCACTATGATTACATAACGTTGTATGTAATAAAAGAAACCTGCAACAGTTTCATCCCAATGTAACACTGGTGTCTAGAGTGTTATTTGCGGGATGCATGCTAAGTGTGTGGTGGGGGGGTCCTGTTGCCCTGAAGTGCCTATAGTGCTAACACCCACCAACGGGGCGGGGGCACACCAGGCGACATGCACAGAAGCAAGCACCTGTAGATACAAGAAGTCACTCCAACACATCTCCAAGTTCCACATCCCACCCCCCAGTTACGGTTGAATGAATGGCACAGCATGCTCGCCTAAGCGCAATTGGCTTTAACATGCTATTTTTAGATGTTAATCACTGCATGACTTACATGCTGGGAAACTAGTTTGACTGGACATGTGCTTAATGGCCAAGCAAACGCAAGGGATGAACTCTGCTAAGTCACGCCTATTGAACTATTGCACGTGGAGTAAAATCCACTGTTAATACAAGAAGTGTAGATGATGGTGTCGCTGCATGTTGCAGCAGAATATTCTGATCGCGGGTAATAAAAATGTAAAATCAATAAAATAATAAAAAACATAAATATAAAAAAATGTGTGTTTTTAAACAGACTGTATTTGAGCGTGATTTAAATTGTGATAGTACCGTACCGACGTATGTGTTCCATCAGTTGTGGCAACTGAGAGTAAAGAACATTCATGCTGGACAGTCTGGGGTTACTAACGCCTTGGTGTAGGAGTTACAGTACTGTACCCTCTTAAAACAGCATGTAAATACAGCTTAGTGTATGGGTTAATGAGATACTGCTTTTCTGCCTGTGGTTTATCTAACAATGGGACTTGTTGAGGAGGGGCCTCTTTATCCCACCACATTTGATTTTTATTAAGTTGAAGAGACTTGTTTTATTGTCTTTTGTCAGGAGTAAAGCCATTATTGATGACTCATTTACTATATCTTCGTTTTAGGAGCTCCTTTGACATAGACTGGTTGCCAGTCATCCTTTGTCAGCATTATATCATATGCCCTAGAAAGATGAGGCTAAAAGGTGTTTTTTATAGTTTCTCATTGCCTTGCATTTAGTTGTATTTAGACCTGTATCATGTAAGCATAATCAGAGTTATATGTATGGATGTCAGGATCCCATGACATATTCAGGTATCTAAATCCACTCCAGACGTGGTTCTGTATCTGTTGTAGCTCTAGTAATCTCTGGATTACTGTCCAGGAGCAATATAGTCTGTATCTCGTCTGTCTTTTTTGTGTGTATTGTCCTTCAAAGGTGAGATGTCTACTGTCTCCTATTGTTTTCCTATAATTAATTGGGTTAGTAGTTTGTCAGGATGCACAAGTATTTGGTCCACAATTTCCCCTTTACATTGAACGAAACACTCCATCGTACCATTTGACTCTCTCAGGGTAGGGAAGCAAAGCAGTCCACGGTCTATTCAGGGGGGGGGTGTAGGCTAGTAATCATCATTCACTAGAATGCAATAGTAACACTCAATAAATGAGTGCCCAAGCAGTAGTTTTTATTTAGCAAATGAAAAGTGAATTTAGCATACACACACTAATAAATACTGCAAAATAATTTCAAATATACCCATGAGCTTATTAAAAATACCTTGGGGACAGTCTAAAGTCCATTAGGACATTTGATGTGGTTGTATGACTAAACAACTACTTGCTTAACCACGACTTCCTAAACAACGAAAGTTTAACAACGACCTATTCTTAACCACTGCTAATTTTATAACGACTTCCTGAACAACGAAAATCCTTTTACTTGCCAATTACTAATTTCTGAGACCGTTTTCTATTAAATCATCAAGTTAATTCTGTGTCTTTCTTCGAGCTCAATACGAACATGAAAAAATGAAAGGCTGTGATTTTCTTTTTAGTCTCATAAGTAACCAACACAAAGACATTAATCTGAGCACCTCTGCACAAGCGCAAACAATTAAAGTAGACTTGTTATTCTTAAATAAATTAAACATGCTTTTTTGAAAAATTAATTAATAGGTGAACATTGCTTAAATCATTTTAAGTTAGATTTATTTTTTTTTAAATTAAAAACGAACTTCATAAACCATTATCCATAAAATATGTACATCGTGTTGCAAGAAGTAAAAGTGTTTAAACATCAAATTAAATACACATGTATAAACACTCCTTTTTAAAAACAAAATGACCAACCTTAGAATGTCAGATTATTCCAGAAACGCTTTTCCAAAGTCGTTCATCCGAGCAGATGAAAACCAGACTACATCCCAATACTGTTTTTTTTAAAACGTCAGCCAGGGTGCAGACAAAACGTTAAGGCTGACATTAGCACGTTAAGGCTGACATTTGCATTACAAGATGCCAATGTCAACATTCTTTTCCTAAACTACCGCGGGTAACAAAGGCGGATTTTTGATTGGGGGGAGTTAAGTGACGAATCACTCGAATGAAGCCCAATCGCAGTGAGCATGTGGGGGAGTAAACAAGTTTTCTGCTGGCTCTGGCTGCGGGTCAACGTAAGAGTTAGAGTTAGCTCGTTGCCGCAGTCCTACAGTGAGGAGAGCGAGGGGCGAATTGTTGGCAGCCCAGCACGGAGGGCAAAGCAGCATGCTGTGTAAGTGGCCAATTTCAGCACTGGAACCCCGGACCAGAATGGAACCTCAGATGTAGATTGAGCGGAGCTGACGTACCTCGCCTGCGGTATTCTAAAAGTCGTGGTTCCGTCCTTCATTGTTCAGCCCTTCGTGGTAAGTGAATCTTCGTTGTTAACTCTTCGTTGTTCATTTAAGTCGTTGTAAATACATCGTGGTTAAGGATGTTTCCCATTTGATGTGTGTCCGTCCAGGTGCTCATTGCTGCTGCTACAATCCAGTTCCAGCATCAAAATAAAATAACATCAACCCTTGTGCAAGAGTTTTTAAATGACAGTGTAAATTTCTAGAAGGAACCCCTGGCCATTCCTAGTGCATCACATTACTCCTCCACTCTGTCCTGGCCCTCATGCATTGCATGCTGGGACAATTCAAGAAGTAACTTTTCACATCTCCTCTGGGAGTTTCAACACCGCCCCAGCTAATATCACTGCCAGAGTCTTTCCCACCAAAATGTCAAAGGGGAGACCATTCCTTTGTTCCTTCGGCTTCCTTTATTCAGTGGGCCTGGGCTGTCCCAACCCTGGTACAGTGCTTATTAATATATGCAGATTTCTTTCCACACCACTTTCTCCTCAGGAGCTCAGTGCAGAACTGTTAATTACTTCTTTTATTTGGGAAGGCCTTTGGGGCATATTTCCAACAATTAGCAATATTTATCCTAACTAGCCTTAGCAACAAATTTTTTAACGCTAAGCATCGCCTGAAATTATCGCTGAGATAACTTGCCATTAGCAAAGGCTTATCTCAAAAGCGATAAAAATCAGGCGAAATGTGTGAATATCGCTGAGAATACAGCGATATTCACGCATTAGCGACGAAATGCTCTTAGCCATGTTATCCACCTTCCATTGGATAACATGGCTAAGAACTGGTCTGAGCAGGCGTTAGTATTTGGCGATAGCGGGAATATTTCCATTGCTACTCCCGCCTTGCTAATAGGCGATAGCGACGTTATCGACTGCTTTCAGTCGCTAACAGGTTGGGTATGCCCACTTTGCATGTCATTATCGATAAATAACGCTGACATGCAAAGAGGGCGCCAAACCGCTCCCTATCGCTTAAAGCTGCCGCTAACTGCTGTTAGCAACAGCTTGCTAATAGAGCGATAGAATTATCGCCGCCTAGCGGCCGAAAACTGGAATGCCAGAAACCGGTCCTCGGAAGCTTGTTTCCGGTCCAGGGAAGACATGACTTGGCAGTTCGGGCTGGACTGTTCCCATGAGGCACAGGGTCAGACTGATTTGCATATAGCCATTTCTGAACTGGTGTGGCAGAGTGGGCTAAAGAACGGTGATGGATTAAACCCAGATCTTTTGACAGGGTGTGAGTGTTTGATTGATTCAGATGCTCCTCCATCACCACCCCCTTTTGTACTGCTTTTGGCTGCCATAAGTGTGGCATGGTATGCTCAGACGTGAGTCCCTTGCTCACTTTGCCACTGAATTCAAGCAAGCCGGGCTGAAGACGGCTGGAATGCCAAAAACCGGTCCTCGGAAGCTTGTTTCCGGTCCAGGGAAGACATGGCTTGGCAGTTCGGGCTGGACTGTTCCCCTGAGGCACAGAGTCAGACTGATTTGCATATAGCCATGTCTGAACTGGGGTGGCAGAGTGGGCTAAAGAACGGTGATGGATTAAACCCAGATCTTTTGACTGAGTGTGAGTGTTTGATTGATTCAGATGCTCCGTTCATCACCACCCCCTTTTGTACCGCTTTTGGCTGCCATAAGTGTGGCAGGGTATGCTCAGACGTGAGTCCCTTGCTCACTTTGCCACTGAATTCAAGCAAGCTGGGCTGATGACGGCTGGAATGCCAGAAACCGGTCCTCGGAAGCTTGTTTCCAGTCCAGGGTAGACATGGCTTGGCAGTTTGGGCTGGACTGTTCCCATGAGGCACAGAGTCAGACTGATTTGCATATGGCCATGTCTGAACTGGGGTGGCTGAGTGGGCTAAAGAACGGTGATGGATTAAACCCAGATCTTTTGACAGGGTGTGAGTGTTTGATTGATTCAGATGCTCCGTCCATCACCACCCCCTTTTGTACCGCTTTTGGCTGCCATAAGTGTGGCAGGGTATGCTCAGACGTGAGTCCTTTGCTCACTTTGCCACTGGATTCAAGCAAACCGGGCTGAAGACGGCTGGAATGCCAGAAACCGGTCCTCGGAAGCTTGTTTCCGGTCCAGGGAAGACATGGCTTGTCAGTTCGGGCGGACTGTTCCCATGAGGCACAGGGTCAGACTGATTTGCATATAGCCATGTCTGAACTGGGGTGGCAGAGTGGGCTAAAGAACGGTGATGGATTAAACCCAGATCTTTTGACTGGGTGTGAGTGTTTGATTGATTCAGATGCTCCGTCCGTCACCACCCCCTTTTGTACCGCTTGTGGCCAGATCCATAGACATCAAAAGCAGGAATCTACTGCAAACAAGTAAGCCCCATCTGACGTTAAGGAGCCGCAGTGGTCCAGGTAAACACAAGAAAGAAGCTTGTTTGATATTAATAGCGGTGGCTGTGGCAGATGTTGCATTTAAAGACGGAGGGGCATATTATCAAGACAGGCGTTTAAATTATCGCAGTTTTAGCGGCAGAAAACTGCTGCTAAAATGGCGATAATGGGCTTGATAATATGCTCTTTCGGATTCCAATTGAAGCCCATGTTAGATGTGAAGGACATCTTACATGGGCTTCAATTGGAATTCCATAGAGCATATTATCAAGCCCATTATTGCCGTTTTAGCGGCAGTTTTCTGCCGCTAAAACGGCGATCATTTTATCACTGTCTTGGGGGGCGGAGCTAGCCTGCAACGGAAATGGCCGCCTGATTCCGAGCCCCTCCATCTCTAACACCTATCCTACAGCGATCCTGAAGAGTTGAGCCCTGCTTAAGCGCAACGGCGGAACATCGAGGTGTGGAGCGGCTGTGGGCGCAAAATCCTGCCAATTGCCCTGATTGTCTGCCTGACGGGCATAGTGAAGTTTGGTGCGGCCTGTGCCATGCTGAGGCCTAGCGGAGCAGCGGCCTGAATTGAATCGAGTCCCGGAGCGGGAGACGCAACTTCTCCCCCTGCGTCACCGGGAGGTGCCCCTGGAGCTGGAGTGACCCTGGCAGAGCTGCCCAAAACTGGTGGTGAGTGGCGGTGATAGCTTGGTGGGGGTGCAGGATTGTGACGGAGGGGGCCTGCATTCTTGAGTCTTCCCCCTCCTACCCCCCGCGGAGAGTCTTACGCTCCTCAGCGCTGCGCTGTAGAGACACGCGGGGAGCGGCGCGGGGAGCCTGCTGCAGCCCCTGGCAGAGGTGGCTGGTGCTATTTACGAACCTGTGTGCCCTCTTCCCTGGTCTGCCCCGGGAGCTTTGCGTGTGGGGCCGACCATCTGACCCTTCTGCCTGGCTCGTGGTGCCACCCTGGGGGGAAATGGAGTGCTGCTCCTCTAGATAGACAGCAGGAGGGGGCGAGAATGTTATGCTTGCTGCTACGGCCTCCCTGCATGTCTGAAACACCGGTTCGGTGTCGCTGGAGGCCTTGAGGTGCTCAGGCCACCATTTTGCGCCCTTCTCACCCCGGCCCGTGCGGGACAGCCTTTGGAGTGACTAGATAATCTGTCCAGCGAAGAGGCCTGACCAGTGGGCCCTCTACGAGACGCGGCTCTGCGAGGGTCACTGCACGCTTCCCTGCACTTCCATAGTGTAGCTGCCCTTCAGCTGGTCTGGTGGTCATTCGATTTTGTTGCAGTGGGTGCTAGGCCTAGTGATTTGCACAGGGGACTCTGACGCATGCTGGCAGACGCTACCTACCGGCTTGCTTTTATATTTTGGCCCTTGGACTGGGGAGCACCAACGCCCTTGTGCTGACTGTGGGTGTGGCTCTGCAGAGGGTGTGCTGGTGGCACTGGGAGCGGATGACCATGACCTACCTTGACCCATATTCTATGACCCCTGGAGGGGGACCTGCTCAGAGTGACCCATAAGGCGGACTGCGGAATCTTGGAGGTGCAGTGCCTGTACCCCATTCATCGGACTACATCTGCACTTGTGCCTTCGCTGTGGGCACACCGGCATGGTGGGCGGCTCTGCAGTGATCTGAGACCCCTGGTTTACCCACTGTCTTAGGAGTGCGCCTTTATTGCATACATGGGTCGCTCGGACAGAACCCAACTTAAGTTCTCTTTCGGCCCCAGGGGATCCAAGCCGCTGGATGACGCAGGGGACAGCGGTAACGCGGAACGCGACATGCTGGTGAAGACTCAGCCACAGGACATACGCGGTTTGCTTATTGCCATGGAGAAGAACCTACAGGGGGGAATGACCACCCTGGGAACCAAACTTGACGCACTCACGTACCGCATGGATTCCATGGCAGAATGGCTGAATAAGCATGCGGAGCGGATTGATATGTCGGCGAGCCGTCTCACTGAGGTGGAAGAGGCGAAGACCTTTCTGGACACTGAAAATAAACAGATTAGCAGAGCTATGTAGACCTTAATTGATAAAACTAAGGATTTAGAGGCGCGCTCTCGGCCCTGCAATCTCCGCATCACGGGCCTTCCAGAAACCTACCAGACCGGGAATATGAAGCTTTTTGTCGAAGACCTCCTAAAGAAACTCCTTGGGGACCCAGCTTTTTCTGCCATATTTGTGGTTGAAAGGGACCAAAGTTCCCTGGGTCCACGACCGAAACCGGATGCCCCCGACTCCCATAATAGCTAAACCGCTTAATTATCGAGATCGTGATGTGGCCCTGAGACTGGGCAGGGACAAGCAGCCACTGCATTACGAGGGCTTGGTGCTATCATTGTACCCGGATTTTACTGCTAGGGTGCTGGAGGCCAGAAAACAGTTTGCACCGATGAAGCGCCAGCTACAAGAGTTGTGAGCCGACTATGCTATGATCTATCCAGCAAAGTTTAGGATCAACAGGCAGGAGAAGTCTCTGATCTTCACAGATCCCAAGGCGCTACAGAAAGCCCTCAGAGACTGCCAGAGGGAGAGTCGACCGTCTAGGAATGGGGAGGCAGGAGCTGCGGATAGCTCCCTGGAGGAACAGGACTGAATGGACTCTGTGGAGATAAGCTACACGACACATGATATATTTAAACCAGATGTGGGGAGGGGTGGGGGCGGGAATGCTGCATTATGAGTCTGAGTTTTGAGGGGATTTCAGTTTTTGGTTAGCAGACATTACCCACAGCGGTGATGGTCATTCTATGTATAGTACGGCGGATGCGTATGTCTGGACGCTGAACATGTCACTGTGTGATCCAATTTCCCGTCCTTCTGCCTACTGGACGATGGAAGAGGTATGGACCTTTGCTGTGGGGTTTGTGCTTCTCTGCTCAGCTGGGGGATCAACAGCATACTATTTCTGCTATGTGGGGTAATTGGATATGATGGGAAAAGTGTTTTCAGCTCTTAATCTAATCTTTTTTTGAGATGGGGCGGCGGGGGGGCAATGCTACTTACTCCTTCTTGTTGACTATAGATTGTATTTGCCGGCTACTTCTGCCCTTGTGTGATAATCACTGACTTCTTATGTGTTTGAGGTGTAGGGAGGGTCGGGATGGTTGACTTGGCTGTTCTTGTTTTGAATTTGTTTGTGCTGGGGCGGGATGGAGGGTTGGGGTGGGGCTAGGGGGGTGGAAGGGGGTGCGTGGCCTAGTTGGGGTAGGGCAGGCGTCGGAGGGTTTCTTGGGGTGATGTTTAGAGGGAATGGCATCTTTCAGCATTGGAGAAATGTGTTGTGTTCTTTGGATACAGCTTATAGGCTTATATGCACGATCAAGGCAGATTATATTTGTATGAGTGGACTCAGCATGCTTTTGGTAGGTGACACGTACACACTTTGGATAACATGATGGCGGTAGAGGACAAATCTCCTAATACTTTAAGGTGTATGACCTGGAGCGTCCGGGGCCTAAATGGCCATCGCAAGGTGCGCAACATTTTACAATACCTTGCTAGACACAAGGTTGACATTGCGCTATTGCAGGAAACTCACCTTCCAGTGGACAGTCCAATTCTTCGCTATGGGGGACATGGGAGTAATGTTCTCACGGCAGGGTTCTCTACACATGCTAGGGGTGTACTCAAGTGGTTCAATCCAAAGTCCTCACTGCAGTGGTCTCCCTTAGTGACGGATAACGATGAGAGGTATACGATCACTTGCTGCTATGGCAAGGGCATGGACATGTGCGTAGTGAACACATACAGTCCCAACTTCGACCACCCGGACTTTTACACTGCATTAACTGCAAAAATCATACCACATACTGAAAAACTGACTTGTTGGGGAGGGGACTTTAACTTGACACGGCACCTGGGACTGGACAGGTCGGACCGCCCGGCCCGATCACCATCGGCCTTTGCTCGGGTGCTGACTGCGCAACTTGCTAATCTGTACATGACTGACGTATGCCCCCCTACACTGGGTGGGTTCACGCACTATTCGGCCCACATAATATTCACATGAGAATTGACTACTGGTTTGTTGCATCCCATTTCCTTTCTAACATACAGTCCTTCACTGTCTTGCCATGCACATATTCGAACCACTCTCCTGTATTGATGGCTTTTCCCATGCCCACACAGAGAATTCTGCTCTTTGCTTGGTGCTCCCCCCCTGTTTTCCTTGTTAGATGCCCTCTTCAAGGAGGAACTACTGACGGCTATAGTTGCCTTTTTTGAGGCCAACCTGGGCTCTGTCGACTCTTTTCAATCTGTCTGGGAGGCGTTTAAGCTTTTCGTCAGGGGAATGAATCCTAGCTCAGGGACCTGGGGCTCCAGCGGCTACAGTCGCGTGACGACACACTGACCAAGACAATAGCTGGGGTCCTACAGGAATATAATGAGGAAGCGGATGCCGAGGTCAAGCATCTGGGCAAATATGCTACTGCTAGGACATATTGTGAGGGAGAGCGTCTGGGATCGGTTCTTGCACTCCTCGCCAAATGTAGCAGGGACAGGACAGGTATCCCTGTGTTGAGATCTGAGACGACGGGCGACCCACTCAGGAACACCCAAGTGGCGGAGCATTTTCGAGTATATTATTCACAGCCATATGCTTCTCGTGGCCCTGCTCCGGAAGAAAGCATTACCGATTATCGTTCCCATTTCTAGTTGCCGTGGCTCTCTAATTTGCACCGCAAATTTCTGGCTCGGCCATTCGACCAGGAGGAAGTTGTCCTTGCGCTATCTGCATTGAAGGGGGGGACCGCGCCTAGCAGTGATCGCCTCACGGTGGCCTTTTATAAGGCATTTTCGGACATCTTGATTCCTCATCTACTCACCCTGTTTGATGATATGGCTAACTCTGGAACAATGCCGCCCTCAATGAGAGAAGCGATTATTGTTGCGATTCTTAAACCTGGCAAGGACCAGGGGGAGTGTTCATAGTATCGTCCCTTGTCTCTTATGAACGTAGCCAAACTCCGCTCCAACTGCTCCAACCATTGGTCACCACGCTGGTGGCACCGGAACACGCTGGTTTTGTTCCCACTCATAATGTCACCTACAATCTTAGAACTTTTTTGCGGCTTTTCAATGTACACGCCCGGAGATATCGGCAGTGGCCATTTTCTTGGACATGGAAAAGACCTTCGACTCCGTTGAGTGGCATTTCCTTCGCCAGGTCCTGGGTAGGATGGGTGTGGGGCAGTTGTTTATGCAGCTTTTAGCAGTGCTACATACATCCCCTAGGCCTGAATACGTATTGGTTCCCTTATCACTGACCCTATTGAAATCGGTTGAGGGACGAGGCAAGGCTGTCCCCTTTCCTCAATCCTCTATGCGCTAGCAGCCGAGCCCCTTGCCTGTGCCTTATGAGAATACCACAGCTATAGAGGCATCCGTTTCCCTACATATAATTTGATTGTCTCTACTTATGCGGATGACACGCTATTGTACGTCCGGGGCCCAGAGATGCATCTATCTCCAGTCCTCCACGAGGTGGTCGTGTTCGGTCCCCTCTCGGGCATATCTGTTAATTGGGATAAATCTATTATGTTTCCCCTGACACCTGCTACGGAGAGATTGGATCCAGAGTACTCACTGCAGTGGACTGCGGACGCTGTGCGATATCTTGGGATCCGTCTCCACACAGACTCAGAGATTGTCCTCAGGAAAAATTATGGTAGAGCTATGTCTAAATTGGAGGACGATGTAGAGAAATGGATTGCTCTTCCGTTGTCGCTCCTGGGACGCATTTCACTCATGAAAATGATGGTCCTACCGCATTTCTTATTCTTGTATTGTGTATATCCTGATGGTTTTATCGTCTCACTTCCTCCGCTGATGGTCCACCTTGCTGTTGGTTTCCACCGGCCCAGACACTGCAGGAACGACGTATGCCCAACCCACTACCCCGACTCTAATGCGACTCATGTACTATAATAGCATAAGAAGACACTCGAGTCTAGGATAGGGGGCCGGAAAGGAATTCAAAGGGAAGGGACGTCAAAAAGGCTTCACCCCCAAGCTGGAATGGACTACGATATCCAACCTCCGTATCACGCCTCTGTATCTAGAAATACAAGATACACAGAATCAGTATTTCTCCTATTACTCTCTGTACCCTCCCTTTCCACCCTGTCTCATAACCACACTCCACCATACACAACCCACAATCTCCTTACTTGTGAATGATACAGGAACTGCTTTCGGAGGTTTCTGCAGCAAGGAGAGGGGAACTCCAAAGTGGATGGGAGGTTCCAATTCCAGAAGGGGTTTATGACAGGGGATCTGCTCTCGGGAATCAAGGACGCTAATCAGGGATTCTAGGGGGAAAAAGCCAAGTTCATAGGCATAAAAAACCCCCAAACTACTGTCCATAAGCGTCTTTCCGTACACCAATAGGTAAAAGTCTCCAACAACAACGTTTCACTCTTCCGGGATCGGCAGCGTCTGCAGCTCTGTCCAGCGCGGCAGAAAACGCCCAAGCGGCACACAAAGAGGCGGATTGCCTACACAAAATGCGGAAACAGAGGATGCTGCTTCCGTGTAGATACCGAAGGCACCGGTAAGAGTTTCATCTAGCGCGAACACACGCCACTGCTTCAGCTTGTTTGCCGAGTGAACCGGAGCCCCGGTTTACCTCGGCTTGACAGACAAAAGCCAGAAATCCACGAGCTCAATGGAGCCAGGAAACAAACAAGAAAAAATGAAATTAAGGCTAAATAACGGAAAACGGGGAGGGAGGGGGGGAGGACTAGAAAATGAAGCTTTTCAAAAAACGGGATACAATCAACCAGGGAACACGAGCCCGTGAACCCCAGACAAAGCTAAGCTCCGGAACAACAACCCAGCACCTGGAACCCAAAAGTAAAGATACCAAGCACTGACTCAAAGGAGGGCGGGGCTTATATTCCCCCAGTGCTGATCATGTGATGGTGGAGCATGGCCATGGAGGACAGACTGGCCCTGGTTCCTAACAGTATCCCCCCCCAAAGGCCCTCCCAACCGGACGGGGTTTAGAGGGATGCTGTCTATGGAACGCTCGAACCAGCCGAGGAGCGTGTACGCTACCAGCTGGTTCCCAGGTCCGATCCTCAGGTGCATAACCCTTCCAATCCACCAGGTAGAAGAGTCGCCCCCTCCTACGCCGGGAATCCAAAATAGTCTGAACCTCGAACTCCTCTTCCCCATCGACCAACAAAGGAGGGGGAGGTGGCAAAACCTGTGTTGATGGAACATAGGGCTTTAGCAGTGATGTATGAAACACAGGATGGACCTTGTATTCATTGGGCAAAACTAGCTTCATGGCCACAGGATTAATCACTTGCTGTATGGCGAATGGTCCCACAAACCGAGGCTGCAGTTTACGAGAGCCCTGCAACCTAAGATTGCGCGAAGCTAGCCACACCTGATCCCCTACCTTATATAAAGGAGCGGGAACTCTGTGTTTGTCTGCCTGAACCTTCATAGACTCTTTGGAGGCCTGTAACTGTTCTCGTGCTCTGTCCCATATCCCACCCAGGGACCTACATACATCGTCTATGGCTGGCACACGCCCCGTAGGCTGGATGGCTAACGCCCTGGGGTGATAACCCAATGAACAGAAAAAAGGAGTCATACCCAAAGCGGAATGCAAGCTGTTATTATACGCAAATTCCGCAATGGGAAGAGCCACCCTCCAATCACAGGACAAGGACGTAACCAGACACCTCAAGTATTGCTCCATGGTCTGGTTCGTCCGTTCAGTCTGACCATCTGATTGCGGATGATAGGCTGATGACAACCTTATCTCTATCTTCAACACCGAACACAATTCCGTCCAGAAATGAGACACAAACTGTGCTCCCCTGTCCGACACAATCGCAGATGGTAACCCATGTAGTCTAACTATTGATGACATGAAGACTAATGCCATCTCCCTCGCAGTAGGCACCTTGGGTAAGGGAATAAAATGTGCCATCTTTGTGAACAGATCAACCACCACCATTATAGCGGTATGTCCTGAAACCAAAGGTAAATCCGTCACAAAATCCATACTAAGAGTATGCCAAGGAGCAGGAGGGACCTCTAAGGGCTGCAAGAGACCAGATGGCTTGGTGTGGGAAGGTTTATTAATGGCACACACCGGACACGCTGCCACATAACCCTGGATATCCCTGATCAGTGAATCCCACCAAAACCAACGCAGACACATCTCCCTCGTCTTTTGTATCCCTGGATGTGCTACCAATGAAGAGGAATGACACCACTCCAATACCTTCTGTCGGAGGGAGGGGGGCACAAACAGACGGTCCCCATGGTATAATAGCCCATCCTGCATCGATACCTGTGGCACCGCCATCCAAGGGGCCAAATCCAGTTGTTGGAGGTGCCGTTTGAGTAGAGTGGGAAAATCCTCAACTTGCGTCACCCCTACAATCTTTTCAGCACTGATCATGGGTCTATCCTCCTTCACTCTACTCTCCCCCCTCCCCTCCACATGGATCCTGGAAAGGGCATCTGATTTTATCTGCTGTGCGGCGGGTCGATAAGTAATGACAAAGTCATACTCATTAAAAAACAAGACCCACCGCATCTGCCGAGGTGTTAACGCACGAGCAGAGCGAAAGAATTCTAAGTTCTTGTGATCCGTATAGATAGTGATCGTATGTCTAGCGCCCCAAAGATAATGGCGCCACTCCTCGAACGACAATTTTACCGCCAGCAGCTCCCTCTCTGCCACAGTATAATTGCGCTCCGCAGGCAGCAAGGTTTTAGAGAAGAAGGCGATAGGATGCATCAGACCTGATTCAGCATCCCTCTGGGACAACACCCCTCCTACCGCACACAAGGAAGCGTCCGTTTCCACAAAAAACGGTAAAGCAGTATCGGGATGTACCAATACAGGGGCTGACGTAAAGGACCTCAACAATGAACGGAAAGCATTCTGAACTTCAGAGGACCAGTCAAAGGAAACCCCCTTCCTCAATAATCGGGTCATAGGAGAGACGATGTCAGAAAAATTGGGGATAAAGCGCCGATAAAAGTTGGCGAACCCCAAAAGGGCCTGAATCTGTTTGACCGTGGTTGGGATAGGCCAGGTGATAATAGCCTCTATTTTCCTGGGATCCATTCGGATACCCTCTGCTGTGATGATAAACCCCAGGAATTCCACTTTTTGTGTACCAAACTGGCACTTCTCCAGTTTGGCATACAAATGGTTGTCCTGCAACTTCTGCAATACTTCCGCTACGTGGTCGTGGTGTTCCGCCCTTGTCTCCGAGAAAATCAAGATGTCATCCAAATAGACTATGACACTTCGGTCCAGTTGTTCCCGGAGAACCTCGTTGATAAAGTATTGGAATGCCGCCGGTGCATTACATAAACCGAACGGCATTACACAATACTCGAATAGGCCAAATTTGGTCTTAAACGCCGTCTTCCACTCATCCCCGGGCCGCACTCGGATGAGATGATAAGCACCCCGCAAGTCCAGTTTCGTAAATATGGTTGCTTTGCGTAGTTGGTCTAATAGCACAGGAATGAGTGGAAGAGGGTACCTATTCTTTACAGTAGCCTTATTCAAGGCCCTGTAGTCTACACATGCCCTCAAGGTCCCTTCCTTCTTCGGGATGAAGAAGATCGCCGAGGACACAGGCGAGCAAGAGGGACGAATAAAACCCATCCTCAACATCTCGTCCAGATACTCTTTAAGATGCACTTCTTCAGGTTCCGAGAGGGCATAAATGCGACAAGATGGTAAAGGAATACCTGGTATTAAATCAATTTTACAGTCGAACGACCTGTGCGGAGGGAGTCCCTGCGCCTGGGTCTCATCAAAGACCTCCTGAAAGGCAGAATACTGTACAGGGATAGTCATCCCTTCTACTCCAGCACAAGACAAAGGAGAGATCTGTTCACTAGCTTCCTTATAGCAATGTGTAAGACAATATTTGGAATCTAGGGTAACCAAACGTTGCACCCAATCTATCCTCGGGTTGTGTTTCTGAAGCCATGGGACTCCCAACACCACACCAAAGGAAGGGGCATCTATAAGGTCAAAGACCACTAACTCCGAGTGTCCGTTTTCGCACAACAATGTAATGGGTTCAGTTTGACGTGTGATAGAGCCTGAGGTCAATTCGGTCCCATCAATAGCCCTTACCGGCTCTGGCTGTTGTTTGTACTGACATGGAATCCCCAATGTATCCGCTAATGATATGTCGATAAAATTTCCAGTGGCTCCGGAATCCAACAGTACTGACACGGAGACACGGCTCCTTCCAGCCCACAATAAATGTGCAGGGATCATAAAATGCCGAGGAATCTGGTCTATTGCTCCCAGTACATCGTAGGTCCCCACTGCTCCTCTCCTAACTTCTGAACCCCGATTCCCATGTACACAGGCTATCTTTTTACTGAAGGCCAGACCTGATGGTTTAACTGGACACTCACGGGCAAAGTGGCCGCCTTGTCCACAGTACAGACATAAATTCAACTCTCTCCTTCGCCTCTTCTCTTCCATGGTTAACGGACCTCTCACTCCGCCTATCTCCATGGGTTCAGGGGCAGTTTTTTGTTCACCAGATGGCCTTGTTTCTGGTTTTGGATAATACCACCTAGACAACTGACCTCGACTACGGTCGCCCCGCCTCTCAGCCAACCTGTGATTTAACTTTACCACCAGATCTATAAAGGCGGCACAGTCGTCTGGGGGATCTACCACCTGCGACACCACGTCCTTTAATTCATCACACAACCCCTGATAGAACAAGGATGTCCGTTTGTCTGTTGGCCAGTGTGTCTCCGACACCAATCTATTAAATGTCGAGATATATGTTAGCAAATCCTGTCTGCCCTGTCGCAACTTTAGGAGCTCTGCATCACTTGCCTGCATAAACGCATGTTTAGCAAAGAGGCCTCTCATTAGTTCTTTAAATGTCCGATAGTCATGTATAACCGGATCATCGTTATCCACAAGAGGGGTAGCCCACTGCGCGGCTGTGCCAGCCAAATACGAGATGGTAAACGCCACTTTTGCCGTGTCATCCGGAAAAGCAGTCGGCCTGCACAAAAAATGCAGTTGACATTGCGTCATAAAGGTCCCAAACTTATTACTATCTCCCATGAATCTCTCAGGGGGGGCCAAAGGTACAGGGACAGGAGTTGTGACAGTTACCGCTACGGGAGCACCCCCCTCCGCTCTCTGACCTGTCCCACCTCCGTATTGAAAAGTGGCTGGTTGTATGACAGGACCATGTCCCCTTTCTCTCAGCTGTTCTCTAGCTCTCACTGCTCCCAGCTCCTGTTTTAGTCCTGCATTCTCCTGCTGTAGATCTTGCACCTGAGTCTGCAATGCAGCAACAGCCCCTATTATATCCTGAAAAGTAGGAACCCGTTCGGCTCCCTCCGTAGGACCACCCAAATCCTCATCCATACCTCGTCCAGGCAGTGTATTAATTTCGTGGGCTTGGTATTCTGTTGGTTTCCACCGGCCCAGACACTGCAGGAACGACGTATGCCCAACCCACTACCCCGACTCTAATGCGACTCATGTACTATAATAGCATAAGAAGACACTCGAGTCTAGGATAGGGGGCCGGAAAGGAATTCAAAGGGAAGGGACGTCAAAAAGGCTTCACCCCCAAGCTGGAATGGACTACGATATCCAACCTCCGTATCACGCCTCTGTATCTAGAAATACAAGATACACAGAATCAGTATTTCTCCTATTACTCTCTGTACCCTCCCTTTCCACCCTGTCTCATAACCACACTCCACCATACACAACCCACAATCTCCTTACTTGTGAATGATACAGGAACTGCTTTCGGAGGTTTCTGCAGCAAGGAGAGGGGAACTCCAAAGTGGATGGGAGGTTCCAATTCCAGAAGGGGTTTATGACAGGGGATCTGCTCTCGGGAATCAAGGACGCTAATCAGGGATTCTAGGGGGAAAAAGCCAAGTTCATAGGCATAAAAAACCCCCAAACTACTGTCCATAAGCGTCTTTCCGTACACCAATAGGTAAAAGTCTCCAACAACAACGTTTCACTCTTCCGGGATCGGCAGCGTCTGCAGCTCTGTCCAGCGCGGCAGAAAACGCCCAAGCGGCACACAAAGAGGCGGATTGCCTACACAAAATGCGGAAACAGAGGATGCTGCTTCCGTGTAGATACCGAAGGCACCGGTAAGAGTTTCATCTAGCGCGAACACACGCCACTGCTTCAGCTTGTTTGCCGAGTGAACCGGAGCCCCGGTTTACCTCGGCTTGACAGACAAAAGCCAGAAATCCACGAGCTCAATGGAGCCAGGAAACAAACAAGAAAAAATGAAATTAAGGCTAAATAACGGAAAACGGGGAGGGAGGGGGGGAGGACTAGAAAATGAAGCTTTTCAAAAAACGGGATACAATCAACCAGGGAACACGAGCCCGTGAACCCCAGACAAAGCTAAGCTCCGGAACAACAACCCAGCACCTGGAACCCAAAAGTAAAGATACCAAGCACTGACTCAAAGGAGGGCGGGGCTTATATTCCCCCAGTGCTGATCATGTGATGGTGGAGCATGGCCATGGAGGACAGACTGGCCCTGGTTCCTAACACTTGCATGGGCAGGTAAGCAACCTAGAGTCGAGTGGAGCATTTTAATCCATCCGTATGTGGCAGGGGGCCTCAACGCCCCGGATATGGAACTCTACTACCATGCTGCGCAGAGCGCCCATGCCTACCACTGGATACATAGACCACTGAATGTCCCACACGTGCGCATTGAGACGATCGTCGCTGACCCGACCCCGCTGCCTGCTCTATTGGCGAGACCTCGGGATCGCCGTACGGGTTTTCTAGACTCCTTGACTTCTGTTACGCACGCTTGGCATTACATGATGGACGCCCAGGCGTGTTCTCTGTTATATGCTCCGAAGGTGGCAGTAGAGTGGTGTTCCTGGCTTGGCCGTGTAGGGAAAAGGAGTGTTATCGGCGATGCATCTGTTGAACATTCAAAGCATGGGAGATCTGTTTGTGGGGGGTACGGCGCGTACATAGGAGAAGATTGTGCCTGGCGACACACCGTTTCCGATGTTGGCACGCTTTCAGTTCCATTGGGTGAGACATGCACTAAGGGACCTACTGGGGGATGATATGGAGGAGCCCCCGACGGTCACGGCATATGACTATGTGGTCAACGCTAAGTCCCCCATTAAAATAATAACTAACTTATACCGCATCACCATCTCTGAGAGAACAACGAAATATGCAAAGCCGAGACTGGCGTGGCAATTTGATTTGCAAATTGAGCTTGGGAGGGGATGTGGCAGTATTGCTGCACCAGCACCAGAAAAATATCCCTGAATGGGCGACACAGGCTCCTACACTTTAAGTTCTTGAACAGAACCTATTATACCCCAGAGAGACTATTCCGATATAAGATCAGAGACTCCCCAAATTGCGAGAGGTGCAATGAGCAGGTCGCTGATTTTTTACATGTTGCCTGGTCCTGTCCTACAGTCCTGTCCTTCTGGCACGCGGTATACGGGGAGATCAACAGAGTCGTGCAGTTGGCATTGGTTCCGGATCCACTATTAGCCATACTGGGCTATTCGAAGCCCCTGCGTCCCGCGCATAGGCACCTAATTGACATGTCTTTCCTTATAGCTAAATGGTGCATTGCGCTCGCTTGGATGAGAGGCCCCCCCACTCTCAGGTCCTGGACGAGGGAACTGACATACTGCTGCACACAATCTGAGCTTTACACTGACTTGATGCCTCCGCGCAACAGACCCAAGAATTTCTGGTCCTTGATGTTAGATGACGCGCTGACACGTGACGAGACGACTAGGGGTGATAAGGCTGCAGAGACTGACATGGATGGTAGTGTGGAGTTGCCGATCGAATTACAGGGCACTACGACTGAGCAGCACTCTAAGTGAGGTGCCTGGGTTGTGTGGTGATACTGATATTGTGTTTCGGGTGAGACGGTGCTCTTCCGTTTTCAGGATGGCCCACCTCTTATTACAATTGCCGGGGTGTTGGAAATTGGATGTTTCTGGGTGCTATGCCAGGTTTTTGTCCCTCTATGTCACCCTGATTTATGTTTGATGTGCACCTAGTAATGTCGCTGTGTTTTCCTTGTCTATTAATTGCAGTCAGAGAATATTGCCAATGCTTATGATGCCTTTTCTTTGGTTTGTTTTTGTCTTTCTTTTGAAATGCCAATAAAATCAATATTAATAAAAAAAATATGTTATCGCCTATCTTGATAATATGCCCCAAAGTCCCTAGTCTGTTTATATAGTCCTGGTCACCAATAGAGTTGCGGCAATAGTCAAATTGTACCTGCTTCCCCTGCTTGTGCAGATGCTAGACTCTCATGTGCTGCCAGGATTAAACCAATCCTGCAGTTTGAGTTTAGCATTACTCAATCCCCACTTCAGGAATACGAGTAAACGGTATGTAATGCACATTTAAAAGTTAGGAGCACTTTGCTAGAAAGCCTTTCGGCAGGTGGGTGTCATTATGTACAGCATTGTCAGACACCATGATGTCTCTATCCACCCTCGTACTTGAACAAGTAATCGCATCAACAGCAGAAGTTTACACTGTTGCTTTAGCGGCTTCATAAGCCATGGAATTCCCTGCAATTTATGCATCTCAGCATTGGTGCATAAATGTGATTTATATACAATTGGTACAGTGTCACATTCATTGAATGTAACATAGGTGTACTCTGATGACCCTGCGTTTCGTCTGATCACCAGTTTGTGGTGTTTACATTTGTGTGTAGGTGGTTTGAAGCTAACATGTCAGCTTGAACTGAACATACATTTGTGTGTGATTTGTGTGTGTTCAGTTATTTGAAAAATCGAGATGTATCAAGTTGTAGAATGGTTCAACCTGTTCTGTGCTTTCTAGAATACCAGCATTTAGGAATACCAATATTGATGGAAGTTTTTTCAATGAGTTTGGTGGTTGTAGGAGTGGACATTTCTCTAAGAAATGTGTCTCAAGGATTTTGCCTTCACTTGTATTAAATGTGTAGCCCATGCAAGAAAATCCCTGAACTATGCAATCTACCATTGTTAAATGTGTAGAAAGGTCATCATCTTTCAAATATATGTTGTTGACATAGTACAATGGCCGGTCGTTAAATGCCTTCAGACGTTCTGTGACCCAAGATGAAAACAACCCTGGACTGTTCTTATACCCCTGGGGCAACTGACAGAACTGCTTACGAGAACCCAGCATTGTAAATGTGTTCAAATGCTAGCTTTCAGGTGCTAAGTTTTGGCAGAAAAATCCATTAGAGATATATATGTTGTTTTGTATTTTCTCTGCACTCTATTGATCATTAGTGTCATGCTATATGCGTTCTGTACAGCAAATGTGCATGCAGCTGGGTTCAGGTGTTGGTAATCTAATAGTAGTCTATAAGAATGGTCTGATTTCATTACACAAAGAATATTTCATAGGAGAGGTGCAACTTTCTATTACACCTTGGTATTCAAGTTGTTTGTGAAACTCTCTAACTTGTTTCTTAGCCTCATTTTAATAAGGTAATGTCTTTGAGGTTGAGGTCGACCTCATTCGTTTTACATGATAAGGCAAACCATCATCCCACCCCACATCGCTGTGGTAAAGTGCTGGAGCTAACGCTCACTCCTTGGCATATGAATGTGTAACTGATTCCAGAACAAGGTCACAAAAAGCAGGTATAATTCACAATTCTCCTCTTGGCAGAGCATCACAAATTCAGGAGGCCAATCCTTTTCAGCTAAGAGAATATCGTAGCCGAATGATAAATGCTCCAGAAAGAGATCATCAATGTATCTTGATACATACCCTCCAATTGTAGTTGTATCTTGTATAAACGATGCTTGACGCTCACCCTTGCATCTGGTGTTTCCACATGGATTTAGTCACTCAACCATACTGTCATCAGACAATCCATTAGGTTCCAGCAAACTTTCTTGACTTCTGCCGCACTGTCCAGCTTGGTCAGAGCCCATTCCATGCTCAGAAGCAGTGTCCTCATTATCTGCTGAGTTATTGACTTTAAATCCAGCTACCTTCTACTATTTGGAGTGAGGTTTTGACTGTTTAGCTTTTTCTTTCTTTTTTATTATGTAGTCAGATGGGTGTTGTGAGTCCTTCTTTGGTTGCATGTACTCCTCTCATCTGTGCTCTAACCATCCAGCTCTTTCTGATAATTTTTCAGATGACTCCTGAAAGGAACAATATGAACGTGGACAAGTATCCTTATACCTGTCAGGCATACTGATATTATCATCGTTACCCAAATTATAGCACTTTTTAGTGGCCTCATGTTGGGGAGATCCTCCCTGCGACTTAGTTTTTTCTTTTTTTTCTTATTAATTCACTTCTTAGTTGAAGATTCGGGAACTTGCTCCGAGTTATAACAATAGTTAATCCGGTTATCAATGATTTCATCAATTCCTCCCTTCTTACTGCGGAAGTTCCCACTGATTGGAAAATTGTTGCTGTAAAACCCCTTCAAAAAAGCAATTGACAGACCCCACCACTCTCTCCAACCTTCGGCCCATTTCTTCGTTTCACCAGCCAATTGACCACCTTCCTAGAAGAGGTCAAAATTCTGCATCCACGTCAGTCGAGATTTCAACCTTATCATTCCACAGAATCCTCACTGCTAGAAATTACAGAGACCTTCAAATTTGCTTTGGACACTGGGAAAAATGCTGTACTGATTTTATTAGATCTATCAGCTGCATTGATACCATCTCCCATGACATTTTAGTGCATCGTCCGAAGACTTGCAGCATTTCCCACCTAGCCTTGGCCTGGCTAAAGTCTTTCATTACCAATCATAGTCAAATGGTTACTCTTCATCTCTATCAGTCAACTGAAAAACCACTGAAATCTGCCATCCCGCAGGGATCCACCCTCAGCCCAGTTGTGTTCAATATATATATGGTCCTCTTTAGAGAACTGATATCTTCCTTCAAATTTGAAACCACCTCATATGCTGATGATACTCAGTTGATCCTAGTGATTGACAAGAATTCCACCATTGCAGAAGAGCAGTTTCAATTATGTCTTACAGAAGTCTTTCGCTGGATGCAATTTGATCATCCTAAATCTAACACTGAAAAAACTGAGATCATGCTACTAGGAAAGGCCGATCCTTTTACCCCTAATTGTTGGGGATTTATGGTGGCATAAAGATATCCCACTGGACACAGTGGAGTGGTAAAGATTCTAAGAGCAAAATTTGATACATCATTTTCCTTTCACCCACAAGCTCTAGCGGTGACTGGGAAGAGTTTCCAGTTGATTAAAACCTTTAAAAAGTTATTTACCTTGATACTGTACACAGCAAGAAAAACAGTGACCATAGCTCTCATCACCTCGAGACTGGACTACTGCAATAGCCTTTAGGCAGGGACCAATAAGACAATTCGAATAAACTGCAGACAGTACAACATGCTGGTGTTAAAGCTATCTCACCGATCTTCTGCTTCAGCAGCCCTCAAGACACTACATTAGCTGCAAACTCATTGAAGGGGTATTAATTAAGATCTTGCTTATCACTTTCAGAGCGACCATAGCATCAGGTCCCAAATACTTCGCAGCCAGGTTCACTCCTACATCACTTCCCACCTGCTTAGATAAGATCTTCATCAGCAAACCTTATAAAACCTCTTCCTTTTAGTTGGAAAACAAAAGGTGGAAACTTTAGCTGTCCTCAGGGCAAAAGCCTGGAACCTGCTTCCTGGCCATCTCAGTCTCTCACACTCAGAATCTGCCTTTAGGAAATTGCTGTAAACTGGGATCTTTGTAGCCTGAAGTAACTCCTAGTGCCTCTCGCTTATATGATGCCCGCTTTGGTCCACATCAGCCTTTGAGTATTTTCTTCCCTTCCATCTAGCCTGAAGATGCTCCTTTGGAGCTATTGTTGTGCTTCATAAATATAAACATTTATACTCAGCTGAAAGACGTCTCCTTTTAATAGGGGAGTCGGGGTCTTTGGGTACACAAAAGAAAACTACTCAGGCTATCCATTAAATAAGAACCTACGCTAAAACATTGGTGGGGCCATCTCACACGGCTTGTACCTTTCCGTGCACACCATCAGGTTATGTTGACCTGTAGTCCCACAGTGCACCATCCCCACCGTTAACCCTACAGGGTGGCAAGCATGTGTGCAACCTCAGAACATGACAACCCTGATCCCTAAGGAAATCATGCATACCCAAATAAATACACAAGAAATACTCAGCAAGGTGTTTCAATATTTATTGAAGCATGGTGATTCTTGTATAAAATATGTGTGCTGCCAGAATTGGTAGAATGAAACACATTAGTGTAATTTGCATTATGTAAACAATAAAAAGGATGGACAACTCCATCATTGTGCTAAGACAGTGAATATATGCAGGAACAATCACAGCTTAGATTGATCATGTTACTAAACTGAACACTACAGTTACTTTGTGCCGGTTACGTACCATGGCGAAACCTTAATGTCACTAGCTTGTTTTTACCATACAATCTCACAAAACAGTAAACCATCATGGCAAGAAAATATGTGACATACTCTATGTAACAAATTGAGAAGTTGAAGAAAATATAATTTACTGTTGCAGAAATACCTTCTGCTGATTGGATAATCCACAGATTTATCTCTCTCCCAATTTCGACATCTCACTCCCACCACTGTTTGGAACACCATCAAGTACGCAGAATGAAGCTCTAGGAGAAGGTTGTGTGCATGGTCCATGGATTTTACCTTTTAGATATCAATTATAGGGCATTCCTTGGTGTATTAGGAAGTTTTTCACTTCATAGTGCATGTAATGTGTTCATGGCAAATTTGTTGTGCTATCTGAAGGCATCTCTAGCTGCAGTAGGCATGGGTGGAGCTGGTGGAGTTTTGCTCTATGGAATTCCATGGAGTTGCTGAAAATCTCAGCCAAATTCCGTGAGCTGGTGCAGTATAGTAATCAGCCACCCCTAGGCTGATAAAGGGTATCTTTTTGCATGATTCAATTGTACAATGTAGGTACACATTTTAAACAGAAGGCTGTGCCCTTGCATCCTCCAATTTTACCTTTGCTTCCCTCATCTCACCTGTTCCCTCTCTGGGCCTTCACATCGTCTCTGTCTCCAGTCTCCACATCGGTCGGTCCAGTTCAGCTCGCTGCAGCCACGGAGACAGCTTGTTTACTGACATCACTTCTGAAGGCACAGAAACTGACTGGTGCCTACATGAAAATTGAAAGAGAGAAAGGACTTGCCATTCCTACTCCTACTCATGCCTGTATTCACCCCTGCCCCACCTTAGTAAGCAGCATTTCAGGAAATATATTCAAGGTGCTTTGAAAGCTTCACCTGTCCGTTCTCTATTTCCATGATACTGACTCCACTATGATGGCAATCTCCTGAGTCTGCTTTCCATGTCCATGCCCATGGTTCTTGGAGCTGAAGGGAGATTTAGAGAAGCAGGAAATGATTCTGAGCTCAAGATCAGCATGAGCATTGGGAAGGGTGACAGGTACTCTGCCCCCTAAAGTTAGATAGGATTGGTAGTGGTACTAATGCATGGTTCCCTCTAGCTTGGGACTAAATTGCTACCCTTCTTAACTCAACAATATCCTCTCCAACTTGCAGCGGGGTGAGCCACTTATCTCTTCTGAATCTGCATGGAGAGGGTCTATTTAGGTGGCGGGTGGGAGTTGGAGCTGGTTCTCAAGTGACAGAGGTAAGTAGCAGCCTCTGAGCACCAAATTAGGGGTGAGTGAGACTGAACGCGCCAGCACACTCCAGTCCACCAACAATTGAGGGATTTTTGCTGACCGTTGCACTCTAAAGTGGAGCGCATTATTAGCAAAACTCTGCAAAATCCAACAGTGGAAAAGAGTTTTCCTCCCATCCCTAAGTTTGAGTGATCTATTGGGCTTTCAGTTTACTCTCGAAGTGAATTATTTGATGTTAAACGATCAGAGCTACTGCCGCATGAAACTGGGCATCGCCTATCTGATGAGGGTTTCTGCAGTTGTGACCTGTTTCCACCTGTCCACTCAGTTAGGGAGGTTTCACTTTGGCCTTCAATAAAAGTTTTGAATGTGTACTTTTGTGTTCTGAGCAGACTGAAAGCCTCATTGTTCCAGAAGGATGTTACCATAACATCTACAAAGGAGACATTTGATCTTCAAGTTGCAGGGTCTTCTGCGATACAGTTGCTACTTTGCACTAATTTCCTGTAACATTTTAAGGAACTTGTGCGCAGCATTTTTTACTTACCAAGTCCTGCAGGAGTAGCACAAGTTTTTAAGAATATTGGTTCTGGCTTGGTTAGTGCCTTCCAGACATTATTTGAAGTTATTCGATCATTCATACTCTCTGTCCTAGGAAACATTTTTGGAGGGTTACTCAGGACTTTGCTTTTAGTGTTTCTGCTCTGCACTTGATGTCCCACCAAGAGGACAAATGAAACTGGCACTTCAACATGTTCTCTAGTGTTGGAAAGTAAACACGATACAATGTTTTGGCGCACCCTTGCTTCAGTCACTGAATGAACATTGGTTCTTGTCCTTTTTGGCCTGTGTTGCTATACTATGTGCAGCCCATATTGTGCTGTCTTCGGTGCACTTTTGAGTGCGCCCTGGACATATGCCTAGGAACGAAATTGGATTGGTCTCTGGACATTGACCTACTGATGAGCACACTTGCACTAATGGCTAACTTGTATTGTTGTCCCTTGCGATTGACAATGCTTCTGACCAGATTTTACGTGCCCTCCTGGGATGCTTCTGCTTCTAGTAATCCGGATCTTGGCTCGGCTTCTGCGGACCGTGCATGGCTGCACCTCCTCCAGCATCTGCTGAGGGGATAGATGGGAAGATGTTTGTTCCATGGTTCTCATTTGCTGAGTGCCTGTGGGAACATCATCTGTGGTTGCTGTTTTGTCTGCCTCTCGGAACACACAAACAATCTGGCAGTATTTAGTCAGGGGACTGTTCTAAATGTGGCTTTTATTTTATACTAAATTACTTTTCATATTTTAATCCAAATGTAAGCTTTTTTATGGATTATTAACTATTACTATGCTTTTATTAAAAGAGTGTGATGCTTTTTGTTAGATTTTTGTGTTTTTTTAATCCTTATTGACCCTTAAATTTTAGCATTTGTCTAGCGATAACTTTTTGTAGTCTCACGTCCAAGGAATGAATTTCACATGGTAAGGAACCCCACAGTTTACAAGCTGAAATTTTCTAGATTGCTTTCTCTTTCTACACAATGACTTTATTAGGTTGCTTTCTCTTTCTACAAAGTTACTTTTGACTTATATTTATGTGTGTGGCAATGCAGAATAACGTTCTCAAAATCATCAATGCTTTCATTTCTACTTCGTAGGCACACTATAATGACACCTTGAACATTCAGTACAAGAGATAAAGTTAAAAAAAAACTTTATTTAGTTATTTCCATATAGAAACAATGTACACATGAGTGAAACTGTCACAGGTCATACACAGATTGGCACGTAATCAAGGACGTATAAGTAAGTTATGCATATAGATACCAAAAGTCCTAGTAGATTGCGAGGTTTGTAAAAGATAGCCTGGGCGGTAAATTCCGTTCCGCTCGTGGAATTTGCGGAATTTGGGTAATTTCGCGTTCCGGGGAGAATACAAAATTGCTTAAAATTCTGCGTTCCGCGACTTGGCGACATTTTTTGCTTGTTCGCGATCTCAAAATGCGTGTTTACAAGATATTTCCCCCCAGGCCGCAAACAGCAATTGCGAACAGGAAAAAAGCATTGCGAACAAGCAATTCCGCTTGTTCACGGAATTTCTGCGTGTTCGCGGGGATTTTTTACCCGTTTTGCAGAGATTTGCGAAACGCGATTACACAAATTCCGCCCACCCCTAGTAAAAGAACTGAGAAATAAAGCCCCATAAACACGGCCAGTCCATCATGCCGAGGAGTACTTGGTCCGACCCATTTGTTGGTCATGACTCCTGGTAAATCATGGACCTAAATGCATTACCCTTGCAAAGAAAACCTCATGACCAAGACATGTGCTATATCTCAAATGAATGATCGAAACCTCTGCCTGGCTGGTCATCCCACCGCGGACGGGACGATACCCTGTTGAAGTTGCATGGGAGAGGGTTGTCGGTGTGACTCAATGTATGTCCTGAATGGACCCCAGATATCCTTGGGGCAAGAGGAGGATAGAGTGGTAGCGTATATTTCGCTATCTATGTTGCATGATGCTAAACTATCCATCCAACTCTGTGGCGTGGGGACTGACCTACAACCCCAATTAATTGCGATCTCTCTTTTGGCAAGCAGTAGACTGAGGCCTGCGTATTTCCTGACTTTTTTGGGAAAGTTAACCATATATCCAATAATGCAACCTCTGGTATGGGAACCAGGGGCAGATTAATCATTTCACCCAGTGTCTTATGGACTGCAACTGAATACGGCTGTAGGAGTAGACAGGTCCAGGAAAGGTTAGCCAAATCTGTGTGAGGTGGAATATATTTGCAGCAGTTGTTGGGTCTGGAGGGATCAAATCTGCGGGATTTGGCCTGGTAATATACATTCCGCGCAGGAATTTGAAGTGTAGAAATTTATGTCTACTATTGAGGGAAACATCGTTTGTGACCTCACAACATTTAGCGCATTGATCATCTGTGATTGAATGACCGAGGTCAGTTTCCCAGGCTCTACAAAGTACGTCGTCATTCACCGGGATAAGCTCTGAGCAAGCTTTATATAATTTAGAGAAGAGATGAACTCCTTGTTCACTGTCTATGATCAGGGACAGCGGAACAAATGATGTGGGTTCGAGTGGAAAACCAGGGATCGCAGGTGCAAGGCTTAGAGTATCTGAGTCAGTGTGAAGTGATCCATGAATGTAGCGTCAGGAAAGCGGTCATTATCTTGTATCAAAAAGGCCTGACTGTCAGGGTACAGATCACCTAATTTGGTAATATCAAATTTAGATAGTGTTCGGTGTACAACCTTTTCCCCAGATTGAACTGTGAATGGTGTTGTTCGAAGTCAGGTAATATAGCTGGTGCATCACAGTTTTTCTACACTTAGACTTTAATTAGTGCTAATTAAGTTTTAAACATTGTTAAATTATAACTTATATCAGACTACTGTTACAGTTAGTTATTCACTACAAAATGTATGCACATCTTTTTAAAAAATACTTTAAACAATGTAGGTTTCAGGGACATTGTAGTTAGAAATTAGTGTTAAAAACACCTTAGAAATTCACTGAAAAAACCATAGGTTTCAGGGGTGGTATAGTTAGCTGGACATTTCACATTTACAAAACCATAGAAATTCCACCAGTATAGTTAGTTCAGCTAACTATAACGCGTGCCCCCGCAATGCAATGCTCATGACATCACATATTACATCATTCATGGCATGGTCAGGGACATCACCGATGACATCACTGATGACATCTCAAATGACATCGCTGATGACATCAATGATGACATCATCCATGTGAAAAAATGTGGCACAAATCAGTCTTCTCCCCCTTAACTTCCAGCACCACACCTTGTGAGTATGAATTCCCTCTATAATGGTGTACAGACACAGTTAAATACTTGGACATCCACATCCATTTGGACACAGACTCGATTATACGCCTCAACTGTGTATGAGCTTTCAACTCCCTTGAAGAACAAATAGAGCGATGGCCTAGACTACCATTGTCCATCGCGGGTAGAGTGGTGATTCTTAAGATGGCGGTCCTTCCTAAGTTTTTATATCTTTTCAATAACATCCCAATACCCCTTCCTAATAATTTTTTCCTGATATTAAGGTCCCTCCTTATTAATATATTCTGGGTGGGCAAACAACCTTGGGCCTCATTTATGACTTTTTGCCGTAGGGAAGCGCAGCAGGCCTTCCTGCTGCGCTTCCCTACGGCAAAAGAAAAGGGCAGAAATGCACAGTATCTATAAGATACGGCGCATTCCTGTCCTTTTCCCCTGCGCCGGCGCACAATGGGCTGCCTGCGCCAGCGCAGGCACCCTTGCACAATGGTGCAAGGGTGCCTGCGTTGCGGGGAAGATTATTTTTGTACAGGAAGGGAAAGCTTTCTGTACAAAAATAATCACAAGAGGCTTTTCCTCTTTTTATGTGTGCTGTAGAATGCAGCACACATAGAAAAAGGAAATACGAGGAAAAATAAAGACATTTCTCCCTGTTGCGCCTCCCTTACGCCTCCCCTGGGGAGGCGTAAGCTTTTGGCACTGCTTCAGAGTTACGATTTCTCGTAAATCTGGGGCAGTGTCAAAAGGCCATGGTTGTGATGGGAACGCCCCCAGCAACACCCATTGCACGCCCCTTTAACACAGTACACTGCGTTAAAGGGACTGATATTTATCAGGCAGCAGTACGCCACAAAAACTGGCGTACTGCTGCCTGATAAATACCACGCAGGCTTCTGCGCCACGGAACTTCATGAAAAGTGAAGTTCCGATGGCGCAAGGGGCCTCATAAATGAGGCCCCTTGTGTTTAATGACAGATACTTACACTTCCTTACTAGACAGGAGGATACAGAGTTCCAGATCTCCATCTATACTACCTTGTAGGCCAATGCAGTTATGCTCATGCTTGGTACCTTCCTGATGACTGAATCCCATTTCTTCGCCCAGAATCTGACTTAGTCCTGCCTGTGAAACTAAACACGGTGTTGCCATGGTATATTCCACTTACATTCCACTCCCCAATCCCCGGTGGTTACCAATTACTGGGGAAAAAAACTCTCTAAATTTGATATTACCAAATTAGGTGACCTATACCCTGGAAAACCAGGGATTGCAGCGTCCAAGGCTAACCGTATCTGAGTGAGTGTGAAGTAATCCATGAATGTAGCGTCAGGAAAGCGGTCATCATCTTGTATCAAAAAGGCGTGAGCACTCCGGCGGCACGTTAGCTCATTTATGTCAATAAAACATAAATGGGCCAATTTTGTTTAATGTTCCCAACACCCCGAGCACCAGGAAACCTCTCTGGCGGTAGCTGTATGTCTTACAAATCCTGGCATTTTTTTAATTTAAAACCATAATGACGACAAATATTAGCATGTATTTTATTTTTCTTCTATTCTGAATGAATTTTTAAAAATGTTTTCCATTTAGAATTATGGTAATTAATGCATGTCTTTACACACGATAAAACAAAATGACACGGTTTGCCGGGTAACAGTTTTTAAGCTCTCCAACGTTATAGATAAACGTGTGAAGATCGAAATCAAACCTTTACGGCTTCACATTTTCTAACTTTTCCCAACACGTCCACAAGTTACAGAGTGAAAACGTGAGCATGTCTCCACTGTAAAATGTGACATCTAAATGGGCGGAGCCCGATGTTCCAAAAAGTATATAAACGACACACGTTGATTGATTAGCTTTGTTTGTGCTAGTTATTTATGCGTGTCTCTTCTGTGATGCAGGTTCTGTTTTCTAGCGTTGGATTCTTCTTTTGCGACAACAAAAGATATTATGGAGTTGTAAGTTGTTTGATTTTGGAATAGTAGATCTTTATAACCAGTGGTGGCTAGATACATTTGAAAGTGGTGGGGCGTAAACTTTCTGTCGAATTGCACCGTGACAAGCAAGCGCAGTGAGTGAGCCCAAACATCTTAAGGGGGGAACTTGTGAAAAAAGATTAGGTAAATGGGGCATTTTCAAACATATTTGAGAAGCAAGAAGGTTAACAAAGCAATTGTGAAAGTGCAGTTATTACATTATTCAAGGGATGTCATATAACAACAACATGTAGATATAAATGTTTTTGAAGCTAGGCCCTGCCAGTGCCATGCACCTCTGAGCAATATACACTAATGGCAGGTGTGCTTGTGAAGTTCACTCACTAAGCCCTCACATGCACTCTGTGACCCATACACTGTCAGCCAGGGGACACACCACAAAGACATGGTGTGAGCTTCCACAGTGAGCTCACGACACGGCATACTAACCTGCACGAATGGAATCTTGTCCTTGAAGATCATATGGCATCTTTGTTGATGAACGTTTTCAGGTCACATATCCCCAGAAAGGCAAGCCTCCCCCCCTACTCTGAGAAAAAAATGTGGCCTTGAATGTCAAAACACCTACCAAACTCACCTATCACACCTACAGCGTGGACAAGATGACAGTCCAGCAAAACCATTTAATGCACCTCTACACACTGACAAATGCGCTTTTCCATGTGTTTTTGCTAGGTCACTGATAGACAGGGTACATATACAGTAAATGTCTTTTGATAGAAAATATAACGTTTCGCTAGAAAGTGCAGATATTAAAACAAAAAGAGCCATCACTGCTAACTTCTATAGAGGGAGCAGTGCAGCGTGCCAGCTTCTTGGGTACCACTGGGAGGAGATCAGTAGGAGATCTTTTCAATGTCAACAACAGCTCAAGACACCCTTTCATTCCCCGAGGGTAACACCACCATTTGAGGTGGCAAGTAGGTCCTGCTTAAAATATACAAACACTGCCAATATTTGACCCATTTTATATTATATGCTCTGAGATTGAATGTTTTCATTTGATCCCAAATCACCAAAATGATAGCTGATTAACGTTTTAGTACAGCGCTAACGATCACAGCACAATGGAAGCAGACATTCATAAAAATACAAGATGCATACTGGCGATTGCAGTTGAATTCTACTTGAGCCTTCAACTGAAGCACACATCAAGTTTAAAAATCCAAGTTAATAAAAATGTGTTTTACCTTGTTCTTGTAAAATCCCATTTGACATTTTTTGTCACCAGAAGTAACAACAGCCTTCCGTTGTTTTCGGAACATAAACGAAAGCCAGGAACGCGACACACTGAGCTCTCACTTGTACCCCAGGGAAGAGCCATTTACGGTCTCTCCCACTCCATGGGACAGGCTCTCAGTCCGATGCTGCAGAGTACTGAGAGAGCGCAATTTGAACGAAAAGTATACAGTAGCCATATTTAGACGTATATGTTATAAACGTGGGAATGAAACGCATATCGTAATGTAAAGTTGGCGATTATAGTATAAAGGCCAATGAAAGTGATAACATGGTAAAGGAAATGTAAATGTATTCACACGTTAAAATACATTAGACTTAGAAGACCCGTATACCTGAAGGGTAAATGTATAGAAATGTGTAGAAATATGTATGAAATATAGAACATGCACAGTAGAGTTCGTGTACGTGTATAACTTTAATTGTGTAACTTTGCATTGGAGAAGCGGCAAGAGAAATGTAACATGGAAAGGTGTAAACGTGGAGAAACGTGAATAAATGTATAAGAGAACTTATGTAAAGATGTAACCAAGGAAAATGCATAAGTTATATTCTATGTAGTCGTACTCTATGTACTTCATGTATTAGATGTAGAATGTTTAAGTATAACTAAGGCTTTTGCTGAAATACGAATATATAAATGTATGCCAAAGGTTATACTGTGTAGAAGGTTCTGTAGGAATGCTAGAAGAGTTTAGGTCATTTGTGTATGCAACCTAACTGGTCAAGAGTTCGAAGGAGCATAGTCACATGAATGTAATTTAGAGTGTTTGTAAAGGTCGTAAATAGCTTGATGTGGACGTGAGAGCCGAGAAGTCTAGCACTTGTTAGATTTAAGGTGACAATGCCGGACGGAGCTTATTGCTCGAACGTGAGGAGAGACACTTTTAGGTGGACTATGTTTTGACAAGACCATTCACAGGACCTAGCAGGGTCAAGTTAAGAGACTTAAAGTTAAGGCCTTGTCTAAGTTTCTATGTTACATGATCTGAAAGAATCGATAAATGTCGACGATGAAATGATGAAGATGACATCCAAAGGAGAAGGGTCAACTTAACGGACGACGCGAAGAGTGGACCAATGGAAGAAGCAGGAAGTTGACATCATCGGGGAAAGTCCGTGGTGGGCGTCAAGGGGCGTTCCACCCACACGGTGATTGTGTATTTTAGGGACAGCACCCCGGGGAGGAGAGAGCAATCAGGGAAGAGCAATGTGAGGAGGTAGCAATTGGGAGATTAGGAACAGCGAGACGAATTGCTCAGAGCAAGGGCGAAAGGTAGATGCCTTGAGCAGATGCGCTGAGACATCAGAAGCGCAAGAGAGCAGTAGGCCGAGGACCCTTAGAGAGCGGATGGGTAGGCAGATAGGGTACTGCTTCTGAAACTTAAGATTTCCTTTAGAGGCTAAGAGAGTTTGAACTCCTTTGAGAGTCAAACTGCTGACACCTTTTTAGGGAAGAAAACTTGCGAAGTAGGTTTGTCACATAGCATAGAGTAGGGACAGTTTTAACTCGATTATTGTTTTATCTTACTGCAGATGACGCAGAAGGAACCACTTCACACCGAAGCTTAAGCGGCTGATATTGAAATTGATTTTGTATTTTGTATTCGTTTGAGATTTTATCCTGATTGGATTGTATCGTATTCAAATTAATCTTTATATAAACTCTTGAAACTTCATCAGTTGTAAGTGGTTCTTCAGAGTGGCGTCAGTTAATGGGGTTTGTCTAACCAATGCGGGGGTGGTCCTTTCCTCAATGACAGATATAAGCGGTCCAAACAGATGAATGAGATTCTTTATTAAATTTATCATAATCATAAATTGATATCAAAATCTCGTTCCTCGCAGTTGGTAGCAGAGGATGGTTATCTTCTTGAGGAAGACGACCTAGGCCAGGTTAGTTTACCCCAAGGTCCCTAGTCATCGTCGACCAGAAGAAGAATTCCAGCCGAAGACGGTGCTGACGGTGCGTCGAGAGAAAAGCAGCAGAGTCGGTCGAGAGTGAGTATAAGGGTCATGCGTTGTAAGATTGCGGTGTTTTATGTTGTTCCTGTGTTGTAATGTCAAGCGGAGTTGAATGCCTGTAGTGTGATTGAGGGAAAGTTGTGAGCGCGCGCAACTGGATGAAATCTTAGGTCCAGAGGACTTAAGTGGTTCGGGTGTATCGAACACTCAGAGTAATTTGTCTACCATTGAAAGGGGGTCATGAGGTACCATTGATTTCCCCGACAGACCGATGATAGGGGGAGCGTATGTGTGAGTGAATGAGTAGCGGACGCTGGTCGTACGTTTACTGCGTGTAAGTAACCTATCAGTTGAGGCAAGTGTCCGACCGTAAGAGGAAAAACGCTGTGCCAGTTGAGGTGACAATTACAGTAGACTGTGGCCGTACAGTCAGAGAAAAGTGATCGCTTGGACGGAAGTAATCATTTTTCAATGTATGAATGAAAACGCATATGAGATCGTGAGACGAGTCGAGAAGCGAGGGAAGCTGCTGAAGAAGAGACAAGTGACGTCAGTGTAGAACCGTGCTGGGATAGGCTGATTAGCGAGAGTCGCACAGGGATTGGTGGTTGTTATTAAGACGCAATTAGGTAAGACATATCATACGTTAACAAAATGAAGTGTTTTAAGGGTTTAGGGAAAATCTTTAAAAAGAAAAGGAGGAATTTATATGCCGGAGAAGAAGCTCCACCAGAAGGCACACCAGCATATCACATGGCAGTAAATGTAGGCTTACATTCCATACTGTGGATTTCCGAGTGGCATAGGTTAACTGAAGGGCAAAAAGAACTAGCGTTTCCAAGATTTGGAACGTTTAAATTAGAAGTGTTGAACCAACTGAAGGCGACAATGCTTTCAGTGAGACCTCTACCGAGGCCAACACAATTTGAAGCTCTTGGTGTGTGGTTTAGAACAGCACACGAAAGAGGCGTAAAGAGGCGACAAGATAGAGTGAGAAGATCGGTAAAAGCAGTGCAGGATGCTAAATGGGACGAAGAAGCTAAGAAATGGAGGGTGCAGAAGGTAGAAGCGGACAAACTGTTCACCATGATAGAGGCTACGGGAGAAAGGAAACCTCTAGAACAGGAAGATGAGGAAAGTGAGTCGGAGGAGGATCTAATAGACAGGTTGTTAACAGACAGACCACCTCCATATAGCGGTGAACTTGCAAGTCCCATATTACCGCAAGTGGACGGAACTAGGTGGGGAGAGTATAAGTCGATCCCGGTATCAGAGTGGGACGCTACTAAGACCGTAGAAATACCCCAAGTTAGTCCCGAACAGAGAGTAGTGGGAAGATTTGTGGTCCAGAACGTGCCAGAGACGCAATGCGCTAGGTCGTATCAATTGCCGGACGCCTTGCAGGTTCCGGTTACCATAGGCCCTATTGTGTCAATTTACAACCCGGAAGGGGTCCAGCAGGAGGAACAGGCACGATGGGATAATGAAAGAGCAGAAGAGGAGAATAGGAATGCTACAATGAATTCCCACAGGCAGATACGAGCACCAATAAGTCGGAGTACCCCATTAGATTCTGCAACAGGTCCCAGAGTAGAACAGGGAGATCGAAGAGGGCCAATGGATTTGAGGGGTCCTAAACCAAAAACTCATAAGGAATTAAGAGAATACTTGAGAGAATGGGACGCTGCCGAAGAAGCTCGGAATAAAGGTTTAGAAACGGGATCCGAGTGGAGAGAGCAGGATAACAGGATTCTCTCTCATTGTGGAGCTGGCGAAAGCAGCCCCGAGTGGGAGGGAGGAAGCCAAGAGAGCAGAAGAGATACTTGTCCTACCAATAACAGCAATAGGCTGATGTGTGAAGACAGAAGTGCAGGGTGTGGCGGAGTGCCTCGTGTCACCTTTAGTGAAGGGGAACATAGGACACAGGAGTACCGGAATACCTTCAGGTGCACACACCATGCCCAAGGTGAGCATGCGAGACATTGGAGTCACGGAAATATGGGGAGCCGCGAAGGGTCTCGACATACATCCGGGGATAGTGGTCGGAGTAACGAAAACATAGGGAGTCGCGAAACGTCTCGCCATTCTTCCGGTGATCGCGAAAGAGATCACGGAAACATGGAGGCTCGTGACGGACCCTATCGTTTATTAAGCGACACCAGACAGCAGGCAAGTTATAATGGGTTAGAACAGAACAGTGGATCCTATCTCACATCTGGAGAAACCGAGTCGAAAAATCGGAACGTAGGGTTGGGGGAAGGAGCCTTATTTCACCACACCCCACGGGACGATGGAAAGGCTTGGGATCTGGAAGGGTGGGAACAAAGAGATGGAAGGAAGACTCCTCACAACTCACCTGTGTTCAGGCGTAGGGCGCATAGTGGAGGTGAGAGAGAGATGAGGGAGGAACCTAGAACTGAAATGTTGAAAGCTGAGATAAAAGCGAAACGGCTTGATGTGATGAGTTTGAAGGCAGATCTGGATGAATTGATTGATGGCACTGTGCAACTAGAGAGATTAAACTCATATACACCAGATGAGATATTGTTTCTATCCAAAGATATCACTCGAAGAGCGAGGTCAGTTCATGAGAACTTATCTAATTTAGCAAACAGGTACATGGTAGACCTGTCACGAACTAAGGCTTTACAGAGTAACCACAGGCTGACTTGCACAGATCAGGATTTGGATGATCGCAGAACGATCGCGCTGAAAGTACACATAAGGGAATTGATAGTAAGCATCAGAATATGGAGAGATCTAGATAGATGGGAGGAAAGATGGTCCAGAAAGGGCTCTGTTAGACGGAGTATACTTGAGGGCTCCCAGGACACAGACTTGATGCGAATGGAAGCCTTCCCTTTGCGAGAGGTCGCGAATGGAAGCTACGTCCATGTGCCCTGGACTAGGGGGGATTTGGCGGCATTCACCAATTCCTTCCCAAAGCTTAGAGATAATCCTGTCGAATGGTATAAGCAGGTAGAAAGATTTGTGAAGATCTCAAAGGTACTGTGGGTCGATTTGAATACACTATTCGACATCGTAGTACCCGGAGATTTGTGGACAGCGTGCAAGCTCAGTGTTGACTGGCCCACTTGTGAGCCAACGAGAGAGGCCAGGACGAATGGTCCATCTCATAGAGTCATGGAAAAGTACGAGAGGGTAATAGCGTGGTTAAAAGAGAAAGTGCCGGTTCAAGACATAGACTGGGTAAAGATAGATCGAACTACTCAGGAGCCGAAGGAGACAGTGCATGAGTTTTACGAGCGATTGCTGAAAGCATTCAAGCAGTACAGCGGGTTAGATGTGATGGATCCCAAAGACATAGGACAATTTGTTTCAAAGTTTGTTTTAGGATTAAGACCAGAAATATGCCTAATGATCCAACAGCATCTGATCTGTTGGCAGAACAAACCTTTAGACGAGATTTTGAGGTATGCAAGGTACTGTAGTGACGAGATAGACTCGAAGGCGAAGAAGCTTAAAGAGAAGTTAATGCTAGTGCAAATGCAAGCTGCTGGAAAGGATAAACCGCGGCAGCAGGGAACAGGAACGCAGGCAAAGAAGCAGAATAATCAGAGCAGAGACGAGGAAGAAAGACCGAGACCGAGAATGGATATCGCGACACTGAAAAAGACGACGAGATGCCATCAGTGTAATGAGGTGGGACACTGGCGACGCGAGTGTCCTTACAATGTTGAGTCAGGGGAATTAGAGCAGGAGGAGGAAGAGGTACAGAACAACGTGGTTAAGGGAGCCACAGTCCCGAAGGGCAAGTTTGTCAAGGGGGGGACTCAGACTCCTCGAGCCCCGTTTCCTCAACCACCTCGCATCACGAACGGAGGAAAAACCTACAGACAGATGCCATTGTTTGTAGGAGGAGAGGAATGTTACTACGTTGATCCTCTTACAGGGCAGCGGGCGAGTAGAGAGGAAGACTGTACTCTAGGAGCCGCCTTGGAAGTAGATCAGAGAGGACCATACGTAGAAGCGGAGATAGCGGGATGTCCTACAACCTTTTTGGTGGATACAGGGGCCACTCGATCCACGTTGAGATCTGCAGTAGTCCCGGGTCTACCAATATCAGGAGAAATGGTTCAGGTGGTAGGAGTTGCAAACAAAAGAATGACAAATCCCTTGACCGAACCAGTGTCAGTGAGAATAGGGAATTACAGTGACGAACACCAGTTCGTGATCTGCGATTCTAGTCCTGTGTGCTTATTAGGGAGAGATTTGCTGTGCAAACTGAATTGCACGATACATTGCACACCTGAGGGAGTAGAAGTGCAGACCAATGATGAGGACGCTGATTTTAAAGTTGTAAACTCAAGGGAATGTGTGGAACTTTATCCTACCTTAACAGTGGAGGAGCTTCCACAAGACTTGAGAGAGAAAGTCTCAGCTGAGGTATGGGATTTTACTGGGGAAGAAATAGGATTGATTAAGGGAGTGGAACCGGTAAAAATCTTGGTTAGACCCCATGCTGAGTATCCAAGAACACCACAGTATAAGCTAACGCCAGAGACGATTGCAGGGATTAAGCCTGTGATCGAATCCATGATTAAGCAGGGAATACTGAAGGAGATCGTGGGCAGTCCGTGTAACTCCCCGATCATGGGTTTGCAGAAACCTAGTGGAAAATACAGAATAGTGCAGGATCTTCGGAAGATTAATAACATTGTTGTTTCATGTTGTCCAGTGGTACCGAATCCATCAGTGATATTGTTTCAGATACCGTTCCAAGCTGAATGGTTCACAGTGATAGATTTGTGCCAGGCTTTCTTTTCGATACCGTTAGATGAGGAGAGCCAATATCTTTTCGCTTTCAAACTGGAAGATCGCGTCCTAACATGGTGTCGTATCCCTCAGGGGTATACAGAGAGTCCATCGATCTTTAACCAGTTATTGAAACGAAATCTCGAGAGTCTAGTACTGCCCAAGAATTCAGTTCTAGTTCAGTACATAGACGACCTCCTTGTTGCGTCAGAAACTGAGGAAGCTTGCAAGGAAGACACCATCACCTTGTTAAATCACTTGGCTGAAAACGGACACAAGGTGTCTCCAAGTAAATTGCAATATTGTAAGACTGAGGTGCAGTACTTGGGCCATAGGATCGAAAAAGGAAAGCGGAAGGTGTCTCCAGATAGAATAGAGGCGATTATGAAAATGAACGCGCCTACGACACAAAGAGAAGTCAGGATGTTCCTAGGCATGGTCGGTTATTGTCGACAGTGGATAGCAAACTTTTCGCTGAAGGCAAAACCGTTATTACAGCTGACGCACAAAGGAGTAAGTGATCCGGTACCATGGGACAAAGATTGTTTGTTGGCGTTTTTGCAGCTGAGGGAGGACTTATGTCGTGCCCCGGCTTTAGGGATGCCAGATTATAAGAAGCCTTTTTTGCTTTACTGCTGCGAGAGAGAGGGATGCGCTTTAGCGGTATTAGCACAGGTCCATGGAGATGCGCGCAGGCCAGTGGCGTACTTTTCGGCTACATTAGATCCAGTAGCCGCAGCGTTGCCCGGATGTCTCAAATCCGTAGCTGCAACGGGTGTCAGCATTGAAAGGTCTGAAAGTGTAGTTATGGGTCATCCGTTAGAGGTGTATGTACCACATTCTGTAGAACTGTTAATGACAAGGACTAAGACTCAGCATCTGACGAATAGTAGGCTCACACGCTACGAGCAGGTCATACTGGCTGCCGAGAATGTGACCCTAAAGAGATGCTCTGTCTTGAATCCTGCAACCTTGATGCCACTTCCGAATGAAGTGGAAGATGAAAACTGTACAGAACATGACTGCCTCGATGTGACTGAACTATGTACCAAACCGAGACCTGATATCGTAGATGAGCCATTGACAGACCCAGACGAAATTTTCTTCGTTGATGGTTCATGCGTAAGAAACGATGTCGGTCAGCTGAGAGCAGCTTATGCAGTATGCACGATTACCAGAGCTATAGAAGCCGCTTGCCTGGAAGGAGTACACTCCGCACAGGTAGCTGAAATTGTGGCTTTGACTCGGGCTTGCTTAGCAGGCGAAAGACTTCGAGTCACCATATACACCGATAGTCAGTATGGATTTGGCGTAGTTCACGATTACGGGCAGTTGTGGTCTCAAAGAGGTTACATGACCTCCTCGGGTTCTCCTATTAGGAATGGAGAATTCGTGAAACTACTGTTAGAGGCTTTGCAAAAACCTTTGGCCATAGCTGTGGTCAAATGTGCAGCTCATACAAAGAATACGGATTTTGTATCACTAGGAAATAAATATGCTGATGAGGTAGCGCGTTACTGCGCAGAGCAGGGATATTCTCACACTGATGCAAAAGTGGGGGGAATCCAGGAAATGACTGAATTGACCATGTTGTTAGACACTGTGGATACGTGGGATGAACTGAGAGCAGTACAGGAAAATGCACCAGATGATGAGAAAAAGAGCTGGGAAACAGCTGGGTGCGAAAGGAGTGAAATGAATTTCTGGGTGTCCGCCGATGGAAGGGCAGTTTTACCAAATGAACTAATTAGTCCAATGGCAAGGAAATTGCATGGATCAGCACACATAGGAAGAGATGCTATGGTGAGAGTATTCAGACAAACGTGGTTTAACCCTAAATTTAGAGTAGCGGCAGAAGCAGTGTGTCAGCGATGTACAATCTGTCAGCAACTAAATGTGGGTAAAAGAACACCAGTTACCTTGAGTCACATAGGAAGGTCTGGGGGGCCTTTCAATAGGATGCAGATTGACTTCATAGAAATGCCTCCATGCAACAGACTCAGATACGTGCTAGTGATTGTTTGTATATTTTCTAGATGGGTTGAGGCTTACCCTACACGTAGGTGCGATACACTTACAGTAGCAAAATTGTTACTTAGAGAGTTGATACCGAGGTTTGGGGTGCCATCCTCTTTGGAATCGGACAGAGGAACTCATTTCAATAGCGAAGTGGTGAAGATGCTATGTTCAGCTTTAAATATCGATCAGAAGTTACACTGCAGCTATCGACCAGAAGCTTCAGGGATCGTAGAGCAAATTAACAGTACTATCAAGTCCAGACTGGCTAAAGTTTGTTCGTCGACATCCCTGAGTTGGCCAGACGCACTTCCAGTAGTTCTTATGAGTATACGTAGCACACCTGATAGAAGAACAGGCCTCTCTCCACATGAAGTACTAATGGGGAGAGCTATGAGATTGCCATCGGTTCCGACTGCAGCGCTAGTGAACATCACAGACGATTTGATCTTGGACTACTGCAAGGGACTATCTGATGCCGTAAATTCTGTGTCCCTCCAGGTCCAGGCTGCAGAGGTTCCATCGATACGAGATTTGTGCCATGACCTGAGTCCAGGAGACTGGGTCCTGGTGAAGAAACATGTCAGGAAGAACTGCCTAGACGTGCGTTGGAGAGGACCGTTTCAAGTCATACTTGTAACGAATACCGCAGTGAAGTGTGGAGGGCTGCCAAGCTGGATACATGCCTCACACACCCGAAGAGTGCCAACACCTCCAGAAGACACAGCTCCTCTCTCGGATGAGAATCCGGCAGGAAGCGGAGAAGCCATAGAGGGGGAAAGCCAAGCTGTGGAGGTGATCGAAGAAGCTGAAACTGTGTTGGAACAGGGCGACGAAGGTCAGGACACGAGTGGGACCGAAGTTGCCTCAGGAGAAGAAAGTAATTGGGAATCCGACACAGATATCGAACAAGTTGAGAGTGAACAAGAGACAGTTCCTGGAACAAGGAGCGGAAAGACAAAGAGTGAAGAAGCCAGTTGGCCGGAGAGAAGGAAAAGGCCAAGTTCGGAAAGGAAAAAGGAAAGAACTCTTGCCCCGATCGCTGAAGAATCGGATCAGGAGGACGAGACGACAGATTCAGGAACTGAGAGTCCACGAAGATCGAGAAGGGTACGTGTGCCCTGCAGGAGGTACGCCACCCCAGAGTGGACTTATCTAGCAGATGTATTGGGGACAGAAATCTGGGAGAGTGAAGAGTGTGAAAGTAACCACTCTCGATCCAGTCGTGACAGTGGAGATATGGATGTTGGCGCCTGGGCTTGAGACTGAGGGGTTACTGACTTTCACATTTCCCCGACCCCCACGTTTGAGTAAAATTCAAGATTTAGTGTTAAAAAGACTACAATTTCCAACAGTTGGTCAGCAAATGACCGAAGAAGAAGAAAAAGTTATTCGTTTTGAACTGTTAATTATTGTTGTGAAAGCTGCAGGTCCGACAATAATTGTTGATGCATAAAAGACTTTTTGTACTTATGTTATAAAGAAGAAGATAACCTAGCGCCGAGTGGAAAGAAGAATAAAATTAGGGATTACATTTAGAGGACGGAGAAGGGCTAGGGTTGTCTGCTGCTAAGAAGAGAAAAAGACATTGTTGTAAAAGATACCTGTTGATAAAAAGCACTTTAAAAGACTGTGAAAGTAAACAAGCAACCAAAGACTGGAAAGAGAACTTTGCTAGAGAACGAGGTACGCTGTTTTGATAACATGGAGAACGGCAACCCAAACAGAAAAGCTAGATGTATAGTAGGTACACTTATAGCAATAGTGATATTTCTCATAATCATAGTAGTAACGATATCTTACATGACAGGACATGAAAACGATAAAAGAATAGCAAATGTAAAAATAGTAACGACTTTGAAACCTGCTCTTGTGGGAAAGAAGGAGGAGAGCACTGTTATACGGGAAAAGGTGTTACTTGCAGATGAAGCTCGTAGATTACACATAGACGAGTCACAGGGAAACTTTAGGTCAAATGCATATGCCAAATTATTGTACGAATATATCGATGCCATGGAGGCCAAAGATTGCTACGTTTGTATGCAATTGCCGGCTTCTGTAGATGAAGGCATTAGGTATCACCATCTCCCATTGACTTATGGGATAACATGTAGTTTACTGCTTAGTATATTTTATGGTAGAGAAGGGTTTGAGTACTACTTTTCAAATTATGATTCGGTACTGCCTGAAGTTCCGAATTATAAGCAAATGAATAAGTGGGACTACTACAAAAAGGAAGATAGACTGGCTAAATTCTTTCTTCCTTGGGACACATTAGATACATCATATGCACGTAGAAATAATCTGACTTGCAAAATATCAGAGGTAGAGAAGAGGTTTATAGCACAAGTAGATGATCGATGCAGACGGCAGAAAATTCTAAAAATGTCAGGACAGTGGAAAACAGACTGGACAGAAGAAGAGAAAGCACACAAAAAGAAAGGTAGTAATGGTCCAATAGCATTGGATAAAACGCAGAAAGGAAAGTTATGTTTAACTCGAAGCAAAACGTATTATGAGAGTGAATTTGTAGGTGAAGTTAGTTGTGAGCACTCTTTTAGACTGGAGTACTACACAAAGGATTTTATGAAAGGGATGCAAGCTATTCCGAATGTGTATTTTGTATGTGGGAGAAATGCCTATGTAAAACTTCCAGATAATTGGTATGGTTCGTGTTACTTGGCAATTGTCTTCCCCAAAATATATCATGCAAAGGATTTGGCGATAATAGAAGGAAAGGCTTCGAGGAGAACGAAAAGGGAAGTAGGAGATGCAGAAGTAGTAGGAGATGTATTTGGAGCAATGTTTCCATTGTTAGGTTTGATTCTTAACGATGTTAAGATTAGAAGGTTAGCGACAGTCGTGGATAGATTGTCTGCCAGCACTGCAAGATCACTAATGTTAGTAGAAGGTGAAATGCAGTCGATTAGAGCAATGGTTTTACAGAACAGACTTGCTTTAGATGTAATATTAGCAAAAGAAGGCGGAGTTTGTAAGGCTTTGAAAGTTCAGGAATGTTGTACTTATATTCCTGATAATTCAAAACCACTTGAGAAAATCATACAGAACATTACACAGATTCATCAGGAAATCGAAGATTTATCAAAAGTAAATGTGTGGGAAAAAGTAGGAAATGGAGTGGGAAAGGTTGGAAGTTGGTTTGCTAATATAGGCAAAGGTATAGTTTGGTACATTTTAAAGCCTGTATTAATAGTAGTGATTTGTATAATTACATTATTAGGATTAGTAAAACTGTATAAATGGTATAGGTCGAACCAGTTACAAAGATCGATGAGAGACCAAGAAAGGAGACTAGCTGTTCTACAAGATCAACAGTATAAAAGTTTGAGAACACTTGAATCGATAAAAAGAGGAACTGATGTAACTAGTTCTATATAATGGACGTGTTCAAATTGCTTTAGTGATGACTCCTAAAAGTCATCAAAGGGGGGAACTGAGAGAGCGCAATTTGAACGAAAAGTATACAGTAGCCATATTTAGACGTATATGTTATAAACGTGGGAATGAAACGCATATCGTAATGTAAAGTTGGCGATTATAGTATAAAGGCCAATGAAAGTGATAACATGGTAAAGGAAATGTAAATGTATTCACACGTTAAAATACATTAGACTTAGAAGACCCGTATACCTGAAGGGTAAATGTATAGAAATGTGTAGAAATATGTATGAAATATAGAACATGCACAGTAGAGTTCGTGTACGTGTATAACTTTAATTGTGTAACTTTGCATTGGAGAAGCGGCAAGAGAAATGTAACATGGAAAGGTGTAAACGTGGAGAAACGTGAATAAATGTATAAGAGAACTTATGTAAAGATGTAACCAAGGAAAATGCATAAGTTATATTCTATGTAGTCGTACTCTATGTACTTCATGTATTAGATGTAGAATGTTTAAGTATAACTAAGGCTTTTGCTGAAATACGAATATATAAATGTATGCCAAAGGTTATACTGTGTAGAAGGTTCTGTAGGAATGCTAGAAGAGTTTAGGTCATTTGTGTATGCAACCTAACTGGTCAAGAGTTCGAAGGAGCATAGTCACATGAATGTAATTTAGAGTGTTTGTAAAGGTCGTAAATAGCTTGATGTGGACGTGAGAGCCGAGAAGTCTAGCACTTGTTAGATTTAAGGTGACAATGCCGGACGGAGCTTATTGCTCGAACGTGAGGAGAGACACTTTTAGGTGGACTATGTTTTGACAAGACCATTCACAGGACCTAGCAGGGTCAAGTTAAGAGACTTAAAGTTAAGGCCTTGTCTAAGTTTCTATGTTACATGATCTGAAAGAATCGATAAATGTCGACGATGAAATGATGAAGATGACATCCAAAGGAGAAGGGTCAACTTAACGGACGACGCGAAGAGTGGACCAATGGAAGAAGCAGGAAGTTGACATCATCGGGGAAAGTCCGTGGTGGGCGTCAAGGGGCGTTCCACCCACACGGTGATTGTGTATTTTAGGGACAGCACCCCGGGGAGGAGAGAGCAATCAGGGAAGAGCAATGTGAGGAGGTAGCAATTGGGAGATTAGGAACAGCGAGACGAATTGCTCAGAGCAAGGGCGAAAGGTAGATGCCTTGAGCAGATGCGCTGAGACATCAGAAGCGCAAGAGAGCAGTAGGCCGAGGACCCTTAGAGAGCGGATGGGTAGGCAGATAGGGTACTGCTTCTGAAACTTAAGATTTCCTTTAGAGGCTAAGAGAGTTTGAACTCCTTTGAGAGTCAAACTGCTGACACCTTTTTAGGGAAGAAAACTTGCGAAGTAGGTTTGTCACATAGCATAGAGTAGGGACAGTTTTAACTCGATTATTGTTTTATCTTACTGCAGATGACGCAGAAGGAACCACTTCACACCGAAGCTTAAGCGGCTGATATTGAAATTGATTTTGTATTTTGTATTCGTTTGAGATTTTATCCTGATTGGATTGTATCGTATTCAAATTAATCTTTATATAAACTCTTGAAACTTCATCAGTTGTAAGTGGTTCTTCAGAGTGGCGTCAGTTAATGGGGTTTGTCTAACCAATGCGGGGGTGGTCCTTTCCTCAATGACAGATATAAGCGGTCCAAACAGATGAATGAGATTCTTTATTAAATTTATCATAATCATAAATTGATATCAAAATCTCGTTCCTCGCAGTACCTTGCACTCTCACTCGCTCCCACGGAGCAGCCTTTCCCTGCATCTCTATGGGACAGTCTTTCACACTCTTCTCCATCCCGCAGATGAGCCTTTCACCCTCCCCCGACTTCATGGGACAGCATTTCACTCTAACTCGGTTCTACTGAGCTGCTATGTTCTCTCCCTCGCATCTCATGGAACAGCCTTTCTTTCTCCCACTCAATGAGGAGGCCTTTTGCACTCTCGCCGATGCGAAATGTTCACCCTTTTTCACTCTTACTCCAACGCGTTCTTTTCAAACTAATACATTTCTCTATTCATTTTTACATATAAAAAGATAACTCGTTCATGTATTACTATGGTACACTTCAGCAATGCATTCGACACTCTCTCCAGTTACAAAACACAATTTAACTCTCACTTCCATACCTTTGACTCTCACCTCGAAACTGGGGTACAGCTATTCACTCTCATTTCTCCATCAACGCGACACCTTTAACTTTTGCTTTCACACTATGGAACCGTACTCCTCTCTATAACGACATGTAATTGTTTTTTAGGTTTATTTCCATTATATGGTACATCAAGTTCACTCTCACTCCAAAAGTATGCCTAAGCCTTTCATCCTCACTAAGAAGCCATGGCGGTGCAAACAATTTGTAGTAAGAGTGCTTCAAATTCAAACTTCTCATATCATTCTGTAATTCCTCCTTGTAAATCTCTTAAACGATTGCATGCTTGATGTCCACAGTATATAAAGTATACATTGTACCCTTGTTCTGTCTAAGCAGTTCAATCACACTTGCTAGTAGTCCCGGCTCGTGCTGTAATACTCACGGGGCGAGTTGGCGGTGGCGCGGGGGAGATTAAAATAAAGCATTAACCACCTTACCGGGTCCGCGCCATCTCTGTTCCTCCTGGGCCGGTCCAACTCCCATGTTGGCGCCTTGGCAAGTACCGGCTGCACCTCAGCCAACCCAGACACTGCTCCAGCAGCTGCGCCAGGATTGGCTTGAGCAGTAGTGCGCATGTTCTGTTTGGGGCTTCACATTTTTTGCAACCAGCCTGCACATGCACACTGGGCTGCTTATTAGAAGAGCAGCATGGAACAACCCTTACTCTTCTAATGAGCAGCGCCTAGTGTGCATGTTCAGGCTGGTCGCAAAACATTTTAAGCCCTAAACAGAACATGCAGACTCTTGGTGTGCGCTCTGCCGACCACCGACCAGAGACTGATACATGTTATTGCATCAGACACTAGCAGCTGAACTCCTGTAGTGCTGCCTTGCCCCTTCTGAGCCGGCTGCCTCCGGCGTCCTGGGATAGATGATTGCATTGCAAATGTGAGCGAGTCAAAGAGACACTGTTCCTTTTCTGCCTCCTTTGAGATCATGTACTGTAACTATGTACATTTGTAATAAAATTAGGGGTGGGCGTAGTTCGCGAAGTAGCGCTACGCAAAGCTATGCGAAGTGCACTTCGCGAACTTCACGTAGCACTACGCGAGCTGCGTAGTAGCCTGTTCACACTCTGCAAGGTGCGTTTTCAATGATTGCACAGTGCGGACAAGCATCTGGCACTGTGCAATCTTTGAAGACGGCATCTTGCACAGTGCGAGCTGTAGTTTTCTGCTGCTCGAGTAGATTATTACTCGAGCGGCAGCTTTCTCAACGCGAACTGGTAGTTTCTCATTGAGAGCGGTCGCGAGCATGCGCAACCACTCACAATGAGAAACCTGACTTTCCCGCATTGAGAATGTCGCCGGGATGTCATTTTGCTTGCTCGCGGTCGCGAACATGAAGTTAAGGACCGCGAACAAGCAAAAAATGACCGCTGCACTACGCTACGCTGCACTACGCGTGTTCGCACTGTGCTACGTGCAGCTCGCGTAGTGCGAAGTTGCGCAAACTTCGCAAACTCCGCGAGCGTAGCGTAGTGCTTCGCCCAGGGTTAGTAATAATCAAAGTATAGCAGATCTCAGAGGTGATGGTGACCCCAGGGCGTGAAGACTAAAAATGTATATATAACCCCAGCAGCTTCTGGTTCTTACTCTGTTTCCCCCCTGGGATCATATAGTGAGAGTATGTATAATTTAATAATCGCATTCATAATGAACTCACAGGAGTTTATGACCCGTCGGCGCAATGACGAACATTTTCAAAGTCCCGGAGAAAATAAGCTTTCAACATATTCACTGCTTAAAAATATTCTCCTACTCCTTATTTAATATAAGGGTATATTAGTGTATATTATAGTATTATCCTATATATTCTTAAAGGAGTACCTGATCTATCAGCGAAGCAGTAAGCATCATCTAAGCACTACTACAGACTAGAAATGTAAAAAAAAAATTGTTTTTGGTAGTCACCGTTATTCTTCTTCTCCTGTGGAATACTATAAACTCACCCTGTATATTCTAATACTGCAAGTTTATAGTACTTCAAAGGGGTTGGACATCTATCTGTGCGACAAATATACAATACACAATACAGTTATTTCCTTAGATAACTTAGAATCTCACAGTTTGTAACATGGTGACTGTTTCTTAAAATAGTAGTTGCTAAAAAAATTGTATACATACTGGCAGATGCATCAACGAAAATACCTCCTGGTAAAACAGCGAATCGGTAAAACAGGCCGATACCGAACGCAAATCCAGAAAATGCTATGCATCAAACAATTAATCGGAAAAAAATAAAAAATCGCTAATAACCCCCCGCGGTAAAATACCGAATCGCTAAACAGACAATCGGAATTACCGACCCCCAAAGCGGCCATCGGAAATACCGAATCGGTAATAACGAATCGCAATGGTATGCATGAAAACTCGCTAATACCGAAAAACCCCAAAATCGCTATTTAGCCTGAGCAAAATAAGGGGAATCACAACCAGGAGGTAAATTAAACGGAAGGACAGAAAAAAATTTCCAACCCCCTACTGCAGGTGCACACAATCAGCAACCCCTCAAAAAGGCCTGGGAAACCCCACATGTCTTCCAAAATGGCTGCCCTGTACGTGCTTGCTAGGAGGAGGAGGATCAACGCCCAGGGCCAGCGCAGGAGGATGATCCAGGACAGGATCTTCAGGGTGCGCATCACCTTGCTGGGGCAGACCGAGGAACAGGTCTACGACAAGTATAGACTGAACCGTGCCATGATAATGCGCCTAATAGCAGACCTGGTCCCATTACTGCAGCACGAGACCCGTAGGACCCACGCCATACCAGCCCATGTGCAGGTCCTATGCTGCCTGCACCTGCTTGCGTCTGGAAGCTTCCAGGGGGTAATAGCTGAGACTGGAGGCGTGTCGCAAAGCGCTTTATCACGCTTCTTCCACCGGTTCCTAGAGGCCATGCTGACATTAATTAATCGCCACATCACCTTCCCCACAACCCCCCAGCAGCTGACCCGCACCAAACGGGAATTCTACCAGGTGGCACAATTCCCCCATGTCATAGGGTGTGTTGACTGCACTCATGTCCCCATCTGTCCTCCATCAACCACCGAATACATTTACCGCAACCGGAAGTCCTATCACTCTCTAAATGTGCAGGTGGTGTGCAATGCCAAGTACATAATTACGGACCTTGTTGCCCAATTCCCCGGGAGCACACACGACGCCTATATATTCCGTCACTGTGGCCTCCACAGGCGCCTGATCAACGGTGAATTTGGAGAGGGACACCTACTAGGTACATATTGATGCATCTTCGTACTCTCCACCCCCTCCATCCCCACATGTATATGTACAATCATGCTGCTGTCCATTCTCTCCCCATCCTGCAGGTGACAGCGCATACGCATTGCGTGAATATCTACTCACTCCCTACCTGAACCCAGCAACACCACAAGAGCAGCGCTACAACAGAGCACACATCAGCACAAGGAATGTGGTTGAGCGTACATTCGGCATCCTCAAGAGCCGCTTCCGTATACTGCACAAGACTGGAGGTGCCTTGCAGTACGACCCAGTGACCTGCTGCCAGATCATTGCTGTCTGTGCCATCCTGCACAACATCGCCACACGCAGGGGGATACCCATAGAGGTGGACTGAGAGGATGAACTGCGTGCACAGCAACCACCCCCCCAACACCGACAGGCGCATGTGCCCAACACAGCTGAAGGGCAACGGAGGCAGACATACATCACACGGAATCATTTCTGAGACAGGTAACAGAGAGACTTGACAACAGGGCTCCATTTGCAAGGGTTTAATGGGCATGGACACCTGAGTGGTGCAGACAAACAAAACTAAAACATGCTGCTGCTGCAGTAAAAGTCAAAATCAAATAGCACGTCCTCAGTACGGGTGATGCGTGCAGCACTTTGGTCTGGCCATGGTTACGTCACCAAGGACAGTGTAACTCAGTCACATGTTCACTTGCGTTTGCCGCGTACCCCCAGTCTCTTGTCCTGTGACTCCTCGACTTCTACTCGATGGGAGTCTGTGGCAGTTGCATTGCGGCCACTGCGCCTCCTCCCGCTGGTGTCTGATAGGGAGACGCTGCTGACACTGGAGGCTGCCTCACTCCCCTCTTCCGCCCCCAGCATGCTGACACTGGCTGACCCAGGCTGCATTTGCTCCACTGCGGTGGTCACCCTCTCAAGGGCCTTTGCCACATCCCCACAGTAATGACCTAGGTCCACTTGCAGGGACACGGACCTGCGGGACAGCACAGCCGTGGTGTTGCAGAGCTTTTCGATGGCCTTGTTGGTTGTAGTCACTGCAAGCATGATCTGCCTGTGGCGACGCCGCTCACTCTGTTGGCCTGCCACCACGGCACGTGTGAGTTCTTGCAGGCACAGCTTTATGTCATTGTTGCCGGCAGCTACGGCAGTGGTGTGCTCACGCATAGCGTCTGTCATCTTGCTAAGTTTGTTGCATAGCTTGGTCATGGAGAGTTTCATGGCACCCATGTGTCTCCCCTGCAGGCGCTGGACACGCAGCATCCGTGCCTCCACAACTCCGTACCCTCCGGACAGATCGACTGGTCTTGCAGCACCACGAGCCGGGTTCACAGCCCTCTGCCTGATGCGCTGTCGTGATGATGTTTGGCTGGTTGGAGTCACGACAGCCTGGCGTGGAACATTTGGGGGTGCTGAACTGTGATCAGATTCCATCAGGGGCAGGGAGGGAACTACAGCTCTGCGGCTCTGCGGAGTGGCCCGCACTGGTGGTGGTTGTGTTGGTGGTGGTGTTGTCTTGGCCTGCGAGGTTGGTGGTGGTGGTGTCTTGGACGGCATGGTTGTGGCTGGTGGTGGTGGTGGTGCCTTGGACTGCAGGGATGGTGGAGGTGTCGACCGCCGTGGTGGTGAAGGGGAGGACATGTCTTCAGCTCTATGTGAGCACTCGGCTTCAGACAACACTGGCGTCTCTGAGATGACGAGGCGGGCACTGTCGTCTGAATCGTAGGGGGATGCATCTGTGTGTGAAACAGTGCATAGTTATTATCATGGTCTATTGTGTTGACATAGCAGTGGCATCTCACAATAAATTACATTTTATGTCTGACAATTGGCCTTTAGCTGCAGTATTAATCTCCGTGCTCTGGCATGCACCCATTCATGTATGTACTACAACTCCCATGGTGCAACAGTTTGGTGAGGGTATGTGTTTAGGGCAACACTACATGGGCACTGGGTCTGGCATGGGGGTTTGGGCAGGGACTTACTACACGCTGCATTGTAACGCTGCCATGCTTCTTACCTTGTTCTCCTTCCGCAGCACCAGAGGTGTCCAGACGTGTGACCCCCACAACAGCTACCCGTTCTATGGTGGACTCCACTAGATCCTCCAGGACAGTGTTTGGCGGCACGTTGGATGTGCCCCCTCCTGTGCCATCAGCATCCATGACCCTCTGCGCAATCTTCTCCTTGGCCCTCTTCCTTAGGTCATACCACCGTTTTTTTAGGTCGTCGATGCTGCGGTGGGTGACTCCGCAGGCATTTACCTTGTCCTTGATGCGCACCCACATCTTGCGCTTTTCAGCCTCTGGCACCTTCAGGGACAATTTGCCAAACAGCCTTTCATTGTTGCTGGTGACACACTCGATGAGGATTTCCAGCTCCTTATCAGAGAACTTCCTCTTGCGCTTTCGGTGTGTGTCCTTTCCCTGCTGGGGGGCCTCCTTCTCCATCTTCTCCACACTGCCTTTTCCTGCTCGCTACAGGTTCACTCTTGGTCCTCAGCTCCTGTGCTCTGCCTCCTCCTCCGTGCAACTCCGAACGCAGAATGCAGCGTGGCTGTCCTACTTCCTGGTTGTGATGTCATCGTGCCGCATCCGGAGCGTCGCGTACATTGCCCGTTTTCGCTATTACCGAATTCGCTAATACCGGATTCACTAATACCGATTCGGTATTAGCTAACTCGGTATTTGCTACTCATGCGGGTGTACTTTCGCTATTTATTAGCGATTTTTACCGAATCGGTAAATTTTGCAGATTTGTTTGATGCATCGCGGTTTGCATGTCCTTAATAGCGATTCGTTATTTTTCGCTATTACCGACGTGTATTACCGAATGTTGATGCATATGCCTGATAGTGCTTAATGTAATATTTAGATAAAGCATACAGTTTTTTACTGGTGATTGTTGTTGAGACCTGAGATGATGAGGTGCGGGAGTGCTTCTTGTAGCACTTCTTCTCTACTCTATCTAAAAGTAATAAAAACAGTTTCAAACGTAGACAGAAATGTTTGCAGCGCAACCACACCTCCCCGTCAGAAAAGTAAAGTACACTATAAGTAAATAGTGCTTCTGGGAAGTATCCCACCTGCAGACTTTATTAAAAAGAAGTCCACAACACACTCTGTTATTTTTCCACCTTGCTTTGTAAGACCCACGCAAAATATATAAATGGCCCTCACAATATACAAAAATCAATTATTACCTTCACAGTCCCTATCCACCACCTTGTGAGCACTGTACAGAGTTAAAAGTGTTTCTACCCTCCCCTACTTTTTTTCCTGTACTCCTTTGAACTGCGTCATGAAATGGCTGACAACAGTGAACAGTTCCCAACCAATATGGAGCAATCTTGTATTCAGAACACTCTAGCCAATAAAATGGCAATGGTGTTCCGCAGATGGTGAGGGAATAGCTCCCAACACTTTTAATGCTTCACAGGCAATGAACATTAAACTTAGGAAGCTACTACTTGGAACACGTTACCCTATGAGATGTCCCTGATACTCAGCAGAACGGGAGGGAATGGCTGGCAACACTTATACTTTCGATGATTTACAGCCACTGAACATTAAACTTGCAGAGGTCCTACTTCGAACACATCACCTAAGCACATGTCCCTGGTACTCCGCGGACGGGGAGGAAATGCCTGGCAACACTTCTACTTTCAGTGGTTTATAACCAATAAACATTAAGCTTGGGAAGGTCCTGCTTGGAACACGTTACCCAATCAGATGTCCCTGATGATTAACGTAAGGGGAATGAATGGCTGTCAACACTACTACTTTCAATGATTTACAGCCACTGAACATTAAGCTTGCACAGGTCCTACTTCGAACACATCACCTAATCACATGTCCGTGGTACTCCACGGACGGGGAGGAAATACCTGGCAACACTTCTTCTTTCAATGGTTTGCAGCCACTGAACATTAAGCTCTAGAAGGTCCTGCTTGCAACATGTGAGCCAATCAGATGTCCTTGCTACTCCGCAGAGGGGAAGGGAATTGCTGTCAACACTTCTACTTTCAATGCATCGCAGCCAATGAACATTGAGCTCATTGTTCAAAAACCTCAGCCATTTAAAAGTTAATTTTCTTCCGCACACAGGGACAGAACATGCCCTCCAACATAATATTGAATTTTGTCTAAGAAAGTGACATTGTCCGTGATAAAAGTGAACACTGCATTATAGGTAAACATTACTGCACGTTATATTAAAGGAAAGCTGCAATACAAGGCATTGTTATTTCCCCAATATGATTTACACAGCCTACTGAACATTGCCGCAATACCGCAGATTCACACTACCTGTGAACCAAACGGAGCGAAAGGACTCTCTTGGATACTGGGACCAGCCCTGCTCTGTCCTGTGACGGGCCTTGCCGCCGCTGCTCGCCGCACCCGCTTCGCGGGTGCCGCCTCGCAGGTGCCGCATCGCGGCATTTACCTCTGGGAGCCGCCTACGAAGAAGCCTGTGATCCGGGTGGGGAAGCCCAGCTGCTACAGGGGTGTTGCGCAGCAGGGACTCGCTCTACCAGGAGTCCCTGCGTGACGCGCATTACCTGGTCGGCGCCCCCTGTTAGCCCCGCCCCCAGCCGGCAAGCATTTCAAGAGTGCCGTTTCCAGGCGGCCTGTTGGGACTGCTGAACCAAACGGAGCGAAAGGACGCTCTTGGATACTGGGACAAGCCCTGCTCTGACCTGTGACGAGCCTTGCCGCCGGTCCTCCCCGCACCCGCTTCGTGGGTGCCGCATCGCGGCATTTACCTCTGGAAGCCGCCTACGAAGAAGCCTGTGATCCCGGTGGGGAAGCCCAGCTGCTACAGGGATGTTGCGCAGCAGGGACTCGCTCTACCCGGAGTCCCTGCGTGACCCGCATCACCTGGTCGGCGCCCCCTGTTAGCCCCGCCCCCAGGCCGCCATATATCGTATATATCTGGTTCACTCTCCCGCAGCGCGGTTGTGCGCGGTCGTGCTCCGGGAGAAGCCCGGGATGTCATGATTCTCATGTTTTGATTCGCAGCGGCCGTTATCTGAGTAACCCGGCCCGCCACAAACTCTTCTTTCCGCAGTACTTGAGTCGGCGGGAGACCGGAACTACAACTCCCGGCAGGCTTGCATGGGAGAGACGGAGAGCCAGGCGTCACGTACGTCGTGACGCATACCAGGAAGTAAAGCGAGCCGGTTCAACCAGAATCGCTGCCGATAATTCGTTTTGTTCTGGTGGCTTGTCCAGAAGTCCGGTAAGGCCGTTCCGATATAATCCAGCTTTTGAGTTAATCCTTGCGGTGGTTCAGAATCTACGGAATCGTAGAGTCATTTATTCTTTTGACTTAGTTATTATCTTTCCTGCCTGAGGTATCTTTGACTCGTTCTGTGTATCACTGAATGCACAGGTTGTTTTGTGGAACTCCACAACTAATTGAACTTCTTGAGAGACTGTGGGCTCTGAGGCTAAGAGTTGCGAGGTCTGCTAACCTTTGTTCATATACATCTCATCAACTAAAAAAGGTTCCCTTGCTAGGGCTCTGACGTAAGAGCTTGGTGGTTTATTTCTCCAGTACTTCACTTGTTGGATTAGTGAAGTGGTACCCAGTGCAGTGAGTACAGACAGTGAACTTATTGTTGTGGTATTCTGTGTTGGGTTTGGTGCAAGGACATCCTTATGCGGCACCATGTGTCTTTGTTACGACGGTAGCAAAAATCTCAAATCATCACCAGCTGTGTTCAAAGTTAAGACGTATTAACAATCGAAGCTGCCATTTATTTCTATCTGTGTTCCTGTTTATTCGTTATAGGAGAGAAAAACCGGGAGGAACTGTCAGTGGGTTTGGTTAAGCACTAGAGCTATGTTTTCAGGTGTGTTCCCAAGTTGATACATATATACATTGCATAGTCCCGCATGTCAGACCTATGTTGAAATTCTTGTTTTCTCATTTCCAGTTATCCAAAGTCCAGGTTCCATCCCTTGAACTCTCCTAGATATAATCCCTCGTATTTTTCTTTACAGGTAGGCAGGGGGTAGAATCTAGTCATAACATAGGGGAAATGAAGTGGGGTTTTGTTATATGTATTCAAGAATAAGCATTGTATTTGAACATCTGTTACTTGTCGTTCCAGATCTCCCTCCCCGCTGTTCCCTTCCTTTCCTTCCTGGCTTTCTATCTCTCTGTCTTCTTATTATTCCCTCATGTGACTATCCTGGTAGTCTGTGTATATCACTTCAGACTCCGGGGACGTCATGAGATGGAACCCATAACATCATCGGTGTAATCCTGAAGAGTCCGGGACCTGAAGCCTGACAGAATTATCGGCCCACGGTTATTACTCTTCCTGATTTAATCAACACTATGGCCACCATGGATGATGTTATGGCAGCCTTGGCAGTTGTACAGGCAGAATTAGTGACGTCCAGACAGGAAGCTTTCGCTGCTCGTGCCGTTACGGCACAGTTACAGGCACGTGTAGATACATTGCAATCATCTGATTCTGGGGGTGCTCCTGGTCCATCAACGTCTGTAGTGGTAGAAATGCCTTCTCAAATACCTTTGGCTCCTCCTGAGAGGTTTATGGGAGACAACAAGAAAGTACAAGTATTCATGTCCCAAATCCTTTTGCACTTTATGTGTAAACCAAAAATGTTTGCTACCAACCAGGCCAGAGTGGCTTTTTTGATATCGTATTTGGGAGGTGAAGCTGCACAATGGGCAGTGCCAGTGGTTCGAAGAGACGACCCCTTATTATATGATTGGGCAGAATTCCGGTGTGAATTTGAAAAGACTTTTGATCGAAGAGCTGAGACCTTTTCTGCTGATTAGGATTTGCTCGAACTTAAACAAGGGAACTCCGATCTGGTAACCTATCTGAATATTTTCAGAAGACTTGTGGCGGAAACTGATTGGCCAGAAGCAAAGATGTCAGCCGTCTTTTATCATGGCCTTTCGGATGATCTCAAAGACGCTTTAGCTACCATAGATCCCCAACCCAAAACCAGCGCCGCTCTCGAACTCACACTTAGGTTGGGTCACAGAATGAAGGATAGAAAAGGGGATCTAAAGAAAAAAGAACGACCTCTAACTATGTATGAGCGCACAGGGGACAAAACGTCTACACCAGTAGAAGCTATGGAGGTGGGTGCAGTCCGGGCCTCTCTAACCCTCAGCGAAAAAGATCATCGTAGAAAACAAGGATTATGTCTCTACTGCGGAAAAAAGGGACACTATTTACGCGATTGCCCTGTGAGATTTAAATCTGGGAGGTATCGTACCAATCAAGCAGCGGCAGGGGTATCTGAAAACAAGCCGGAAAACTCCAAAGCTTGAAGGTGGAAGAAGGGAGACCCTCAAGCGCCATGATCATCCCTTCAACTCACCCCTGTCGTCAAGAAAAAAGCCATTTGTTTTTGGATATGAAAATAGTGATACAAGATGAAGAGAAGATCATTCGTGTAATGATTGATTCAGGAGGCACTGGGTGTTTTATGGATCACAAAGAGGCAGAAAGATTAGGAGTACATCTTATTGCCAAAATCCACCCCGAAACCGTGTATGCTGTGGATGGTAGGGAGTTATCAACAGGTCCTATCCAACACCAAACTTCGGAGTATGATCTTATATATGAGAATAAACATCAGGAACGTCTTTCTTTTGGTCTCATTGATGCTCCTCATTTCGGAACCATTTTGGGTCTTCCTTGGTTGAAGAAACATGACCCATGGATTCACTGGTCATCGGACACGGTGGTGTTTGATTCCATATATTGTCAGGAACATTGTGTACCGGAGAGCACAGGACCTGCACAAGCTTTGTCATTGAGACACCATGTGGCAACAGCTGCAGAAAAAGAGGTAGACCTACCCACAGAATATAAAGACTATGAGGAGGTTGTAGTGTAGTTCCTATTTTCCCAATAGGCCCTGCGCATTGGAATAACATAAACAGTAGTATCGACGTAGAAGTGCGGATCTTCCAGGCCTCCACTGACTATGCTAAACTTAATTGGGTTTGTTACCAACTAGCTCAGAGGTCACTGGAAACTTTCTTGACTGAATAGGAAGTGATCAGCTTCCCTGGCTCAGACAAGAAGGGATTCAGTTTCCCAACAACCGTGCAACATGACAACTTTGCTCCTCAGATCAAGAGTCAATCCCTAGGGTTGTGTGAAACAATAGACAGTTATTTTACTCAGTCAGGTTGGTGCAGATTACTTTCACAATATGTAGAGAATAGAGAGACGGGCGTTTGTCAATAAAAGGTTAACATTTATTGAACAGTCTTTCTTCTCATACAAGAGAAATGAATTGCCACAATTGCAAGACTTGTTATTATAAAAAGTACATACAGTAAGATAAGTATTGCGAAATAATACTGTAAAAGCATTGATATGGTTTCTTAGCCATACAATGGTTTAAAAGGAATAAAACATATATACATTCATATATGCATGAGGCTAAAATACTCAACTGGTGCTTCTAACTACGCCTACCCCAGTGTACCTGGCCTAAGCCTAATACTTGGGAGGGGAGTAAGTAAGTAGCTTTAAGTTAAGTTGGTTTTGCCAAGGTTTGCTTCAAGAATTCTCTCTCAAGGGTTTAGTCAACACCAAACCTCTGGAATAGAATGATGGAGGTCTGGTATCTCCCTCAGGGCTCGATATCCCAGTCACCCGCAAGGGTAGACCAGAAACGCCGGAGCTGGATTTCTCTGCAGGAGAAAGGCAGTGTCTCTTCTTCAGCGCGTCGAGGAGGAGGAGGGGCAGCGTCCGCGGGCAGCTTGCATCTGCTGGGCTCTTGCAGAGGGACGGCTGTTCAGCTCCTAAGTTCACCACACCATCGTTTGCTAGTTAGCAGCGATAGCAGTAGCGATAGCAGCTATGGTATCATCAGCATGACAGCTTCTTCAGCAGCAGCGAGATTGCAGCGATGGCATTGAGGCAGCTAGCTTCACCAACAGCAACGAGACAGCGTTTGCTTAAGGCAACGTTGGTAATATTTATACCTGAAAGGTGCCTTGTTTGACGTAAGTTTGCTGGACATAAGACGTCAATAAAGATGTCACTAGGAAGTGATCGTCTATCAGTGCTCATTAGAGTTCTATTACTAATCAAAAGACAGCAAGCGGGGATTTCCAGGTTTGCTGAGTTTTTATCTTGTTGAAGAACTCGGAGTGTTAATCTAGGAATCTCAGATAGTAACTTCTGCTCTGTCATTGCACTAATTGGTTGCAAAGGAAGTGGCAGAGAAAGCTATTCTGGAATGTGGCTCTGTTCGTGTGAGGCCAGAGATGAGTTTCTGAATATTGCACTTGAACGGTTATGCCAATATAGGGAATAAATGGATTTATAGCCGAATAGGGGCATAAGGTCACAGTATCGATCAGGATCCTAGATTAGAACGCCACACCCACTCCACGAATTCATGTCCATCAAATTACTAAAACTAGAGCAATAAGATGCATGTGTAACATTGCCCACCCCAAAATACATAAATGCATTCGAAATAGGCGTATTTGTAATACGTGAAAATTTAGGTACTGTACGTTTTTGAAGCATAGAAATCATTCAAAAATTATAGCATATGAAATCAATGAACGTATTGCAAAAAGAATTACACATGAAATATCTCTGAAACAGAAGAAGGGCGAGATAATTTCATCACATATAAATGCATTGCAATAAAATGTGCTAGAGGCTGGTGTAAAGTTATTATGTCTCTAGATGTATTTAGAAATAGAAGTTGAAGCTTCTGTTCTCTATGAATAGTTTTTACTTTAAGCAAAGAATTTTTCGTGCCAGAAAAAGGGTGAATATTAAAAAGTGTTCAATTCAAAAGAATTATTGCTTGAACGGGGAAAATAGAGTTCCAACGCTTTTAGCAGTTTTTGTTGTTCAAAACTGAAGGCCAAATTCAGAGTTCATGGGAACGCTGTGTGTCGGAATGCTTCTCTAAAGTTATTGTTTCTGTTCAGGTGAGAACATCATATCAGACAGGCTCTCAAAGAATTGGTCTACAAAATCAGGTGACCGTTCGACCAAATTCGATAGTGCTGTAACTTGGCAGGTGTGAGAATGATTGCTGTCATCATAGTCGGGATCAGCAATGCTCACAGATGGTCGTACCTGGGTGATGCTGCTTTTGTCACTCGCTCCACTGTTACCACCTAGTCGTAGCACAGGAGTCTCAACGAATGCGGTCATCAGGATTGGTAGCCGCTGGGGACAACGCAATGCGTGAGCCATTATCGGACTTAGCAAAGTATCGATATCCATTGGTACTGCTGATGGAAGATGTCCAACACACACTCATCTCCGCATAGCATACATCGAAGTACCGGTAAGATACAGTTCTGCCATATAGGTCTGAATGAAAGGAACCAGGTCATATTTAGATCTCTCAGCCTGGCCAATCCAAGTACTCTAGTTATTCTGTCCCGGTAGCGAATTGCTAGGATTATCTCTTCCATTCCCATAGGAGTCATGTCTGAGCTTTGGCTTGCCATAACGAAGCAGGAGGCTCAAAAATAAAATCCCTGCTACAAGTCCCAAAAATAGGGGTATGCCGCCAAAAACAGAGTGGACAAAATTTGGAACGATTCCCAGAATTGCTTGAAATGGTGTTAGCAGTCCCGTAAAAATCGTCTTAAATATGCCTGGGATGCCTGTGGCACTAGACATGTTAAGGAGTTGGCTCAACATTTCTACGAAATGCACGGGGCAATTTGTTGATAAAAGGTCATGAACCTCCGTAGCTGTCCTTGCAACTAGAAGATCATACGTCTCTTTTGATGACGGTATGGGCACTGTTGTCTGTAAAAGCACAGATTTCATTTTGCTTAAAGTATCAATTCGTATAGAAGAGAAATGCAGACGAGGCCAGATGGGAGTCTCTGTGTCTACAGGCCCGCTCGGGAACAATGCTTGCATACAGCATTTGACCGTGGATGTTACGCTTACGAGATAACTTTTCCCTGGAACAAGGCCACAACATCTGTGATCCGTTCTTAGAATGTAACTCCCATTCGCGAGTTGCATAAAGAAAGGCTCTATCTGCGTTGCAGGTGTGACAAGCTGGTGGCATGAAAGGTTGTTAGAATTACCTTCACAGGCTCCGTGTAAATTAATACCCTGGCACAAAAGTATACCGCTTAGTGAATGTTTACAGTTTTCACCACTAAGAAATACATTTTTGTCGCTGTCACTGTAGCATGAATGTGTGTATGGTAATTTCCATTCTGATTTTACATATCCTTTACCCAATCGTTCATTCTGGCCAGTAGCTATGTATTCAAGGCACTTTTTAAATCGGAAAGTTGTTATCGGAATAGTGATAATTCCGTGTATTATCCATTCAATGACAGGACTCTCTGACATTGTCAATGGTAATCTCTCAAGTTTTTCGATGCTCAGGATTGTATAGTCTGCTCCTTTCTGTGCCAAAACTGATTTGTTTATCAGTAAGGTTAAAAATGGAAAATAATGACGTTGTGTTGATTAAACGCCAAGGCACATAGCCTGAACGAAGATTTTGCAGCGTCCAGCCTAATTGTACAATAGAACGTAATTGAGATTGGCCATGCTGTAACATTAGCAAGTCTCTGTCTATTATGTCAAAGGCAGACGATACAATATTGTCCAACGAATATATTCTGGAGGACAGAGTCATTAACCCATTGTCCACTACAGAAAGTGATTTCTCCAAATTAATACGATCAATTTCTTGTATTTTTTCTGCTGTTTCAATTTGTGTGACTTTCCAAGCCTCGTTGTACGCAGCATAGATGCTGGCTGCTATGAAACGCTTTTGACGCTGTTTGCGTGGACCAAGAATGAAATCGCGCAAATCAGCACCATCTTTTAGTAAAGACAAGTGTTGCTTAATTTCAGCCAGTGTGGATGATCCTAGCCATTCGAGGCAGAGTTTCGCTACACTGTATGTTGTTACTATCCCTGGATGTTGTCTCTGGGAGTATCTAGGGTCTTGTCTGGTCATTTTTAACCCCTGTGTTTTATTCAGGAATCTATCTTGACAGTTGTTTGTGTCAGTAGGCCAGATTAACCACTTTTTCCAATCAGGATGTGTTCTGTTAAAATGTAACATTCTAGTTACGTCTATCTCAATATCTGTTGTTGCATTCTCAGGTATTGGCTTCGGAATAGACGGTTTGTTAAGGTCTTTGATCTTAGCTAGGCCAAGACAGGATGTTTGGTGAATTGTGTCATTTAAAAACATCATTTGTTCTGGTATCATGCAGGTTCTGAATAGTGCTTCAAGGCCTTGTACCTGCCAATCTTTTGTACCCCAAATGGTTTTTTGTTTCAATGTTATTTTTCCAATCAATCAACGGTGTATCCAGATATAATTCTTTGATTTGTTGAAGGAGTCCTGTTGTATTTTCTTTAGAATACTTTTTTGTTTTCTGGCATCACTTCGGGGTTACTTTGATCCTCGGAAAAGTTGTCGAAGTCGATGAAATAACCAGAGGCAGTTCTGTCAATTGTTGGTATTGTTCTTTCAATCTGTCTCTCGGTAGCACTTTCTGATGCCACATTATTGTAGACTGGTGTTTCTTGACGAACTGTTTCAATCTGTGTCTCAAGAGGCACGAGTTCCATGGCATTATTGCATAGTCCTTCTCTGTGCACTGCAGGCTGATCGAATGTGATTAGTCTTTCAGTTTGAACCTCTTGGATTGTTGCAAGTTTGGGTATTCTGTTGTTTCTTGGGAGTCCACTGGGCCTACTGTTGATTATAGGCCACATGGTTGTGGTTTTACCAGGTCGATAGACACGACTCTGTTCTCCTTTTTACCAGCAAGGGGCGGTAGTACTACTGATCTTGTTCCGGTGACTGCCAAGACAGGTACTGCTTTTCTGTAAGAAGGCCCAAATTCCTTCTTCACCACGATTTTTTCTCTGACTGGATCCCCAATCTTTGGAATCCAAACAGGCCTTGCTGGGGCTGTTGCTTGTGGTGCCTCGTCAGTGGTATCTGGCTGTTGTTTTAACTTTATGTTGCTTAAGGATTTTCTTGTTTCATTCAGTTCCTGTAAAACAGCCAAACGATCTTTGATGTCAAAGTCTGTTTTCTTATCTTGTACCACTGATACCTGACTATCTAAGTCCTGAATTCTCATTCTAATTCCGAACAATAGTTTGTATGGGCTGAAACCTTTTAGAGATTCTCTTGGCAAATTGTTAAGACTGGTCTGGACACTTATTAAATGTTTGATCCACCCAGCGCCTGAACCTAATACCTTCGCTGTTATAGATCGCTTTATGTCTCGGTTTTTTCTTTCTACCACACTATTCCCTTCGGGGTGCGACGGACAAGAATATCGCAACCCAATTCCCATGCTGGCCATGGCCTCCTTATAAGCTCGAGAGCTAAAAGCAGAACCCTGGTCAGAATGGAACGTGGTAATTGCGTATGTGCCGATAAAGACTCGCAGATCTTTTATAACCGTTCTAGCGTCAGCCAAGCGCTGGAGGCCACATTTTTTAAGTGTGTTTAGCCTTAACGATTAATAGGACGCAGGATGGGGTGTAGACAGCGTTACGCTGTTTCTGATCGGTAGCCGGTAGCATGGTTCACCACTGCGATCCCTGTTGCAGTTTTCACAGTTGTTTGCATATATTTGGTGTTGTACACTCATTCCCGGCCACCAGTATACTGATTGTAATTTAGTCAGGGATTCCTTGATCTTTCTGTGCCTAGGACCCAAACCCATGTGTGCGTCTGCTATTAAAAATATTCTCCTGTTCGTGTTTGGAATTACCCTATCCCCCACTCCAGGGATTCGAGCAAAAGGAACGGAGTTTGCATCGATTACGTATGCATAATTGAGTGGATAGTTCACGAGTAGTGCTGCACAGTCGCCTTTTACGGTCGTTTTTACTGCCAGCATTGTTTCCCCGTCTATGTGTTTTTCTGTACGCTTTTTTGTGGCTACGGAAGCCGGTTTAGTTGCTTCCGCTATGGCTGTATTAGCCAATGAATTCCCTGCAACGTGAACGCCATCACGTTGAAGACTCTGTGCGTGTATCACGTGAGTCTTTTGTAGTTCTTTCTGTAAAGGAGCTACCTGTTTCCAGAGCAATTTATGCTTTATTGTGGCACCTGTGTCATCTTTGTAATCGTTTTCAATCCAACTCTGTAGTTTAATATTGTAAGAGTTGACGCATAAATGAGAATCGCACACGATAAGTGTGGGGAATTCACGTTCTGCATTTTCGAGCGCCATCTTTAAAGATCTGATTTCAGCTCTCTTAGCCGAACAGTTTCTTACTGATTCAGTTTTTGTTACTTTCGGTCTGAATTTACTGCACAGCCAATGACCTTTAACAATCGCACAGGCTGCATCGTAGGATTTGCTTTCTACGTTGTAATGCTGTATAAATCTATCTGTATAGATTATACAGGCGTATTGTGGGAGAGGCAGAATTTCAATTGGCAGAGGATATTCTTCTTCATATTCTAAATCATTCAGTTCTTCGAATTGCGGGGCGAAATAGTATTTCACATCTTCCGCTCCTAGAGAATCTACACACTGTATCCATTTCGGATCCAGTGACACTGTAGGCAGGTTTACTGGGCAGAATAGCGCCTCGAAGGTGGATTCCGCTGTGAGGATATTAATCCTTTTGCCGTGTGCTAGTTCTCGTTCATTTGCTAATGCAATTTGCACTGCTTTCACAGTTGTTTCTGTGTGACTGAATGTTTTTTCTACTTGTGTTTACAAGTGAGATTTAATTGAAATTGGTACCTTTTCTCCCTCATTAGAGGTTAGGTACGTGAATCCGCATCCTCCTGGGATGACTCGGATTACAAGATCGCGTGTGTTGTCACGTGTATCTAATTTTGTTTTAACTAACATGTCTGTTTGCAGTGATCTCAAAATTTCTGTGTGTTTTTGAGTCCAATTGATTTGTTTAAAATCAGGTTTTATTAGTTCGTAGAGAGGTTTAACCCTCTCTGCATAATTTAGAATGTAAGTTCTTCCGAAATTCAGAAAACCTAGTATGGATTGTAAATTCTTCAGCGTTTTTGAAGCTTGGAGTACAGCGCACTTCTCTAAGAAGTTGTCCGCTAGGCTTTTTCCTTCACTTGATAATTCGTACCCTAAGAATAGTACTGTCAGATGGGCAATTCGAGACTTTTTAAAGTTGAATTTGTAACCCTCTGCTGCGAACCCAAGTATAATGGTGTTCTCTCTTTTCAAGTGAGTATCCAAGTCGTCGTCTGTGAGATAAATATCATCTACGTAAGATAGTGCCTCATCATCATATATTTGTAGTAACTCTGTTACCCTAGCTGAGAATAGTCCTGGGCTGTTCTTGAACCCCTGTGGGAGTCGACAGAATTTTTCTGTGACCCAAAGGCTGAGAAAGCGGTTAAATATCTGCTTTCTGGTGCAATGTTTTGACAAAAGAAACCATTAGATATGTCTAATGTCGTTTTATATTTTTTCCTAACTATGTTATTCATTAGAGCTGCACTATGCAAGTTTTGTACTGCAAATGTTTTGCAACATGCATTAAGGTGTCTGTAGTCCAAAACTAGACGATATGAATTGTCTGGCTTGGAGACAGGAAACAAAGGATTGTTCATTTGAGAGGTGCATGTTTCAATCACCCCCTGGTACTCAAGTTGATCTAAGATTTCCCTGACTTGTTTTTTAGCTTCTTGCTTAATGGGATACTGCCGTTGGGCAGTTGGTTCACTTTTTAACTGGATTTTCTGAGGAGGTGAGTCCTCATCCCATCCTACATGATTTTTATATAATGCCGGTGCCTGGGCTACTGCCCATTTCCTTGCATAAGTATATTTTTTGTGAATCGGAATGTGATTCGAGAAGGCAGGCATAATCACTTCTTCGCCACGAGGGCACTCCCTGACAAACTCTGGGGGCCAATCTTTTTCAGCTAACAGAATATCATAGCCTTTTGAGAGTTTATCCCAAAAAAGACCCCTCATTTTCCTAGTCTTATCACCCTCTATAGGCAATGTTATTTCGTATATTTTATGGGGCTCGCTAAGTCTGGTGTCGGCAGTTTCAACCTGAATGAATTCATTCGTGTCCACTGTCTCCAGATGATTCATCAAGATCTTGCGGGCTATACTGATTTCTGCTGCACTGTCTAACATTGTCTGTGCCCACTCCCCGTTTTTCAACTGTGTCCTCAGTATTCTCGGCATAGTTGATTACTCTAATACTGGCTACCTTCTTTTTTGGAAATTGAGATTTTTTTACTCTGAGCAGGTTCCTTGTCTTTGGACTTGGTGTGCTCTCCTGGGTCTGACCGTCCTCTTCTTTCCGATTTCTGCGAAAAAGATCGAGAGGGACGTGTATCAATACTTTGATATCTATCAGGTTTTTTCAAATTATCCCTATTTCTAAGGTTGTATTTTTTCTCAGAGGGCTCCCTCTGGGGAGACTGGTGTTCTCGAGTCGGAGTTCTGTCCCTCCATCGAGGAGACCTTCCTCTGGACTGGAAAACTTTTTCCTTGGGAGTGGATTGTTTATTTCCATCCCAGCTCTTTTTAGGAGTGTTTAAATTATTTTTAATAAATAATTTTTCAGGATTTTCGAGCAGTTGGGGCTTTACTGGTTTCCCACCCAAGCTGTCTCTACCTAATTCTTCATAGCATTTTTCTATGATTCTGGCAAGCTCAACTGGCTGATCTGTTATATCTGTTTCCTTCAACTTCTGGCGGATCGCCACAGATGCTGCTTCTCCCTTTATGTTGGCTAATAATATAGCCGAGACCTGCTTGAAGACTTTCAGTAATTTCATACCAAGAGTTAAAGCGGGCTCTGGACCGTATTCAATTTGAATCTGTTTTAGCACTTCTGGTATTACCGCCATAGACGGAACACCATTTGTGTAATGGAAGCAAAGACTGTACCCCAAGTGTCGCAGTCCTCCACGTGTGGTGCGATTCCCATAGGAAGGCAGATGGTCAAGATTCTGTGTTTCTCGATAGGGGTAGTATCCGGAAATACTGCCTCTATTTGAGTGATTTTCTGTGCTAACCAGAATGGAATTTGTTTCCGTTTTACGGGTGTTTTACCAAAACATGACTGTATGTTCTGTGGTGTAATTTTATTAGTGTTCCCCTGATGAGGGGTAAGCTGTGGTACATTAACAGCTGGTTGGACTGTTGCAGTCCGCATTACATATTGCACTAATTGCCTATGTATTTTTATAAGTGTTTTTAGCTGTACTAACAGCTCTTCCTTAGACATTTTTGCAATGTCCGGGTGTGGTGTGTAGCTGGCTAAAACCGGCCACGTTGCTCCTGGTCTACCTAGTGGACCGAGCCTGGTAATATGATCATTATGTTTTAGGGCGCCATTAAACCAGAGCAGGTGCTCTTGGAATTTTAGTGGGATTTCAGTCTCCTCGAAAGGAGCGTACTCTTCCGGTGGTTTCTCTATTTTGTAATAGTGAAACTCTTTTGTTCTAGCGTTTGCTGCTGGAAAGTTTATCCATGAATAGAATACCTCTGTCTGCCGATATTCGTGTGCCTCTATCACAAAAATTACTGTACCACCTTGTGGTGTCAGTCCGTTTTCTATAAGTTTTAAAGTTATAGACTTTCTTAAATGTACCGGGATGATGATTGCATCCGGGTCAGTCTGTAGGAGACTCGTGTCTTCCTCTATTAGTAGGGTTGCCAGCCTAGCTGCTTCCCTTTCTTCTTCACTGTCTGACATTTTATAAATGCAGGCTTTGCAGAGTAGGTCTCCAAGGAGACAAAGATTAGGTGCACAATATTTTGGAACACTGTATCCTTCAACGTTGAATAAACCAGAGCTTTACATAGGAATCTCTTCCTACTGAGTTCGGGCGGATTTTAACCTTTCACCCACTCCAGACGTCTATTGGAGTATTTACGGGAGAAAGGGGTCTGTGTGAAAAATGCACGACTGAGTTACTCTAACGTCTTGCGTTAGTTTATCACCTTACCAAACGTTTGGGTGCCATGTAGTGTAGTTCCTATTTTCCCAATAGGCCCTGCGCATTGGAATAACATAAACAGTAGTATCGACGTAGAAGTGCGGATCTTCCAGGCCTCCACTGACTATGCTAAACTTAATTGGGTTTGTTACCAACTAGCTCAGAGGTCACTGGAAACTTTCTTGACTGAATAGGAAGTGATCAGCTTCCCTGGCACAGACAAGAAGGGATTCAGTTTTCCAACAACCGTGCAACATGACAACTTTGCTCCTCAGATCAAGAGTCAATCTCTAGGGTCGTGTGAAACAATAGACAGTTATTTTACTCAGTCAGGTTGGTGCAGATTACTTTCACAATATGTAGAGAATAGAGAGACGGGCGTTTGTCAATAAAAGGTTAACATTTATTGAACAGTCTTTCTTCTCATACAAGAGAAATGAATTGCCACAATTGCAAGACTTGTTATTATAAAAAGTACGTACAGTAAGATAAGTATTGTGAAATAATACTGTAAAAGCATTGATATGGTTTCTTAGCCATACAATGGTTTAAAAGGAATAAAACATATATACATTCATATATACATTAGGCTAAAATACTCAACTGGTGCTTCTAACTATGCCTACCCCAGTGTACCTGACCTAAGCCTAATACTTGGGAGGGGAGTAAGTAAGTAGCTTTACGTTAAGTTGGTTTTGCCAAGGTTTGCTTCAAGAATTCTCTCTCAAGGGTTTAGTCAACACCATACCTCTGGAATAGAATGATGGAGGTCTGGTATCTCCCTCAGGGCTCGATATCCCAGTCACCCGCAAGGGTAGACCAGAAACGCCGGAGCTGGATTTCTCTGCAGGAGAAAGGCAGCGTCTCTTCTTCAGCGCGTCGAGGAGGAGGAGGGGCAGCGTCCGCGGGCAGCTTGCATCTGCTGGGCTCTTGCAGAGGGACAGCTGTTCAGCTCCTAAGTTCACCACACCATCGTTCGCTAGTTAGCAGCGATAGCAGTAGCGATAGCAGCTATGGTATCATCAGCATGACAGCTTCTTCAGCAGCAGCGAGATTGCAGCGATGGCATTGAGGCAGCTTGCTTCACCAACAGCAACGAGACAGCGTTTGCTTAAGGCAACGTTGGTAATATTTATACCTGAAAGGTGCCTTGTTTGACGTAAGTTTGCTGGACATAAGACGTCAATAAAGATGTCACTAGGAAGTGATCGTCTATCAGTGCTCATTAGAGTTCTATTACTAATCAAAACACAGCAAGCAGGGATTTCCAGGTTTGCTGAGTTTTTATCTTGTTGAAGAACTCGGAGTGTTAATCTAGGAATCTCAGATAGTAACTTCTGCTCTGTCATTGCACTAATTGTTTGCAAAGGAAGTGGCAGAGAAAGCTATTCTGGAATGTGGCTCTGTTCGTGTGAGGCCAGAGATGAGTTTCTGAATATTGCACTTGAACGGTTATGCCAATATAGGGAATAAATGGATTTATAGCCGAATAGGGGCATAAGGTCACAGTATCGATCAGGAACCTAGATTAGAACGCCACAAGGTGTTCAGGGATACTAAGGCAGAGATACTCCCACCACATTGTGACTTTGACTGTCGGATTGATTTGGTCCCTGGAGCTAATATTCCGAAGGGAAGGGTTTACGCTTTAACCCTGCCAGAGAATGAAGTCCTTTGAGAATACCTGGATAAGTACCTTGCCTTAGTGTTTATCCGGCCCTCACGTTCACCGGCTGCCTCCCCTTTGTTTTCATCCCCAAGGCAAATGGGGAGAAACGATGTTGTATTGACTATACAGCATTAAATACCATCACCATCAAAAACCAATATCCTTTACCCTTGATTCCGGTGCTGTTGGAACAAGTAAGGGCCGCACAAACCTACACAAAGTTGGATCTCAGGGATGCTTATCACCTGGTACAGATCAAGAAAGGAGACGAGTGGAAGACAGCCTTTAAGACGAGGTACGGGCTTTATGAATATCTTGTGATGCCGTTTGGGCTCTGCAATGCCCCGGCAGCTTTTCAGTTTTTTTTTAATGAAGTCCTCCGAGAACACCTGGATCGTTATGTTGTGGTCTATATAGACGATATTTTGATTTATTCCAACACCACAGAAGATCATGTGATACATGTGAAGAGAATCCTGCAAGCATTACGTGAACACCACCTGTATTGTAAAATCACAAAATGTGAATTCCACGTTACCACAGTGGAGTTTTTGGGCGTCATGCTCACTCCAAATGGTCATGAGATGGCTGAGAGGAAAGTTAAGGCTATCAAAGAGTGGCCCCAACCCCATACCATCAAAGACATTCAATGTCTGTTGGGTTTTGCCAACTTCTATCGAAGATTTATCAATAACTTTTCCAATCTGGTTACGCCTTTAACCAAACTCACAAGAAAAAACACACCCTTTATATGGGACAACAAGGCACAAAGATCTTTTGAGGGATTGAAGTCTGCCTTCTCCACCGCCCCAGTGTTGGTACATGCCAATCCCGAGGACCCCTTTATAGTGGAAGCTGACGCATCGGAAGTGGTGATTGGAGCAGTCATTTCACAAAAGAACAGACAGACAGGGTGTTTACACCCCATCGCCTTCATGTCTCAGAAATTGAGTTCCGCCGAGGTAAATTATACCATAGCGGAGAAGGAGCTGCTTGCCATCCGGGATGCCTTTTGGGAATGGAGACATTGGCTGCTGGGGGCCAAACACAAGGTGGTCGTCTATTCGGATCACCGAAACCTTCAATTTATGCAGGATGCTAGACATCTTACCCCTAGGCAATTGCGATGGATATTGTTCTTTGAGGAATACCAATTCGTAGTAACCTATCGCCCCGGATCCCAGAATAAGAAAGCCGGCGCCCTCACCAGACAGGAACATCCTGTGTTGCACAATGTTACCCCGCTTCGAGCCATTATAGAACCTTCCCGAGTGGTAGGAGCAACCCAAACAGATGACTTTGTGATGGGAGTCAGAACAGGGGTTAAAACATGTGTTTGGAGAACCTGGTTACGCCATCATAAAGAGTGGAAATTAGTCCAAGGAATACCCATGAAATTAACTCCGGTATTGGTGCCCACGCTGCTTCTCAGAAAAATTGTGTTCCAGTGGTGTCATGAGGCACCCAGTGCAGGACATATGGGATATGCTAAAACCGTGGAAAAGACCTTGAGACAATTCTGTTGGCCTTCGGTCAGACCCGATCTGAAACAATGGGTAAAAGAATGTTCAGTGTGTGCTCAAATGAAATCCGACAGACAGAGACCCCAAGGGTTGTTGCAACCACTCCCAACACCAGAAAATCCCTGGGATAGCTTCTCAGTTGGTTTCATTGTGGGCCTTCCTAAAGACCAGGGGAAGACTACTATCATTGTCGTAGTGGATTACCTTACTAAAATGGGACATTTTATAGCATGTACTCAGGTTCCCACGGCAGGTCAATTAGCCCATTTACTGATGATCCATATCGTACGTCTGCACGGTCTCCCCAAGGTCATTGTGTCAGACAGGGGGGCCCAGTTCACTGCTAATTTTTGGAAGGCTTGGTGTTCAGATCTAAAGATGAATTCATCTCTGTCCACCAGCTTTCACCCACAAACAGATGGATAGACCGAGAGGGTGAATCAAACACTTAAACAATATCTCAGGTGTTATGTCCAAAGCAACAAGGGATCGTGGGTGGATTGGTTGTGGGTGGCGGAGATAGCCTACAACAGCACGCAGCATTCTTCCACCAAACATACTCCTTTCTATGGTTCTTACGGACATCACCCTAGGTTCACTCCGTTATTGCTCCCTGGTACTGTCACCAAGTCACCCTTAGCACAGGAAAGATTGTCGGGTGTCCGCCGAATTCTTCGTGCCACACGGAACAATCTAGTCACTGCCAAGGCTAAATACAAGGTACAGGCTGATAAACATCGCAGGGTTGGCCCAGTGTACAAACCCCGGGAACGGGTTTGGGTTTCCACTAGGAACATCCGGTTTAAGAAACATAGTGTCTTTTACCCCAAGTTCATAGGGCCATATGAAGTGATCAAACACATTAACCCTGTTGCAGTGAAAGTACGATTGCCTGCTCATATTAAGATCCACCCTGTATTTCATGTGTCCCTCCTTAAACCCTTGTATTGTCAGGTGAAAAAAACACTGCACCCTGTATGGGTGCAACAAGATCAAGAGTATGAAGTGCAAAAGGTACTGGACTCTAGAGTGGTGCGGGGAAAGCTACAGTATTTGTTGGCATGGAAGGGATTTGGTCCTGAAGAGAATTCTTGGGAAGCAGCTAATGATGTGCATGCTCCCCGTTTGGTGAAAGACTTCCATAGATTGCATCCAACTCGGCCGGGGGTCGGTCGGAACCCCTTGTAAAGGGGGATGTACTGTCATGATTCTCATGTTTTGATTCGCGGCGGCCGTTATCTGAGTAACCCGGCCCGCCACGAACTCTTCTTTCCGCAGTACTTGAGTCGGCGGGAGACCGTAACTACAACTCCCGGCAGGCCTGCATGGGAGAGACGGAGAGCCAGGCGTCACGTACGTCGTGACGCATACCAGGAAGTAAAGCGAGCCGGTTCAACCAGAATTGCTGCCGATAATTCGTTTTGTTCTTGTGGCTTGTCCAGAAGTCCGGTAAGGCCGTTCCGATATAATCCAGCTTTTGAGTTAATCCTTGCGGTGGTTCAGAATCTACGGAATCGTAGAGTCACTTATTCTTTTAACTTGGGTATTATCTTTCCTGCCTGAGGTATATTTGACTCGTTCTGTGTATCACTGAATGCACAGGTTGTTTTGTGGAACTCTACAACTAATTGAACTTCTTGAGAGACTGTGGGCTCTGAGGCTAAGAGTCGCGTGGTCTGCTAACCTTTGTTCATTTACATCTCATCAACTAAAAAAGGTTCCCTTGCTAGGGCTCTGACCTAAGAGCTTGGTGGTTTATTTCTCCAGTAGTTCACTTGTTGGATTAGTGAAGTGGTACCCAGTGCATTGAGTACAGACAGTGAACTTATTGTTGTGGTATTCTGTGTTGGGTTTGGTGCAAGGACATCCTTATGCGGCACCTTGTGTCTTTGTTACGACGGTAGCAAAAATCTCAAATCATCACCAGCTGTGTTCAAAGTTAAGACGTATTAATAATCGAAGCTGCCATTTATTTCTATCTGTGTTCCTGTTTATTCGTTATAGGAGAGAAAAACCGGGAGGAACTCTCAGTGGGTTTGGTTAAGCACTAGAACTATGTTTTCAGATGTGTTCCCAAGTTGATACATATATACATTGCATAGTCCCGCATGTCAGACCTATGTTGAAAGTCTTGTTTTCTCATTTCCAGATATCCAAAGTCCAGGTTCCATCCCTTGAACTCTCCTAGATATAATCCCTCGTATTTTTCTTTACAGGTAGGCAGGGGGTAGAATCTAGTCATAACATAGGCGAAATGAAGTGGTATTCAAGAATAAGCATTGTATTTGAACATCTGTTACTTGTCGTTCCAGATCTCCCTCCCCGCTGTTCCCTTCCTTTCCTTCCTGGCTTTCTATCTCTCTGTCTTCTTATTATTCCCTCATGTGACTATCCTGGTAGTCTGTGTATATCACTTCAGACTCCGGGGACGTCATGAGATGGAACCCATAACATCATCGGTGTAATCCTGAAGAGTCCTGGACCCGAAGCCTGACACAGGACAAGGGCGGGACCATCTGTGGCCATCAGGGGCCAGAAGAGGCCGGGCCGGGCCACCCCTTTTGGCTATAGGACAAAAGGTTCAAGATGGCAACAGGTACGCGGTCTAACAAATCCCGCAAAGGTGGGGGGGCCAAATGACTGGCACCATGGACCAATTCATCACTCGGGCTTTCTCCATCGTGGAAAAGGAGATCGCCTTGACTGAGCGCAGACTTTCGAGGGAATTATCCTGCCTTACAGATAAGCGCTCATCCATGGGAAGCTTGGCCCTGGCTCCTTCCCCAGCGCATGCCCCAATTCTTCCACTGATTGAGGCTCCATCTCCTGATATAGATGAATGTGTAACCAGGATCAGGGCGAGTCTTGATAGGCTGTCCACGATCTCACACTGTAGGGCCACATCTCCCACTCCTGACCCTCTGCCATCCAGTGTTGTAATGCATATTGTCCCTTCCCCCATTGTTTCTGTAGATGTCCCTCCCATGCCAGAGGAAACCGCGCTGGATGGCACTAGGCCAGTTCCTTCGGCCACAGGTGAGGCTCATACTGGGAACTCGCCACTTGCCATCCCGCGCAAAAGGAAGCGGCCAATTAGCCCGCGCAAGGGAACGATATCAAAACCATGCAATAAGATTAGAAGAAAAAATGCACCTAAGGGGGGCCTTATTAAGAATGGTATTTGCCAGGGGAAAGATCAGCTAAAGAGTATTGCAAACAAGGGGCAGATTAGTACCCAACAGCCCTCTGTGTTTGGAATTATCCATAAGCCAGCCCAGGTAGCTGCTCCGGGTGATTCCTCCTTACTTATTAATATTGAGTGCTTATTGAAGTCAATGGTTTTGCCAATAACCGACAAACTTGAGGGACTATCAAAACGGGTTGATTCGCTAGAACAAACCATGTTGGATAATTTCTTCTCTGTCAAATCACTGATAAAACTGCACTCAAAACTCTGAGATGAGGATAGGTCTGGGAAAGAATCTAGTGCTCCTCCCCAGGGGTCCATCCCTTCTACTTTATCCTCAGTTACTAACTCGGGACATCAAGGGCAACTCCCCGGGCCTCCTTCTGCTATCTCGGCAGGTGTGCGGGACTGTGTTGTTACAGCTGCAACAATTCATTCACAGCCTAGTGCCAAGAGTTTCCTTACAAGATCCTCTCAGCAGGCCCCAAAAATTAAAAATCCCCCTAAACCCAGCACTTCAGGAACCCCCAGTAGTAATCCCACTGATAATAGTGCACTTGTAGCCATTCCTAGAGTAATTAGTATATCATCTTCCACTAGGCAGGCATCTGCTCCTCCACCTTTAGCACAGGCACGAGCAAGAAAAGATACGCAGGCCCCCCATGCCAGCCTCCAACCTGGGTGCCAGCCATTTGTAGTGATCCTAATCGGGGTTCCTGTCCTTAAGCCAGGGACACATGAGTCTTTCTCTGACCTTAAAAAAAAAACATCTTCTGGCTCAGGGAAAACAAGCCTCTACCAGGCTACATAGATGGGAGGATTATCCATGTCAGACGAGTGGGGTGGGTCGGCAACAGACAAAAAAATCTTAAAGGAGATTGTGTGTTGGTTAACTTTAATGACCCAAGAGCAGCAGGCATTATTTATAGCCAAGCTCCAAATAGCGACCCGCATGGCATTCAAACTAGAGACTTGGGATACTTCTATCGTCCTTTGTCATCTCCCTGGTCAAACCAGTCGTTCCTTGGTGAGGGCAGAGGTGCTTGGTACCCTCGCCATGAAACACTTGATGCAAGTGCCACGGTTCGGAACTTTTCCCAAGTGCAAGGCTCCTATGGTTGGGGTTGTTGACTTGGTGGACAGGGTTCACTGATAGTAACCCCCCTATCCAGCAGTAGGCCCACATTGGATGGGTGCTCTGGGGAACAGTGTGACTTTCCCCCTCCTAGCCTTCCAACTCTGTTCACCCCTAACACTATTCCCTTGCTAAATTGTTCCAATTCAGATGGGCTGAGTTGCGTGCAGACCCCCGAGAGAGACTTGGGGCCATCCAACGACATTCCGGGTCTTGTACCCGGTGTCCGTTGTCCTGGATTGCCTGCATCAAACATCTCGGTTGTTCAGGATACTCTCGATTCTACTCTGAAAGTAGTCAGTTGAAATGTTGCGGGGCTTAGTCGTAACCTAGACTTGCCTGACTGGAATTCTTTCATTGAGCCATATGGAATTTGTGCCTTCCAGGAAACTTGGTGCCTGGAACCACGACACAGAGTAGGCTTTACCTCTTTTTTTGTCCCCGCTTGCCCTCCTGTAGCAGGAAAAGGCCGGCCCTCGGGTGGGCTGCTTGTGTGGGTTGATGTCTCCCTTGGTCTTTGTGTGAAGCTGCATGTCCTCAAAACCCCGGACTTGCAGAGGCTTTCCCTGAGGAGCCTCGAGAGAGGCTCCTCACTGGAAATTTTTAACATCTACACCAGAGGGGCCACTGGGAGCTCAACCTCTCCGACCTTGTCGGTATTAGAGGCAGAATTGAGAGAGTGTCCAGCTAACTCACTCATCCTTTTGATGGGTGATTTCAACTGTACCTTTGAGCCACTAGCGGCCGATGACATTCTGGACCTAAACGAAGAGGACTCAAGGAGAGGTATACCCTCTCTCAACTGGCCACCGGTGAAAAGATGGTCGCAGAGGGTTGTGCAATTGAACGCACTAATGCTGGAATTTGGGCTATGGGCGACGAACGGAAGAACCACATCAGATATAAACGGGGCCCACACTTACAACAGGGCGGGACATACTTCTAGAATTGACTACATATTTCTTAGTTTCAGCCTCTGGGCCCACCTAGTTGATATGATGGTTGTTGCATCTACCGACAGCGACCACAACCCCCTCTCCCTATCCCTGACCCCCTTGTGGTGGTCTAATGGACTGCCTACAGCTGCACCTACTACACTCACCCTAAGGGAAACTGGGGAAGTGGTACCAGCAAATTGCCTTAGACGTTTAAAATGGGATAAGGTGATTATCAACCCCGTAAATGTTAGCAGCATTGGGGGGTTTTGGCCAATGCTATGTTGAAGCTAGAGCATGGGAACCTGTGTCCAGGGGATATTTCATCCTTATTTTGTGAGACCTCAAGGTCCATAGGGGACATGTTCGCTGTTACGAGCAACCAGAGAAGGGCGCATGGGCATGCTTGTGCAAAAAAGAAATTGGGCTGGTATTCTCCTGCATGTCGGACAGCCAAGAGAGCAGTCATTATGGCAGTCAAACGCGGGGACGGGGCCGAGGTCTCATCCAAGCGCAAACTCTATAAGGCTGCCCTAATTTCTGCAAGAAAGGATTGGGAGGACACTTTTTGGCATGAGCTAAAAGTAGCCAGTGGGGATAGGAATTCCAGAGGTTTCTGGAATCTCATTAGGGAGAAACACAGACCCATTGACACTCTCTTCACCTGTAATATTCCTGAGGCAGCCTGGCACAATCACTTTTCCAACCTGTATAATGTAGCAGTAGAGGAGGAGGGGGTTCTCCCCCTCTCGCCAATCCCCCTTGGTCCTTCGCCTGGTGTGGGCACTATCTTCACCCCAAAAGAAGTTGAGAATGCAGTGAATAGCCTTGTCCCACGAAAATCTGCTGGACCTGACGGCTTGCCGGGGGACCTGCTCCGCATGAATCCTATGGAGTGGGGAACTCTGATTGCCTCCCTGCTCAACGCATCCGCTGAGGGCGCTGCCCTACCGGATTCCTGGTTGGGCGCCGAGGTTGTTCCGATCTATAAAAAAGGTAGCCGGTATGACCCAGCCAACTACCAGCCTATTAGCCTAATCGACTCTTCTCAAAAAGTGGCTGGCAAAGTTGTACTGGGTCGGGTTTTAGACTGGGTTAAAGATAACAATATCTTATCTGACTTCCAAGCCGGGTTCAGGGCGGGAACCGGAACAATCGAGCAGTCATTGCGACTACTCATGATATATTGGAAAGTTGTACTGTTGGGGAAAGGCAGTTTGTACCTAGCATTCATTGATCTTCGAACTGCTTTTGATCTTGTGCCCCGGAACCAACTGTGGAGGGTTCTGTTAGAATTGGGAATGCCTGAATATCTGTTGTCCCTGATTATGAGGCTCCACGAGTCCAACTATGGCAGGTGCGCTGGGGGACCCAGGGGCAGAAGACAGGTCGCATTGAGGTTAACAGAGGAGTCTGCCAAGGGTGCTTACTCGCCCCCACCCTTTTTTCACTCTATGTAAACCGGGTAGTTGATCACCTCTTGTCATCTCCAGCTGATGCTCCCCGTTTGGCAGGGCGGCTAGTACCTACACTCTTATTTGCGGACGACACCCTGTTACTTTCAAAATCCCCTGTTGGTCTCCAGCGCTTGTTAACTAGCTTTGACCAATTCTGTGTATCTAGGGGTCTCAAGATCAACACAGATAAAACTAAATACCTCATCTTGAACCCCCCAAAAAAACTTGGTCCACCTCCCTCGCTGGGCACTGTCCACTTAGAGAGAACGAGGGAGTTTGACTACTTGGGTATTCGTCTTGTGGACACAATGAGGTGGGACAGTCATCTGAATAAAATGCTCCTGAGCCACAAAAGGGTAACGGGCTTTGTTGAAGGAGCAGAGAGCCTCATCAATGAAGCCTATAGCGACGGTGCTTGAGATTTACAATGCCAGAGGCGTCAGCGCAGCGCTTTATGGAGCGGAGCTCTGGGGTGCTTCGATCATGAGCCAGTTGACCATTTCTGAAAACACTTTTCTCAGAAACCTCGTGTGTCTTCAAGCTTCCATTCCTATTATCCCCCTCCAACTGGATATGGGTTGTCGCTCCATAGAAGATCAAGCGAGGCTCCGCCCCCTCCTTCTATGGGTTCGCATTTGGAGGGTGAAGGTACTTAGCAGCTATGCGGAGGGCTTGCGAGAAATCCTGGATTCCCCCAGTTGGGCGAAAGTGAAGTGGCTCAGAGACATTAAAGCTCTCCTGTTGAACTTAGGGTTGGGAGAGGCTTGGCACCAGCGGACTGCCCCTCAAAAAATAGCACTTAAAAAATTATACTGGTCCTGGATCTTGGCCAAAAGGAATAACAACACCAACTTGTGCAGATCATCCAGGACTTTTCTGATGACCAAAGATGTCCCATTGCGCGAGATCTACCTGGACATTATTACAATCCCTTGGGATAGAGCCCTCTTTTTTTAAATTTAGAACTGGGATGCTTCCGGTAAGGGAGTTCACTTCCCGGTAGAAACCACCACACCAAACTGTTTCCTTCTGTCCCTTTTGTCCTACCAGGCCTGAATCCATTCCTCACCTGCTCTTCGAATGTCCCGCTTACAAGACACCTCGTGGACACTGGATTAAACCTGTGTGCTTGGTCTTGGGCACTAGGCAGTGTTGTGTTGCCTTAAGAATTCTACAGACGGACACTCGCCAGATATATGTTTGTGCCATAGCCAAGTTTTTAGGTTGGGCTTGGCGCATAAGGTCAAAGTGGCTTTGCCAAATTGTTTAATCAAGGACTGTATATACAGACCGTCTTAGCTAATTTATTACCCCACTGACCCGTAGTTAGGATTGCGTTATCTATGTATACTGCGGGTTTCTTAAACTTTTTATACCTGCGGGATGTTTTTAAATAATGTTTTTATGCTGTACGTTTTTTAAGATATTTGTATATCGAAATAAAGCCTCTTTGACTTGACTTGACTACCTGTGTGTGCACCGTTACACAGCCTACTGAACATTGTCGCAATACTGTACATTCACAGTCGCTTTGTGATCCAAGCACTACCTTTCTGCCAAATTAGGGATAGTTCCGTTCAGTAGTTTTGGCTATGCCTTGCAAAAAGTTTCCTATGGGAAAATTATTTGAATTTCTCAAAAACTACTGAACGGATTTACATCATTTAAAAAATAGTCACTTTCTGGACCACGCCCGACCATTTTGCCAAATTTGGGGTAATTACGTTCAGCAAGGGCTGTAGCTTGTCGCAAAACTTGCTACGGAAATTAAAATGGAGAAAACGCGTTTTGGGACTCCTCTTTTTTCTCAGCCCCCGGTTGACGAATCACCCCCAAACAAAGCCAAAGTTATTAGCAAATCAAAAAAAGGCTTTTCCTATGGAAACTAGGTTGTAGCTATACATATATTCACTGAAAAAAACATAGGTTTCACACATGTTATAGTTAGCTGGACATTTCACTCATACAAAACCATTGAAATTCTCCCGTTATAGTTAGTTCAGATAACTATACCTTGTGCGCCCGCAATGCACTGCTGATGACGTCACATATTACATCACTCATGACATGGTCGCTGACATCACTCATGACATCACTGATGACATCTCAAATTACATCACTGATGACATCATCCTTGTGAAAAAGTGGCAGACCTCCTCTCACCGTAATATAACCTTTGATACACACATTCAAAAATAGAAATTAACATTTTCAAAAAAATGGAAATACCAATACCAGTTACAACAACCTATTCAGTAATTCCACGTTTTAAATTGGGGAATTAATTCCTCTTCATTCCTGAAGACCAACTAGCCCACCAGGAACCTCCAGTATGCACCAGGTAGCCTTTTTGCAGAGAGGTGTTTAGAGGCCATGCCCCTTTTTACAACACTCTGCAGCGCAGCTCCGTGGCTCTTAGTGGACATACCTGGTGGGCTAGTTGGCCCCTAGGGGACCTCTGGATTGAAGAGGAATTAATTCCCCAAGTTCAAAATGTGGTGACCCGGGGAGGTGGCGGTCCCCAGGGCATTTGGGGGGGCTTCAGCCCACCCACACAGGCTTTTACATTTTGTTTTTTAAAGAATCCCCGGGGGTGGTGGTCCCTGGGGCTCTGGGTGCCTATAATCCCCATAATTCCAGATTTAAGCCCCGGGGCAGTGTGGGGGGGGATTAGGCCCCCCCCCACACTTAAGTTTATAAAGCCCCAGAGACTTGGCCCCCCGGGGGCTAATTTACATTACAGTTCGGGAGCCGCGCTTCGGGTTTTTTTATCAGCAGGGTAAGCGTGCCCTGCACGTATCCCGTGATTTAAAAAAAAATAAAAGTTGGGGGGGCATTGGGTGTTTTTGTGGAACCCCCTTAAGCAGGCCTAGGGAGTCAGGGTGTTTCTACCCTGCCCCCTTTGCGTGTTTTTCATATTTTTTTTCTCTGCTTTCTTCTGCCTCGGTTCTACCGAGGCACAGGATGGCTGCCAACACTTCCTGGTTTGGAGTGTTGACAGCCAATTAGCATAAAGCTTGTGCTCGGTAGGGTATGCTTACAATACTTTGGCTATAAATATATCTATGATTTTACTTTAGATTTTTTCAGGAACTACTGAACGGATTTACACAATTTAACAACAAGCGTAATCTGCAAACCAAACTCTACCTTTTTGCCAAATTTGGTGTGATTCCATTCAGAAGTTCGGGTTGTAGCCATGTCTGAAGGTCTCTATGGAAAATTGCATGGGGAAAACACGTTTTGGGACCCCCTTTTTTCTTGGCCCCTACTTGACGAATCACCCCAAAACTTTCAGGATCGGAGCAGAGCGCCCCATCTTCTTGAAGGATTTCGCCACGATTCATCACCGGCTGCAAAGTTATTCCAAATAGAATATTGCGGATTTCCTATGGAAACTAGGTCCCAACGATAACTACCTACTGGCGACTTCCAGTAGTACATGTATATATTTACTGAAAAAAACAAAGGTTTCAGGCACGTTATAGTTAGAAATTAGCAGTAAAAAAAACCTTAGAAATTCACTGAAAAAAAACATAGGTTTCAGGGGTCTTATAGTTAGTTGGACATTTGACTCTTACAAAACCATAGAAATTCCACTGTTATAGTTAGTTCAACTAACTATAACTCGAGCGCCCACAATGCACTCCTGATGACTTCTCATATTACATCACTCATGACATGGTCAGTGACATCACTCATGACATCACTGATTTCATGAGTGATGTCATTTGAGATGTCATCAGTGATGTCATGAGTGTTGTCACTGACCATGTCATGAGTGATGTAATGTGTGATCTCATCAGCAGTGCATTGCGGGCGCACAAGTTATAGTTAGCTGAACTAACTATAACGGGGGGACAGGGGGGGACAGGCGCGGTGCCTGTCATGTTGTGCTATGAAACGCAAAACATGCATTTTTAGCAATGTTAAAAATGTGAGAAGCACCCGCCACTGTGGCGGGTGCATCCTAATTCGCTGCACGGGACCTCCGCCATTATGGCAGACGGTCCCTTGTCACAACTGGATGGTGGACGGACAATGTCTGTCCGCCATCCTATTCGGCCTCCTAGTTTGCTATGACAGGGCGGGAGCATCACGTCTCCCACCCTGCCATAGCAAACAACAGTGTCCTGGGGGTGGCCACCCCAGGACATTGCAGGAACCGGCCCTGGGGAGTGGCGGTCTCCAGGGCCATCACTGGCTCCAGGAGGGGGGCCGCGTGGCCCCCTCCCAAAATCCACACAGCCACTGGAGTGGTGTTCCCGGGGCTCGGGGATCCATTACAGACCCCTACATTTGAATAATTAGTGCCCTGGGGAGGTGGCGGTGCCCGGGACATGTGGGTAGGCTCAGGCCCCCCCACACAGGTTGTTTTTAAAAAAAAAATAGAAGCCCCTGGGGTGGCAGTCCTCGGGACTGCGGGGGCCATTTGCCCCTGCATATATTTAAAAAAAGCCTTGGGGTGGTGGTCCCCGATGTTTGGGGGGCCTTGGAGGCCCCCCATAGATTAAAAATTAAGCACCGGGGGTTGACGTTCCCCGGGGCTGTGGGGGGCTGCGTGCCCCCCGCAACTCAATTAACTTGCCACAGGGAGGTGGAGGTCCACGGGGTAGTGTGGGGGGATTGGGACCGGCCACACTTTTTTTTTCACTGCCCCCGAGACCTGGCTCACCCGGGGGTAAATAATAATGAAGCATGGGAGCCAGCGCTTTGTTTTCTTTATTTTCTTGTCCGGATCCGCAGATTTTGCTGATTTTTTTTAAATGCTATTTTTGGCCCTGGGTGTCCTTGTGAGACCCCCTGACCAGGCCTAGGGGGTCAGAGTGTTTCTACCCTGCCTCCTTTTCTTGTTTTATGCCTTTGTTTTTCTGTTTTCTTGTGCCTCGGTTACTGAGGCACAAGATGGCTGCCAACACTTCCTGGTTTGGAGTGTTGACAGCCAATTAGAATGCAGCTAGTGATCGGCAGGGTGCGCGGATCCACTGTGACTCTATATATCAAAACTTTAATTTTTTGGATTGTCTAAGCAACTACTGAACAGATTTACACCATTTTAGAAAAAGAGTTCTTTCTGGGGCCAAGGGCTACCTTTATGCCAAATTTGGTGTAATCCCTTTCAGCAGTTCGAGCTGTAGCCATGTCTAAAGATTTCTATGGGAAATGCATTTTTTTACCTCTTTATTTTAAATTTCTCAAGAACTGCTGAACGATTTACACCACTTAACAAAAAGAGTTCTTTCTGAACCCAGGGCTAACTTTTTGTCAAATTTTTGTAATTCCATTCAGCAATTCGGGCTTTAGCTGTGTCTAAATTTACCTATGGGATTAACATGGAGAACACATGTTTTGGGACACCCCTTTTTTCTCAATCCCCACTTGCTGAATCACCCAGAAACTTTCAGGATAATAACGAACCGGAGCGCCCCACTAGTTTTGAAAATTTCCAGATTTGTCAACCGGCACCAAAGTTATTGGGAAAAGAAAAACGCTTTTTGAATAGAATCAAGGTCCTAACTATAACTACCTACTGGCGACCGCTAGTAGGTAATATATATATATATATATATATATATATATGCAGAAAAAAGAAGCAGAAAACCCTGGGTAGTTCTCAAGTTTAGGTGGAAAGCAACTCCTGTATAGATCACTCTCAACACCAGCGACTCTCTAGATCTGCTCACCTATATATACATTTATACCATCACCACAGTCGCAGGTTCTGTATGAAAATGAAGTTACTGCAGACTGGCAAATTAAGGGATTGCATCTTGCTCAGTTGGTAAAAGGAGTACCATGCAGCTGGGTGGTGCCCGTTCTTAACCTGCCACTGTAGTTGGTGTGCATGGTGTGAGTGATTGATACAGGTGCATTGTGATTATCAGGTGGTCACTGATTAGTGTGCTATCCCCTAGATGCACAGTGTTTTTAATCAACTAATGAGCAAAATGCGCACAATGTCCCATGACTTATACTGTATACATTAAGGACTGTTGTGCTTTTTCATTGTTTTTTTGTATTACAGGTGGTTTCTGTTCCCTAGGAGGCTATTCCTTAGGTGAATACCAGTGGCAGGTAGCAATGCACCTTTTCCACACTTTTTCGTAGATAGTTTGTTTTATAATTTTGTTTGATTCACGGTCCTGAAGAATCGCCACTGATCATTTATTGACAGTTCTAGGGCGAGAAACATGTCGACCATCTGGGAGTAGAGTAGGCATTTTGTCACATAGATAACAAAACACTTTGGCCCACATGCATCATTGTGACATTTTGCACTTCCTAATTTGCGAAAAATAAGGAATCGCAAATTAAGAAATGCAAAATGCTATGCATCATTATTTTCGGTATTCATTTGTGATTCGGTACAAATCGCAATTTTTACCAAATCCCAAATGAATACCGAATTCTTAAGTGCATTTTCGCAATTCCTATTGATTCCCATGGGCCAAAAGGCCCATAGGAGTCAATGGGAAGGCATCAGCAAATTGCGAGTGGCACTTTGAAAATTTCATGGGTGCAGGGGGGGGGTCCAAAGGACCCCCCCATGCACCCCTGAAATGTATTTTTCGCATCATGTTTCACACACACATGTCCTAAGGACGTGTGTGTGAAACATGAATGTAGAAAAAAAAACATTTGCAGCATTTTAAACACTTTTTCCAAATTTACCGAGTGGTTCCACCACTCGGTAAATTTGGCACCCTAATTGCGACTTTGCACTTGTGAAAGTAATGATGCATTGCTTTTAAGAAATCGCACATCTGCGACTCCTTAAAAGCACCCGCAATTTTAGAACTCGCAACAATGTTACGAATTCTAAAATTGCTTCATGCATCCCAAAAAGCACTTTTGCATTCGCAAACGGCCGATTTTAAGTAATCGCACCGTTTGCGACTACAAAAATGCTTGATGCATGTGGGCCATTACTCCTCCCTTATCATTTTATTTAGGTAGGGTACCCAACAGAATAAAGTCTTCTAGAGGAATTCCTGACCTATTTTAAAACCACACCACACGCATCTACACCAGAATATGCCCCTCACACCCACTGCACCCTTACAGCAAAGAACAAAACATCTCCGATAAATAGCCCCTTTAAGAGTGCCCTATGGGCATTGCAGCGCCGGCTCAACGAGGAACAGGCTCATATGTTGAAGCATGACACCTAGCTTGCTAGGTGTGTGAGAGCCTTAGTTCCTAGAAGAGGAATTCACCTCTCCTTGACTGTCCCCTTTTAATACTTTGCCAGACATTTCCAGCCTTGGCATCCCATTAGTGATTATTATTTCACCTAGGAACTGCATACTTTTCTTTGTTTAAATGATACAGGTGCATCACTCAAGGAGTAGAGTACGTCGAGCCATCGTGCTCCTTGATGCATTCAAAGGTTGGCATCAGACCAAGGGAGTGGCTGTGAAAGAAGCATTTGGAAACCCAAATGATATACAGCAGCTTTATCATTTCTGAGCAAACAGCACTCACACAGTGGGGAGGAACAGGCCTAGGCTGTTTCCTCAGAGGCGGCGACGACCGCGTCCATTGATATTATCATAAATATGTCCCCCTGCACTTAAAAGACAACGCTTACCTGTTTTATACATGCTACTCGAACCCAGAGGCAATCAAATATTCCAATAACATACACCACTTTTACCAGAGTGGCGCAGGCACAAAACACAAATCTAAAGGAGAAATCCTGCTACTGGATGAGAGGGATGCGCAATTTGCACGTACTAGCATTCTTAGGACTTTTGACCAGTGCTTACAGTTGTTATCGGCATTTGTGTAATGCTCATCAGACCATAATTATCCATATAAAAAATCCACATGCCAGCACAAAATAAGCTGCTGAAAATTGTGAGGATGGGCCTGAGCTGCTATGAGCGATGCTCCATAAAGTCCTGCAACTTCATCGCTAACCACTCAGACACTTCCCTCCATCTCCACTGCCCCAATGAGGTCTGCCATTTCCGCTGTCTTTTTTCTTAATTGGCAATTTCTCCTCTAAGTTTACAAGGCCTCGAGTTTCACCATTTAGCACATGCATCAGTGTTCCCCATATGGTACTCCTGTGGCCTGGGTACAGTGCTGTTTTATGATAATGAAGTGTGGTTTCAGGTCCACGGCTCTAGATTTTGTTCTGCTCAGTTGGTATTTGTTAGGATGTTGTCAAGGTGCAAGAATAAGAGAACATTTTGAGACTGTAAACTCTGGATTGGATTAGAACTGCAAGATGCCATTATGTGACTTATCTTTCCGCAGAACTGCAAGCAAGAGCACCCCTCAGTCATCCATGGGTGCATCACATATACACACACTAGAATGTACTCTGGAACATGATGCTGAAATATTTCTATTGGGAAAGGGGTGATCCATCGACCATGTAACTGAGCAACCTGGGCTCTAGTCCGAGATCTTCTGCTTGATAAGGGTGCATGATCCTGTGCAAATACCCTATCTGTTTATGCCTAAAGTCTCTTCTCTATCGAAGTCTAGTTTAATAATACTACATTGAAAGGTACTTACTTCTGAAGTGCAAGATGGCATTAAACAGTCTATGTCAGGGGTCTCCAAACCAGTCCTGGAGGGCCGGATCCATTCCAGATTTTTTGGATATCCCCATTGAGATACATGTAGTAATTTTAAAAATCTGGCATGGATCCGGCCCCCCAGGACCGGTTTGGAGACCCCTGGTCTATGTCCTGTGAAACGAGTGGGGAAAATAAAAGAGAGCACTTTACGTGCAAAAGCAAGCTGGTGTATGCATACTTTATGGACGTTTTGCACAGGAGAGACCACAGGTGGCAGCTGAACAGTTCCACAGACAGCCTCCGAGATTGGAACGTCTTGGTATTCAGAACAGTAGTGGGTGCAGTGTAAGGGGTGTAGTTCTCTCTTCAGTGCAAGGCCAACATCATGCTATAAACTCCTCATAAACATATTACCCCAGTTACAGATGTGTGTTAGGAAGCCTATCTTCGTTCAGTATCTGTGCTAGTGCTGGGGGTAAGCTGAAGTCCAAGAGCTGTGATTCCATGCAGACAGAAGTTAAGAGGTGCAGGATAATGGTATGATTTGTCCAGGATCAGTCAATCTAGTGCAGGGTTGGAGATAGAGTTATGTTATGTTATTAGCATTTGTAATGAGGACGGCTACTCAAGATCGTCCCTGTGCGGGAGCCACATGATAACATAGGAGCAAGGGAAGGAAACTGCAGCTTAAGTAAACAACATAGTTTTAAATAGCTTCCAAAACAGTCTCGGATCTTGGGTACTGCGTAGTGCATATGGCTGAGAGTTCCACGCCTCTGCACCCCATAAAGGAGAGGGAGCTACCCCCCATCCTTGCCAGCTGGAAGCGAGGGATCGGAGCCCAACACCGTGAGGCTGAGCGCAGTTGTCTCCGTGGCTCATAAAAGCTAAAACGCTTCCTAAGGTAAAGCAGGCCAAATCCGTGAAGGGCTGCATGGGCGAGGGTCGGAGCCGTAAATTGAACGCTTTGGACCACTGGGAGCAAGTGCAAGTCATGCAAATGTTGTTTTATGCTTGCCCTTCCCGCTATATTAAGCAAGACTCTGTCCGCCGCATTTTGTATTGTTTGCAGCTTCTTCAATAGGTAGCCTGACAAACCAATATACAGTGCATTGGTGTGGTCAATGCATTTGAGGATCAGGGTGCGCGTAACCATTTCCTTCGCTGCTCTTGGTAACAATGGTAAGAACTTCCTCAGTGATTTCAATGTTCCAAAGCACTGAACTGCTAATTCCTTTATGCGTGTGGTGAAATTAAGATCTTCACTAAACCAGACTCCCAGATTTTTGACTGGTGAACCCACTGATTTAGGTAAAGGGTAGCCTGCCAACCACAGTGCTTCCCTAAACTGAGAATCTCCAACTTATCCTCATTGCACTTAAGCCGGGCAGCTGCGAGTCATTTGAAGACGGCTCTGAGACATTTTTGGGCCTGCGCAGGGTCAGCATCTTTATCGCTCCAAGTGAAGAGGAGCTTGCTATTGTCCGCATTTGCAATGATCTTAGCTCCAAGCTCCTAAGCAAGATAGACCAAGGGGCTGACATATATATTGAAATACAGCAGGCTCTGGGTAGAGCCCTGCTGCACCTTACTCGTGACCTTTTTAGATGCTGATGAGGCCGGAGGGAACCACACTTGCTGCAATCTATCTTCTAGGAAAGATTTAAACCATTTCCACACCAGACCAGAGACACCAATGTTTGAAAGACGGGCACCATGTCAAAGAGGTCCAATAAAATCAGTGCTGCTCTGCGACCTGCATCCAAACAGTCTCTAATACCCTCTGTCATTTCAACAAAGGCCGTCTCTGTACTGTATGTGGCTCTGAATCCTGATTGGGCTGGATGGAGCATGCCAGAAGTTTCAACACAATTGGTGAGCTGTTTGTAAACCGCTTTCTCACATACCTTAGCCACCACCTGAAGAAGGGAGATAGGGCAGTGGCTAGCAGGAATGGAAGGGTCCAAAGATGGCTGTTTCAATAAGGGTAACAGTTTGGCCTGCTTCCAGTCCAGTGGCACAGTAGCGGTCTGTAGGAACATATTAATAAGGATGTTTGCTTCTGGGTCAACAACCTGGACTGCTGCAGCTAGCAAGATCGCTAGACAGGGGTCAGCCGGAGAGCTGGATTTTAGTGATTTGAAGATTGTCTATGCATCTTGTAGAGCAATTTCTGAAGCCCATGTGGAGAATCAGCATTGCAGGGGTCGGACGCTGGTTACTGGCGTCTTGTCTATCACTGTGGAGCTCTGGGCGTAGACCGACCCGTTACTGGCTGAGGCAGCTCCTATTGGTCGCGACGATACTGGCTGGCAGTAGAGATATGGCACCGCCGAAGAATGCACCGAGAGACACTCGTGCTGGATGCGCTCTCACAAATGCTAGAGTGGACGATACAGCCAGCACGGGAGACGGCAGCAATGAGGACAGGTCTAGTACGTCAATAGCGGGTAAGCTGATTCGGCGACTGTTTCAAACGGGGAAAGCAGAGCAGCTTCTCGCTATCGGGACTGCTAATCCAGCAATGACTGGCAGCAAGTTGACAGAAACGTTAATGGAGGCCGCCCGATCTGCTACAATGCTGCTAAAGAGTCCTCTCAGTCCTTGATATTAAATGGCAATGTGAGCGGCGCCAGTGTTCAGCAAACTGATCAGATGGAAACAGAGACTGGGACAGCTTTGCTTGTGAACTGCAGACAAGAGCCTTCTACACCAGTGGCCCCAATGGGGCTGGCCAAATCATTTAGCCAGGCTATGACAGAGCCTAGAGGTATACTACCTGAAGGCAGGACCCCAGGGCTCACAGATGACATAGAGAAAATGGAGGAGGTATGTCTGTTTGTAGTGATGGTGATGAAATTGCTTTAGAAAATGCCTTAGAGGAGTGGGAAGAGCTGGCATCCCCCGCTGACGAAGGTGAGGCAGTAGTAGAGACCAGTGCGAAACTCTCTAAGACACCCCCCCGGGAAGAAAACTAAAGCCAAAACTAAAACCAAAGGACCAGAGAATGGAAGCTCAAGGCCATTATATACAGGTCAGATCAGATAATAATAAGATGCAACAGACACTGCAAGAGATGACAGTAAAGATTGGGGGCCTTACTAGAGATATGTCTGAGCTGCAGCAGAGAGTTGTAGATACTGGGCAAATGGCAAATCTTACGGACACCTTGGTTCAAAAACAAGTTACTCAGATTTCAACCATGCAGCTAAAGTTAGAAGATTTGAAAAATCGCCAAGGCCAACACAACCTTCGGCTATTTGGTATCCCAGAAGGAGTTGAAGGTGCAGATCCTAGGACTTACCTTGTGCAGCCACTACAGAAGGCATTCCGGATTAATCTGACTAGGACTGGGAACCTCAGTTACAAAGAGTTCATAGACTTCCAAAGGTCAAACATAACCAGGAAGGGCGATATACCCGTGCATTTTTTATTTTTGTTGGGACATTTTTTGCTTAGGCAGGTGGTTGCCTTGAAAGCTCGTCCTAACACACCTGTTACAGTGGAATCAGTCTGAGGGTGGAAAGCGGAGTGCCGAGTGCAGAGTGCTGAGCAGAGTGCAAAACGGACTGGGAGGTAGGATGGAGGAGAGCCAGAGGAAAGCCGCCACAGCAAGCCACTGCTGTGTGAGCCGGCACTGGCAAGTTGCTTTTCTTTGCAGCTGAGTGCAAAAACGAACATCGGCACAGGATCGGAGCTGAGGCAGAGGTACTGGAGTTGTGTGTGCCACTGTACTGAGACTGTGCTGCCTGTACTGAGTCTGTTCCTCATCGCGGCTCCACGGCACCGGCACCGTAGCATCACAGCAGGTGAGCCGATGTTTTTCCCTCGGGTGCGGCGGTCCAGTGCGGTGAGTAGAGGGAGGCCCCCTAGTGCAGAGGAAGCTTTCTTTGCAGGAGCGGCCTAGTGCTCTCCCCTGCGAGCAGTGGGTCTCCGCAGGAGCCATCACTCTAGCCACTGCATAGTTCCCTTCTTTGTGGCATGAGCCGTGGGGGGTGGGGGGGCTTGTCTAACCTCGAGGGGTTATCCGGTACAGGGTAGGGCAGCAGGAGACACGAGCCACAAGTGCCCACCCTGCCCCCCCTGCCTCTCTGTCCTGTGCGGCTGGAACTGCGAGTTGGAACCTGCAAACTGCACCTCAGCACTGAGGAAGCTATTGTGGGGGGGTTGTAAGGGTCTCCAAACGCGGCAGGGGCTGAAATGCACTGAGCACAGCTGAAAAACAGCAGAAAACAGTGAGTGGTCGCAAGGAGGCAGCCACTATTAACCTGCTGGCATTAACAGAGGAGTTATAACTGCAGTAACAGCAGTAGCAACAGCAGGCTAGTAGCAGAGAAAGGACGCAGTGAGAATGTCTCTTTAGGATTGTGGACATACAAATTTCATACAATTCTGTGGTGGTCCCAAACAATAGATCAGAATATCGACCACAAGGCAAACTAAAGACGCTCTCCACAACTACCATGAGATCAGGAAGAGAGCGAGCGACACTCCCACTAACATAGGGGAAAAAGAAAACTCAAGGATCAATGGTAAAGAATAACAACAAAACCAAATCAGAAGGTGGGGTGCAACCTCTAGATGCACCGGTGTACAGAATGTTTGCCAAATCAGCCAGTATACCAAACAAATTCAACTTCCTAAAAGATCCAGCAGACGTAATGTTATCCGCCTTCATGCAATTGAAAGAGGGGGAGCAGCACTTACCAGACCCGATTTTACCTACTTTGCATGTAGGGGTCCTCAACTTGAAGAAATACCAAACCAAACTAGAGCTCATAACAATAGCCGGACCCCTGTGGGTTCATGACCAAATGGAACAAATTGATCAATCTTGGGGATCCATTAAGGATCTGAACCTAGTATTACATGAAGATCCATTGTCTCAATGGGACCCGCCTGAAAATCCCGCCGCAGACACGTTACAAAATCAGCAAGGTCACTTTTACACCAGTACGGCCCAACAACCAATTGAGGTAGAGGTAAAAATCATCAAGCCCGCCTCAAACGTCATAAAACACGAGAATCAAAACAAGGCCCCAAGTGCAGTAGCAACTAACACACAAAAAACAACTGACATAGCATCGCCTCAGAGCACACAAAATATTGTAATAAATGAGATACCAAATTATGATGGAGATGGGGCTGAAGCCAACAACAGGCAGACTCAGATGCCAGAATCCACAGTCCCAAACAGCAGCAGACAGCTGAAAGTGCAATCCTTTGCAATAATTCCCCGGCTAAGGTTATCCACGGCCATAATACTGAGAGCACACACCCCGAAGCAAGTACAGATGCAGGATCAATATGGGACATATTCTTTAAAACATCTCAACTCACACTCAAAGCATTAAATTATCAATCAAATAAGATGGACCTCCAAATGGACCTGCTAAACATTATGGCAACCACAATATCGGGGATCGATCTAAAATGAGCTAATTTGAACAAGCTGATAACATGAGCCCAAGCATATGCCTTAAATACAGACTGCGCTTGTGGGCCCACAATTGATAAACTAGTATCCATCCCAGTAATGCTCACCACCTAATTGAAGACTTAAAAATTCAAACGGCCGAAACACTATGCAATAGAACAATGGGGGCCAATAAACAACACCTCCAAGAAAACACCACAAAAACAGCCAGCGCAAACTTAATTTCAAATATAAACATGGACCAAACAGTTATTAACCAAATAATTAAAATACCTGGAACCCCTGACAAGGAAAAGAACCACAAGAACACAACAAAAAGTGTCTACTAATTTAAATTCAGACCCAACAAACACAAATCTAATACTTAAAACAACTGGACGCCCTGAGGAGGAAAGGACACAGGAGATTTCAACTAGTAACATTGGGATAAAACTCTCACGACGTACGAAGAAAAAACAGAATAAACAACTAAAGCGCCAAAAGTCCATTCAAAGCACAAGGACCATGGGGCAGTTCACGCATGTCCCTACAAAGATCGCAAACAATTCACCCCAAATACAGGAAAGGCCAACATCAAGTAAACTTTATCCGATATTCACTAAAACCCAAAATACAAAATAGTTCCTTGTTGTACGTCTTATCAAGCACAGGAAGTGGTAGTATAACAAAGGAAATCGACCAAACAATAAATGAACGGGTCAAAGACAAATCTGACCATGGGTCAGCCAAGAAAACTACAGATTGGGAATCAAAAACCAAAGAATCGGGCAAACTACTTCGGACTATGCAATAGAGGTGACACAGTACAAAGATACAATACGCACCGAACCTTCATCTAGAATAACAGCAATCCCCCTAGATGTTAGAAACAGTTTTAAAACAATCCTACAACTGCTGTACAAATCAAAGGGGAGACACAACATTTTAAACAGGGGGATTTTTTTATGGCTCCTTCAACACATACCCGCACTGTCGCACATAAAAAGTGAAGACATAGTCTGTATCCAATTTGATTCAAAGAAAGAGGACACCAACAAAGAAGATACTATAGTTACCTGGTTAAATCAATTCACGGCGGAAGCGGTGCTCAGAGAAAAATATATTTTCAAAAACTGGGGAATCGGGGTGAGTCAACCAGAACAAGAAAAGTACCCATCAATTCTTCAGGAGCCAGTAAACATAATATCAATAACAGGAAAGAGTGCTCCGAAGGGATACTTCGAGGCACATCAAAAATAAAGGTAGACAAAAACTACAACATACTGACCATATCAGTCAGGAGACAGGAGGATATGACAATAAGTAGGAGTGCAAAAGATGATGGTTCACCCAGAATGCAAACAAATGACCAATTAAATAGAGCAAGCCAAGAGCCACAAAGAACTACTCAATATTCCTGATGCCCAAGGGGGTACACCAGAATCCAAAGGGTGTTGACAAGGGTCTCCAATTGTTAAACCCGTAACATCTGAATCGTTAAGTATATGCCACATTAATCACAAATTGCTTGCCAATCTCAAAATCATCTCGTGGAATGTGGCAGGATTACATAAAGCACTGAAACAGGAAACTGTCACACAAATTTTTCAGGAAAGAGACATTGTATATCTACAAGAAACTTGAGCCATAGACTATGTACACCTCGAAGGCTACGCTGGTTTCCACAAACTAGCAACCAAAATCAATCAATTTGGTAGACCATCTGGGGGCATTTCGATCTGTGTAAAACATCAAAAACAGATGACAGTAAAGATGGTAAAAATAGATTCTGACGCATTACAGGCACTAATAATAGAGGGTGACAGGGTCAAAAAAGATAGCGTTCCTATTCTAGTTATAAACCTATATCGACAGGGAAAGAATAAACTGGACGCCACCAAACATATCATAACACAATTAAAGAAAATCTTATACTCCAATACACTTTTCGCCAAAGTGATTGTAGGAGATTTTAACCTGCATCACCTGGGAAGAAATCAGAGGGACAGGTTTGGTCTAACCAGCTCTGAAAGGGTTTTTAATTCCTTCTTAATAAACTACTACCTAAAATCCGCGAAGGACATAGGGAAAACTCCAGATTCCAAACACTTGAGTATGGCCATATTTAGGAATTGTTCCACAATAGACTACATATTTTTATGCAAACTGCTAGCCCTGAAATTTGTCAACTTTGAATTAAAAGCACACAAAACTAGTGACCACAAATTATTGCGGATGGAACTAAACTTCTGTGTATTACAGAGGGAGCAAGCAGTGGCAGTATCGCAGTCAATAGGGACTGAAGAACACTCTCTAGTTAAAAGAATAAAATGGAACAGGAAGCAAGCAAAGTGGTTCAATGTTTGGAAAAAAACCAAGAGAAGGATTCAGGGAATCTACCCAATTTGGAAAACTAGACAAAGTGGATTGGAAACTCAACAGCCAAATTAGTTAACAACCTTAATGTCAGTGCACCGCGCAACAACCCGCATACCTCACGGTTTAGATACAACAACATAAAACTAACAACAATGGCACCTAAATTAAAAAGGGCAAAAATATTACACAAAATCAGAGGAATACAGGAATTAAGTTAGAGATGTAAAAACCTATCTTAGAAGAAGAGACATTTATTATGGTCGCTGAAACAGGAAAAACTAGAGAAAGACTGAGTAACAATATATGAGCTCTCAAAACCACATAAATAACAACAACTTTGGCAATACATTGCAAACTTGGAGCAAGGCAAAGTGGACAGGGGCAATTCAGTACATGCAGACGCTTGGATGAGGCACGTCGCTTCAATTTATACTGAGAAAGCAGCTACTACAGACTATGAAAACTATGAGGACCAACGTGCATTTAGTGAAGATACAGACACTGAGGCTTCCGTGGGATCACTTGGTAAGGATCAAGACGGTACCACAGTTAAACAAGTGATAAAATGGATAAGAAGAGACGGGGCTCCTGGGTCTGATGGCCTCCCAGGGGGCAAATTTAGAGAAGACCCAGTCTACTGGGGTAGAATTCTCTCCAAACTGTTCACTGAATGTAGACTAAAAGCAAAAGTACCAGACTCATGGCGAGGGTCTTTCTTGCATCCAATCTTTAAGAAAGGAGATAACACAGACCCAAAAAATGATAGACTTATTGCTCTTCTGGACATTGAAGGGAAAGCCTATGCCAGTACACTACTGAAGGAACTAAATTAATGGATTAAAGAAAATGAAATCCTCCCTTACTATCAGACAAGTTTCCGTAAGGGCTGTCCCACCATTGACAACATCGTGGCTATGTCATATCTGAGCCAGCAAGCTAACTGCAAAAACAACAAACCAGTTTTTACATGCTTTGTCGACTATTCAGCGGCCTTTGATGGGGTACCCCGATATAAGCTCTCGGAATAACTGAGCAGTTGGCACATCCCAGCAGGTCTCCTTAACGCCATTATTTCACTATACATTAATACCTGGATCCAAGTAAAGCTCGTGGACAACACTATAACAAAGAAGTGCCTGACAAAATCGTGGACTAAAACAGGGATGTGTGCTTGCCCCCACGCTATTTAATCTATACACCGCAGACCTGGCGAAGAAACTTCTGAATGCCAGCCTAGTAACCCCGAAAATCGGGAGAAATAAACTGCAAATTTTACAATACGAAGATGACTTAGTGGTAATGGACCACACAAAAACTGGGCTGCAAAGAGGTCTGGACTCCCTAAATAAGTACAATGAAATCAACGAGCTCACAATCAACGACCAAAAAACTAAAGTAGTCATTTTTGTTCACTTCCCCAAAAAAGACTAAAATAGATCGTGGGGAAGGAAATTATCAATACCACGCATTCGTACAATTATCACAGGTGCTGTCTAAGTTAAACTGGCAAAGCAACATCACACATGCACAAAATGAAGGCCAGAGCACAGGCAACAATCTTTTCGATATGCAAACTAAATGAGCTCATGCAGAGTCCAAAGTCAGCACCTATTAGAAAAGTATTACAAGCAAAAATCAGGGTTATGCACAACAGGCATTCCCAGGCAAAATGGAGGCAATGTTGGATAAAGTGCAATGCCTGGCCTACAAACGCATTTTTAAACTTCCCAAATACACTCGTAACAGTCTAATTCGTTTGGAGTTTGGCCTAAAGCAACAAAGTAAGGAATGCTTGGTAACACATGCAAAATACTTCTATCAAGTCTTAACAGACCCAGCCGGAAGTTTGAAAAGTATGCTTAAGCCAATCTATGGAGAGACCACCAGCCCGTGGCAAGTTTACAAGGAAATAGAGGTGGAAACCTTGGAGTTGGCTATCAAAAATTGGGAGGATGGATCAATAAACTATTTGGTGATTAAAAATGCAATAAACAGCAATGTTTTTGCATGTCAAAAACAAATGACCTAGCAGAATACGCAACAGGAAGAGGGCCACCCGGGTTGGCAACATCATACACTGGGCATAAAACCCAGCCCTATCCTAGTCAAGCACTGGGAAGGAAGCACTTAAAAGCATTATATGGGCGAGACTAGTGCCCCTTCAAATTAAAGAATTAAATCCGGGGTGGAAGTCCCTTGAACATAAAACAAGATGCAGACTCTGCAACTATAAACACGAATCTCTGCTACACATGATTTGTTGCTGCCTGGGATGCTTTTTCCCCGTCAGACCTTTTTAAAACAAATTTGGCTACGACATGGGGTTCGAACAGTAAAAAAAGCCGTTTTTGTACTCTTCTCCTGTACTCTTCCATCGGACCTGGCCAGGTTTGGGAAATACATGGCCGAGCTTCGGAATAGGCTTATGGAAGATGAGGGGTCGGGCAAGATGAAAGCTAATTCGATTCAATAAGTAAACGTGCCCCCACTAACCAGATGGAGAAGACATTCTTTTTTTTTTTAAACCACGCAAGAAATTTAGTAAAAAGGATGCATGGGCAGATTCTTGCTGTTTTCACCAATGTATAGATATATATATTCATATATTTATTATCTTTTAATAGATCGCTTTGAGAGTGGTACATACAAATATCTTCATTTATAACTTCTGTTTTTAACTTTCTTTTAACTGGCATGTAAGATGTATTGCAAATGGTTTTAAGTAACTGTGCAATATAAATAAACAATCCAATTCAATTATTCATTCAACTATTCATTCAGTGGAATCAGTTACTTTTCTGTCAGATCAGACCTCTGCAAAACAACCATGGACAGGCGTTGGCCACTTTGTCAATTAATTGATCCATTAAAGATTCTAGGGGCGCAAGTCTATCTCCAAGAACCAGCACGCCTAAAGGTTTTTTAAGATGGGCTGACTTATTTTTATATTGATGATCAAGAAGCTAAACTAACAATTGCTAAATGGCAAACCGAATTAGCCCAAAAGTCTTAGTATAATAAAATGCATATGTTTCAAGAATTTAATGATAAGATAAAATATAGTACAAGGGTTTGACATTGGACACTGGATATTTGTTTGGTCAATAGCTGCTGAAGCAGAGTTCATGATAAATATGCTAGGATAGCTTTATTCAGCTTATAACATTTTCTTTGTAAAAGAGTGAGTATAGCTTATGGCTCAGGTGTAGCTAGGCCTCTTTTCCCTTGTTTCTTTTCCCTACCTTCTTTGTGTATTTTTACTCGGGGCGGGTGCGGGGTTGTGGCTGGCCACAGTAATGTGGGTGGCTTTGATGGGCTGCCTAACCAGCGGCAGCAGGATAAGGGGAGGGACACGGAGGGGGGTGGAGTTCTAGGGGTCCTTCGGGACAGAGGAAAGTCTGAGTGGGGTGCTATGGGGCAAAACAAAAAAAGTGAAATCATTGGGGTCCATCAGGGTTATACTAAGGGAGCAGTTAATAGTCTGCCCGGTTTAGAATATGCTTTTAGAATTCAGATGTTAACCTTTATTTTAAGTGTGAGGGATCTGCCGAAAGGGAAGGCAGTCCACTATAGCTAGATTTAAATGTATGGTATGGAAGGTGGCTGGCCTTAATAGTGCTAATAAGCGCAATTAGTGCGGGGAGGAGCTGAATCTGTACCAACTACATATAGTCTTTATTTTGGAAACTCATTTTGCCTATAAGGACTGGCATTTGCTAAAACATCTGGGGTATGAAACAATCATCTGTGCTATGCAAACAATTTCTATGAAAGGAACTGCGATAATAAAAGATAAAAGATTCTTAATTTAGAACTGCTAAATTGGGATGGGGAGCGTTTGTTAATGGAGGATCTCAACTGTATTATGGATTACGCTATGATTCCATAAGAAAGAGGGGTATTAGTAGAATGCGATGGGTACGGGCGGCAATACTTAAAATGGCGAGATTACAATTCTTACAAGATGCTTGGAGGCAAATACATCCATCCACTCCAGGGTATACATATTATTCAGCTTCCCACAAATCATATTCCAGAATTGACATGGCCTGGGTCTCTGATACTTTAATTTTAGGTTTATATATAGCAATATGCCCTCGGGTGACATCTGATCACAATCCCATACTACTATCCTTCATGGCTACAGCTAAGTGTAAAAATATCAGACCATTTTCTTTCCCCAGGTACTTGCTCACTGATAGTGAATAAGTATCTAATATTCTACAGCAATTAGAGGTATTTTTTAGGGAAAATACTGGCACAGCATCCCCATTCATTGTCTGGATAGATGAAAGCTTTCATCAGAGGCATTACCCAGTGATATATCTGGTGGCAAAACAATGTAAGAAAACGCAAAAATGGAGTCATTAATTACTGTTCAACGTGTTTCTTTCCTGGCTGGACGCAAGAATGGCATTAAAAAGGTCTTTTGGGGAAAAAATAGAGGCTAGGTATAGCAAGCACCGCATGGAGCAATATGAATATGGAGAGCACCTGGGCAAGATCTTATCTTATCAGGCAGCAGAGGCAAAATCTCAAACTAAGATCAAAGCCTTAAAGGGGGCAAATGGTATCTTACATACTCATACTTCTCTATTCTGAAACAATTCTGAGCGTTCTATCAGAAACTCTACTCATCTACATTTACACCCGACTAAGAGGATATGGCACAATATCTACTAGATTGCAATCTCCCAGTCTTGAATGAGGCTGATGCAACTTTATTAGATAGTACAGTGTCATTGGAGGAGATTGGAATGACATTATCGGCAATACCTTCAGGGAAAGCCGCAGGGGTAGATTCAATAACCTTAGAATTCTATAAAGTTTTTAAAAGCGCACTGCTCATTCCATTTAGTATGGTCATTCAATATGTGGGTACTAGTGGGAAGACGCCTGAATCATGGAATATGACCCAGATTGTATTCTTTCTTAAAAAAGGAAAGGCACCCACAGACTGTGGATCATACCAACCCATCTCTCTCATAAATACGGATGCTAAGATCTTTTTGAAAGTTTTGGCAAATTGTCTTGCCCCATTGATGCCAGGATTAGTGACTGAAAACTAACATGGATTTATACCTGGCAGAGACACTACAGTTTATGTAAACATGGCCATTGAGGCTTTCGATTATGCTGAGAAGGAGAGGGTGGGTCTTGGTATGTTTCTTTTGGATGCCAAAAATGCTTTTGACAAGGTGGGGTGGGAATTCTTGTAGGCCACATTAGGTGCACTCGGACTTGGTGGGCAGTTCAGACAATGGGTGCAAGTCTTATATTATAAACCCCAAGCTAAACTGTCATACTCCGGGTCATATTCAATTCCATTTGATATCCTTTGTGGTACAAGCCAGGACTGCCCGCTCTCCCCATTACTATTTGCTCTTTATATAGAGCCATTTATTTGTACTCTGCAAGCTTGTACACATATTAAACTGTTAACTGCTGCGTCCAGTAGGCTTAAGATTACGGCTTATGCAGATGATCTTGCGATCTTCTCTACTAACCCAGCTGAAGCAATCCCAGCTGTAGAGAGAGCCGCAACTGACTTTGGCCAAAATGTTGGCTATAAATTAATTATTAATAAAACACAGGAGCTCATTAATTTTAAACCCGAATTTCCAATCTCTGGGGTATGTACCACAGCTACGTACTGGGGACAGGATTTCAACCAAAGTGGCTCAAATTATAACACTTAATTATATTTCACTATTGGATGAAACTATTACAATATTAAAGAACTGGCACAACTTCCAATAGGACTTTTAGGAAGATGTAATTAAATAAAAATGAAAATATTACCTAAGTTTCTATATCTATTTCGATTGACCCCTTTGTGTGTGTCTAATACATTTTTTTTTAAAACTGGACAGGGCATTTAGCAGCTTTATATGGGGCTTTAAGAAGTCTATACGCACAATTTATTTGCTTAAATCCCCTTATAATCAAGGTGGTTAGGCCTATCAGACTTTAAAACTTATTTCTGGGCAGCATTCGCCAGGCGCTTTTGCAGTTTTCTGGGGATCAACCAGAGAGATTCTTTATACCGGCTGATTTTAGGAGATGACAGTCAATTATTTTTGTTTCGCATTAATGACCCACATTACTTGAAGCATGTTAGATCTAAGACAGTTAGGGGCAGTATTTTCATATGGCAGGTGATGGCTGTAAAAAGCAAACTATTGTTAATGTATAATAAGCTCCCATTATGGGGAAACCCAATGTTTCCTGATGTGTTTCATGATCATTCGGCTAAATCTTGGTCCAAGTATGGGATTACTTGTTTGGGGGACCTGTACGATGGGAGGGGATTCAAGTAATTTGAAGTTTTACGACTTTATAACAAACTACCTGCTCATTTTCTGTTTAAATACTTGCCGATTACGGACTATTTGTGGAAAAATGTGGGGTCGAATGTGATATCTCAGTCTTTGATTTGGGACTGCTTATATGGGGAATAAATAAAGTCTCTAATTGGCGACATATATAAGCATCTGTCCAACTCTTAGTTGGATGGCTAAAATTAGCAACATAGTATAGATGCAACTCCTGGCACGATTAAACAGGCCCTGGCTAACATAAGTGATTCAGTCAATTCTGTGAGCTTACAATTACAGCAATTCCGCACAGTATGTATGCTTTATTATACACCTGAAAGGATAGCTAAATGGGCTGAAGGGGACAATTTTGGGGAAAAAACGAAATGCTCCAAATGCGGGATGCATGCGGCTAACCTTATCCATATGTTCATAGAATGTCCGGTATTCCGGATTTACTGGCAGAAGATAGGCCAGGTGTTTCATTCTAAACTAGGATTGGGTCCCTTATTTACTATGGCAGAAATTATGTTGGGCTATACGGCAGATAACCCAGCTCTGGCTCGACTTTTCTCTATTATGATGGCGGCCGCAAGATTAGCTATTGCTCAGGCTTGGGTTTTCCCCATCGCCGCCATCTATTGGGGAATGTTGGTCCATCATTAGGGAAACATTCTGCCTGGGAACTGCCCTGGCCAAATTAAGGGGTGTCCGCTCTATGGTAAAAATCAAAGCAATCTGGGGTCCCATGGATATGGCAACATTAGACCAGTTAGATAAAGAGGGTCTAGGCCTCTGTGGTACAAATCTTTATGCTATGCTATACATCTTAATGCTACGATATAGTTTTGTTAGATCTGGGTCAAAGGTGAATGTTTATTTTAGTTTTTTTTGCTCTTGATTAATTTAGTTGTCCAGATGATAATTATTATTTACACTGTTCTCCTGTATGTATTTATGTATTTACTGACCTATTTGATGGCAATAAAAAAAATATTTAAAAAAAAACATTTCTGGAGGAAAGGAAGACGCAGCAGATGTTTGTAAAACTATAATACTTGCAAATAAAGGTGAACTTGAGTCCCAAGGGACCCCGTCCACTTTGTAAATGGTGGAGAAAACATTTTTTAAGAGCTCGCAGTGGCCATGGACCACTGCCTGCTCTTAAAAAAATGAAAATAAAACTTACTTTTTTTCTTTAAAACACAACTCGTCTTTGTTTAAGGAAAAAGGGCTGCATTAAAAAAAAATATTACTTTGATAAAAGGAAACCCTAAATGTGGTGGTCTGCTGACCCAAGCAGATCACCATCCCAGTGATTTTAGCGATTCCTAATGGGTCGCAAATTTAGTTCAATTTTCAGAACCTCTAAAAATCACCAAAGGAAACACATGGAGTTTCACACATTGGGAACAGCGATAACATCATTGCAATTCATAGACAATCGCAATTAGGTAATCACTATTGCTAATATTGATACATGTGGGCTCACAAAACCCAAAGAGCCTACTTGAGACACCCCAACAATGTCTTTTTTGGAAAGCACACAGTCAAAAGAGTCAAAAGGTCACAGCTACCCATAGGCCCACTGACTGACTCACATAGGCAATCATAGACCCACTGACAGATCCACATAGGCACTCACACACCCACACAGTCACACACAGACCCACTCACACACCAACTCACTGAAGTATACACTTACTAACACACCCACTATCAAAAGTTACAGGTTAGAGTTAGGAAATAATTTGAAAAAAACCTTTGAAGTGCGCTAAAAAAACAAAGGTTACAGGGATGTTATAGTCAGGAAATAGAAATAAAACAAATGTAGATTGTACCTAAAAAAACAAAGGTTTTAAGGACGTCATAGTTAAGACATAGAATAAAACAAACCTTAGAAATTCACTGAAAAAACACAAAGCTTACAGGGACATTATAGTTAGGCTAGGATTTCACTCATACAAAACCAGTGAAATGTAGAAGTTATAGTTAGCTGACTTATAACTTATGCCCCCACAATGCACTGCTTATGACCTCATATATTACATCACTCATGACATGGTCAGTGACAACACTAATAACATCTCTGATGACATCTCAAATTACATCAGTGATGAGGTCTCAAATTATATCACTGATGACATCATCCATTGAATCACTCACATACCCACTCATACCCACAAACAACCTCATATACACCCACACACATATCTATGCAAAAAGTCACATACCCATTCACATACCCATTGTACTACTCACACACCCATTCACTCATCCATACAGCTACTCAGTCAACCAAATAGTCACTTACACATCCTCTCACTCACCCATAAATCCTCTTACACAGCCACTCACTCATTCATACAGCTGCTAACAGAGATACTCACTTCCCCATGCAGCGATTCACACACCCATTCACTCAGCCACACAACTATTTACACACCCATTCACACATCCATATATCCCCTCATACACCTACTCACCCATGTAATCACTCAGAAAGACACTTAACAAAACACCCACTCAAACAGTCACTCATTCACTGATACAGTGGCCTACATACCCAGTCACTTACATACCCAGTCACACACCCAGACAGCCACTCAATCACTCATACAGCCACTCACACACCCACCCATATAGACACTCACACATCCATTCACTCATCCATACAGGTAATCACACATGCAGTCGCCCATACAGCCTCTCACACAACCACTCACCCATGCAGTCACTCACACAACTACTCATTCACCCAGAGAGCCACTCACACACATCCACTCACTCCTCCATGCAACTACTTACAAAGCCACACACCTACCCACAAAACCACTTACATACACATTCATACATCCATGCAAGCACTCACACACCTACTCACTCACCTATCCAACCACTCAAACAGACACTGATTGGGCAATACAGCTACTCACACAACCACTCACTTACCCATACATCCACTCAAAGAGCTACTCATTTATAACCCCAAGTACACTCCCAGTCACTCACCCATAGAGTCATTCACACAGGTACTTACTCACCCATACAGCCACTCACACACACTCACTCACCCATACAGTCACTCACATACCCACTCACCCACCCTTACCACTAATCACACAGCCACTTAGTACCACACACAGTCACTCACTCACCCATACAGATACTCACACACCCACTTACCTGTGTCATATTCTTACATTGCAAAAATCTAAATGGTATTTTAAGAAGTATATTGAAGGCTAATTTCCTGTAATGTCCCCAGTGATGTCACTGACCATGTGATGAGTGATGTAGTATGTGCGGTCATAAGAAGTGCTTTGTGGGGGTGTAAGTTATAGTTATGTCAGGTAACTGAAACGGCTGAAAATCTATCCTTGTGTATGTGTTAAATCTGAGCCTAACTATAACGTCCCTGTAACCTTAGTTTTTTTCTGTGAATTTCTAAGTTGTGTTAATCCTATTTCCTAACTATAATGTCCTTGTAACCTTAGTTTTTTTTAGTGAATGTCTACATTTTTTAATCTTATTTCCTAACTATAACATCCCTGTAAACTTTCTTTTTGTAGAGCATTTCAAAGGTTTTTTTTCAATTTAATAATAATGAATATAAAGACATTTATAAAGCGTGCAGCTACCCCAAATCGAGTGTCCTGGCGCTTACACAGACAGCAACAAAGGCAGAGGTGTGCACATATCTACTCATTACGACTAAAGAGACAGATATTCAAAGCCTTTCTGAATCCCTGTTTGGAATGCATCATGCGTAATTGGGCAGGTAGGGTATTCCAACACTAGGTGGTACCAACCTCAAATGCCCTACCCCTCATTCCTTTGCAAAACGGGGGTGGTGAGGTATCGTTTGTGGTTGGACCTTAGGGATCTGTCCTCCTGGAATGGACGAAGTCTCTTCCTCAGGTAGTTGGGCCCTCTCCTTTGATATGCTTGGAATGCAAATGTAAGGGCTTTGAATTCGATTTGTTTAGCTTTGAGAGCCAATGGAGTTGTCTGAGATGAGGAGAGATGTGTTGGCGGAGCAGGACCTTGCAGACCAGTCTAGCTTCTGCGTATTGAATTGTTCGGAGTCTACGGATCAAGCCGATCGGCAGACCTATGTAAAGACAATTAGCGTAATTGAGGTGGGTGGTGGCTAATGCATGGACCACAGTTTTGCGAGCTGACTCTGGCAAGAAGACAATTTCTTTTCTGATGGATTTCATTTCACCAAAGCAGGCTGCAGATACCAGTTGAACTTTGGTAGCGAGGGACAGGCCATTGTCCCACCTGACTCCTAAGGGCTTGATTGAGTCCTTAGGTGTGGGGGCGGATCCCAGTTCAGCTGGCCACCATGAGTTCCTCCGGGGGGTACAGCTTGGTTAAAAAACAAGTCCTCTGGCTCATCCAGGCAGAGATGATTTTAAGGCACTCTTTTAGTTGGTCAAAGGTGGATGCTGACACCCCACTGAAGGCGAACAGTAGTTGAGTATCATCCGCATAGGATGTCACCTTGATCCTCATTTTGGCAATGAGCTCCGCCAGTGGTGTCAGGTAAACATTAAAAAGTAGCAGGCTCGGGCTGATCCCTGCAGCACCCCCCATTTTAGTGGTTTAGTGGAGGAGGTGAAATGTTGCATCAAGACTTGTTGTTCTCGGTTTTGCAGGTAAGATATGATCCAATTCAGCGCTGTCCCCTGGATGCCAATACTTTTAGGGTAATCTAGTAAGATGGAATAGGATATCATGTCAAATGCGGCTGACAGGTCTAGAACCACCAGCATTCCCTGGAGCCTGCATCTACCGACCAGCATATGGAGTCAGCCATCTCAATCAGTGCGGTTTCTGTACTTGAATCCAGGGAGGAAGCTGGACCGGGACTCATGCAGTAGACCATTGGACTAAATGAAAGCTGCCATGTGCTGGTGGGCTAATTTCTCTAAAACTTTTGTGGGGCAGGGAGCAGAGAAAGAGGCCTGTAATTACTTGTGACTTCAGGGTTAGCATTAACTTTTTCAGTATAGGGATAATTTCCAGGCTGATGGAAAGATCCCCTGTCTGAGTGAGGAATTCCAGATTATCCACTTATATAGCGCATAACTACCCGGAGGCTGCGAGGCCTCTGGGTAGTTATGCGCTATATAAGTGGAATTTTTCATTTCATTTCATTTCATTTCAGATGGCTTTAAAAGGGTGGTTAAGGCACTCACCCAGAGCACTGTATTGTTTAGCTGGCCAGGGATCACCATGTGACCCGGATTTACATTTCTGAAGCTCTGCCAGGGATGCCTTCATTTGGATTGTAGCAAATTCTGAGAATACTGGTTTGGAGGCATAGGGGTTGTTAGCTGTGGCCGCCCATAGGAGGCAGGGTGCTGCTGGGAAGAAAGCATAATTCAGGGCTATTTTCTTCTAAAAAAAATGTGAGATTCTGTTGCATATCTCCTGCGATGGGGAAATCAAGTGTGTGAGCGCTAATGGATTCGTAAAGGACTTCACAATCTTAAAAACGTCTCTAGACAGGTTCTTGGCGCTATGATGTGCTAAGCTAGAAAATCTCTTGTTTTATCAATGAGAAGTTTATGGTACTCTTTTAGTGCTGCTCGATAACCAATTTTGTTCTCCGGGGAGTAGGATGATCTCCATTTGCGCTCCAGTCTTTTGCACTCACATTTTTGGTCTCTGATCTCTCCTGAGAACCAGGGGGTGGATAGGGAAGTTATTGCAGAGTTAACAGGCCTCTGGGGCACAATTGAATTGAGTACATAACTGACCCACGTATTAAGGTTTGTGATGCTAACATCAAGGATATTTGAGATGAAGGGCTTGGAGTCCTTCAGATGCAGGGTGAGGGACTCAAGGGAAACCCTACTCCAATGAATCTAAAATCCTTCGGTAGGGAAGTAGCCCTCAGCCCACCCTTCAGATGTAGCTGGAAAGGGATCAGGAAGTGATCTGACCAGATCACTGGATCAGGGGTATGAAATGTAATGTCCGGTAGGTTAGAGCATATAAGGTCTAGTTTGTGACCTGCATTACGTATCAGAGAAGAGACTTGTTGGATCAATTTGCAGCAAGCAAGCGCTGATATGAAATTTGTGCTATGTGCACAGGAGGAATTGTCTACATGGAGATTAAGATCACTCAAATTTGTGAAATTAGAGTAGAGGGTGCTGGCCTGGCGATATAGTCAGCCAGGGTAAAGGAGGAGCAATGGCAATTGTCTGGGGGTCTATAAAGAAGGACCCCCGAGCAGGAAGTCCCAGTTATGGTCCACTAGGGATTGATGTATGTCAAGGGCATGTTTTATCAGTGACCTGCAGGTAATGAGACAAGCTGTTAGCTCAATGGGCCTGGGGGCTTTGGAAGGGTTATGCGCGGATCCTTGATCCGCCCAAAATCGTATCTGGTGTAGTGGAAGAGCTCACAGCAGGGGCAAGAGTGAATCTCAACTGAATCCCCAAGTGAAGTGAGGGTCTGGTTCTGGCAGGTGGGTTCCTCTTGACTCCAACTGCACAAGCAATCGCTAGAGTTTTGAGCAGCATAACCGGCCCTGTTCGATGACTGGACGTGGCATCTGGTGTAGTGTAGTTCCTATATTCCTAATAGGCTCTGTGCATTGGAGTAACATAAACGGCAGTTTAGACGTAGGACTGAAGTCGACTAGCTCTCTACTGAATATGTTAGACTTAATTAGGTATGCCAGCTAGCTCAGATGTCACTACAAACAGGAAGGAGTTAACTTTCCTGATTAGACAAGAAGGGATTATTTTCTGACAACCGCATAAACATGACGACTTTGCTCCCTCCAGAATAAGGAGTATATCTCCAGAGTCGGTTTAAAACAATAGATAGCTATTTCACTCAGTCAATCGTGCATGCTTAGTTTCACCAGAGTGCAGAGAAATAGAGAGACGGGCGTTTTCAATAAAAGTTGTTATTTATTGAGCAGTTTTCTTTCCCATGCAAGAGAAATGAATTGCCACAATTGTAATACTTATCATAAAGTAAAGTGCTTACAGTAAAAGGAGTATTATGAAATAATACCGTAAAAGCATTTATATGGTTTCTGAGCAATATGATACTTAAAACTTATAAAATATATACATTTACATACAATGATAAAAGTTGACTAAACGTACTCAACTGGTGCTTCTAAAATACGCCTACCCCGGTGTACCTAACCTAAGTGTAGTACGTGGGAAGGAGTAAGTGAGCTGCAGTTTAAGTTAAGTTAGTTTTGCCAAGAATCTGAATCAAGAATTCTCTAAGGGTCTAATCAGCTCCGGACCTTGGTTTTAGAATGAAGGAGGTCTTGTATCTCTTTCTCAGGACTCGATCTCCAAGCAACCCCCAAGGGTGACTGGAAGCACTGGAGCTGGATTTTTCGGCAGGAGAAAAGACAGCGTCTTTCTCAGTGCGTCAAATGGGAGGGTCGGCTTCCTTTGGCACTCGCATCAGCTGGGCTTTGGGTAAGTAGATAGCCGTTCTGCTCCAAACCACTGTGTGTTTGCTGGTATATTTATACCTGGAAGGTGCCGTGTTTTTACGTAAGGTTGTACATAAGACGTCACTAAGAACTGGCAGTTCTTTCAGGACTCTCAGGAGTTCTAGGACAAATCAAAACAAAAGCAGGGGGAATTCCCGGGCTGGTGGAGGTTTGGTTTGTTTAAAGAATGCGTTGTACTTCCTAGGAGTCTAGGGAAGTAGCCTTGCCGTATTTGGACTGTATTGGCTATGACTAAATATGGATATGATTCTTATGCCTTTATAAGGATATGATTTGTTATAACCACATTAGGGCATAAATCGGGAATATTTAATTAGGGTCCTAGATACGTTCACCAGAGGCGGGAAACTAGAATTTAATTCAACTATAACATCCCTGTTACCTTTCATATTTTCAGTGAAAAAAAACTATATATATATATATATATATATATTTCGAGTCGAGGGATTGACAAATCCGGAGTTCACCGCAATGCTATGAAGGGACCCAGGAGGTCCGAGGTAATCACCTCGGGAGGCCAGCGTGCACTGCACAAGTGGCCCCTGTTTGGCATTTCTTCGATGGCAAGTGGTCGCGGTAGCCCGAGGGGACCCAAGAGGAGGCTTCATGACTTGTGACACGGTATGGGCCAGCCCACATTGAACATTTAGCTCCATCAATTGACAATTTTCTGTTTCCCTTCGTGTCACCAACCCGAGTGTGGATTACAGAGCACCCTGGGAGCTGTAGGCAGTATTTGACTCCGGCAAGGCAGCAGGTGAAAACCATTTGGCGAGGGAGGAGCGATGTAACCCTTTTTAATGTGTGAAGCGAAGCGGGACTTCAATTCAAACTCTTTGTAGTGAAGGGCGCTGACAAGGGCACATACACTCCCCCGAAATGCCTACACCGCCACTACTCTGCTGTGCCTTAAGAATAAAGCTTACCTGTTGGAATCCCCTCTGGACCCCTGCCTGATTTCTTCTGAAGGAAGGTGTTATTTGGTATTTCTGCGCTGACCGGAGGCGCATCATGGGAGTCCCTGCCGCACAAGAGACCCGGACGACACTGGCACTGCTCTGCAGCAGTTTTCGAGACGAGGGATCGACAAATCCGAAGTTCACCACAACGCTATGAAGGGACCCACGAGGTCCGAGGTAATCACCTCGGGAGGCCAGCGTGTACTGCACAAGTGGCCCCTGTTTGGCATTTCTTCGATGGCAAATGGTTGCGGTAGCCCGAGGGGACACAAGAGGAGGCTTCATGACTTGTGACATGGTATGATGCCAGCCCACATTGAACATTTAGCTCCATCAATTGACAATTTTTGTTAACCCTCTGTGTCACCGGATCACTGACATAATATAGAATGACAAAATATAGACTTACCAAAATATAGTCACCAAAATATAGAATGCCAAAATATCGAATTCCTATCTACAAACAGGTAAGTACAAAGATATCGAATCCAAAATATAGTCTGTAAAAAATATAGTCAGTCAAAATATCGAATTTTTTTAAATGTCTTAAAAGTAATTTAAAATTAATGAAATAATACATATATTTAACTAAAACATACTTAAAAATACTCAAATAACCTTAAAATTGAGATATAATTAATTTAAGTTATTAATAAAAAATGTACAATATTTTACCGTAGGATAGCAGGAGGGTAACATTTAATATTACCACTCCAGTGAGTGCAACAGTAGGGAAAGCGTTGGATAGCGTAGGGGTAAAAAATACTATTCCCACTCCAGTGAGTGCAACAGTAGGGAAAGCGTTGGATAGCGTAGGGGTAAAAAATACTATTCTCACTCCAGTGAGTGCAACAGTAGGGACAGCGTTGGATAGCGTAAGGGTAAGAATTACTATTCCCACTCCAGAGAGTGCAACAGTAGGGAAAGCGTTGGATAGCGGGAGGGTAAAAAATACTATTCCCACTCCAGTGAGTGCAACAGTAGGGAAAGCGTTGGATAGCGTAGAGGTAAAAAATACTATTCCCACTCCAGAAAGTGCAACAGTAGGGAATGTGTTGGATAGCGTGGGGGTAAAAAGTAATGTTCCCACTCCAGAGAGTGCAACAGTAGGGAAAGCGTTGGATAGCGTACGGGTAAAAAATACTATTCCCCCTCCAGTGAGTGCAACAGTAGGGAACGCGTTGGATAGCATAAGGGTAAAAATTACTGTTCCCACTCCAGAGAGTGCAACAGTAGGGAAAGCGTTGGATAGCAGGAGGGTAAAAATTACTATTCCAACTCCAGAGCGTGCAACAGTAGGGAAAGCGTTGGATAGCGTAGGGGTAAAAATTACTATTCCCACTCCAGAGAGTACAACAGTAGGGAAAGCGTTGGATATTCGAAGGGTAAAAATTACTATTTCCACTCCAGAGAGTACAACAGTAGGGAAAGCATTGGATAGCGTAGGGGTAAAAATTACTATTCCCACTCCAGAGAGTGCAACAGTAGGGAAAGCGTTGGATAGCGTAGGGGTAAAAAATACTATTCCCACTCCAGAGAGTGCAGCAGTAGGGAAAGCAATGGATAGCGGGAGTGTGAAAATTACTATTCCCACTCCAGATAGTGCAACAGTAGGGAAAGCTTTGGATAGCGTAGGGGTAAAAATTACTATTCCCACTCCAGAGAGTGCAACAGTAGGGAAAGCGTTGGATAGCGTAGGGGTAAAAAATACTATTCCCACTCCAGAGAGTGCAACAGTAGGGAATGCGTTGGATAGCGGGAGGGTGAAAATTACTATTCCCACTCCAGTGAGTTTAACAATAGGGAAAGTAATGATTTAATATATTATTAAAAATAAATTAAATATCAACCCCAATAAAACATTAATTGAAATTAATAACCAATTTAATATTATGTAATAATTAATTAGACATACAACTAAATATTAGTTATTAAAAATTAGTAACCTATTCATAATTATTTAACAACTAATTAATTTTCAATAACAAAAACTAATTAATAATACAAATTAATACCAATTAAAAATTAACAGTAAATTAATTATCAATACACAAAAAGTATTTTTAACATGTAATTAATTACAATTACATTACTTCCCACCCTATTCCCCTATAAACCCACATGCCACTACAGAAAATACATTAATACAATTATCATAATTATCAAATATTTAGTTAATACAAAATAATTACCAATTAATAAAAATGAATTGCCAATTAATGGAAATTACCAATTAAAAATTAATTAACAATACATTTAAAATCAATACCAATGAATGAAAAAAATTATTTACTTAATTACAATTAAATTACTTCCCACCCTATTTCCCTATAAACCCACAACCCGCTACAGAAAATAAATTTAGAAAATTAACATAATTAACAATTAATCAATTATTACAAATTAATTGGCAATTAATAAAAATTAATTACCAATTAAAAAATAACAATAAATTCAAAATGAATACCAATAAATAAATAAAAATATTTAATTAACTACAATTAAATTACTTCCCACCCTATTCCCCTATAAACCCACAACCCGCTACAGAACTAAAAAGCAAAATTTAATTAATAATTAATAATAATTGCTAAAAATTAATATTTAATTTAATATAATTAAATTACTTCCCACCCTATTCCCCTATAAACCCACAACCCGCTAAAGAATTAAACTACGCAAAAATAAATACAAAAATTAATGTACACTTTTCACACATATACTAACATACAAAACACTTTAATATTATTAAAAAAATCGATATATTTAATGCCTATATTGTATACTTCGATATTTTGACTTCTATATTTTGAAAATCGATATTACTTACCTTAAATTCGATATTTTTAACCACTATATTCTGTCCATTCGATATTTTGTCCATTCTATATTTTGGAATCGATATTATGACTGTTTAGCGAAAACCATTTGGCGAGGGAGGAGCGATTTAACCCTTTTTAATGTGTGATGGGAAGCGGGACTGCAATTCAAACTCTTTGTAGTGAAGGGCGCTGGCGAGGGCACATATACTCACCCGAAATGCATTCGCCGCCACTACTCTGCTGTGCCTTAAGAATAAAGCTTACCTGTTGGAATCCCCTCTAGACCCCTGCCTGATTTTTTCTGAAGGATGGTGTTATTTGGTATTTCTGCGCTGACCAGAGGCGCATCATGGGAGTCCCTGCCGCACAAGAGACCCGGACGACACTGGCGCTGCTCTGCAGCAGTTTTTGAGTCGAGGGATCGACAAATCCGGAGTTCAACACAACGCTATGAAGGGACCCAGGAGGTCCGAGGTAATCACCTCGGGAGGCCAGCGTGTACTGCACAAGTGGCCCCTGTTTGGCATTTCTTCGATGGCAAGTGGTCGTGGTAGCCCGAGGGGACCCAAGAGGAGGCTTCATGACTTGTGACACGGTATCAGCCAGCCCACATTAAACATTTAGCTCCATCAATTGACAATTTTTGTTTCCCTCCGTGTCACCAACCCGATGGTAGATTACAGAGCACCCTGGGAGCTGTAGGCAGTATTTGACTCCAGCAAGGCAGCAGGTGAAAACCATTTGGCGAGGGAGGAGCGATTTAACCCTTTTTGATGTGTGAAGGGAAGTGGGACTGCAATTCAAACTCTTTGTAGTGAAGGGCGCTGACGAGGGCACATACACTCGCCTGAAATGCATACGCCGCCGCTACTCTGCTGTGCCTTAAGAATAAAGCTTACCTGTTGGAATCCCCTCTGGACCCCTGCCTGATTTCTTCTGAAGGATGGTGTTATTTGGTATTACTGCGCTGACCAGAGGCGCATTATGGGAGTCCCTGCCGCACAAGAGACCCGGACGACACTGGCACTGCTCTGCAGCAGTTTTCGAGTCGAGGGATCGACAAATCCGGAGTTCACCACAATGCTAAGAAGGGACCCAGGAGGTCCGAGGTAATCACCTCGGGAGGCCAGCGTGTACTGCGCAAGTGGCCCCTATTTGGCATTTCTTCGATGGCAAGTGGTCGCGGTAGCCCGAGGGGACCCAAGAGGAGGCTTCATGACTTGTGACACGGTATGAGCCAGCCCACATTGAACATTTAGCTCTAGCAATTTACAATTTCTGTTTCCCTCGGTGTCACCAACCCGAGTGTGGATTACAGAGCAACCTGGGAGCTGTAGGCAGTATTTGACTCCAGCAAGGCAGCAGGTGAAAACCATTTGGCGTACATTTTACTGCAGTGAGCTGCTTACACGTTGCAACAATAAAAAGTTATAAAACACCCCGGTGGGCTGTGTAAATGTCACGTTAACACTGGGCTACACCGTAGGACTCTCCCGGGGCTTTCTGTTCCAAACTGCTGACTGTCAAGTAGTGGCCAGGCTAGCCGTAAAAAATCCAACAAGAGTTTGCCCACACTCGAAGTGAGCAAGACCCGTGGGGGTTGTAACGCGTTGGTGGTGGTTGGGTGATGATAATTGCACTGTTGGAATAAATACAATTATCGCTGAACCTTGGTGTGCGGTTTTCTTAGTTGATGAAGAAGAAATTGGTGGAATATTTATATATTTATATAAATCGAGTCCAACACTCCCAGTTGCTTGCGGCAAGAAAGAGAAACAGACGCTTAATCTTCTTCTTGAAATGGCAGATATTTTTATTGCTCAAGATTCTTTTCAAGTGAACTGCATAGTGCAAACAATCCAGACGCGTTGTGGCGAGCGCAGTCGCCTTGCTCACTGGAATAGAGTGACATGTGACCCAACAAAATTTAAAACACCACCAACCAAACCAGTGAATGGAAGTCACATGACTAGAAGACAAAACTAGTAGAAAAACACTATATACCACGCTTTATCTAACAAGGACAGTGGTTAAACCGATTGTGAAATATAAAAAGAACACTCTATCCAGAATATTAAATCTGAGTAACAGAGGTTACAATATTATATTAATTTAGCAGACAATGACTGTGTAAATACATTGAGACTATTTGCTTCATAAACAAACAAATTAGCATCATATTAACAGATGTTTCCAAAAACACACTTTGATATACTATCCAAGAAACAAACTAATAATATATAACCAATACATATATATATATATATATTTATGTTAACATTAAATCCCAAATTCTTAAGGTCTCCTCTTCGTGGTTGTCGCACACAGTGAACGCCCGTCTCGGTGATGCATGTGTGTGCACCATGGGGGGGCTGCGACCCAACAAATATCCTTAATATATGACTGACTTTAGCTGCTACTTAAAGGAAATGAAATTGAAAAACTTATTTTTTATTCACTATCTGAGCACTGTTATGAATTATTGTTTGGTTGTGGTCTTCACTATCCATTAGAATACAAAGCATGAACTAGGAAGGAATTATTTGGATTAAATGTAAACAGTGAAATTTGTGGTATATACACATGATTGGAATTTTATCCATGGTTACTGTTTGTTAATCGTTATTGTATTGACATGCAACATAATCTGATATTACCAGGTACATCATTTCATATGGCATGTACTGATTATCGGAAGAAAATGTTTTGCCATAAAAGGAGGATTTGAACATAAGAGGGGAAACAATAGCGTATTTTGCACATATTGAGTGTTTACAGTATACTTGAATTGCTATATTTTGCACATTTTGCGATATTTGCACATGACTTAAGTACTGTTAGCATCATTTGCACATATCTTGAATCAACAACCTGCACTTGCACTTTACTATTGACTCTTTGCCCCTTAATCTGAACAAATCCAGGCGTCACATTTATTTGAGTAAATACTTTTAACATGCTGTATTCAATTACCGGAAATGTTGCACAACAGTCTAAAATGGGTATTTTACCGTGATTGTTTTTTCTAACAAGCTTTGTATATATTTATACTTATATTTTTTTCACTAATGGTATTTTACTGTTATCCAATATTAGTAACTAACGTCATGGTAGTTCAAACTTACTATTGAGTGATTATAGTATGTTTTCTATGTTCATGCTAATGAAAGCACAGGTGATGATTATTATTTTTTGACACTAGCACTTTAAAAGGGCTGTCCTTTTGACAAAATGTTGTCATGTGAACAAGGCTCCGTTGAGCCGAAACGTCTTTGACAGACTCTCTGCAATAAAGAAAATTCAGAGTCTAACTGGTCCGTGTCCGTATTTTCTTGCCGGCTGGCGAGACTCTGGTGCAGTGCATTTGAAAGCGGATTACCTGATATATAGCCTGGTAGATTCCGAACCGGCTTACACGGGACCCTTCTCACACAAGGTCGGTGCTCCAATCGGAAGGTTTTCTCTGATTCATTCGGGAAAGTTTTGTGACTCCGGAAGGAGTATAGCATCTGACCCCCGCTCACCGGAAGAAAGGAAGTGGAAGACAGAGCAAACTGGTCAAAGAGGAGGCTGCTCAGCGAGAGCGAGAGCGACCAACCGGGTGATCAAAGATCCGGAGAAAACCACGCGACCAAGTAAGCGTCTTAAATTCACTGAGCGGGTGAGGAGTACGGCAATAAGGTTGTTTGCTATTGTCGAACATTGCACACGACGATTGACAAACGCCTAACTATAAACTGATCAAGAGCAGAGAGATGTCAAGTGACAAGGTTCAGGACCGGGAAACTCTGGCAGCCTCATTGTTTTCCGATAGCGCCCCCCTCCCGCCAGACATTCGCGGGAGGCAAAATAATGACTCTAGTGGTAGCAGCACTTCGGCCATTAGGGAACTGTTTAAGACATTGGAGAAAAAATCTCGCCAGGAGCAAGCTAAATGGTGGGAATCCAAATCGTTGCAAAGATATATTGAGGTTAATCGCATACCCCGGGGGCTTAGAATCCTCACTGCACCTACTTACAAGGGTCCCAACCCTGAGCTCATGAAGGAGTGGGCAGAAAGCAATCTCGAGGTGTCACGCCGACAAGTACAGATATTGATCAAATATGCTGACATTGACAGGGCAAAATTACTGACAGAAATCGCAACTATTAATGAAGAAATTGAGGCTCTTGGGGAGGAAGAGGAAAGAACCAAACTAGCTAAATTGATGAATGATCGCCTCAAGAAAGAAGAGAGCAAAATCGTTGACAGAAAGGCCTACAAATTCCAAAGGGACCGCAACGATTATGAACTGGGACAGATATTCACCTTTTCACGTAAATATGATGCTCTCCGCAAAGACTTATCAAAGCCCCAACCTAAAGCCAAAAGTGCACGTCAGCAACAAGGGAAAGATCCAACATTACTCTGAGTTCCGACCAAGAATCAGGGTCGGATTCTGAACGCCGCAAACAGGTGGAAGGCGCCCCAAAACCATCCCCTGGCCAGGAAATCATTTTTTCATGCCAGGAAAGACTCAAAACACTGAGGTCTCACACACGGAAAGAACAAAGAAACGACGAGCCAACTACCGGAGACGCCAGAGATGGGGGGCGACGAAGAGGAGGATTTCAAAAGAGATAAAGAGGTGGAAGGGGACGGGGATCTGTCACCCAACAGGAATAACAAACGCCACAAGTAGAACAATTGTCAATTTAACATCACTGATATTGACAGCAAAAGAAGAGGAAATCCTAAAGTTAGGACTCACCTATGCAACACCCTGCAATTTTGACTATCCGAAAACAAGATGTGATGTCTACAAGGCAGTGAGAAAGCTAAAACTCCGGAAATTCTATACCCTTAAGGAGAGTTCTGGAGACACCCAAGTGAGTGAACCAATCAACAGCAGTAGTATTACCAATGCATCACAAGGTACACGAACGATAACAGAATTATGGGAAACTGATGGACAAGGATATGGCAATACAGGAGACGGAAGTACAAATGTAAATGAAATAGATCAATGGGGGAAAAAGAACCTCGTTCAATACTCATTTCAAGCCACCATCCACCTTTTATCCCATTCTTCCGCGCGATAACCTTGATATCTTTCATGAGAATGTAGTCGCAGATTTGAAAGAACTTCAAAAGTGCATGGGTATAACTAAAAAACAATTTGACAGCCAATCCCAACAATATACAGCACTCACCAGTAGATTAAGAAAAGAGAAAGATCTAGTGGTGAGGAACAGTGACAAGGGCGGAAACGGGGTCCTGATGACCAAAATAGACTACGATAAGGAAGCCTACATCCAGTTGAACGACCAAACTTGTTATGAGCGCATCCACGCTCGTGTGTTAACAACCATCAAAGAGGAATACCACCGCAAACTATCAAAATGGAGAGCCTCTAAATTAATCTCTGAAGCCGAATTCAAGTACCTCAAAAACGACAACCCTATTACACCAATCTTGTACTTTATACCCAAAGTGCACAAGGATCCCCTGCACCCACCGGGTAGACCCATCATTTCTGCCAGAGGCAGTCTCCTGGAACATACATCTGTATATATAGACTATTTCCTACAGGGGTATGTACAACAACTTGGGTCATATGTGCAGGACACGGGAGACTTTTTAATGAAAATTAAGGATGTTGAATTGGTTACTGGTGATTGGCTAATAGCTTTAGATGTTATGTCACTTTACACGAGTATAACACACAAGGATGGTTTGAATGCGGTTCAACATTATTTGTCAAGAAGGGGTCCTGAATTTGATGAACATAGTGCCATGCTCATTGAAATGTTAGAATTTTGTTTGGTTAATAATATTTTTCTTTTTAACCAACAATTATACCGCCAATTACAGGGAGTAGCTATGGGGGCCAGCTTCTCCCCAAGCTTTGCATGTCTTCACATGGGGTATTGGGAGGAGCTGGTCCTTGGCCTTGAATATCAACACATTATACGCAACAATTTGGTGGCATTGTTTAGTTTCATCGACGACCTGCTGGTCGTCTGGAGAGGAAGCCATGAAGTTGCACTCAGGTTCATCCATGAGATAAATGATAATGAGCTTAATCTGAAATTTACAGCGACCCTTAGTCAGGAAAAAGTAACATTTCTTGACACAGAACTGTATATAAGTGATGGGCACTTGGAATCCAGAATTTTTCGTAAGGCTACTGCTGGAAACAGCATTTTACATGCTGCCAGTTCACACCCGGCACATTTGGTTTCCAGCATCCCATATGGGGAAATGTTACGATTGAGACGTGTTTGTAGCAATCCTCGAGAGCTAGAACAGGCCCAGAGAGAAAGCGAATCACGCTTTCTTGAGCGTGGATTATCAAGCCAACTAATAAAAAGTGCCAAACAAAAATCTATGGCATTTACAAGGGATGAACTTTTGGTGAAAAAATCTGAACGACAGTTAATGTCCACTGGCGACACACTAAGTGGGAGGGAACAAGGAGTAGGTTGTTTCCGAATAATAACAGGATACAACAAACAACACAAACAAATATGCAGAATTATTGACAAACATTGGCCTATTGTTACCAAGGACAACATCATAGGCAAAGATCTCCCAAAGAGAGTATCCCTCACATTCAGTAAAGCCCCATCCTTGCGAGATCACATAATGGTAACTAACTCAGAACCATATGTCAAATCCTTGCGGTGGCAGGAAAATAAAGGTTTTTATAAATGTAAAACTTGTAAAGCCTGCCAACACGGAATCAATACCAGAACTTATAAGGATGGATTTACAGACACACAACACCAAATCAGCCAAGTCCTAACCTGCAAAACGGAATTTGCAGTATACATTTTACAATGTCCCTGCCATCTGAGATATGTGGGCAGCACTAAACATGCTGTCCACAAGCGAATCCTCCAACATCTACGCGCAATCACAAACGGTGACAATACTTACCCGGTGGCGTGCCATTTTAGGAAATGTCACCAGAGTAACAATACCAGCCTACGATATTGGGTGATTGACGCGGTTACAAGTAGTAGAAGAGGAGGGGACAGGGACGCAAAACTTAGAAGGCTTGAAACCAAATATATCCTCTTACTTAATACTAAGACCCCCATAGGCCTTAACATCACAGAGGATCTCTATACATGCTTGCCCTGAAATTATGTTAACATTAAATCCCAAATACTTAAGGTCTCCTCTTCGTGGTTGTCGCACACAGTGAACGCCCGGCTGGGTGATGCATCTGTGTGCACCATGGGGGGGCTGCGACCCAACAGATATCCTTAATATATGACTGACTTTAGCTGCTACTTAAAGGAAATGAAATTGAAAAACTTATTTTTTATTCACTATCTGAGCACTGTTATGAATTATTGTTTGGTTGTGGTCTTCACTATCCATTAGAATACAAAGCAAGAACTAGGAAGGAATTATTTAGATTAAATGTAAACAGTGAAATTTGTGGTATATACACATGATTGGATTTTTATCCATGGTTACTGTTTGTTAATCGTTATTGTATTGACATGCAACATAATCTGATATTACCAGGTACATCATTTCATATGGCATGTACTGATTATCGGAAGAAAATGTTTTGCCATAAAAGGAGGATTTGAACATAAGAGGGGAAACAATAGCGTATTTTGCTCATATTGAGTGTTTACAGTATACTTGAATTGCTATATTTTGAACATTTTGTGATATTTGCACATGACTTAAGTATTGTTAGCATCATTTGCACATATCTTGAATCAACAACCTGCACTTGCACTTTACTATTGACTCTTTGCCCCTTAATCTGAACAAATCCAGGCGTCACATTTATTTGAGTAAATACTTTTAACATGCTGTATTCAATTACCGGAAATGTTGCACAACAGTCTAAAATGGGTATTTTACCATGATTGTTTTTTCTAACAAGCTTTGTATATATTTATACTTATATTTTTTTCACTAATGGTATTTTACTGTTATCCAATATTAGTAACTAACGTCATGGTAGTTCAAACTTACTATTGAGTGATTATAGTATGTTTTCTATGTTCATGCTAATGAAAGCAAAGGTGATGATTATTATTTTTTGACACTAGCACTTTAAAAGGGCTGTCCTTTTGACAAAACGTTGTCGTGTGAACAAGGCTCCGTTGAGCCGAAACGTCTTTGACAGACTCTCTGCAATAAAGAAAATTCAGAGCCTAACTGGTCCGTGTCCGTATTTTCTTGCCGGCTGGCGAGACTCTGGTTCAGTGCATTTGAAAGCGGATTACCTGATATATATATATATATATATATATATATATATATATATATATATATATATATATATATATATATATATATATATATATATATATATATATATATATGCACATCCACGTACTTCAAAAGTACCCCGCACTCCACACAGATAGTAAAGATCAATACTCCGTCTGTCTCGTCATGATGGATTTTATTCACAGACTTTAAGCCATGAATAAAATCCATCATGACGAGACAGACAGAGTATTGATCTTTACTATCTGTGTGGAGTACGGGGTACTTTTGAAGTACGTGGATGTGCAGAGATATCGGGAACCTCCAGCCCGACCCGCACCGCCGGCGAAGTGTCCCTGTCTCTGTGGAGGAAAGGGGAACTGGTATATATATATATATATATATATATATATATATATATATATATATATATATATATATATATATATATATATATATATATATATATATATATATTACCTACTGGCGGTCGCCAGTAGGTAGTTATAGTTAGGATAATTTTCAATGTTAAATCTCAACATTCTATTTTGAATAACTTTGGCGCCGGTTGACGAATCTGCCTGAAATTTTCAGGAAAATGGTCTCATGGCGGTCCGGTCCTTCCCTGAAAGTTTGGGGGGGATTCGTCAAGCGGGGGCCGAGATAAAAGGGGGGTCCCAAAACGCGTTTTCCCCATGTTAATTTCCATAGGGCGGTCGATTTCACTTTTAGCCCGAACGGCTGAATGGATTTCCACCAAACTTGGCAAAATTGTAGGGACTGGTAGCCCGATGTGCCTTTGCTATGTCTCAAGATATGTGCTCCAGTGGATTTTGAGTAATTTAGGTTCAAAAAAATATATATATCTATAGGCGCTCTCCCGTGCGCGCACCCGAGTGCGCTCCAGGCGCGACACGCGACTTGCGCGCAGGAAGCTGATTGGATCTCAGTTGTCTGTAAACATTCTAAACAGTGCGGAGCGGCCGCCATCTTGTGTCTCGGTAAAATCGAGACACAAGGGGTTTGAAAAAAAAAGGGGCAAATGACCATAAGGGGGAAGAGTAGACCCCCTCTGACCCCTTAGGTTTGATGTAGGGACTAAAATAGGGTCCTGCAGGGCATTAAAAAAATTTTTTCGTTTTGCGCGGGGGAAGCGCATGGTACGCGCACCGGCGAAGCACGGGGAAAATCCAGGACCATATTTATGAAGGCCTTGCGCTGTTAGTTTTGCGCTTCCTGTGCGTCAATTTTTGTGACGCACCAGCGGTGTAAAAAAATGCGCATTGTTATGCAATATTTAAAAAGTGACGCATCTATCTAGATGCGTCACTTTTTAAATATAGTGCAACGAGGTACATTTTATTACACTGCTGGTGTTATGCGTCACTTTTCTGTGCGCACTCCTTATGACATTCCAGATGTGTCATATTTAATGTATGACGAATCATGTTGCAGATACAATATGGCGCAGAGTTTTAAAAAGTGACCCATGTACCTAGATGCGTCACTTTTTAAAAATAGCGTCAGGTATAATGCATGCAGAGGGGGTGTTCTCCCGCAAAAAGCTTTGTAATAGCGACGCAGTGAAATCTTTGAGATTTCACTGCGTCAGTTTTAGGATGCTGTTGCGTCAAAATCTTGTGCCTGCTTTACAGCAGGTGTTAGACTGAGGCAAGACCTTTCATATGCTGCTTTCCCCATTTGAAAGGACACATTACTGGAGTTGCGTCACTTTTGTGACGCACTCCAGCAATGCGTTACTTGGAATGTCATAAGGAGTGCGCACAGAAAAGTGACGCATTGCACCAGTAGTGTAAAAAAATGTGCCGCGTTGCGTTATATTTAAAAAGTGAGGTATCTAGGTAGATGGGTCACTTTTTAAAATCAAGCGCCACATTATATCTGCGTGAGGTATAATGCATGCAGAGGGGGTGTTCTCCCACTAAAAGCTTTGTAATAGCGACGCAGTGAAATGTTTGAGATTTCACTGCGTCACTTTTAGGATGCTGTTGCATCCTTTAAATATAGTGCAACGAGGCACATTTTATTACACTGCTGGTGTGATGCGTCACTTTTCTGTCCACAGTCCTTATGACATTCCAGATGTGTCATATTTAATGTATGACGAATCATGTTGCAAGGAGTTACAGATACGTCAGTATTTCTGACATATGTGTAAACATAAAAGTGATGCGAGGCCGGCGCAAAATTTTGACGCAATAGCATCCTAAAAGTGACGCAGGGAAATCTCATAGATTTCAGTACGTTGTTATTACCAAGCTTTTTGCGCGGGATTGCCCCCTCTGCATACATTATACCTGATGCAGATACAATATGGCGCAGAGTTTTAAAAAGTGACCCATGTACCTAGATGCGTCACTTTTTAAAAAATAGTGTCAGGTATAATGCATGCAGAGGGGGTGTTCCTTGCAAAAAGCTTGGTAATAATGACGCAGTGCGTCACTTTTAGGATGCAGTTGCGCCAAAATCTTGCGCCTGCTTCACAGCAAACCTTTCACATGGTGCTTTTTCCATGTGAAAGGACACATTACTGGAGTTGCGTCACTTTTGTGACGCACTCCTGCAATGCGTTACTTTTGTGTTTACAGATATGTCAGAAATACTCCAGTTTATTCACTGTGTCATAACTTTCTTTTCTAACACTCACCTTCTTTCATTCCTCCTACTTCACTTCCTTTCACCTCTCATACCTTTCTGTTCTTTCTTACTCATTCTCCTTTCAATTATCAATGCACTATATTTCACTTACTCTTCATTTTTTAAGATTATAGCTTTTTGATGAGAATTGGAGGTAGTTCTGAAAAGAACTTTTGGTTTTCTTCTTTTAACTGAAGAGGAACAAAAACAGGGAATAGAAACTGCTCAACAGGAGCAAAAAGAAAAGAAAAAAATTAGGGGTGGGAAGGGCAGTGATGGTTCTCCAATGCCCGAACCATGAGCAGGACACTTTGCTCCCCATAGGTGAGGAGTTGATTGCAGTATCTGCATCTGACGACCCCATGGTTGAATGCAGGTTGAATGTTTGCTACCTGCCCCTGAGATTGTTCTCTTCCAGAAGAAGTTGCTCCTCCTGTTGATGTAGAGGCCCCATCTCTGGGAACCTCCTGTGCCAGAGCCCTGACACTTTCCCGGGCAAAATTCTGGGGGTGCCTCCTCTCCACATGGCGAATCATGGTGAAGTTGCCAAAAGAGTATTTTTTTTGGGGGTTACCCCGTGACAGGACCTGTTTGCAGATCCTGCACTCTACTTTTGGTGCATTCACCTTCTTCTGGCCTTCTGGAAACTTAAAAAATTTCCAGATGAAATGTTCCTTCACCTTTGGGGTAGGAGGCTCTTCATCAATGAAGTCATCTTCACTGCTGGATGGTCTGGCAGCCATGATGAATCCAGGAATATGGAGCAGCAAAAAAGGCAGGTCTTTCAGTCACAAAAGTGAAAGAAGAAGTGAAGGAAATGGGTGGGGATTTCATTCATTGTAAAAAAAAACTGTTAGCAACCAATGAAAAGTGTTATTTTAGGGTCACATGACCCGACGCGTTTACGCTGCGCGCTCCGGAGCACTTCCGGGTGCGTTTACGCAGCGCGATCGTAGGCGCTTCCGGGGCGCAAACGTGGCGCGATCGTAGGCGCTTTTCCGTGCGTTTATGCGCCGCGCACGTATGCGCTTCCGAGGGCACTTACGTTGCGCGCCGAAGTGACGTCATCAATCTTTTATAGAAATGCATAATCATTTTCCATATTAAAAAAAACAAATTTTATTTGTATGGTACGAAATGTTTTGCATTATTATTAACTTTTCATTCATATTTTTTTTTCACGAACGACAGTTGCGCTCTGGGTGCGCTTTCAGATGAGCTCTCGGAGAAGCTTACAGGAGAGCTTAGCTGAAAGCTTCCCGGAGCGCGCACCCAGAGCGCAAAAGAAAAAAATTATAAGAAAAAATGAATACTTAAAAAAAAACAGCAAATTGTAAAAAAAAAAAAGGTTAGAAACTCGATATACAAAGGAATTAGCATTTAAAAAACCTATGAAATTCACTGAAAAAACCATAGGTTTCACACCAGTTATAGTTAGGAATTAGCATTTAAAAAACCTATGAAATTCACTGAAAAAACCATAGGTTTCACACCAGTTATAGTTAGGAATTAGCATTTAAAAAACCTATTAAATTCACTGAAAAAACCATAGGTTTCACACCAGTTATAGTTAGCTGGAAATTTTACTGATATAAAACCATTGAAATTCCCACGTTATAGTTAGATGGACTCACTATAACTTGCGCATGCAATGCACTGCTGATGATGTCTTATTAAGCCAGTTAACCAATCAATTTTTAAAAACCATCCATTTAGACACTTATTTAAACATTTATTCTTCCATCAACTTTTACATATACATATATAAAATATATTTATTTTTCAGAAAGACACACATTCACTGGATGGTGTCATCAGTGATGTCATGAGTGATGTCACTGACCATGTCATGAGTGATGTAATATGTGATGTCATCAGCAGTGCATTGCACGCGCAAGTTATAGTGAGTCCATCTAACTATAACGTGGGAATTTCAATGGTTTTATATCAGTAAAATTTCCAGGTAACTATAACTGGTGTGAAACCTATGGTTTTTTCAGTGAATTTAATAGGTTTTTTAAATGCTAATTCCTAACTATAACTGGTGTGAAACCTATGGTTTTTTCAGTGAATATATATATATATATATATATATATATATATATATATATATATATATATATATATATATATATATATATATATATATATATATATATACTAGTAGCCCATCCCGACGTTGTCCGGGTATGAATTGCTGCCGGCCAGTAGTATATTGTTTTGTAGGATTTCGTTTTGATAGCATTTCTTATCTGTGACAGGCCTGTGAAACACTCTGATTCACAGTGCATTGCTGATGCACTTAAGAGTGCGCGTTCAGTAGTGTGTGAACTCGAGTTTCCCTACTTTATTTTTCCTTGCAATATTATATAGCACAAACTCAACAACATGGCATAAGCGCAATTTACATTACAGAAGAACACATTCATTTGTGGTAGGCACGGGGAGACAAAGCGATTTGCCTGGAATCACAGGATGTTGAGCTGATGCCGAGATTCGAACGTAGCTCCCCAGCTCTAAAATTCACAATTCTAGAACTTGTGGCGGGAGGTGTGTCTAAAAGTGTATGCCGGTGCTGGCCATCAATGAGAGAGACCTGTGCATTTTTCAAATGGGTGGTGAAAAAATATGAGTATGTTGCTGGAGATGTGGGCCGCCGTGCCAACAATGTACTTACCGGGGGAGGGTAAACACCCATTATTCTGCAACATTCTTTCCGCATACCATCACTCCGCATACTTTCACTACGAAAGTACCATGACTCTGCATTGCCATTATTACGCAAGGCATTACATTTTATATGCTTTTACCACATATACATTTACAACGAAATTCGTTGTAAATGCATGAATGGGAAAAGCATGTTTTTTTTAATGATTGGACAAGGTAAGTATGGGTATAGGGGGATATGTTTTGGGGTACTGAGGTATATGTTTTGGGGTGTTTGGGTATTTTAAGAGTTCAGATATAGTTTTGGGTTATGGGGTACAGGGGTGCTTTTAGGGTTTAGGGATAGGTATGGGTTTTGGGGTACAGGGGTATTGTTAGGGTTCATGGCTAGGTTTGGGTTTTGGGGTACAGGGGTATTTTAAGGGTTCCGGGCTAGGTTTGGGTTTTGGGGTATAGGGGTATTTTTAGGGTTCAGGGGTAGGTTTGGGTTTGAGGTACAGAGGTATTTATAGGGTTCAGGGCTAGGTTTGGGTTTTGGGGTGCAGGGGTATTTTTAGGGTTTAGGGATAGGTTTGGGTTTTGGGGTACAGGGTATATTTATAGGGTTAAGATGGGTTAGTGTTTAAGGTTGTTGGGGTATTTTAAGGAGTAAGGGTGGGTTATGATCATGGGGTTAAGGAGTTTTGAAAGGGAGCAGGGTGGGATTAGTTTTTAGGGTGTAAAGGGTAATAATATAAAATAAATACAAAGAATATAAATAATGCAATTTAAAAGAATAAATGTTTTAATTAAATTAAACAAAATTGTATATATATATATATATATATATATATATATATATATATATATATATATATATATATATATATATATATATATATATAGGGAGAGAGGCATTGCTTAGGAGACTAGAAACTAAATGTATTCTTAACTTCGACAGCAAATGCCCAAATGGACTGAATAACACCGAAGATATGTATACGTGTCTGTAATTTGAGTATTCTGCCAGTCCTTTATAGCTAAGTTGGGTATATCATATACCTCAGAATCTATTGCTGGTCTTGATGCAGATACCCTACTTTCAGTATGTTTTTATTGTTAATTTGGGGTGTAGATAAGAAAATTCGGTAGCTTCTGACATATGCTTTATGACGGCTGTCAATTTCTTATCTCACGAATTCACACTATGGCCGAGACATTAGATTAGAGGTTGGGCATCATTGATATGAGAAAAGTGGTCACCTTGAACATGGTCCAAGGATATAAGAACTGACTCTAAAAAACGTGATGTCATTACTCAACATATCTTTTTGTTGTGTCTTGGCCTTGGTTTGGTTACAATATGCATCTTTATCTTGTAATCATTTTATTTTTGCATGAAACAACACATTTCTTGCACATGGTAGACTTGAAGGGGAAAAATAATAAGTATTGCTGCTATGCTCTGTATTCTTGTTGCACATTCTTTTTAATCAGAGTCACGGATTAGTTAGTAATTATATGCATTTATGCAGTCAATTATGTTATTGCACTCAATAATGTGTATATGGATTTATCCAGTAATTTAAAATTGCCAAACTGACTTTTTTTTGGAATTAGACTGTGGTTTCAAATATTTTCTTGACGATACTTTACAAAAAATTAAGTTTCCGTTTCAATTAATTTTATGAACGGAACCGATATCGTTGTAAGGATAATACTTCTAATGGCATAATGAATGTCAAACATTAGTAATATCACACCGATTGTAGTAAAATCATGCAGTCTGTTTGCTATGTCTATCACTAACTTGCCGAACATGTGACCTGAGTGGGAAGGGCACATCATTTAAATGGCTTCAAACAGTTACAGCCTGTATGTGATCAAGGGCGCCTGAGCCCGAAACGCGTCATCTGTTGACTGCTGCTGAAGGTTGAAATAAAATACCATCTTGCCTGACAAAGAAGTGGTTCGCTTCTCCTTCTTCGCCGCCGAGGCTTTGGTGGAAGTGGTTGGAGTATATAATGCTCAAGGTTCCCCTCCAAAGGCAAAGGATTGACGGCACTCCACAACTCCAAAGCTCAGTTATTTAAAGTTCAAAGTTTAATTCGACAATTCAACAGTTCAACAGAACGCGTTTCAGCATTGCGCCTTCGTCTGCTGTCACTCGCAACAATTTCATATGCATTTAAATAAGAATAGAAATTGACGTCAATCTGATGTTAAGTGAACACAAAAGAGAGACCAATGTAAAAAATAAACGCGGCGGCCATCTTATAGTGGTTGCCATAATGCATCAGTTATATAGCATTTTAGTTGCAAACTTAAGTTATTAAGCCCTGGATGGGCTATCCAAATTATAGGATTAATCAATAAATTCATCATTCATATACTTCGATAAACAGTTCATCCACAGACACAGAAAAAGCAAGGCAAAATAAGCAAAATGGACAGTATGACATTTCAGATTTTTTCTTGCACCTGAAAACAGTAAAATATGTTAAGAGTTACATGTGGCTTAGCCTAGATGACTGGCTAACTCTTCCCCTGTATTTAATCCTAACGGGGATTTTGTTCAAAGGTCTATGATAAATCTCGAATTTAGTTTTCTCATTTGTAGCTCTCTGTTCCCTCCCCGATCTTTCGGAGGTATTTGGTCTAGACAATGGAATTTGAGGAGATTACGGTCACTGTTGTGTTTCTCGCGACAGGGTAGTTTTGGTCATTATGCTCAATTGCTCTGGAATGTTCCAAGATGTGCTTTTTTACAGGATGAATTGAGCTCCCGACATAATAGAGTTTGCAGGGACGGTATATACAAAATGGACTCGTACACGTGAGAAATTTGTTGATTTTTCTCACTTTACCAGTGCCTGGAATTTCATAATTGGTAACTTTGTGACTTGAATGGCATGCCTTGCAATTTTGACAAGAGAAAAACCCAGTAAGGTTTCCAAGTCGGGGGGATCTTGGAATGGCATCAAAGTGACTGTGTATCAGGGTATCTTTTAGGGATCTGTTCCTTCTGTAGGAGATTTTTGGGTGGGGTGGAAGTTGCTTCCCAATAACCCCGTCTGTTTTGAGAATTTTCCAATGTCGACTCATGATATTCTGGATCAATGAAGAGTCATTGGAGAAAGTCGTGATGAAGCTTGGAATTTTATTTTCACTTACTACTTTCTCGCTTGGATGCTTAAACAGACTTGCTCTGGGGATTAAGCACACTTTGTCATAAGCTTTTTTAAGTGTGGTATCCGGGTAGCCTCTCAATTTGAACCATGCCATAGAATCTTGTGCAGCTTGCTCAAAATCCTCTGTAAGAGTACAGTTTCTTTTGATGCGTAATAGTTCACCAAAAGGTATGCTGTTTTTTAAGGGTTTGGGATGGCAGCTGCTGGCTTCAAGGGTGGAGTTTCCGGCTTTGGCCTTCCGAAAAATGAGAAGTGCAGATTTTTCCATCCCTGATGAAGACTTTCAGATAGAGAAGGTTAAGATGGGTTAGTGTTTAAGGGTGCTGGGGTATCTTAAGGAGTAAGGGTGGGTTATGATTATGGGGTGCAGGAGTTTTAAAAGGTAGCAGGGTGGGATTAGTTTTTAGGGTGTAAAGGGTAATAAAATAAAATAAATACAAAGAATATAAATAATGCAATTTAAAAGAATAAATGTTTTGATTAAATTAAAAAAAATTGTGTATATATATATATATATATATATATATATATATATATATATATATATATATATATATATATATATATATATATATATATATATATATATATATAAATACACATATATACAAACATATATTTGGTGTTTTAATAATGTACTTTTACAATGTATGTGACTTTACCACACATGCATTTGCGTTACAGTGGCAAGCGTGATAAAGTAATATGCGGTGTAAAAGTTTTAGAAATAATGTCTTTGCGGAGTAATAGCCCTGCGTTATAAAAATTGCGGAGTGATGGTATGCAGGATGTTGGTTTTCGGAATATCATCACATATTCCTGGGGAGGGATAGTCCCTTTCTTGCTATTTCTGTGGAGGCGGGCCTTGTGTCTGGATGTGCGTGGCGCGAGGCCTGTGAGCAACAGAAGTGGAAAATCTCCAGTGTGTGCTTCAGGCGTCACCAGAAGTTAAGGCGAGATTACATTTCCTGCACAATGGCCCCTGTTTGCGCTCCTTCCGGCCCTTGGGAATAGCGCCATGCCTGACCTCCATACAGTAAAGCAGGTGCACGTCACTGGGAGCGCGGGGCAAGCACACCCGGAGCTGGAATGTACAGAACCTGGGAAGAAAAAACAATGAAATATTGGGCACAAGGCATGCTTTTTTTTCCATAATCCCGCGTCCCGCACACGCCTACGCCCCCAGCACAGGCCCACAGCACACAATATGAGACATGGCATGAAGGGCGGAACGTACCACACACCCCCAGCGTTTGTCACGCCCCCAGCACACACCCACAGCACAACGCAGACACGCCCACAAGGGACTACTTTGCTGGCACGGTTCTTTTACCTTTTAAATGTATATGGTGGGCGTCTGCGTAGCCTATGTTCTTTTGCTGCAACTGCCCTTTCCAACGTTGTATTGGGTATTGTGATTGGTGCTGTGGTTCCTGAGATTACCCGCCTCAAAGGTTTGGGCTCTCTCTTTAATATATTAATATATATATATATATATTTTCTCCAATCCTGTCCTTTTACATCAGAAAACAGGCGCTGACTCCGTGGGGTCTTGTTCAGAAACAAGTTTATTTTCTTAGGTGCTCAGATTGACGCGTTTCAACGGATACAACCGTCTTGCTCACAACAAAGAATATCATTACGTGAGTGCTTTTAAACATGTCAAGTGCTCATTGGTTCATGTGGTGGCTTGCTTGTAGTCATGGCAACCAGTTTTCCGTAATCACTGGGAAGTTGCAACCTTTTATATTTACAAACCAAGCTGTCTATTACTTTGCTTATATGCTTATTAATTCACAAGCACATTTGCCATAAGCTACGTTTAAAAGACAATTAAATAACATTGTCACCCAGCGCGCAATTTATAACATCATTGCTAAAAAAAAATTGCCCAATATTTACACAGTTATACTTGTGTCTAGTTCTTGTACATGTGTAATTCTTAAAACATTTGGTTTACACAATTATTACTGCATTACATTCAGTGTTTTGTTTTTAGATTGGATATTGGCTTAAGGGTCTAGTGCCCGTTTAACCTTCTTAATATTATTTAAAAGTCCTCCTTATCATGAGGTTATCTTCAATAAAGCCCATGTGGGCAAATATTTATCCAAGTGCAGTGTTAGACCCAACTGAGTAAGTTTGTCCAATGTACATTGCTCTACTAGATATCCCTGCATTATCGCAATGATTAGTCGACTTAAACTTTATGAAACCACCAATAAAACATTGTGAACGTGTTTTAGATTTCTATGTGTTACATGACATGTATCAATTAAGTGATACTGATTTTACTATTCTCTTGCAGAAGAAGGGTTGGGATTGCTCAGAAGTCTCTTTGAAATTATTTAACCTTTTCTTTTTACAAGTGTACACTTAGTGCTTCGTCGGCATTCAAACCTTGTGGGGCCTTAGTGTCTAGGAGAATGATATATCGTGACTGAAGTCTCCGGAGGGCTAATTGTCTATTTCCCCCTCTAATGTTCTTCTTCACATGATCAATGACGAAGTACTTGATGTTCTCCACTTTTTCCTCATGTTTGGAATTTATGTGCCTCGCCACTGGATATGACGGGTCATTGTTCTTTATAGCCCTAAGATGCTGTAGCACCCTTACGTGGGCGGGGTGTATTGTGCTGCCCACGTATCTTTTCTTACAGCTACATTGCAAAACGTAGACTGCGAAGTCTGTCTTGCATGTGTAGTTTGCACGTATTTCCAGTGGTTTTTTCCTATATGGAACGTCAACTGTGGTGACATTTGTTCCATACTGGCATGCCTTGCATTTTGTGCACTTGTAAAAGCCATTCTTAGTTTTCAGCCAAGGTGAATCTTTTTTCTTTAACACTGGGGCATTCTCTACTAATTCTTCCTTCATACTTTTAGATTTCCTAAAAGTCAGTTGCGGGATTTTATTGCAACTTGTCCCTATCACTGGGTCATTTCGGACTATGGGCCAATGCCTATAGATGATGTTTCTTAGTTGTTTGTGATAGGCATTGTACCCTGTGATTAGGCGTGGGGTTCCTGTATTTTGTTTAGACTTTGGAATTTCAATTTTAGGGGAGAGTAGTAAATCCTTCCTATCCCTAAGATCACATTTTTGTTCCGCTGTTTTTAATGTATGTTCGGGATAGCCTCTAAGTCGCAGTCTGCTAAACAGATTTGTCTTAGAATTCCTGTAGCTTGTGTTTGTGCTGCAGTTCCTTCTCATTCTCAGGCATTCTGCATAGGGGATGCTTTCAATTAGGTTTGGGGGATGGAAACTGGAGACATGTAGGATAGTATTTGCGGTGGGTTTGCGATAGGTGTTAGTCTGAATTCTGCCTTCTACCACTGATAATTCTAGATCTAAGAAATGTATCTTGCTTTTACTGGTTTCACAGGTAAATTTAAGATTTAGGCTATTCTGGTTAAGTTGTTCTGCAAACTCCCTTGCACTTTCCTCACTTCCCTTCCAAATTGTGAAAATGTCATCAATGTAACGACTATAGTGTGCCACATTGTGTGTCATTTCCGCAGTGTTTTTCTCCATGAGTACTTGCTCCTCCCACCAGCCCATATGCAAATTAGCATAGCTGGGGGCAAAGCAAGTACCCATGGCGGTCCCCTGTGTTTGTCTATATAGCAGTTTGTTGCAGGTAAAGGTGTTATTCTCCAAACACCACTCGGTCATTTGGAGCAGCATCTGCGTGTGTTGGTACAGGTCAATGCTTCTACCTCCTAAGTAATGCTTGATAGCATTCAAACCGTCTCTGTGTCTTATACTTGTGTAGAGGCTTTGTACATCCAAAGTCATAAAAACAAAGTCTGATTCCCATTTTATATCAAAGATTTTTCTCAGAAAAACCCCACTGTCTCTTGTATAGGATGGTAGAGTTTTTACATAGGGTTGTAGAAAAGAGTCCATAAATCGACTTGTATTCTCAAATAATCCACCTATGGCAGACATTATGGGTCTTCCTGGAGGGCAGGTTGGATTTTTATGCACCTTGGGAATGAGGTACAGGTTCGGAGTAACTGGATAGTTATTTTTAAAAAAATCAAATTCATTCTTTGAAATTGTTCCAGCACTTTTCCAATCATATAAACTCCTATGAGACCTCTCTTGTATGATAAAGATGTTTGTCTCACTGATCCTCTGATAACATTCTCTGTCGGATAGCTGTAGTAGAGCTTCTGAGTTATACATATCGAGAGGCCAAAGGACCACATTCCCTCCTTTGTCGGACCAACGTACAACCACATCGCTTCTTTCCTTGATTTTAGCCATAATCTTTTCATATGCTGATCTTTCATTTGCATGTGTTTTGAAAAAGTCGTTACTACTTGACCATGACAAGGATTTTAAATCACGTATGACTTTGTCCGAAAAGATATCGATGCAGTCTTTGGGCATGACAGGGCAGAATGTGGATCTCGGTTTGAATTGCGTTCTGGATGTACCTGCAATATAAACTCCAGCATATTCTGCCGCTTCTTGAGTGTTCATTATGCCACTATTTTCATCAGTGTCCAGATCCACCATTTCTCTGATAAATGTCATTTCATCAGTTTGCCAATTTGTGTCTTCCATTTGTTCATTTTCACTGTCATTATCTCTTTGTAATTGAAGAAATGTTTTTTCAATTTCAGTTTTCGTATGAACTGGTGTAATTAAAATTGGTACGTTTACAAAAGGATAATCCTAATGATAAAGTCTCTTCTTCTATGCTTGTTAAGGCCATATTGGTTAGATTTATGACTGTGTTTTTATCTTTTTCCTCTGTTTGTGTGGCGGTTAACGTTTGTAATTCCTTCTGTAATTTTGTTTCTTTGTATTTTCTTTTTGCTGTCTTGCATTTTCCCCATCTCCTGTTTTTTTGTTTCCTGCTTTTTGTGATGTTGTTTTGTTTTTGCTGGAGTTTTGTTGAGCTCGCCGTGGTCTTAGGGTTCTCAGTCTCTCCTCTCGTAAAAAAACAAATTCATCTGCGGGGGTTGGTACTGTTTCATCTTGGGCCGTCGCTGTCGATGTGCCGGGATCTGATTCTGCTCCCGAACTTACTTCGGACTCTTCAGGTGTTATGTTGTCTTGTACATTTGAGGTCGGTAATTTTCTTTGTCTAATTCCATCATATTTCCTCGCAAATGTATATATGCGTCCTTTCATGTAATCTGGGTATTGTGATTGGTGCTGTGGTTCCTGAGACTGAGATTACCCGCCTCGAAGGTTTGGGCTCTCTCTTTATTATATTAGTATATATATATATATATATATATATATATATATATATATATATATATATATATATATATATATATATATATATATATATATATTACCTACTGGCGGTCGCCAGTAGGTATATATAGTTAGGATTTTTTCCCTATGGGATTTCTGAAAATTCTATGTCTAATAACTTTGGCGTTTGTGGACGGAATCGGCTGAAATTTTCAGGAAAATGGCACATTTTGTTTCTGAGCAGCTCCTGGAAATTTGGGGGGGTTTCGTCAAGGGGGGGCTGAGAAAAAAGGGGGGTCCCAAAACGCGTTTTTAACATTGAGTTTTCCATAGGGCGGTTGGACTCACTTTTAGCTCGAACGGCTGAATGGATTTGCACGAAACTTGGCAAAAGTGTAGGGACTGTTAGCCCGATGTGCCTTTGCTAGGTCTCAATATATGTGCTTCAGTGGATTTTGAGAAATTAACGTTTAAATCAAGATATATATCTGTAACAGCGCTCCGGGCAGCGATCCGGTTCGCGTACTTTTCGCTTATCGGAACTTTGCGAAGTGAAGCTGATTGGCTCTCCGGTGTCTGTCAACATTCTAAACAGTCCGGTGCGGCCGCCATCTTGTCTCTCGGTAGGATCGAGAGACAAGAGGAGGCCAAAACAAAGGAGGAAATGAAGGAAAGGGGGCAAGGTAGACCCCTTCTGACCCCCTAGGATTGATGAGGGGATATTATAGAGCCACGCTGGGCCCAAAAAAAAAAAAAAAAGAAAAATCCGTTTTTTTCGCCGTAGAGACGCGTCTTGGTACGCGAACCGGGCAGCTAACCGGGAAGCTAACCGGCAGTGTAACGGGAGTCTGACGAGTAGCTGATTGGCTGTCAACATTGTAAACAGTTCGGAGCGGCCGCCATCTTGTCTCTTGGTAGGATCGAGAGACAAGAGGAGGCCAAAACAAAGGGGGAAATGAAGGAAAGGGGCAAGGTAGACCCCTTCTGACCCCCTAGGATTGATGAGGGGATATTATAGAGCCACGCTGGGCCCAAAAAAAAAAAATCCGATTTTTTCGCCGTAGAGACGCATCTTGGTACGCGAACCGGGCAGCTAACCGGCAGTGTAACGGGAGTCTGAGGAGAAGCTGATTGGCTGTTATCATTGTAAACAGTCTGGAGCGGCCGCCATCTTGTCTCTCTGTGGGATCGAGAGACAAGAGGTGGAAAAAAGGTGTAAATGAATGAAAGGGGTAAGGCAGACCCCTCCTGAACCCCTAGGATTGATGAGGGGGCTATTAAAGTTCCCTGGGGGGTGAAAAAAAAAATGTGATTTTTCGCGGTAAAGGTGCTTCCTGGTACGTTAACCGGGCAGCTAACCGGCAGCGTAACGGGAGTCCGACATATTGTGTTTTTTGAACGTTTGTGATATGTGCACGTGTGGATTTTGTCTAATTAAGGTTAAAAAAATATATATATAACTTTAAGAGTGTTTTGGCGCGCTTACGTTTTGGGTTTGGTTTGCGCTGCAGAGACGATACGCCACGGTTATGCGATGCATCATGAGGCGTCTCACGGGCTACGTGATACGTCACTTAATAAAGAATATATTTTACAGCTATAGATATTAGCTTTTAAAAAACCAATGAAATTCACAGAAAAAACCATAGGTTATAGACCATATATAGTTAGGAATTTGCATTTACAAAACCTTGAAAATTCACTGAAAAAACCATAGGTTATAGACCATATATAGTTAGGGATTAGCATTTAAAAAACCTTATTTTATTTGCACAAAACCATTGAAATTCCATATATAGTTAGTTGCACTAACTATATATCGCGGACCCGCAATCCACTGCTAATGATGTCACATATTACATCATTCATGACATGGTCAGTGACATCACTGATGACATCACTGATGACATCTCAAATGACATCACTGATGACATCTCAAATGACATCACTGATGACATCACTGACATCTCATTTGACATTACTGATTACATCACTGATGATATCATTTATGTGATAATACATCTTCAGACTCTAATATAACCTTAGATACACTCAGTGTAAACAGGCACTCACAGACTGTCACACATCCATGGAGTTACTCACACACCTAGTCAGTCATGCAAAGAATCAATCACACCTCCATTTCCTCAACTATACAGTTATACACACCTTACTTATTCAAACATATACTAACACATATTTACTCTCTTATACAATCCTTGATACAAGTTCACAATGATTCATACAGCCACTCTCACATTCACTGGGTCTTATGTTCAGTTATTTATATATGTCAACTCTCACATGGAGTGTGTTTTACATATGTACTTACTTTGACATGTAGAACTGAGATATCCATTCACTAACCAATATACTCATGCACACAGTCAACTGTCCATACAGCTGTTTCTACATGCACTTTTGAAGCCATACACCTAGGGAATCAACTGCTCACACATCTATGCACAGAGTTATACACCTCCCAGCCACCCACACACATACTCAGTCTCCCATACAAATACTTGGGCAACCATTCAATAACCCATATAGTTACTGATATAGCTACTGATTTAAACATGCAGCAGTTTACAGAAGAACATAAATAATGATTGCCAAATTAAGACACTTTAATCACTAACCCATGCACTCAGTGAGACACATTTAATCATTCTCTCATACAGTCAGTCATGCACCTACTAAATCCTTCATCCAGACACTTATACATCCACTCATTCTTCAATATGTAAGACATATTTTAACTTTACAGAAACATACAGTCACTGGGTGTTGTCATCAGTGATGTCATCAGTGATGTCATTTGAGATGTCATCAGTGATGTCATCAGTGATGTCACTGACCATGTCATGAATGATGTAATATGTGACATCATTAGCAGTGGATTGCGGGTCCGCGATATATAGTTAGTGCAACTAACTATATATGGAATTTCAATGGTTTTGTGCAAATAAAATAAGGTTTTTTAAATGCTAATCCCTAACTATATATGGTCTATAACCTATGGTTTTTTCAGTGAATATATATATATATATATATATCCAACGAATATATATATGTATATTCACTGAAAAAACCATAGGTTATAGACCATATATAGTTAGGAATTAGCATTTACAAAACCTTATTTTACTCACACAAAACCATTGAAATTCGCATTGAAACGCGTCAGGCAGATACCACGGTATAGGCTGCATTTGAGAGCTGTCTGCTAGCAATGAAATGGATGCAAATATCAGTGCTGAGTGACTTCATGAGGCTTCGCTTCTTTTGAGGGCCAACCTGCTTTCGTTGGATATATATATATATATATATATATATATATATATATATATATATATATATATATATATATATATTACCTACTGGCGATAGCCAGTAGGTATATATAGTTAGGATTTTTTCTCTATGGGACTTTTGAAAATTCTATGCCTAATAACTTTGGCGTTTGTGGACGGAATCGGCTGAAATTTTCAGGAAAATGGCACATTTTGTTTCTGAGCAGCTCCTGGAAATTTGGGGGGGGTTCGTCAAGGGGGGGCTGAGAAAAAAGGGGGGTCCCAAAACGCGATTTTCCCATGTTAATTTCCATAGGGCGGTTGGACTCACTTTTAGCCCGAACGGCTGAATGGATTTACACGAAACTTGGCAAAATTGTAGGGACTGTTAGCCCGATGTGCCTTTGCTAGGTCTCAATATATGTGCTTCAGTGGATTTTGAGAAATTAACGTTTAAATCAAGATATATATCTGTAACAGCGCTCCGGGCAGCGATCCGGTTCGCGAACTTTTCGCGTATCGGAACTTTGCGATGCGAAGCTGATTGGCTCTCCGGTGTCTGTCAACATTCTAAACAGTCCGTAGCGGCCGCCATCTTGTCTCTCGGTAGGATCGAGAGACAAGAGGAGGCCAAAACAAAGGGGGAAATGTAGGAAAGGGGGCAATGTAGACCCCTTCTGACCCCCTAGGATTGATGAGGGGGATATTATAGAGCCACGCGGGGCAAAAAAAAAAAATCCGATTTTTTCGCCGTAAAGACGCGTCTTGGTTCGCGAACCGGGCAGCTAACCGGGCAGCTAACCGGGCAGCTAACCGGCAGCGTAACGTGAGTCGGAGGAGTAGCTGATTGGCTGTCAACATTGTAAACAGTCCGGAGCGGCTGCCATCTTGTCTCTCGAGAGACAAGATGTGGTGAAAAACGAAGGGGGAAATGAAGGAAAGGGGGCAAGGTAGACCCCTCCTGACCCCCTAGGATTGATGAGGGGGATATTATAGAGCCACGCGGGGCAAAAAAAAAAAATCCGATTTTTTCGCCGTAAAGACGCGTCTTGGTTCGCGAACCGGGCAGCTAACCGGGCAGCTAACCGGGCAGCTAACCGGCAGCGTAACGTGAGTCGGAGGAGTAGCTGATTGGCTGTCAACATTGTAAACAGTCCGGAGCGGCTGCCATCTTGTCTCTCGAGAGACAAGATGTGGTGAAAAACGAAGGGGGAAATGAAGGAAAGGGGGCAAGGTAGACCCCTCCTGACCCCCTAGGATTGATGAGGGGGATATTATAGAGCCACGCGGGGCAAAAAAAAAAAAATCGATTTTTTTTCGCCGTAGAGACGCGTCTTGGTACGCGAACCGGGCAGCTAACCGGGCAGCTAACCAGGCAGCTAACCGGCAGCTAACCGGGCAGCTATATCTGTAACAGCGCTCCGGGTAGCGCTCCGGTTCGCGAACTTTTCGCGTATCGGAACTTTGCGAAGCGGAGCTGATTGGCTCTCCGGTGTCTGTCAACATTCTAAACAGTCCAGAGCGGTAGGGATTGTTTGTTTGATGTGCCTTTGCAAGGCCTCAAGATATGTGCATGTGTGGATTTTGTCTAATTAAGGTTAAAAAAATATATATATCTGTAAGCGTGCTCCGGCGCGCTTACGTTACGGGTTTGGTTTGCGCTGCAGAGGCGACGCGTCATGAGGCGTCTCACGTGGCTACGTGATACGTCACGTAATAAAGAGTATATTTTACAGCTACAGATATTAGCTTTTAAAAAACCAATGAAATTCAATGAAAAAACCACAGGTTATAGACTATATATAGTTAGGAATTAGCATTTACAAAACCTTGAAAATTCACTGAAAAAACCATAGGTTATAGACCATATATAGTTAGGAATTAGCATTTACAAAACCTTATTTTACTCGCACAAAACCATTGAAATTCCATATATAGTTAGTTGCACTAACTATATATCGCGCACCCGCAATCCACTGCTGATGATGTCACATATTACATCATTCATGACATGGTCAGTGACATCACTGATGACATCACTGATGACATCTCAAATGACATCACTGATGACATCACTGATGACAACATCCAGTGACTGTATGTTTCTGTAAAGTTAAAATATGTCTTATATTTTGAAGAATGAGTGGATGTATAAGTGTCTGGATGAAGGATTTAGTAGGTGCATGACTGACTGATTGAGTGAGTGATTAAATGTGTCTCACTGAGTGCATGGGTTAGTGACTAAACTGTTTTAATTTGTGCATCATTATATCTGTTGTTCTACAAACTGCTGCATATGTTGATCAGTAGCTATATGAGTAACTGTATGGGTTGATTGGTTGTCCAAGTATTTGTATGGGAAACTGAGTGTGTGTGTATGGGTGGCTGGAAGGTGTGTGACTCTGTACATAGATGTGTGAGTAGTTGATTCACTATATGTATAGATTCAAAAGTGCATGTGCAAACAGCTGTATGGGCGGTTGACTGTGCATGAGTGTATTAGTGAGTGAATGGATATCTCAGTGCTACATGTCAAAATAAGTACATATGTAAAACACAGTACATGTGAGAGTTGACATCTATAAATAACTGTGCATAAGAGCCAGTGAATGTGTGAGTGGCTGTATGGATCATTGTGAACATGTATCAGAGATTGTATAAGAGAGTAAAGTAAATATGTGTTAGTATATGTTTGAATAAGTAAGGTGTGTATAACTGTATAGTTGAGAAAATGGAGGTGTGATTGATTTTTGGCATAACTGACTAGGTGTGTGAGTAACTCCATGGATGAGTGACAGTCTGTGACTGTCTGTTTACACTGATTGTATCTAAGGTTATATTAGAGTCTGAAGAGGTTCATGGTATTATCACATGAATGATATCATCAGTGATGTTATCAGTCATGTCAAATGAGATGTTTTCAGTGATGTCATCAGTGATGTCATTTGAGATGTCATCAGTGATGTCATCAGTGATGTCACTGACCATGTCATGAATGATGTAATATGTGACATCATCAGCAGTGGATTGCGGGTGCGCGATATATAGTTAGTGCAACTAACTATATATGGAATTTCAATGGTTTTGTGCGAGTAAAATAAGGTTTTGTAAATGCTAATTCCTAACTATATATGGTCTATAACCTATGGTTTTTTCAGTGAATATATATATATATATATATATATATATATATATATGTATATATTTATATATGTATATATATATATATATATATATATATATATGTATATATATATATATATATATATATATATATATATATATATATATATATATGAAAACACAAGCTCCTCCTCGAATTTCACAGTGTTTCAGGCAGCAGTGCATGCCGGCAAACGAGGGAGATGGACCACAGGAATCAGCAAATATGGTTTATTGTTGCAAACAAACAGAGAACAGCTACGCGTTTCAGGCTAACTCGCCCTTGTTCACACTGAAAAATTACAACAGACTAAATGTTTTTTGATATTTGCTAGAATGCATGTACACCCACCTTTAGTGACATCACCTATCACATGACTTAAAAATTGAAGAAATTCTACCACTTGTAGTTTTGCAACATAAATATGCACACTTAGCTTATATATACTTTATATATATATATATATATATTCACTGAAAAAACCATAGGTTTCAAGCCCATTGTAGTTAGGAATTAGCATTTAAAAAACCTTAGAAATTCACTGAAAAGAACCATTGGTTTCAGGGACGTTATAGTTATTTGGACATTTCACTCCTGCAAAACCGTAGAAATGTTGCGTTATAGGTAGTTCACCTAACTATGACTTGCACCCCTGCAATGCACTGCTGTGAATGTCACATGTTACATCATTGATGACATGATCAGTGACATCACTGATTATTTAGTAGGGGCCTCACTGACTGTTTAAGGGAGTTACTAAATATGTCTTATTGAAGAAATGGGTTAGTGACTAAAATGTGTGAATGTCTGTATCAATCTGTCTGCTGTTGTATAAGCTGGTCCATGGGTTGATTAGTAGCTACATGAGTGTCTACATGGGTTATTGATTGGTTGTCAGAATATTTGTATGGGTGCCTGAGTGTGTGTGTGTGCATGGGAGGTGTGTGACTCTGTGCGTACATGTTTGAGTAATTGATTCACTGGCTATGATGTATGGGTGGGTCAGTGTGTTACTGAGTGAATGGATTTCTCAGTGGTACATGTCCAAGTAACTGCATATGTAAAAGGCAGGGTACGTGAGAGTTGGACTTTATAAATGACTATATGTGAGTGTCAGTGATTGTGAGAGTGGCTGTATAGATGAGTGTGTACTTGTATCAGTGATTGTATAAGAAAGTAATTATGCATTTGTTTCTGTTTGAATATGTGATCTGTTGTGTGTATAGCTCTATAGGTCATTAAAAGGAAGTGTGATTGATTCTTTGCATGACTGACAAGATGTGTGAGTAGTCATGTCAAGTCAAGTCAAGAATAGCTTTATTCCACTGTTAAAAAGCAATCATAAAAGCATACATATTAAAAAAATAATCATACATCAATTGATTTTACAAAGTCACTAAGTTAAAAAGTGGGAAAAATGGAATATAAAAACGTATACAACAATTCAGAAATAGAGAAGCTCCAACAAGGGGGCTGAACTATACATAAAGTGCTCTACATAATCATAGACTTTCTGTGATATACCACTTTTTTTAAAAAAAAACTGTAGTTATAAAAACCCCTTGTTCATTATCCAGGAATTGTATGCTTAGGAAGGCTGGGAGACATTGGCCCAATCCCATCTGTCTCAAAAAGGGCAGTAAGATCCCATGCCTGATGAATGCATAAAATTTACAAAATAAGAAAGCATGCCCGGTGCTTTGGGGGGAAACATCATCACAAGGACAGTGCTACAAGTCTCGTGACCAATCATTTACAGTTGGGAAGATAACTAATCTATGAAAGATTCCCAACCTGAAGCGAGATAATAAGAATCTATCATAATTAGAAGGAACACAAACCAAATAGGGTTGAATATTAAAAACAGTTAATATCAATTGGTGTTGCAGGACAGTTGGTTTTAGGATCTCCGTAGTTATTCTTGCAGTGTCTAACAGAGTGAAGCCCTCTTTCCTCAAATCCTTTCTAGAAATGGCTGAGATGGTAAGAGGATTAAAGAAGTATTCAGGTTTGCCAAGATCCTTGAAGAACCTGAACATGTAGCTCAGCCATAGAATCCTCATAGCCCCCTCAAGTTTCAAAATATCTGTCATGATATCCCTATTGAGCTTTGCTTCTTCTTTAGTCCACAGCCTGTGCCATAAAAGCACAGGCTCAAGCTTAATCAAATCGGATATAAAGGGAAGGCCTAGTTCTTCATGGCAGATATAACTCGAGGTACCACTAGGAACAGCAAGTATGTATTTAAGGAAAGAGTTTTCAACTACCTGGCTAGGAGTCAGGTCTTTAAAACCCCACACCCCACTCCCATAAATTGCAGCAGATACACATTTGGCTTTGAAGATCTTAATTAACTCAAAGGGTGGTCTTTTACCCAACTTTTTGGCAAAAGATTTAAGGGCCACAGTAGAACTTACCATCCCCAATTTCTTCGCTGCTACTGCTTGCACCCATGTTTCATTCTGGGCAAATAAAATACCTAAATATGAGAAATATTAGCTACCTCGAGCTTCTGTCCTGCAATAAAAATGGCCCTTTTAATCTTAATGTTCTTACCACAGCGCATAATGAATGTTTTAGAAGAGTTTACCCTTAACCCCAGATCTTTCATGAAAAGCGTGAAAATATCCACTGTGCGCTGAAGACCCACTTGGGTACGAGACATCAGCACAGCATACAAAAGGGTCGGGATTGGACGGCCGCCTACATATGGGAAATCTAAACTATCTCTGCACAAAGCTTCCTCCAAACCATTTATGTACAAATTAAAAAGGAATGGAGCCAGTACACAACCCTGCCTGACTCGACTCCTGATTGGGATTTTTGCAGTGCATTTCCCCGTCAGGCCATAACGAACACGAGCTGATGCATCATTATAAAAACGCTTAAGAAAATAAATAATATTTTCATCAACACCCATTTGTCCCAGTAAGGACCACAACTTAGAATGAATCACACAATCAAATGCGGCAGAGAGGTCCACAAAGGCCAGAAATAAATTCCCTTTCTTGGCTCTTGTGTACTTCCCCACCAGCATCAGAAGGTTTAGGCCCTGTTCTATTGTTCCCAGACCAGACCAGAAACCATATTGCAAATCTGATAGAATAGAATTATCAGCAGCCCAGTCCAGGTGTGTGAGTAACTTTGGATGAGTGCTGGTGTGTGAGTGTCTGTGTAGGTATATGAGTGTACATGATAGTGTTTTATTGATGAGTGACTGCATATATGAGTGATTGTATAGGTGAATGAGTAGATGTGTGTGTAGTCCTAAGAACCAGTGAGTAGGTATGTAGTAAGTGGTATTGGTGATTCTATGGTTTCGAAAATGGTATTCTGTATTTTGGAGTAGGTGTATCAAAGGTTATATTAGAGTGTGAGGAGGTGCATCAGATTATCACATGGATGATGTAATCAGTGATGTCATCAGTAATGTCACTGACCATGTCATGAATGATGTAATATGTGACATCATCAGCAGTGCATTGCGGAGGTACGAGTTATAGGGGCCCATTAGGATGGCGGGCAGACTTTGTCCGCCCACCATCCTGATGTTAAACTGGACTGCCCCCATAAGGGCAGCGGTCCCGTCGGGGCCATTAGGATGTGCCCGCCAAACTGGCGGGCGCATCCCACATTTTTAACATTGCGGTGGACGGTGTTCAAAGCACCGCCCGTTGCAATGCTAAAAATGCACATTGTGCACTTCAATGCACTAAGTGACAGGCACCGTGCGGTGCCTGTCATGTTGTACAGTGAAATGCAGGGGGGCACCATAGGTACCCACATGTGCACATCCTTCCACACGCAACGGACCCCCACAAAACATTCCCACATGCTTTTTCATGGCAGCTGCCACCACAGAAAAGCATGTCAGCGCCTTCACCCTAATATGAATGGCGGTGTCTAACAGACACAGCTACCATATGAAACCCTTTTCCGTCCGGTCAACTCCTTGACCTAGCGGAAAAGCGGCGGATGGTCTTTTCGTCTGCCGCAGTCCCCTGCCATAATAATATGGCTGGGGAAATGGGTGGTGGGCGGGGAAGGATGTCGGACGGATCACCAACGCCCGCATGGTGGGGGTGATCCGCCCAACATCCTACTGGGGTCCATAATGAGGTGAATTAACTATAACAGCAACATTTCTATGGTTTTGCAAGAGTGAAATGTCTAACTTACTATAACGTCCCTGAAACCCATGTTTTTTTCAATGAATTTACAAGGTTTTTTAGATGCTTATTCTTAACTTTAACGGGCATGAAACTCATGGTTTTTACAGTGAATTTCTAAGATTTTTTAAATGCTTATTTCTAACTATAGCGTCCCTGAAACCTATGTTTTTTCAGTGAACTTTTAAAGTTTTTTTTAAATGCTAATTCCTAACTATAACGGGTCTGAAACATTCAGAAACCTATGGATTTTTCAGTGAATTTCTAAGGTATTTTAAATGCTAATTTCTAACTATAACATCCCTGAAACCCACGGATTTCTCAGTGAATTTCAAAGGTTTTATAAATGCAAATTTCTAATTATAACGGGACTGACACCTTTGGTTTTTTCAGTGAATTTCAAACATTTTTTAAATGCTGATTTTTAAATGTTATATTTATACAACCATTTATGTTGAAAAGTTTCGAAAAAAAAGATAGTTTGTAACTGTATTTTTCTATAATTATTTTCTTTTCTTATTTTATTTAAATTTAATTATGTAATGTCCCATGTCTTTTAAAAGATATCTATATTTTTTTTCAAAAAATATTGGTGTCGCATACCCATCGTGCACCTATCACGATGGGTGCGCAAATTCAAGACACTATATTGAAAAAAACAAGAAGGAGCCGCGTTTCGTTTGCCACTAATGCGGTGCCCCGCCTAACGTCATAGACGTTTGGGATCCCGTCATTTGCGCAATTGGTATGCGACGGGTGCGCGGTGCATGGCCCCGCGTAACGTCATATACATATGGGTTCATGTCATGTCTGCGTCTCGTATGCAACATGTGCGCGGTACCAGTACCCACGTGATGTCATATGGGAAACAACCTTTACAATGCAACTTTTACAATGCACTACCATTACAACGAAACTTTTACAACACAACATCCATTAAAACGCATGCATTTACAACGCAACCATTACAACGCAACCATTACAATGCATGACAATACAACACAGTCATTACAATGCATACCATTACACCGCATACCATTACAACACATAGTACCCTTACACTATCCAACACTTACCCTACTGTTGCACCCCCTGGAGTTAGAATAGTAATTTTAACCCCTACACTATCCAACACTTACCCTACTGTTGCACCCCCTGGAGTTAGAATAGTAATGTTTACCCCTACATTATCTAATACTTACCTTACATGCAATGTAATGTTATGCGTTGTAATGGTATGCATTGTAAATGTAGTATGCATTGTAATGGACTGCGTTGTAAAGGTAGTTTCAAAGTATTCGTTGTAATGGTATGCGTTGTAATGGTATGCGTTGTAATGGATGTTGCTGTGTAAAAAATGCGTTGTAAAGGTAGGCGTTGTAAAAGTATGCGTTGTAACGTCATACATCCCGTCATATATGTGCTGGGTTTAATGTACATATCAGAAAAAGAGATCATCTAAAGTATTAATAGAAATATTATATTTGTACTTTTAATAAACTTATATTATTGTTAAATATATTTTTCCGACGTTGCGCTGAGTGCGCGTTGGTTGCGCGCTGGGTGCCCAACTCCCATGTGACTTTGAAAGAAATTATTACATTGGTTTACAAGGTTTTCCATTCTAGAACTTGGAGGACCCCACCCTCTCATTCTCCCAGCTGTATCAGAGGAGAGACACCGGTTGTGTGTTTGGAAGCAAAATTGCGATTATTTTGGTGTTTGCTGGGAAACTTCTCTTATGCCTTTGATGCTGGGGGGAGCAATCAGTTGACGCTGGATGTTCAGCAAGCAGAAATCATAGCTGCACATTTGTTTCTAGTTGGAATGATATTTTAATTCCAAAAGTTGGAAGTTTTGTATGTTAGTCTTTTTTGTTTTTGAAAAAAACACCGAAAAAATCTCAATTGTTAAAAAAACACAAAAAAAGCAAAAAAGAAGAAAAAAACTGTTCTCTTCAGAATTACCTTATTTGGTTAAGAAATAGAACTAACTGCTTGCTAATATCTGGATGATTGTTAGAGTACATGTTTAGTGCATGCTTGATTCTAAGAGTGCGTGAGTAGTGAAAGGGAATTGGCTGGACTGCATGAGTAATGTACAGGTAATTATAGGTCTACATGTAAGTGCCTGTGTTATTATAGGAGTTCATGGGTACTGACTGGATGAATACTATGCCGCGGCAGTAAATTTCGTTCCACTCACGGAATTAGCGGAATTTGGGTAATTTTGCGTTCCGCGGAGAACGCGAAATTGACCAAAATTCTGCGTTCCGCAACTTTGCAAAATATTTGCCTGTTCGCGTTCTCAAAATACGTGTTCCCGAGATATTTCCCCCCGAGCACGCAAACAGTAAAAATGCATTGCGAACAAGCAATTCTGCGTCTTTACGGAATTTCTGCGTGTTCGCAGAGATTTTTCAACGTTTCGCAGAGATTTGCGTAACGTGATTACTAGGGGTGGTTGGAATTTGCATAATCGCGTTACGCAAATCTCCACGAAACCGTAGAAAATCTCTGCGAACACACGGAATTGCTTCTTCACTATGCTTTTTTACCGTTCGCAATCGCTGTTTGTGTGCTCGCAGGGAAATATCTTATGAACACGCATTTGAGAACGCGAACAAGCAAAAACATTTTGCGAAGTAGCGGAACGCACAATTTTGGGCAATTTTGCTTCCTCCACGGTACGCGAAATTGCGCAAATTCCGCAAGCGGAACGGAATTTACCACCCAGGCCTAGTGATTACGCAAATGGTGATTTTATAAGTGCTTGGGTTTTGGCAGAGTGATTGGATAAAGACATGGGATTGGCTGAGTAACTGCAGGAGTGCATTAGTAGTAACAGAGAGATTAATAGGTAGCAGTCAAAGGAATGTAGAAGTCCATGAATAAGTGCCTGTGTAATTTCATGAGTACATGGCTACTGACTGGATGATTAGAGTTAGTGCAATGTGATGGCATGTTGAATTTATAAGTGCTTGGGTTTTGGCAGAGTGATTGCATAAGGACATGCCACTGTGTGGGTAATTTAAGGAGTGCATATGTAGGAACAGGGAGATTAGTAAACGTTATAGGTAGAAGTCAAAGGGATGTAGAAATGCATAAATAGGTGCTGGGATAATTGCATGAGTACATGTGTAGTGACTGGATAATTAGAGTACTGCAATGTGAGTGCATGGTGAATTTATAAGTGTTAGGGTATTGGTGCATTGATGAGATAAGGACATGTTACTTGTTCAATAATTGGAGGAGTGCACAGGGTGTGACAGTGTGATTGCTGGACTGCATGGGTACTACCTGGGTAATCGGAGGAGTGAATCAGTACTGTAGAGGTGGTTTGAGAACTTTATGAATAGTGCACATCTGATTGTAGCACTACATGCGATAGTGGCAGGGTCATTGCATTAGTATGTACATATTGACTGGATACTTAGAGTGTTGCAAAGAGAGTGCATGGTGAATTGGATAAGGATATGAGACTAGCAGGGTGATTGGAATAGTGCATAAGTAGTAAAAGGGAGATTATTAAACAGTATGGATAGCACTCAAAGAACTACAGCAGCGCATGCGTTTGTGACTGGGTCATTCCTTGACTACATGGGTAGTGAATGGATGATTACAGTATTGCAAGGAGAGCGCATGAGTGAATTTATAAGTGCTTGGGTATTGGTAAAGGGGTTGGATTAGTACATAGTACTGGCTGGGTGATGGGAGGAGTGCACAGAGATTGACAGAGTGATTGCAGGACTGCATGGATAGTTTATGGGGAATTTAAGACGTAAACGAGCAGTGTCTTGGTGGTTACAGGACTGTATGGATAGTGCAAGCTGAATGTAGAAATCCATGGATAGTTTTTGGTTTATTTAATCTTACCTTTACAATACTAGATATCAAAGTATTTGAAAGAATATGTAATCAACTCACACTAAAATGAAGGTACAAATGAAAAAATATAAAACACATTTAAAACACTGAAACACTACCTTAAATATCATTGTTATTATAATGCAAACATGCAAAAATGAGAAAAAATAAAAACCCAATAAAAAATTCATATTTTAAAATAAAACCCAATATACCATAACATTTGTGAAAATATTGATTACATATAAAAAAAAAAATACTACAATCTATATCATTTTTTTTTGTACTGTAACATCATTTAAATATTCAGAATTATTTTATGTGAACACATTCAAATTGTATATTTTACCTATTAACTTTATAAACAACCCATGAAAATTACTTTATTTTCAATTAAAAATGTACATTTTAAGAATGTTCAAGAAAAAATAAATCTTTTTATATAAACATAACATTAAAAAACAATATTAACACCTATATAATATATAATATAGAGAGATTCTTAAAGTATAACCTTAAATCACATTAACTATAAAACTAATTTCACCACTGTTTCCCCCATGAACCGTCCAAAAAAATATTATAACACCTTTAGAAAGGTATTTATTCAAAAAATGCTTAAAATAAATATAAAAATATAAAAAAGTTACATATTAAACAATATGTTAAAAAACTAATGTACATAAAACAATAAAAACAATAACACACATTTTAATGAATAACTAATTTTACTAACAACCGTAAATTTTACAAAATTTTTAACAAAGATAGTAAAAACATACCTAATAAACGATATTATTTCCTGCCATATTCATGGCAAAGATATTTACTGCATCATGATATTCGTTTGACGCCATTCTGATATGACAATATTAAAAACTCCATATTTTATCCAAACACTAGTACATCAGACCACTGCTATATCCTTTACTGAGCCCAATATGGTACAGGCTGAGAAAAATAAGGAGACTGAATACTGCTCTCCAAAGACAGTCAAGTGGGTGACTGGCAGGAAAGGAAAACAAGTCAGGCATCAGGCTGAGATATTCTCCAGGATTACTAGACTGTACAGGATTACTGTACAGTTCTATGAAAGGACAGATAATTAAGTAAATCTTGGGTATTGTATCTGATCTTTTCCAAATCTAATTAATAAGGACTTCGTTTGCAGAAATGTTTTACCAATGGAGGTATATTTTTGTTTTAAAAGCTTTCTATTTCAAGAATTAGAATATTTTAATCTAACCAATTTTTTTTTATTAATTTATTTATCAAACAATAGCACATTACATTGCGTACAGGGCCTTTCACCTACATCCCTTCTCGGGCCGGCGGTAGGCCAGGTCTTCTTACCAATGAGGCAGTAGTGTTTACAACAAGGGTACCAAGAAGAAGCTCCCAGCTCGGAATTGTCCAGTGTACAGGCCGGTCGGTGAAGGTCCCAGGATGGTATGCCAGTGGCATTGCATCGTGCGCTGTGCATAGTAGACATATCTGTAAAATTTTATATTTTCTCCCAACTAACAACCCAACCCCCAAACCCGCCCTCTTGTAACCGGTCTCTAGTCTGCATGTTCCCTGTGGTGTAAGGTGCAATCTGTTGGAGAGGTGTGTGGAGTGGTGGTGTGCATCTCCCGCTGAGTGCCCAGGTGTATGTATGATCCCGTAAGACTGTAAATGGCTGAACTTCCACCTAACTTAGTAGCGCTGTCTAGCAAGCGGTACTGCCGCTGGAATCAGGGGGGATCTATGTTCGCTGCGCCCTCCTGACCCTCATCCCCTCCCGAGGCCAAGTCGTCGTCGTCCGTCCTGGAGCAGAGATAGGTGCGATAGAGCTCCCAGAAGTTTTTGGGGCGGCTACGGGGAGGGAGCAATTCGCTATATGTCTCCGCCTGCGTGTTACAGTATAGCATGTCGCTAGCCCACCGCTTGAGAGTCGGGAGCGGACCCTTCATCCAACAGGAGGCCACGACCCGTTTGGCAAGTAGTATGCCCATGCTGACCAGTTTGCGCACCGGCGCCGGCACATTCCTCGTATAGCCCAGCAGAGCGAGTGCCGGGTCAGCGTCCAGTTCCTGTCCCGTTATTTTGCTTAATTCCGTGAAAATAGTCGTCCAGTACTTACTGATTCCCGGACATAGCCAGGCCACGTGCATGAAGTCCGCTACTGGGGCGCGGCATCTCTCGCAACGGGGAGAGTCGCGAAGCCCATAGCGATGCAACCTTTCAGGTGTATAATATACTCGCTGCAGGAATTTAAAGTGAAGAAGGCGGTGTCTCCCATTCAGCGAGATCCGTCTGGTGGCCGCGCAGCAGTACGTCCACATTCCATCGTCAATGTGTATGTCTAAATCGGTCTGCCAGGCCAATCGCGCCCTAGTGTACTGCAGCGCCGTGTGGGCGTGTCCCATATTGTAAAGCTTAGAAGTAAGCTTCTTCTGTGACTCTGTGTGAATGACATACTCTAGCTCTGGTATCACAGGGGGTTCCTCCATATCGGGGCCTAGAAAGTCCAGCAGGGCGCTACGCACCCTGTGATACTGGAAGCGATGGAGCAGGGAGGGGCGGTCCAGCCCCCGCACCAGCTGATCCCACGTCTTAACTTTGCCATGTTGGAAAAGGTCCCCCAGCGTGTGTGCCCCTAGACCAGCTAGGGCTTTGTGCACGCCAGGTTCCGCCAAAGTAGGAAGCCAAAGGGCCCAATGTATCGGCATATTAGGAGCATACAGTAGTATCTTATCTTGCCTCTGTATTATGGATTTCCAAGCGTGGTTAGTGGAACGGATGGAATCCAGTGTGCCCACCCTGCGGTCGCCAGGGCTACAGATAGTCGCCGGGAGTGGAGTAGGGGCCGCGAAAAGGGGCTCCAGAATCACATGCGGGATATCCGGGTCGCCGTGTATCCAGGTATGGAGGTGAGAGGCCTGCGCTATCCTATAGTAACGTTCCAGATCTGGGGCGGCCAGCCCCCCTTGCTCGTATGGGAGCTGAAGCACCTTCCATTGGATTCTAGGTTGTTTCCCGGCCCAGGCGAGCCTGATAAGGAGTTTGTTTAAGGTCGTGAAGAAAGCCCTGGAGAGGACAATCGGGAGGTTATGAAAGAGGAACAAAAATCTCGGGAGGACCACCATCTTCATCAAGGCAATGCGGCCCATTAAAGATAGCGGTAGCTTAATCCAGAGCTCTACATCGTCAACTAGTTTGCTATAGGCAACACCGTAGTTTTCGCGTAACACTATGTCTGGGTCCGTGTGTATCTTTATACCCAGGTATCTGACCGGGTCCGTGGACCATTGTAGCCGGTAGTCCATCTCGAAGGGTTCGGTAACAGGGGTCAGAGGGAAAGCCACTGACTTTGGCCAGTTCACCTTCAGTCCCGAAAGGGCCCCAAACCTCACCACCTCCCGCAGGACCGATGAGAGGTTGTTCACCGGGTCCCTGACGTACAACAACGTGTCGTCCGCATATGTGGAGATACCGATCTTGTAGGTAGGGTAGCTGATGGCTTCGTAGGAGTGGTATTCCCGCATCGCGCAAGCCAGCGGTTCGGCGACCAGCGCGTACAGTAGCGGCGAGAGGGGGCAGCCCTGTCTCGTGCCTCGGCTCACAGCGAACGCCTCCGAAACGGCGTCACCCAGCCGAACTCTCGCAGTAGGTTGGTGATAAAGTGCGCCGAGGAGTTGGAGGAAAAGGTCCCCCAGTCCCAGTTTCCTGAGGACTTTGCGCATGAACGTCCACTCAACGGAGTCGAACGCCTTCTCCATATCTAAGAAGACAGCGATTGCCTTGGTGTCGTGTTTGGTGTGTTGGATGGCTCCCATAACCGTTCTGATGTTATACGTGAGGTTTCTGGCCGGGATGAAACCCGCCTGTTCTGGGGCAACTAATTCTGGGGCGACGAGCGCTAGTCTATTTGCCAGTACCTTAGCGTACAGCTTCGCATCGACGTTGATAAGGGACAAGGGGCGGTAGGACCCCGGGAGGTCAGGCGGCTTGCCAGGTTTCAAAATCGTCACTATGAGTGCTTCTCTCATAGAAGGGGGCATCGCACCATACTCGCAGATCTCATCAAAGAGGGTGGAGAGATAGGGGAGCAGCTTGTCCTTGTACGCCTTATAAAAGGCGACGGTCAATCCATCGATTCCGGGCGCACTGCCTGACCTCATGCTGTCTAGGGCGTCCGCAATCTCCTCTCGGAGTATAGGGGACATCACGAATTCCCTCTGCCAGTTCTCTAAGAACGGCATTTTGATGTAGTCTAAGTAATTGTCTATGTGGCTCTCCACACCCGAGATCTTGCTGGTGTACAGGTCTTGGTAGAATCCTTTAAATTCCGCCAGAATATCTCCCTGCGATGTCAGTGTCTCCCCGTCCGCGGAGCGCAATTCAGTGACACCCTGGCGTCGCCTGGCGCCCTTCATAATCCTGGCCAGCAGAGAACCCGGCCGGTCGCCCTCACCGTATACGCGGGCCGTTGCGTATTTCCCTAGGTGCCTGACCTCTCTGTCCGCCTCCTCGTGGAACTCTGTCAGGAGCCCCCGCAACGTCTCATCCCCCGCCGGGGACGGGTCCGTCAGTCGTTGGCGTTCACAATCCGCAATTCGCCCCTCGAGCAGTGACAGTCTACTCCTGATAGCCCTGAGGACACTGGAATGCTTGGCCATGACGACACCCCTAACATAGACTTTAAAGGTTTCCCAAACCGTCCCGAAGCTATCCACCGTGCCTACGTTACTGGAAAAGAACGTGTCTATGTCCTCCCCAAGTTCTGCCCTGAATGCCTCATCTAACAGAGAGTACGGTGGGAAGCGCCACGTGAACGGGGGGATTCTAGGTTGTGGTGTGTTCAGAACCAGTAGAATAGGGGAGTGGTCAGACAGCATCCGCGGGAGAACTCTGCAGTCCCTCACCATCGTCAGTAGAGTAATAGGGGAGAGCCAGTAGTCAATCCTAGTGTGGAGGTTGTGGTACGCTGAGTAATGTGTGTAACCCCCCCTCGCGCTATCCCGCTCCCTCCAGACATCCGCCAGCCCCAGTCTCACCATTTCGGCTTGCATTTGTTGCGCAGCTGCTGCTGGGCGCCTGGGGGGCCCCCCCGATCTATCAAGTTCAGGGCTAAAGGTGAAATTAAAGTCCCCCCCCCAAAGCAGTTTATCAGTGGGCCATTCAGCACAGTGCCCCGCCAGCGCCGCATAAAATTCTGGGGAGTCATAATTCGGGCCATACACATTCACGATCAGGAGATTATGTCCCTTACCCGTGCATTTGCTTAACACAAATCGGCCCTCCGGGTCCGCTCTGAGTAGCGTGAGTGAAAGTTTAGATTTAGGATTTACCCACGTGAGAACTCCCCTAGCGTGTGAGGTGAAGCCCGCATAAGTGGAGTTGCCCTGAAGACCTCTATGTGTGAGCATTCTACTGGTGTTGGGTAGGTGCGTCTCCTGTAACAGAGCCAGGTCCACATGGTGTCTTTGGAGGTAGTGCAGCACCTTACGGAGTTTCCGGTAGTCGTTCAAACCCCTTACATTCCATGTCAACGCAGTTAGGGTTTCAGTGTTAAGCAGTGGGTCCCCTAGTATCGATTCAGCCATTAGAAAAGTGGCAACATATAATGAGCACCAGCGGTAAACAACCCCCCCTCCCACGTGCGCCCCCACCTTCAGTCCCCTCCAGGGCATTAAACATTGCAGAACACAGTTGAGACCCCCCCTCGAACATTCCGAATTCCAGAACAAGAACCCCCACCCACCTCCCACAGTCAACCGACCCCAACCTGGTGTGACCGAATCCCCTGTGTCCCCCCACCCCCACCCTCTAGCAATCCCATTCAACAACACCACAAACTGGCTCAACCTGAGCCGTCACTGCTGGCAGCGCTGGGGCAGAGGTAGCCTGCTCGTTCAGTCCGTCGTCCAGTGTCCCACCTGGATCTCCGTGCAGTGTACATACATAGCCCTCACGCCAGCGCCTTAGAGGCTTAGCTCAGCAAGCAAGGAGTGCATAACAAGGTTCGGCTCTCTGTCCGAGCCCCCCCCCCTCCCGTCCCTCCAGCCGCCTCTGACCTGTATCGTGTCCGGTTCCAGGGCAGCTGAGCCCATCCAGGATTGCTGTGTGCCGCAAGTGCGAGGGTCCAGGGGCACCCAGTCGAATCACTCTCGTCTCCCCCGCTCTAGGGCGCTCAGGGAGTCCAGAAATTCCACAGTCCAGACTGAGCGGGGGGAGCGTATCGTGTCAAAGTGGAGCGGCGCCATGTGTGCCCCTGAAGCTGCGGCCTGCCGATGTGTCCGTAAGAGCGCTATCGCCCTTCAGTCCTGTTCCTCCAGGTCCTCCGCTCCTGATTGTTCCGCCGCACGCGTGTCTGAGCTCCCTCTGTCCTCCCTCATCCACACCTTCAAGGATTTTTGCAGTTCTTTGGGATCCGTGAAGAAGTGAGAATGCCCCTGACGGTTAATGCGCAGCCGCGCCGGGTATAACATGGCGTAGTCCAGGCCAAGGTCCCTCAATTGTTGCTTGTATGGGACAAATCGTCGTCGTTCTTCCTGCACTTTGGTGGTGAAATCAGGGTATAAAGATATGTTCATCCCCTCGTGTTGCAGTGACCCCTTCTCGCGGGCCGCACGGAGCGCCGTGTCCCTGTCTCTGTAGTTCAATAATTTCGCAATTATCGGCCTGGGGTTTGCGCCCGGGGGTGGCCTAGGTCCAAGGGTGCGATGGGCGCGCTCTACAATGAACATTGGGGAAAAGATGTCGTCTCCCAAGAGTGTCTTAAGTAGTTTTTCGACAAAAAGTTCCATCTTACCCGTTTGGGTCGTCTCGGCCACACCCGTTATTCGTATGTTGGATCATCTTGAGCGCGCCTCCAAGTCCTCCGACTTTTCCTGTATCACCTGAAGCAGGCGGCCAAACTGCTTTCGATCGGCGTCCCACTCCGTTTGCGCCTCTTCAGCCTCAGTCAGTCTGCGTTCGGCCATGTCGAGTCGTTCCGCATGTTTATCCACCCTCTCCGTCATGCGGTCCATGCGATACGCCAGGGCGTCGATCTTGTTACCAATGGCCGACATACCTTCCTGCAGGCCCTTCTCCATGGTCGCGAGCATGCCTTTTATTTCCGCGCAGAGCGAGGAGCCCGGGTCGTTGGTCGCTCCTGGCGACTGGGAGGCCGGAGGGCCTGGTTCCTTCTGGCGGCGCTGGTCGAACGACAGCTTCGACTGGGTCCTGTCCCCCTTCACCATTGTCGCGTGTCTCAGACAGTCTATAGCCCGCACCACGTTGGGGGGTGCAGCGGGTGAGCAGCACGTAGCCCTCGTTGAGTGCGTGGGTATGCCGCTAGGTCGGGAAAGCGTGGCGGGCACCGCCCGGGGTGCCGGCTGAGTTGGTACCTAGCCGTCCTCCAGTCCAGGGCTTGTGGGGTTCGTTTGTCGACTGGGCCTGGGTAATGGCGCCTCGTCAGGGCCCGACCTGCGCCACGCGGCTCGCCGCCTCCTCCGCAGTTAGCCCAGGGGTTTTTTCGGGGTCTCACGGCTCCGGGAACCCCCGCCAGCTGGTGACTCTGTGTGTCGATGAGGTGGCGTGGAGTCTGGGGGTCCGCCGTCGCCGGGACCCGGAGGAGTCTAGGTCTGCTTGTCCGCGCAGCCGCACGTCGGGTCACGTAACTCGGTCTCGGCTCTCAAGCGAGGTCGGGGATCGCGGCCTGGTCTCTCGCCACCTCGCAGCCGCTGAAAAATGGTGCGTCCGAGCGCGGATCGGCCCCAAACTTCGGGTGGAGTTGCGGAAGGAGTAGGGTCGACAATTCCTGCCGTTTTCGCTGGGATTTCTTTGCTGAGCAAGGATCCTTGTTGGATAATAGTTGGCGCCGACGCGGAGCTCTGCTCTTACGCGTCCGCCATAGACGCTGGCTAGCTCCGCCCCCCCTTTTAATCTAACCAATTATCTAGACATTATCCAGACAGACAATATAAGGCAAAACTAATCTCCCCTAATGATATGAGTTCTGCACATGCGCCTTCAAATAGTATTCAGATTTTAATTCCTAAATATTATAGCCATTACTAATAAGATAAATCACTTTTTAGTGAACATTACATCACCTAAAAGTTCAGTTGATCAATGAGTGAAGCTGAAAAGCCATATGCATTTGTAACACTTTACCACCAATTACATTAATAGCCAGGTGATTGTGCCTGGTAGCCTGAATATTAGCTTTTAAGCAGGTCACTGAAACATTAACCCTTTAAGCCATGGACATTTGTCAACAGGTCAAAATAAAGGACTAATACCAAAGCCGAGGTCTTCAAACTTTTTGATGCTGATGCCCGCTGTCAAAATTATCTCAGCATAATGAGACCCTCCAGACAAACATTGCTAGATCCTGGCACTCATCATCGACATCCATAAGCACCCCCAATTCACATGTCAAATCATTTTATGGTGCAGACATATTATGAAATAGATGTTAGTGAAAAAATAGTTTGTGAGTGACTGTGGTTTGCTTTCAGAGGCTTACCTCACAGTTCACACAAAAATTTCTCCAAAAAGAATTGCCCAAAAATGCACAATGGTTCTTTAGTTTTCACAACCAAAATTTAAGTTGACAGAAAGTATTTGGATGATAACACCTTTCTGAATTAATTTGATGGGTGTGCCTATTTTTCTTCAGAGAAACAGTCAATCTCTGAATGCACTACTGCCATCCTCAGGTTGTGCTCCACTTGAAGTCTTGAAGTCTTGAAAGGTACTTCATCTTTAATACTGCGAGTCCTGAAAACCCAAATCACATAAATATGAGGAGCTAAAAGGCAGACGAGGCTTGAATTTGTGTGCTACAGCTGACTTTTTTTAAACTATTGGCAGTTCTCAAAATGTCTTAAAAATGTCTTCTTTTCTGGAGTGCATAAAACAAGAATAACACATTAGGTCCCTTTCACATGCTTAAAACAGAAATTGCAGCCGGTCCTGGCTTCCTTACATGAGCAGGCCATTAGAGCCATTACCAAGATTCCCCTTTTCTTGACCCTGTACACATTGATAGCAATAGGTAACATGGTGGAGGACATGATGAGAATCCACCTCCTACCTGCTAATGAGATCAAAAATCATTGCATGGCCAACGTACTGTTTCATTTTTCTTAGGTTAAGTAAATTGAATTCTATGGAATGGAATAATAGTAACCTTGGTGACTTGGAACACATGATGGATTATGTGGCAAAATTTACAAGTCTACAATTATTATTGGAAAATTTCGGCATCTGCACAATCACATAATGCCAGTGGCCCTGGGTATAATGGCTGTAATGCATAGGCTGCAACTTTAGTTCCCAGTATCCAAGGAGAACCATTCTATATTTCATGGGATGCTAACAGCTTGCCATTTACTAATGCTTGGAGCTGAAGGTTGCTAAACATCATTCACCATAGTTAAGCCATATAATCGTTATTGATGAACTGTAAGATCCAAGTAGGATGTTTTCTTTAATTTCAGGGGAAAAAGTGGTCCCTTAATCTTCTTTCACACTGTTTTCCTTAAAAGGTTTTTATTTTTAACAATATCAAAACAGACACTTCCATTTTAGCAAACAAAAACTCTAGTTTTCTGCTGTTGTTGAATTCAGTTATGTTAGGGGAGTTTGGAGTGCCTTGAGAGTCTGAGCAGGGAGAGGCATGTAATAGCACTCCCCGAACCAGTGGTAAAACATCCTGCGATGTACCCCCTGTACCATAGGGTGTACTGCATATGTGCACCTGAGACACACATACACTGCTTTCTTTTTCTGATGCTTCCTGAGGGTGAGAGCTGGCCTCGGTGCAGGGAGCCATATGCTGAGTCAGGCACTGTCTGGGAGTAAGCTACTACAGGGTTGTAGGACAGTGTATGTCTGTCAGTGTTTTAGGTCTTTCTGTGCCTGGTAGTTACATATAAAATAATAGGCAGCTCAAATGAAAAATACTTTAAAAAAGTTATTATTCGTGTGGAAATTAAAGACAGTGCATTATAAAACCCTTATTACTTAATGCACTGCAGAGGTGGCGGTCTTCCCGCCATCTGAACAAACTTTACTGCCCACCGCAGTAGGATGGCAGCTGTGTGGCGGTCGGAAAGACCAACCGCGATGGAACCGACAGGCTCAAGGAGACTACAGTGGTGGCGGTGCCTCCCGGGCACCATTGTAGGCATTACGATGTTCCTTGCCTCCGGCCCTTTCATGGCATTGAACCCACCCTGAAAAGTCTTGCAAAAGGGGACATTGGAGGTTCCTAGTGGGCCCCACTGGACCTCTGGCCCAGAGACACAGGACCTAGGGTGCACCTACGGTGCCCCCAACATATCCCTATGCCATGTGGCAGGCACCGCATGGTGCCTGCCATGTAGTACAGAGATATGTGTGGGGTGTTTGTTTTGTACTGCAGCAGGTGCTGCAGAGCCCAGCACCCGCTGCAATACAAAACGTGAGCAATGTGACCACTGTGGTGGCAGTCCAATCTTAATTTGCCATGTGGGACCGTTGCCTGGTAGGCGAGCTGTCCCAAATACAAAATGATAGAGGACGGACTCGTAATTGGCCCCTCTATCTTGGTTGGTGCAGTGGAGAATACTGACTTGTATATTTTTAGTGCTATGCAGTGCCAAATTTGTGCAGGAGCTTTCAGGTGCTAAGCACCGGCACTTTTTTAACAGGGCCAGGGCTATTGGATTTTTTTCCCAGTGAGATGAGCCCAATATTTATTAAAATGAAATGTACCTACCTGTCCTGTGTCTTGTGTTATCCTCCTTCCTGCAGGATGGCCCACCAAGGTCCAGTCATGATGACTGCATCGCTTTAGTGATGTCAGTAGTGCACGAAAGCGTTTTAAGGAACATTTTATTTCGCATTGGTTAATTATTACAGTTGAGGGCGGGCTGATGGGTGAGCTGCGGGCAAGGCAGACTGGGTCATTGAAAGTTCCGGTCTCGGCAATAACCTTAATACAACATCGTTGAAGTAATAAAAAAGTGTGCAGCTGCTTTCTGTTAACAACTCGCATGTATCTGAAATAAAAACCCAGCAGTAGCAGGCCATGAATTATTCCTTTTGATTTTTCATTTGCATTGCATGCTGATGCTCTTGGCCTGGGCTGGGGGCCCACTAAAATGCATTATTTGCCAGCGATCTAATGGAGCCAGTGCCAAGGAGATTGCAGGTCACAGGTTAGAGAGTAGTAGATAGTACTACAACAAGTCACTATTAATTAATCTTGAACAGATTTGCTATTGTGTGTCCTCTTCACCAATTTCTTTGCAGCAAATAAATGTATAAGTTCAGCACCTCCTGAATCAAAGGCCCCTTTCCTCTGCCACACCTGACCTTCCAATTTATGGGTAACCAAAGTAAATTGCCAGTGCCACTGCTTTTCCGCATAAATAAACTGGCATGTTTTTCTTTTTTGCAGAATCTGCAAATGTAAAAGGGCAGGTTACAGCTCTTGTCTGCAGCTGCAGTACAAGTTGTAGGCAGAACCCAGTGACACACGTATGGACATAAGTTTCTGCAGGTTATCTATGTTTGTGTTTCTAGTGCAAATTGGTCCACTGTAGGACCAATGGGATGGCTCTAGCATCTCCATTCTTGAAGTAACCTTAGATGTAAATCACGCAGTTGAATGATTATCAGACAGGCTTTATTTTAAATTAGCGCATTCATCTCAAAGGCCCAGATGTTTCATGTGGCAGTTTCCATCTGCACTCCTTCCCCGCCAACATAAGGCAACATCAAATGAATACTACACTCTTCAGGCAAGCTGCATGGAGAAACTCCAGGCTCCATGGCTCATGGCGACTGATGGCGTTAAAATGAGATTGACTTTTTCTAAAAACAAGGGGTAGTTTCACATTGAAAAATTGTTCTTTTGAGCTTGAAACTAATCAAAGCAGCAGAATGTAAACAATGCACATTATATTATTTGTGTTTTGACCCAATAAAAAAAATACCACTATCACTCTTGCAGACACTGTGTAGCCCTTTCACGTAATTTACACTAGCGCACCCACAATTATCTTCTGGATACCTGGCCACTTCATCATTCGACAGAGGATGACTTAGCACTGTTTCGGTTTGAAGTAATTTGTAGCTGCTTAGCTTAGGAATTTCTCAGGAGGCTGGAAAGGAGAGAGTTGGTTTGCAGTTGCCTTGAAAATTCATCACCACTTTTTCTCACAGTTTACCCGATTTGAAGCTTGGAATGGTTAGACGAGACTAGAATGTTTTGTTTATCTCCATGTGGAGTAGTGCTAAATAAAACCGGACATTGTGTGGCGATAATCAACTTAAAGGACCTTATTAAGTAGGAAATTAAATATGAACAGCAATTGCAAAAAGAGCTCAACTGCAACTTTTGTCTATGTAGTATTGGTGTGGCTCACCTAAAAATCATAGATTGTATAAATATTATATATAATATCACAATGAATCACGTCTTGTTCTCTGTGGTAGGGCCAAGGCTGCTGCTGTATTTAGGATGCAGCGGTTGCAAGACATTGCGTTATGATCGGATATTACAACTGCGAGCCTGCGTTCCTGCATTCCTACAAGTGCATTGCATTGATTGATGCTTCTGTTTTGGAGGATCAAGTCAGGTTACAGCTAGGGAGAAGGGGTGGGGTAGTCAGGTGTAAATATGTGACATTCCAGAATAAGCATCATCAGAAAGAAACAGCCCGGCTTTAATTTCAAAGTTCATCCGGGTCCGCTCGCTGTAGCACTGGACTCCAAACAGGAGCTCTGTCCTTCGCATGGCTCTCTACCCACTGCTGAGCACCTGCAGGGGTTCTGCAAGTCAGATCCTGTCAGCTGTGTATACAGGAGCTAATGGGTCCTTGATGGGCTTCCGTGGGCTAGCAATGTGGAGGTGAGATGTCATGGGTGTGTGGAGCTCAGTCTTCTACCTCTCTGGGTGGATGTGTGGTGTTTTCAGACTTACACCCCTGTGGGTGACAGGCACCTCCTCAGGATCTTGATGTGCCACAGCTTGACCCATCTGCACTTCAATGACATGTGGCTAGTGACTGACGCTCAGCCACAGGTGCACAGAACAGGGTATAGACTGTCCTGTAGTGCATCCTTATGGCGATGCACATGGCTCATTTCCTGACCTTTCAACCTGTAGATTTTGGCTTTACCTTTGTTATGGCACAATCAGCAAAACTAGTTCTGGGTGTGGGTGGATGGAGCGAATAGAGGAAGTAGGTGGAGTCAGTGGAGTGAGTGGGTGGAGTCAGGGAGTGTGGGTGTGGCCTCCTTAAAAAATGTGAGCACCTGCACTTAATATTTAAGAAATAACAGCCTTTGACAGAAAGCAATGTGAATATTTAAGTGATTAGTTTATACCTGCATTACACACAGTATAATAAAGACTGCCACAAAATGCACAAATGTTTTATGATAAAATGGTGCTTCCAAAATATAGAATTTAGAATTTAGTAATACACAGAATGTATGTAATGACATTTTTTACGTAACTGAAAGCGCTATGTAAATACAATTGCAATTAAAAACATGCAATTCACAGCTCATTTGTTAATTCTTTGCACTACCACTCAAAAAGAATAAATCTTTGTCATCACACAGCTTCGAGAGAATCGATCAATTAAAGCCAGTACCGATGCCTAACCCGCGTTTATATTTGCAGAATATCCTTTACATTTGCATTTCTTTCATGCAAGCAGGTACCTTGTCTGCGTGGCTTCAGTTTCAAAGGACACTCCCTGAATGACAGTCCAGCTGAAGCATTTTATCTATTGAATGGATGACTTTTTCCAAAAAGTTGGTGAATGGTTTTTCAGAAATCCCGGGAATGCTGACAGGAAGGCTGGGAAATGCGCCCCCCTCCTTCCCATGACTCCTCGGCCCCTCTGGGTTCACGCCCCACAATGTCATAAAGTGATAGGAGCAAGCTAATACACATATATTTTCCAAGAGGGAGAAAGACTGGCAAGAATTTGCTTTTGGAATAGGAGAAGTTATTTCCAGATGTTTACAAAAAGAATTTGAGAGAAACCAAATGTTTAAATTGGAAGTCTAGGGTTGGGATAAGTGATGAGGGGAGTTAGGTTTAAGGATAGTGTTCAGGAGAATGTTACATGTTGGTTTTGATTAGGGTAAGGAATGAGGATTGCATTGTGGTTTAGCTTCACAGTAAATTTAAAAGTTAGCCTGATTAAGAGAATTAGGTTTGTGTAAGAGTGAGAGTTAGGACGTGTGCGAGAGATGAGATTAGGATTGGTCTTAAAGAGTTAGGGTTAGGAGTAGATTAACAGTTGCTAATATGGTTTTGGTTGAGGAAGAGGGACATTAGGGCTAAAATATTCAAACTAAATTCAAATTCAAGCCAAATATTCCCACCCCTTCTCCATTTCAATTAAAAATTGTCTGTTTCTAACTATTTGCAAAAGAAACATTTGATTCCAGCTTAGTCGTTTTTCTGACAAATTCATTCAAACATTTCACATACAATAAACAGGTTTTTATCACAGCCTGTAATGTTTATGAGCTTACAAATGATGTAGGTCCATTATTATTAGCACAAACATGATTTTCCCCTTGCACAGATTGCAACGGAAGGAAAAAACATATGGTAGTATTTAATGCTTCTATTTTTGTCTAAGGATAGTAAAGGTATATGTTTCTGATTCCGATGTTTTAAGTGTTGTGTGACTTTCCTCTGTTCTCTAATTAGTACATATGTTGGGTCATGACTGTCCTTTGCATGATGCACAGGTGTGTCACCTGCCTTGCATGCACTGCCAGAATCTGTTATCCTGGTGTTAGTTGTATGCACAGAGTTCTAGGCTTACCCTTGACTGACAAGGGGCTCTCTACTTGTCCTGGACCTGGAGTTGTGCACCCAGCATACCCCTAGTGATAGCAGCAGGATTACTGTCCTTCTTGGGGTTCTCACGTTTAGCAGGTGTTACTGTGGGTTTTGTAGTGAATACTTTTTACCTGTATGGTGTGACCTGGAGACTATTGGCCCACTCACCCAGTGTTCCGCTGCTCACTGTCAGCCCAAATCGTAGCTCCAAAATCCCATGCGCTTTAGCATGTGCATGTATTCTAGCGGATTGGTGAGCAGTACATTCGTGTATTAGTGAACCAGAGTGACAAAGGCCACTGGGTTCCATTATGGACACTCTTGGTCTTGCTTGCCCATTCAGTATTTTTCTGTAACCTGAGGGGCGGAACTCATATATTGAAATGAGGAAAAAGAAGATAGACTTTCCCATAGGAATTCCAGAGCAGTCTTTCTGATATAGAAGACTGCTGATCAGTCATCCTGGAACTGCTATTTGGTGAATGGCAGTGGAATAGGACAGTACTGCAGTATCTGTTGTCAGGGTGTGAAGGGTCCTTAGAAGGGGAGCAGCACTTTGTCTCTATTCCTGAATACTGTCAGATATGGCTTTTGACAGTAAAGGTGCAATATGCTCACACCTCTGTTGTGGTTATCAAGCCTGGAGACAACCCTGATTTGAGGAGCATCACTCAAGACAAAGGCTGACTCTAGAGGATAGTCTCTGAAGTATGCTTTGAAAAGGCAGACTGGGAATCCACATACCTGTTCTTCTAACTGTATGAAAGTGGGAACAGCCAACCCACTTTTGTTTCCAGTTCCAGGCTCTCTTCAAACGAGGTGGGAGTACCCTGCAGAATACTCAGAGGAGTACTGCACAATGAAGGGCTGATATCTGCCTGTCAGCCAGCTTCCCTGAGATGAGGGACCATTAACTGAGGCCTGATCTGTAGAAAGAATCCCTGAGACCCAAGGAGCCCTCTGTGAGAGAGAGGGAAGGAAAGCACCAACCTTACAGGATAAGCAGGCTGTTGAAAAGAGCTGTTGCAAATGACCCTGGTGCAGGAGTCCAACAAACAGACATTCTGGACTCACCAGAGTTATGGGACCAGACCTACTAAATACTCAAGGTCCAACCATGCTGAACAGTCACTGGAGCTCAGAATAAGGACTACATCAGAAACTTCTACAGCAGTCTTTTCAAATGGAGGCAGCTGCTTGCCTATAACGGGGCTCTTGAGACTGTGTGCTGAAAGAAGTGGGGGGAAGGGCTGGACCCATGCTAGAGACTACATCACAATTAAGCTGAGAATACGCAGACTAAGACAAAAGGAGGAAGGAGTGGTTTCAGTGCCGTCAGAGGGGAATACCACTTTGAAGCATAGGAGACTGCTACCCAACAGTTGAGCATTCCAACAGACTGGAGTGTGCAGTGTTTTGCATTCTGTGCATTAAAGTACTTGTTATTTATGAAGAGAATCACTGGGTTGGACAATTATCTTATTGTGCTGCTGGGGTTGTTACTTAGTGCTGAGTTTGAGTAACCCCACATAAATATCCCTGAAAACCTGTGACTGCTTAGCAAGTAGGGATAGTGGCTGGTTAATGATATGGCTTCTGTGCAAGAGTGGGTTCTGAGCTGTATTTTTTATATTTTGGACTTTGTTTAGATATCTGCTTTGAGTGAGCATCCCTAGTGAGTCTCATGCACAGTAATTTTCTGTTAAATTGTTCTGTACTTTAACAACCAGTGCCTTTTAAAATAAGATCTGCTAGTGAGTTTCTGGGGTTTAGGGGTCTGCTCGGTACATGTTAACAAGTATGTAGGCTGAGCGAGAAAGTCAGATGTCTGTCTGAGCCTAATATCTGTACACAGATATTTCTACCACAGAGGAAACCCAGAGCAAGCATTGGAAATTTAACCGGTCTCGCATTTGTTTGAGTTAGAGCTCTTAGCATTGTAAATGGTAATGTTATTTACCTCTGTGTTATGGAATGTGTGTATGTGGTCTGTAGTGGAATTATGTGGGTTGTATTGGATTAGTTAGTTGTTTAATGGTGTGGTGTGGAATTGTGTGTGTGGAGTGCAATTATATGGAATGTTATTTTGTGTTGTGTGGTATGTAGTGGTGTTTAATTATGTGGTATGATTTTGAATTTTGTGGAACGATGTTGAATTGTGTGGTGTGGAAATTATGTATTTGGTGTGTAATTTTGGTGGTGAGTTGTATATTTTGGTTTGGTGGAGTTGAATTATGTGGTGTGGATGTGTGCAGATAGCTTTGTGTTTTTGGTGATGAAAAAGACAAATAGGTAGGAGCTAAGCAGATACAGATCGGATGTTAAAAAGAGGAGAGTTGGAGCTATTGGCATTGTAAATGTGAATGTGTCTTACTTATCTGTTATTGATTGGATTGGAACCTGTTGGCTCATGGCTAGGGAAGAAATACTTATTGCCAGTGCATGTTCATAGAAGACCATGCACATTGGATTTGTGTAGTGCCTAAGAATTATCTGATTATTTCAATCTGCTTTCTGGGTATGCGCCTTCTACTATCATGTTTTTGTGACTAGTTTCAGATTTATGCTAATTTACTCTTCATATGAGTTGGCAACTTATCCAACAATAAAATGCCTGGTGACAGGTGTAGAAGTAATACATGCTCTGAAGGACACAAGCAGCTCCTGACCATATTTCAATAAAAAAACAACTGCTGTGCTAGATAATAGCAAAAAAGGACTGCGTTGATAGAGTTGTGAATATGTGATGCACGAGTGCACTTCTAAGATGTACAATAAAGTCCTTTCAGCATTTCAAAGCAGGCTCTCCCTGGGAGGGGGATTGAGACACCAAAACAGCCAATACCATGAGCTGAGAAGTGGCATAAAAAAATCTGACAGAGAGATAAAGTTGTCTTTAGGCAAACCTAAAAAGAAACCCCTTTCCTAGCTACACTAAGAGTGAAAATGTATTGGATGGCGCTGAATGCATGAAGCCTTGCATTGTCATGCACCCACTTACCAAACCAAAGTGTTTTTAGGGTGTGCACCTGTTACAACGCATTTTTTACAACGCACTACTGTTACAACGCATCCATTACAACGCGGATACTGTTACAACTCATGTTTTTACAACGCATTTTTTTACAACGCAGGTACCTTTACAACGCATACCATTACAACGTAAGTATTGGTAAGTATATAGTTATTTTTTAAATGTTATATGTTTGGGGTAAAGGGGTATTTTTAGGGGTTAGGGTCAGTTTAGGGTTTTTGGGTAAAGGGGTATTTTTAGGGTTCAGGGTCAGTTTTCAGTTTTTGGGTAAAGGGGTATTTTTAGGGTTCAGGGTCAGTTTTCAGTTTTTGGGTAAAGGGGTATTTTTAGGGTTCAGGGTCAGTTTTCAGTTTTTGGGTAAAGGGGTATTTTTAGGGTTCAGGGTCAGTTTTCAGTTTTTGGGTAAAGGGGTATTTTTAGGGTTCAGGGTCAGTTTTCAGTTTTTGGGTAAAGGGGTATTTTTAGGGTTCAGGGTCAGTTTTCAGTTTTTGGGTAAAGGGGTATTTTTAGGGTTCAGGGTCAGTTTTTAGTTTTTGGGTAAAGGGGTATTTTTAGGGTTCAGGGTCAGTTTTTAGTTTTTGGGTAAAGGGGTATTTTTAGGGTTCAGGGTCAGTTTTCAGTTTTTGGGTAAAGGGGTATTTTTAGGGTTCAGGGTCAGTTTTCAGTTTTTGGGTAAAGGGGTATTTTTAGGGTTCAGGGTCAGTTTTCAGTTTTTGGGTAAAGGGGTATTTTTAGGGTTCAGGATCAGTTTTCAGTTTTTGGGGTACAGGGTAAAAATAAATTAAATTTAATTTTAAATTAAATTATTTAATACTAAATTAATTAAATTAAAATACATTGCATTCTTTTTGGGGTTGAGGGTCAGTTTTGAGTTTTTGGGGTACAGGGGTACAGGGTAAAAATAATGTTATATTTTTTTAAATTTTCAATAATTAATTTAAATTATATTTCATAAAATTACTTTAATTTATTTTTGGGGTTTAGGGTCAGTTTTCAGTTTCTGGGGTACAGGGGTACATGGTAAAAATAAAGTAATATTAATTTAAATTTAAAATAATAAACGGAAATTAAATTATTTAAAATTACATTAAATTATATTTTTAAAATTAAGTTACTATTATATTATTAATATTAACATATATATTTTTAAAATTAAGTTACTATTATATTATTAATATTAACATATACTTACCTATACTTACGTTGTAATGGAATGCGTTGTAAAGGTACCTGCGTTGTAAAAAAATGCGTTGTAAATACATGCGTTGTTACAGTATCCGCGTTGTAAAAACCGCGTTGTAACGGTATGCAGAGTAAAAGTCCGCGTTGTAACATCATATATCCTGTTTTTAGTCAGCCTGCAGAACAGACGCCTAAAACCTGTCTCCCATGGCATGCTAATTTACTAAATGTTAGAATACTCAGTCGTAATGCAGTAAATGTATTACTAGAGCTTCTCACACCCCTGCGGGGCTTAAGCACTCACTGTGACAGCCCCACCTTCTCGGCTGCCCTTCCACCCTTCATGACACGTTGTGCTTTTTACCCTATGAATTACAAATGGGAAGGCTGCTTATGTAGCATTGAAGTTCAGGAGACTGCCCCCTTCAATAATCAAGGACAACAATCCAAGCACAATTTAAAACAATGGCATAGTTAGAAATGTCTGTTCTGTACACCCTAAAGTGCTCCACCCAGACAAAAAACGTAATGGTGTATTTCTGCACAAGTGTACAAAAACTCACCTCAGACTGAGCCTGTTTTGCCATTCCACAGATGGAAATCAAAGGGAGAGTGCAGTGCAGAATGAGACAGGAGGAAACTGGATGCCTTGACAAGGGGACTCGAGGTGGGTGAACCAGTAGTGCTAACTGCTAACTGGAGGATAACTGAAGACCTGGCAGACCTGGCAGCCTTACCACACCTTCTTCAGAGGAAGCCCATATGTCTGTATAAACATCAACTGTGTAAAACCTTACACAGTATAACCAGTCCACCGGCACTTGGCGCCCACAAATGAGGCGTCAGGCTGCTAAAAACGTCAGAAGCACTGCCCAATGAAAAGACAAGGCGCACGGCTGAACAGAAGACATCTTCCTGAATCAATCTTTTCCAGTATAGGGTTATTAGGGAAACTTTCCTCGAACACAAGAACAGTCCCTTCCCAGTCTTTATTGTGTTTCTGTTTTTCTGCTCATTAGTGTGTCAGTGATGTCTTTGGGACACAGAAGGCATCAGGAGTACCTGGTATGCTTATCCATTCTGCAGAGCCAGCATCTGGGATATTTTTAAGCAGCAAGATAGCTCTGTAGTCTGTATATGTTGCAGAAAAAGAAAGATGGGGGAGGGAGGAAGGAGAGGGAGGGGAGGGAGGGGGGGAGGAAAGGGAACATGTGCCCTCCCTTGCAATTACATAACTCAAGTTAGAGCAATGGTTCGAGCCTCAGCGAAAGCTCTATAAAAGTAGGCTGGTATTATTAAACACTTGTAACAAGTATTTGTATTAATTGTTTATTTAAGTGATTGTTTACAGGATCAGTTGCCGGAGGAAAACAAGGGGGAGGAGGCTGTGAACAGAACAGGTGCCCTAAGACGGCTCTGATGAGCAGAAAACAAAGATGGGGGAGTGCATTGAATATGCGTCCTCCCAACAAGAAGGACAAAAGTTATGGCTGTAGCTCAATAAACAGACAGAACTGCCCACTTTGGTCCTGGGGACCCAGGTTCGAGCCTTGGTGTAAGATTTATAAAAAAAAAAATAGAAAGTTACAGGGAGTTTTGCCGGTTCATCAAAAGAAAACAAGCCAAGGGAACAGCAATGGGAGGAGGAAGTGCCTGGGCAGGAAAGGAATGCTGTGTGTGTTAGCTGTGAAGGGAAAACCCTACCTTCAACTGCTGATAGGAGAAAGTCAAGTAAGAAGACATTGCTCACAGAAAGTAAATAAAACACATCTAGTAACAATACAGTAAAAGGTCCAGTCCTCACGCAAGGTTACAATTGAAGACAAGGCGGTACTAAGGAGGGGCTACTCAGCCGATTCACGTATCAAAATCAACCATTTTGAAAGGACAGAAACAGGAGAAAATTGAAAAGATGGGCGGGGATTAGGTGTAGCTTCTATTCAATACCTCAATACAGCATGTCTCCAAGAGACAGCGCAAGTGCTGACTAGGTGAGACCTAAACAATTAATGATGCCTTAGTAGGCCTCAAAATGTAAATGGGCATCCAAAATACATGAAATTTCCTCTTTGTTTGTAACTGATGTGGTCATCTGTTGTGCTATACAACATTTTTAATTTTGCAATATTTCCTTGAAGAGAATCAGGCTTGAAGGCATACTGTAGTACTCTGTTGGCCTACTAGCAGTTCAAAGCTTTTCCCTTGAAGAATTAGCTGTCTGCTGAGAAGATGAAACTGGTAGCAGAGGAATCTAATTAATTAGTGTAGTAGCCACTTTTTGACAAGTGTGGGTATGCTACCCTCGCAGAAAAAGAAGGTAGAACTCTGGCAACAGCCCCACTAATGGTTCCCTTTGAAGTCCTACAAGGAAGAAACCAGTTTTGGGTGTGGATAAAGTGAAACATCAAGGAGAGGTCTCTAGACCCTTGTTGATCTGCGATTTTGAAGACCCCAGAATACTGTGCAGGGGGGAATGGGATTGCCTGATTGCTACTGCCAGGAAATGTCAGTAAGGCGTGTATGGTAATGTGATATACCCATATTATGTGTGCACGTTCTAAAGCTCTCCAACTCTACTTTTAAACACCTGCCCATCTGAAGAAACACTGAGAAGAGGTTAACCACAAGAAGGACGGACCAGCTTGCTGATTAACTTCTGTCTGGGGTGTAAGTACTATGAACTTACACCAGAACCAGTGGCACTGGCTTCCCAACTCTATTGGGTGACAGCAGATGGTGGACACACAAGTACCCTGAAAGTTTCACAAAGCCGTGGGTGTTTGGGGTGTGCAAGCAGGTAAAGTTGCTGTTTTGATGGGCTACTGCTGGAAGACCTCTAGTCAGGAGACTACTCCCTCACAAGGCTGGAGTGAAGGCATTTTCAAAGTATGTTAGCCCCTGCTACTATTTGAAGGAAGTATCAGTGCCCAGGGGCTGATGCAAACCTTTCTAAAATGAGTAGGGCTCGCCAAACCCATGTGAGTGGCTCACAAATTCTCCCTTTCGCCCCTGTGCTGGGAATGTGGGAGAGGATAAAAAGGCATTAGTAGGCAGTGTGCTTATGCAGCAAGGAGCCTGTGTGATTGTGTGGGTGGTGGGGTATCCAAATATCTATTTTGCTATTCACACGGGTGCCAAAGTAGGTAGAGGCACCCATGCTGGACTTATTCTACACTAGTGGGTGCTTTACATAGGAAGGAGCTAAGAGAAAAGAAAGGGAAAGTCATTGCACTATAGCCATTCCAAAGAAGCAGTCTTTGGGCATAGTCTTGCCCATTGTGCCTTGCCTCGCTAATTTTCACATGTACTGTGGTGCCCACAGAAGTAGCAGGCACCACACAGTGTTATGTCCAGTTTCGGGGCCCACATGAAGAACAGTGCAGCATCAGAAGAGCCCCTTCTTTTTCTTAATGTTGCCAGCCTAAGTTTTCCAGTGTAATACATGCATGACACCCAGTGATGGTTTCTGCATTTTAAATCACTCTCAAAGCTGTGGCTTTAGGGCTGGAGGCTTTCCAGTGTGTGGACTTCTGTGTATATGTTTTAGTGGTTTTATGTAATATGACTAAGTTAAAAATACGCTGTCAATAAAATGTTCATTGTGTTAAATTTGTTGTTGTTCCTGGAATGTCATGTCAAAAGAGAAAGTTAAAACAACTACATTATTCTGATTTCCGAAATATTTACTATATTTAAGGGTTTGTGTTCCGCTATTAATGGTGTAGTGCCATCTAAGAGAAAGCAAGTAAGTATTAATTTATATTAATGAGCATCACATGCTAGCTTAGGCATATGTGGGGTTATTATGTTCTAGTGGTTAGTGGCTGTTAAAATACAAACTAGGAAAATAAGCCCCCGGCATGGGGGGTCTACTCTGCATTTAGGGGTCAATAGGTAACTGTGTCCTTTTCTGGTTGTGCACCCCCTGTAGCCGAAGAGACCATCTACAGAGTGTGCTGTCAAATAAACTTATTTGTAATTGTATGTATAATATTTTGTTTTATAGATAATTCAATAACATATTTTTTTAAATAAACATATTGTGAATTAATTAATTAAATGTTATCTGTTATTTTGTTGACTTAGGGGCCCATTATGATGGCGGGCGGATTGCCCCCGCCATCAACTCTCGTTTTTCCCCCGCCATATTAGAATGGCGGGTGGGACCTCGGTGGACAGAAAGACAGTCCGCCGCTTTTCCGCCCCGCTGCCTTGCGGCCGGGGCGGAAAAGGAATAATATGGTGGCGGTGTCTATCGGACATGGCCAGCCATATTATGATGGGCATTTGGCAATGCCTGCCACCACGGAAAGGCAGGTGGACTTCACTCTGGGAGCCCCCTGCGGGCCCCCAGAGTGAAGGAGAGTAGGGGAGTGAACACGGGGGGGCACGCGGTGCCTGCCGCTTTGTAAATGCAAATGCAGAAATGCATTTTTAGCATTGTGGCGGGCGGTGCAAAGAGCACTGCCTGCCACAGTGCTAAAAATACAGGATGTGCCCACCACTGCGGCGGGCACATCATAATACCCCCCACGGTACCCCCACCCTAATGGCGGGCGGTCCCTATTACCACGAGGATTCTAATGACCCCCTGAGTCTCTAGCCCACAGCTCCTTCCTAGGGAAATCTTGGACTGCTCTGCCTTGCTGCCCTAAGTGTAGACTGCTAACAGAGGTGCTTGCACTGGAACTATCCTGTTTATATTTTTCACACCATCCATCATTCCAAAACTAAGCTATTAACAATAAATGACCTGCCTGTATTTGTGTGCAGTTAGTTATGGCAAGCATTTGATATGATGAAATTGGCATTTTGCAAAAGCATATTAATTTGTTACTTACAGAAAAAGCAAAGGTTTATATAAAAATATCAACTTACACTTGCAATTCTTAGATTATATGTCATTTGGGACACAACCATCAACAAAATGTTGGTGGAACTGATATTCCTATATCTTATTTAATCTAAAACGCAGTTGGGGTGTTCAAAGTGTCCTTAAAGAATCCGAGTCTCAAAGATCAGCTTCAGAAACACCATCAGCCCTCATGTCACAGTCTAAATGTATGTGCCCTTTAAAATCAATCAAATACACAGGTTGGTCTGAGGGTCGTGTATTAACAAAAGATTGAAATCTTTAAAATAGCAGCGACTGGGCCTTAACTGTGATGGCATTTTAATAGGGTATAAAAGAGCTATGTTCGCACAAGAGTGCAGTTAGTTTGGCAAAGATATTTTCAGCAGGCTTCAACTAACAATTTACAAATGGCCAATATGAGGGTTAATTCAATAGGACCAAAAATGGGGGGAGATAATTTAAGAAGGAGCAGGGTGTTGGTACAATCGGTAATCCTAGATTGACCACCAGTCTGATGGATATGTCTTGGACTAGTGCTGCTTGCCATCAAATATCAAGATTAGTGTACATGAATCAAAAACTTAGTGAAATTAAGTCTTACATACTGAGATTATCGGATCACAAAATCTATTATACCAGAGCAGTTGAAATGCTCTGATAAGATTCTAGACACATGTGATAGTTAGTCACTCATTACGAGTTGCACAGTACTGGCTGTGTGCAAACTCTGCACACAAAATAAATATTACTGTGCATGAACATGGAACCAGTACTCTGCCATGATGTGTAAATCCCCCAAGAACCATTTTTATCAGACGGGATTAACACTTGTAGGGTCAAATGTATGACCTTTTTTGCTGATTACCTGTTTGTGACCATAAAATAGGAGAGGCCAATTAACAAACCCTATTTTGCAGTCAGTAACTAATTACAGACTCGCAAAATAGGGTTTGCAACTTGCTATTAGGAAGGGGCGTGCCAAGGGCGTCCCTTCCTAATAGCGAGTCCCAATGGTATGTACCATTGTTTTGCATCCGCAATTGTGGTTGCATGACACTTGCAATTTACCACCTACTACAAGTAAGCCACTCACAAACAGTAAGTGGTCTTTATGTGATCCCTCCCCCTTTGTGACTGGCATTCAAAATATTTTTAAAGAGCAGACAGTGGTCCCAAGGACCACTGTCCACTACTAAAAAGATGAAACAGTAATGTTTCATTTTTCTTTTTTTAACTGCATCCTGATTTCCTTCAAGGAAAACTGACTGCATTAAAAAGAAAAACGGCTTTATTTAAAAAGCAGTCACAGACATGGTGGTCTGCAGACCCCAGCAGACCACCATCTCTGAGAGTGCAAGCCACTCCTAATGGGGTCGCGAATTGCACCTGCCTCATAAATATTAATGAGGCAGGCAATTTGCGACCCCATTAGGAATTGCAAACAGTATCTGAGACACTGTTGTACATTTCTATTTGCGAGTCGCAAAACAACGCAATTTGCCACTCACAAATTGGTAGGGTCATACATCTGGCCCATATTCTCCACCTAGTTTAAATTTGTGAGCTGGAGCGCAAATGCTGAGTGGGGTGGCTGGGGGAAAGAAAGCTCATTACATACCTCGCCATTGATTAAAAAATACGCAGGCAGGAAATGGGACAAGGTATGGCTGCTATGGCAGTCAAAGCCTCATGAGAGTTTATTGGCAGAAGTAACCAGCACGTGCTTTAGTTGTAAAGAGAACACTAAACCTGAACTTTTAGATAATAGGGCCATAAAAGGCAATATCATGTTTACAGGCATCCAAGAAGTCAAGATAGAAGCCCAGAAAACGAAATAGTTCATCAAAGTTTCAATAAAGGCACTATCACGATAGAGGTTAAGGACAGTGATTACCAATTTACGGATATCTGTTTAAAGAAGAGATTTTCTAAATAGCAAGGGAAATAAAATAAAAGTAAAATTTGTTATTTTTGTAGTTTGCTCTGATATATACCAAGCCAGTAAGATTTGTCAATGGTGTTTGAGTCCCCTTGCAAAAAGAGATTAAGTAGAATGCAGTGCAATTTGGTACAATATTGAAAGTGATCGCTAACAACATAGTAAATACCCTTTCGAAATTAGAGCCAGAAAATTGCAAAATAAATACTTGCTAGTAATTAATCTATATGTATGCATGTCTATACGCATTGATGAATGAAAGACAAAGGTAAAAAGCCATGTGCCTAATTTGACTATGCCGCATGGTACAAAAGCCTAAAATGAATCCTAAAGGGATTGAAAAATAGTGGTTTAAGATGTCTATACAGACAAACAGCAACAGCTTCTTATTGTCTTTCTTTTGTTTTACTAAGTTTTGCTTTGAGAAATGGTGAAATTTGCAGCTCTGTAGAGCTAATTCATAAGTGAAAACAAAGAGAGGGGGCGTGGCCAGGCAGGTGGGCCAAGTACATGTGCTGCCCAGCGCTCCAGCTGACTCAGACAATATCCTACAGATATCCTGCTACATCCTGTTGTAATTTTCTTCTGGATAACCCCTTGCAACGTCGAACTTACTGTTCGGCGTACCAAGAGACTTTGGCCCACATGCATCATTGTAGGAATTTGCGATTCCTAAATTGGGAAAATTAAGGAATCGCAATTTAGGAATCGCAAATTCCTATGAATTAAAAATTCACAAAAGTTTTTGCGATTTCTTAATTTTCCTTATTTGCGATTCCTTAATTGAGAATCGAAAATAAGGAATCGCTTATCATTGATTCATATGGGCCAAGAGGCCCATAGGAATCAATGTGAAGTCATTTTCACTTTGCGAATTCGCAATTAAGGAATCGCAAAATGAGAATGCAATTTCAAGGGTGAAGGGGGGGTCCAAAGGACCCCCCCCTGCACCCCTGGAATGTCACATAAGTACATTTTACTCACACACATGTCCCAAGGGCATGTGTGTGTGTGTAACATGTAAGTTTCAAAAATGCATTTTTTTGCATTTTTGAAACTTTTCGCAAATTACCATGAAGGTTTACTTCATGGTAATTTTCCCCTTCCCAATTGCGAATTTGCAAATTGAATAAAATCATGCATAGCATTTAAAAAAATCGCAAAATTTGAGATTTCTTAAATGGTATCGCAATTTGAGAAATTGCAAAAAATTGTGATTTCTTAAATTGCGATAAATGAAAAAAAATGATGCATCCCAAAAAAGGTTTTTGCATTCGCAAACGGCCGATTTTTGTGATTCGCGCCGTTTGCGAATGCAAAAACGCTTGATGCATGTGGGCCTTTGTCCTGCCACCTCCAGCAGTTCAGCCATCCTGATGTGGACACGGCCCTGGCAAGACTGGCCATCACCATGCATTTCCCTGCATGGATCAGATATATCCGGGGGCCTCCTGGGAGCAGTGGAATCAGCACCAACGTTCTCCAGAGGAATGACTGGAGGTCTGGAGCAGGCTGTGTCCCCTGGGGGAAATCCTACGAGAGGCACCTCCCTGAGATCCGTAGCAGGTCAGCAGCAGAAGGGACTACCGGGAAGCACTTACGCTGCTGCCGACACGCGCCCGCCCATCTGCGCATCTGGGAGAGTGTGGGCGTTGGACCTCTGGGTGTGGTGGTGGCGGCCCCCTGGCCTGAGGGTTTCTATTGGTGTAGAGCAGAGAGACCACGTCGACGCTGCCCTGAAAGATGTGGTGAGGGCCAGAGTTCACCCTGGGAGGAGGAGCCCTTTGCCTGCTGGGCAAACATAAGGAGTTGTTGGATCACGAGGCCTGTGCTACGCAAGCCCCTTCTGAGGTGAAGATATTTTCGTGATGAAGAGAAACAAATACTCTGCAAAGAAAATGTGGACTCTGGTAGTGTGCCCCCTCAAAGAGACAAGGACAGTGGCTACTGAGGCTACACAGCGAATGGTACAGTGGGCCTCATGAGCAAGAAAACCTCCAGATTTTGCCCTCTGGGAATGCACCCACAATAGCAATGCAAACTCGGAGAGACTGCCCCACTGGGGGGGTTGAGCTCCTTGCGAGTGAGTGGACCTCTTTTTCCGGGAGAAAATAACCACCTCGAAAGACGCTGGATGCTACCCCTCCTGTGTTGCCTGATTGGTGATTCCTGTGGACCCGTTAAGCTACACCCTTGGTCTGGCACTCAGCAGAATTATTGCTCCTAGACCCGGAGGGAGTGTATAGAGTGCAGGATCGCGAGGAGACCACTGATTGGACCCCATGCTTATATAAGGAGTGTTGGTGCCAGAAAAACAGCATTAGTTGGTGGAGAGCCTAACAAAGATCCTTGCAGCATCCCTGACCAGCTCACCCTTGGTGCCTGGGGGTTGTCAGACTGCTGAGCTCAATGATGGTGAAAGAGTATGCAAGCCGCTCGGCCCAGGCCAACAACTATGTGCAACGTTTCTTCCGGGACCTGGGGACCAGGAGGTAACTCCAGATGGAAATGGAGAAGCAGTTCTGCAGGGAGCATAGATGGCTCCCTCCCTTGCGGATTTGCTTGTGGTGATTCAAAACTCAAGAGATGAGCTGGTCCATAAGATTGACTCTGTTGCCACTGATGTTAATTTGTTACCGGCTGATTTACGCAAGGGATCAGAATGTGAGATCACTCCAGAATAAAATGTGAGTGCCTTGCAAGATGCGGTCCATACACTCTGTGACACAGTCTTATAAAACTCCAAAAAGAAAAGGTGCACCTGGACGGTTGTAAAGAGTACTCAGAGTGGATGGCTTGCAGAAACAATCTATGCTTTGTGGGGTTCCTAGAGCGGGCGGGAGGGTAATCTGCCAAAATCTTCTTGGAAACTGGATCACTAGTACTCTGGATACACACAAGGAACACATATTTGGGTGGCTTCAGGGGTTCCATTTAAGCATTTGAATCACGTTGTGGACTCAGAAGGGTGAAATGTTGTTGTGCAAGGGATGCTTGAGGGTCAGGGAATTGTTTTATTAATGTCTATGCCCCTAATGCGGAGTGTTCAGATTTCTTTCCTACAGTGATGGAGGTGGTGGCGCACTATCTGGGTGCGGTGGTAGTCTTAGCAGGGGATTTTAACTGCATTATTAATTGGACGTTAGATCAGTAGCCTCCCCAAACCCATACTAACCCTGACTCATTGGAACACTTTGGGACATGCTAGATGGTCTGCATCTGTACAATGTCTGCCATAAACGTCACTCAGGAAGACACCTGTTTACTTGCCAAGCCCCCTCAACAGGTACATTCAACGGCATACATTTCTGTTTTATTTCTGCCGATCTAGTGCCCATGGTTGTAGGTCTCACCTATTTGACCTGATATCTTGACTGGCCGGTGATACCCCTGTAGTGCCTCCTTTTGTGGTGGTGGTCACATTTGTGCTGGTGCATTATTTTGAGGAGAATTGGGGGTCTGCCTCATGTCGCGTGCTTGATTGGGAACCCAGGAAGGTCGTCCCCTGGGGAACATGTACTAAATCATCTTATGGGGTTCAGCGTCAGTTAGAACAACAGATCAGGGATGAGGAAAACAAACTGGGCAGGGTAGCGTAGGTGGTGCCTGCGTGCCCCCTTAGACTATCGGAATGGTGTGACACACAAGAGGCTTAGTTAGAGGACTTGTGTAGGTTAGAGAAACATTCTCATACAGGTTATCAGCATCGATTGCATATGGAAGGGGACAGGAGCGTTGCTGACCCGATTGATTAGATGCAATGCTCCTGAGGCCCCTGTCCTATAGTTGCACATAGAACCTGGGAAACTAGTATATACACGGGGAGCAATAAATGAATAAATTAGTAAGGTATATATAGAGCCAGTACTCCCTTCGCAGGAGGCTCTGCAGGGTTTCCCTTGTGACTGAAGATTGATTTAGACATTACAAAGGCTCTGGATGGCTGGATTAATAAAGAAGAGATCAGTTTGACAATCAGGCATCTCAAGCCTGTAAAGATCCCTTGAAGTGATGGACTGCCAGATGCACTTTGACATATGTTTGCTGCATTAATGGCAGACCGACACCTGGAGGTATATAACAAGGCCCTATATACAAATTCTCTCCATGCTCAAGGCCCTGGTGGTCATGATATTGAAGCCTAGCAGGGACCTTCATTTGCCACATCATACATGCCGATGTTGCTCCTGAATTTTGATGTAAAAATCCTGAGTGGAGTACTGACAGCACATCTCCTTTCTCACATGCCCCTCCTTATACACCATATATCAATTGGAATTCATTCTAAGACAGAGTACCATTCATAATTTGTGCCAACTGGAGCATGTGTGGAACACCCGTGCCTCTTCAATGATGACTTTGCTCTGGTACTCGTATAGAGCAAGCATTTGATTCCGTAAACTGGTCGTATATATGACAGGTGCCCCAACATATTGCATTGGGTTCTGGATTCATCTGATCGGTTTGCTTGTTCTTTTCTGCTCCAAATGCTACGGTAAGATCTGGGGGGTAGGTATCTTATCCATTAAGATTGTACAGAGATACCCACCAGGAGTTCCCTTTGTCTCCGCTTATGTTTATGTTTGCCATGGAGCCATTAGGGGAGACCCTGCATTGCATGATGCAACTACGGAGTATATCGCTTGAGAAGACTGATCAGATGGTCACCCTTTATGCCAATGACACTTTAGTGTACATTCGTCAGCTGGCTTATTCATCACCCATCCTGCTTGAGGTTATGTTGGTATTTGGAGACATCTCAGGCCTCCGCCAAATCAACCCAGATAAATCTAAGTTGCTCCTCTTGGGAAGACTAGCAGGAGTGTGAGAGGGTGAGTTGCCTGTGGTGGGGTTTCTTTGGGTGACCTTGAATGCTCGTTATCTGGGGGATCATATGGCCCACATGTCTCTGACATACTTAGAACTTAAGATTGGAAGAGGGGTGGAGGTAATACGGGGCTCAATCAGGTTTTGGAAGGAACTGCCTCTGTCCCTTATGGGCAGGATTGCAATAGTCTTAATGACAATTTTACTGTGCTGTCTCTATGCCCTACAGCACACCTTTTATATGGTCTCCAGGCACTATTTTAGTACACCTGAAGTTTTACTACATGGCAGCTCAGCTGCAACATATGTTTCATTGGATGGATGACAATGACAACTGCGAGAAACAGCTTTTATCGGGCACACACAGTAGACTACCTTTTCTGACCCTTTGATGCTTGGCTCCGAAGACCCATTACTGCTCCCTTTTATTATACAAAAACAACAGGTGATGGGCCGAATGAGGATCAATGTCACACATTCAACCCAGTCAAAAGATCTGGGTCCTAATCCATCGTTTTTTTGCACTCCACACCACCCTGGGTTAGACAATGGCGATATGCAAATCAGCTCTGACCCTGTGCCCCATGGGAACAGTCCAGTCCGAACTACAAAAGCCATGTCCTTCCCAGAACGGAATCAAGCATCCGAGGACCGGACCGGTTTCGAGGTAACACCTCTCATCAGCCCGGCTAGCTTGACTCCAGTGGTGTGGAGTGCCTGGGACCCACGTCTGGGCATCCCCAGTACACTTAAAAACGATTGATTTGGGCCCAGATCTTTTGACTGGGGGAGTGTGTGACATTGATCCACATTCAGTCCATCACTTGTTGTTTTTGCAATTACCGCCCTAAGTGCGCTGGGGATGCCCAGACGTGGGTCCCAGGCACTCCACACCACTTGGAGTCAAGCTAGCCGGGCTGATGAGAGGTGTTACCTCGAAACCGGTCCGGTCCTCGGATGCTTGATTCCGTTCTGGGAAGGACATGGCTTTTGTAGTTCGGACTGGACTGTTCCCATGGGGCAACAGGGTCAGAGCTGATTTGCATATCGCCATTGTCTAACCCAGGGTGGTGTGGAGTGCAAAAAAACGATGGATTTGGGCCCAGATCTTTTGACTGGGGGAGTGTGTGACATTGATCCACATTCAGTCCATCACTTGTTGTTTTTGCAATTACCGCCCTAAGTGCGCTGGGGATGCCCAGACGTGGGTCCCAGGCACTCCACACCACTTGGAGTCAAGCTAGCCGGGCTGATGAGAGGTGTTACCTCGAAACCGGTCCGGTCCTCGGATGCTTGATTCCGTTCTGGGAAGGACATGGCTTTTGTAGTTCGGACTGGACTGTTCCCATGGGGCAACAGGGTCAGAGCTGATTTGCATATCGCCATTGTCTAACCCAGGGTGGTGTGGAGTGCAAAAAAAACGATGGATTTGGGCCCAGATCTTTTGACTGGGGGAGTGTGTGACATTGATCCACATTCAGTCCATCACTTGTTGTTTTTGCCCTTTTATTATACAGCATTTGGCGACCATATGGGAGGGTGTTGTCAGGCGGGTTGTCCAACAGGCTCGTTCTGCACCAGAAATGCCAATCTGGGCAGTACGGCCATTCTCTTGTATTGTTAAGTCAATGGTGGGACAGCGCTGGAAGGAGGGCGGTTGCAAATTAATGGGAGACCTGTATGGTGATAGGCATTTTATTACGCAAGAGGAGGTGATGGCATCCTTTGATTTGGGTGCAGGGCAATTTCTCCAATACAGGAAAAATTTGAGCGGTGTATCGGATGAAATTGTTATATATCGGCATGGAGTTCAGTGGATCATGTAAAATATTTTTCTCTCCTGTATGACTAGACCTAAGTTGACATTGGGGACAAGCTCTTCTGCCGATGGATACATACCTCTGATCTTATATGTGAAAGAATTGCATGGGTTTCACCCTTTCTTTCTCTTCTCCCTGGATACTTCTGAGATTGCTAAGTAAGTATTATGAGTAGATCATTTATATATACATGGACAGCGGGGGGGGTGGAAACCTACAAATGGACTCTTTATGGTATGCATTGTCAATGCGATAGCTCTATATGCCAATAAAATTACTTTAAAAAAAGAAAAAGTGGAAGCAAAGAGAGGAACTAAGAAGATATTCTTCCATAAAGAGAAGAAATTGATATTTTCTTGATGCACTCTTTGTTTGTAGTCCTAGGTATTCAAGTCATTAAGAAGAAATTCTACAGTATTGGGTGGGGAGTCTCCGGGAGCAGATCAATAACTTTGATTAAAATTACACATTTCAGAATCTCAGTGAAACTGCTTTAAAATGTTGCACTTATAAAAAGGCTGGAAACAAGCAGGGTGGCCCATGTGTATAAATTGTTAGTATTTGAGCATGGGTACCATTTTCACAGGGAGCTTGAAGAATGGCACAGCCATTTCACACATAGATTTCAATAATGAATTCAGACAACTTTGCATCTGGGTCAGTGTGTGCACAAACTTAAATCATCCCCAAAACAGGTTCAAAAGGTGAAAATACCTGAAGCAAACAGGGTGGAGGACTGTATTACAATGGTGGCTGGCTACATAACCAGTTTTACAATCTGTGGTCGAAAATGGCCTTTTCTATAACCTGTCGTGGACTGTATAAACTTCAATGATAGTGGAAAAGTGATATTCAAGCTATAATGGTCAAAGTGACACTTTTCTCATCATCCAACACCGGATAATTGCTTAATATATGTTTAAAAGGTCTTTGTCAATAACTTTATTTTTAGAATTTGGCTTGCAGACTGTTCTACTAATTCCGTTTTTCTTTATTGCAATACTCGTTTAAATTCACGTTACTGTTTAAAGACAAAATCAGTTACTGTTTGACAGAAATAATTGATATGTTTCTCTTCAGTTGAAGCCAATATACCTGAACAGTTAAGATGTGCTAAACAGAAAATATGTTTTCAGTCACTTACCTTCATGGGACTGCAAATGCTTTATCAAATATTCATTTTCTTCAATAATTTTGTCTTCGATAGTCCTCTTTCCCATGCCAAAATCCCTTAGTGTTGAGAGGGTGAATCTTCTCATTACCTTCCAATTTTCCCCATGCGAAAATGGAAGACCTATAATAGAAAATAATGTAAACTGCCAAGAAAGCGGTATTCACTTTGGAAAAAATTTAAATGACCACTCTCACTGATTACTTATATTGTTATGTCATACTTAATGGATTGTTCTTTGCATTGGCTGGCGTGTGGTAGGATGGCATCTTAACCTGAACCCCTATTTAGCATTGCGTTTGGATTCATGAGACTGTTGTTATGATCTGGGGTGTGGGGTGAGTCTTTCTCATTTGGAGCAATTTCTAGAAGTACCTGAAGTACCTCAGGTTATTTTAATAGGCCTGGGTGGAGTTCACACAGTTATGCCCGACATCTTAATAGACCCCATAGTCTGTCAGGGCAGCGGAGTAAAGTGCTCAGTCATCCTGATGGAGTACCTGCTTTTTTAAATTTTTTATTTGGCGAGCAAGTCAAGGAGATTAACATTTTCCAAGTACAGAATCAACAAAAAAAGTAAATCAAATTCAATGTAGTGCAAGTTCATATTAAGAAAGACACAAACAGAAGTAAGAGAAGTAGTTCCTCGTCAGTACAAATCATTAATAATTAATAACATTGTAAACAAATAAAGCATTCATGATCCATATCATTACGAACATTGCAAAAAATTACCCAGTATCTTAACAAACTTTGCTTTTGCTCTAATTCCTCTATTCCTGGCAATAGCATCTTCCATAGTATAAATTTCATGAACCAATTTTATCTCTAAAAATATCTGGAAGCCCTGGATTGTCCCATATTGGCAGCTCATTATGGAAAAAGGAAGTTTTGCACTTAGTCAACATCAGATTCTCCTGATGGAGTACCTGACTGCCAAATTTCTAGATGTCTACCAGCTCAGCAGACATGCTTTCCACCTGGCAGAAACTAACATCAAGGTGATTACTGTCAATGCATTTAAAGTTTGACCGACAACTATGTCAACATGACAGAACCGTACAGCAAACTTTCAGAGTTATATTATTTTCAAAAAGAAAATCCGAAAGCAAGATTTTCTTTTTGAAAATTAAAAACAATGACCACCTTGCCATGGGAACAAGTTGTCCCCAGAATGGAAAGGGGCGACCACTCGGTCCCCCTGAACGTATGGTTGGGTGCCCCGATCCTCGCGGGAAACCATTTTGGGCGGGGGGCGTGTCTCGGCTGGTATGCCCGAAGCGGCGTAGCCGGGGCGCACCTTTTCCCGCCCAAGAGAGGTTGTCCTAGACACCTACACCGATGGCTACACCCAGTAGGCGTACTGGCGGAGGGTACACGCCCTCGTGAAGAAGAATAAAGAGAGCGGGAATCCGAAGAAGCGTCCTCTTGTTCCTGTGCTTGGAAGCTGCACCCACTCGTTGCACGTGAGCCCTCGACGGAACAAGGAGCAATTTTGAGAACTTGTAATTCTTGTGTTTCTCTTTCAGTGACTTCACAGAGAAGAGTCCCGGACCCTCTTGATCGACCCAGAGTAGATAATCGAACCATGTCTGGCAAGAAGGCAGGAAAGGGTTCCGAGACAGACCAGGTGCTTCGCATGTTGGTGAACAGGATGACGAGAATAGAACGAAGCATCGGTCAAGTTCCAGCGCTTGGTCGTGACATGGCGGGCATTAAGAAGCAACTGGCCGCAATGAACAAGCCTGGTAACCCGAAGAAGGTAATAGGCCCTGCATTGCCGGGAGTCGTCCCCGAGGGTAGAGGGAAACGGGTCAAGAGGAGGGCGGCGGCAGGGGAGGTTCCGGTCCCTGAGGTGCCCCCGGTCAGCCCTGCCATGCCAGCTGATGCCCCAGTACCAACCCCAGACGCGGGTCAACCGATTCCGGTTGTGATTACGCCCGCCAACGACGAGGATATGCCTCCCGAATTGGACGCCCAGTTGCCCGCATGGCTCAACAAAAAGGCGGGGGCGCTACGGCACCCGGAGACACGGCCGAAGAGGCCAAGTTATTAATCCAGCAGTTGCGGCAGTCACAAGATGCCGCGAAGGTGAATCTCCCTCTTGTCTCCCCACAGGTGACCCCGGAAGGACCGGCAAGTGGCATCGAGAAAACGGCGGGAACAACGACCGAACCGGGTAAGCTTGCTTTGCCAGTGGCGGGGGAGGGCTCATTGCCCTCAAGACGGGAGAGAGTGGTTCAACATATCCCGTTGGCCACGAAAGAATTGATATGGGCAGACAAATATGTTAATATGTTTTCGTTGTTGACTGACCATCGCGAGATGGAGTATGCTAAGACACAGAAAGATTTGTGGCACCCGAGTGCCTGGCGAGCCAAAATGGCGGGATTCAGGGTGGATGAGACGATAACAAATTGGGCCAAGGCCTTTGCAATGTTTACTGCGATTATTGGCGAGTGTAAGCCCGAGGTATTGCCCGAATTGTCTTGTTATCAGGCACATATAATGGATTTTTATGAAACATATGAGGGGAATGAATGGATGGGTTACGACATGAAATTCCGTAAAGCAAAAGAGTATGATTCATCTCTGACATGGGATTGCCTCGACTCGATTTCTTGGAAAAAGCAGCTCCTGCCTGGCACGGCAAGGACGTCCTCGCCAGGTGGGAATGGGTCGTGGTTGTCCCGCCAGCAGCCTGCGGTGCCCTTTCGAGCAAGCGCCGGTGGCGATCAACAGCCGAGAACCGGCGGGAATGGTGGAAAGCGGGGTGTCTGTTGGGGCTTCAATAGAGGCAACTGCACCAGACCGCAAGGGGCATGTAAGTTCAAACATGCATGTGCGGGTTGTGGGAATTCCTCGCACCCGGAGAGTTCGTGCAGGTCAAAAAATGGTGGGTCGGGAGGTAGAGGAGGGTCCAAACAAGACTGAGGGGGGTCGTTGTGTACAATTGCCCTCTCCCGTTGATCTCATGGCTATGACTCCGTGGTTAAACAAATACCCTGATTATGTCTCTGCTGGGGTGTTGAGGAAGGGATTCTTATATGGCTTCCACATCCCGGCGGGGGATTTTCGTGGGGAACCTTTTTGTAAAAACCAGCTTTCGGCACAACATAATCCAGGTGTGGTGGAGAGGAAAATTGCTAAAGAGGTGACCCTAGGCCGAATCGCTGGCCCATTTCAGCACCCGCCAGTAGTAAATTTCATCTGTTCCCCATTAGGGGTGGTCCCCAAAAAAGACCCGGGGGAATTTAGGATGATCCATAATCTGTCTGCTCCAAGGGGTTTCTCAGTAAACGATGCTATTGACCCGGAAGTCTGTTCGGTGCGGTACGCATCTTTCGATGATGCCGTCTCCATGTTAAATCGCCTGGGCCCCGGGGCGCTGATGGCGAAATCTGATATCGAATCAGCGTTCCGGTTGCTCCCGGTACACCCACAGGATCAGCGTTTGCTAGGTTTTGTGTTCCAAGGACGTTATTACATGGATGAATGCATGCCGATGGGTTGCTCCATTTCTTGTGCCTATTTTGAAACATTCAGCTGTTTTTTGGAGTGGGCATTCACCGAGGCCACAGGGCATAGGCATGTTATGCATTACCTAGATGACTTTCTGTTCTTGGGAGCAGCCGGCGACACGGAATGTGCGCAGGCGCTACAGGACTTTTGCACCCTCATGGGGTAGTTTGGAGTGCCACTGGCGCCAGGTAAGACGGTCGGACCATCTACTTCACTTGAGTTTCTGGGAATTAAGCTCGATTCTGTGGAGGGATGTTTCCGTTTGCCAGTGGGAAAGGTAGCTAAATTTAGGGCTTCCCTGGAACTATGCCTTAGTAGAGAGAAGGTGACCCTGCATCAACTACATTAAGCAGTGGGTCAGCTTAACTTTGCCTTTAGAGTGATACCAATGGCCCCCCTTTTTCACGCTCTATTGCACAAGCTATGGTTGGTCTCAAGGAGGGACACCACCGCACGAGACTGTCTGCAGAGGTTCGCCAGGATATGTGCATCTGGTTGGCATTTCTGGCGGACTTCAACGGTCGAGTAGTATGGAACAAGCAGCCAGCGTCTTCGGACAAGCTGGGTTTGTGGACCGACTCGGCGGGGAGCGTGGGATTCGGCGCCATCTTTGGTAATCGATGGTCGGTGAAAACATGGCCGACATGGTGACACACCAGTGGTCTCACAGGTAACATAGGGTTCCTCGAGCTATTCCCTATTTGTGTTGCTCTGATGACATGGCCGGACGAGTTCAGAGACCGCTCTGTGGTATTTTGGTCTGACAATATGACTGTTGTCATTGCATTAACAATCAGGCAGCACGCTGCAAATGGATCTTGAGATTGTTGAAGGAAGTTGTGCTACTTTGCATGAGACTGAATGTACAGTTCAGGGCGAAACATGTGCCGGGTGTACTGAATCATGCGGCTGATGCACTCTCTCGTTCACATATGCAGGCGTTCAGGGGTTATCTACCCACAGCGGACCTAGCGGCGGCACCATTCCCCGAAGCACTCTGGCTAGTCGGTGCCCCGGATTACAAGACCTCGTGGCAGCAAGCTTAGCCCCCAGGACGAGGAAAGCATACGAAGGAGCGTTTCGTTCCTATTGTGCATTTTTGGGTCCGACAGGGTATCAGAACTGGGGTCAGGAGGATTCCTTTCTAGGGTTCCTGGTAGCGCTGCACAGGGAAGGCCGATCAGCGGCGACGGCCAATAGGCATAGGGCGGCCATTTCATTCATGGCGCAGGTGCATGGCATAAAAGACCCAACGGGTTCCTTTTTTGTGAAGAAAGCCCTCCGTGGCTGGCAGCGCCTCGAGGGTCGTAAGCAAGACGAGAGGCGCCCAATTGGCTTAGAAAGGTTGTCCCTACTCATGGCGAAACTAGTCACCACATGCTCCTCCCAATTCGAAGCAGTTCTGTTCCGGGCAGCTTTCGCATTAGCGTTCCATGGGGCTATGCGGGTGAGCGAACTGGTCGCAAGGAATAAGAAAGATGTGGAGGGAGGCTTGTGCAGGGATCACATCCTAATTAGGGTTGATTCGATGGTACTCACGATAGCTAGGTCCAAAACTGACCAGGGAGCTATCGGAAACAGTGTTGTTGTCCAGCGCATGCGAGGGTCCCCCACGTGCCTGATCAGGTGCATTGAGGAATACTTGGCACTGAGGGCGGATACATGGGGGGGGAGTTTGCTGAGGCACATCGATGCTACCCCACTGACGAGGTTTCAGTTCCAGAGGGTGCTAGCACTGACAATCGCGGCGGCAGGCATGGACCCGAGCGATTTCGGGACCCACTCCTTTAGGATAAGGGCTGCTACTGAGGCTACAGCCAGGGGTCAGAGTGCGGAAGAGGTGAAACAGTTAGGACGATGGTCCTCGAATTGTTTTAAAAGGTATGTGCGATTGCACATGTTGTGAAGTCAAGTTACATGCACTCACGCTTCTTGTGTTCTGTTTGATTTACAGTTTCGCGAGCATATCATGCGGGCGGAATTTGCAGTCAGCCCAGCACCAGGGGACCAGCGGTCACGGATCGCCTGCTGAGAAGAGAGTGGTGTGGGTCGTGGGCCACTCATACGTGAGGCGGGCCGGGGACGTATTCAAAGCAGGTGACGTGACTCACGCAGCTGGCGAATACGGGTACAGAGTGGCCTTCCACGGAAGGGGCGGGCTCTGTATTGACCAGTTTTAATCTTTTGTTGAGGGTCTCTTAGGGCGGCAGAGGTCACCGCCATCTGTAATCATAGTACACCTGGGGGGCAATGACTTGGTGACACTTGGTAGGCGAGTATTCCCAGAGCGAATTTTGTCTGCCGTTAGCTGGTTGGCAAAAAGAATCCCGGGGTGCACGATTGCCTGGTCCCACATGATTCCCAGACGGGTTTGGCGGGGGGGCCTTTCAGTGTCAGCTCTGAACCATTCGGTGAAGAAGGTTAACAACAAAATTGGTAGATTGTTTCGCTCTGCGCGGTTGCATAGCATTCCGCATGGGTGTATTCGGGGTGATCACATGTATCTCAATGATGGGGTTCACCTGTCCCGGGAGGGGAATGTCTTACTCATAGGAGACTTCATAGCATGGCTAAGGGGTTTGAGGAAGCATGACCTTTAGGAGGAGTTTGTGGGGGGGCCGGTTAGCCGGTCAACTATCCGGCCTGTGGCGGTAAGGTCATGATCGGTGAGCAGTAATTTCAAAGTCCCTAGAGGGGGGCGCCACCCACTATGGATGGGAGCGCCCGGGGGAGGCGGCCATTGGCCCCTCCCACTGGGAGGCGGCACCCACTAAGGATGGGTCGCCTAAGGGGAGACGGCCATAGGCCCCTTCCAGGGGAGGAGGCGGCTATATGCCCCTCCTACGAATTTCCCGGGGCCCGGATATCCGCGACGGCGGATGTGAGAGAGAGTGTGGGGTGGGGGGGGAGTCCACGCTGTCCTTCCTACAGATACCTCACACGGGTGCTCGGACGACCTTTAAGATGGCGTTGAGCTGAAATAGGGGCCCCCAACAAGACAAGGGAAATTGGAGTTGGCACGGAGGGTACAGTCCTCTGCGCGGCCGCCACTCACACCGTGAGGGCGAGAGTTTTGGTAGTAGGGATCTGACACCGGTTGTGACCTTGCCGTTGGCCCTTAATGCTAGGTTGTACAATTTTAATTTAGAATGTATGCATTTGCAGGATGTTAGACTCAGCTAGGAAACCTTTGTATTAGAGATTTGTTAAGGTTAGCCAATGAACATGTCTTCATCGAAATGTAATAAATGAAAATTGTACATGATATGAAACTTGTATTTAATGTTTTAATTTTGTTTCATATTTTAATAAATACGGCCGGGAGGGTGACTCCCTCCCACCTTCCAAAAGTTCAGAACTGCGTCCGTCTTCCCATCCTTAGGGATTGTGTTGGGAGGGGGTGACAGGCATCCCGGCCATATGGAAAGGGGAGACCACTCGGTCCCCCTGAACGTATGGTTGGGTGCCCCGATCCTCCCGGGAAACCATTTTGGGCGGGGGGCGTGTCTCGGCTGGTATGCCCGAAGCGGCGTAGCCGGGGCGCGCCTTTTCCCGCCCAAGAGGGGTTGTCCTAGACACCTACACCGATGGCCACGCCCAGTAGGCGTACCGGCGGAGGGTACACGCCCTCCCGAAGAAGAATAAAGAGAGCGGGAATCCGAAGAAGCGTCCTCTTGTTCCTGTGCTTGGAAGCTGCACCCACTCGTTGCACACAAAACAGGTGATGGACCGAATGTGGATCAATGTCACACATTCATCCCAGTCCAAAGATCTAGGCCCAAATCCATCGTTTTTTTGCACTCCACACCACCCTGGGTTAGACAATGGCGATATGCAAATCAGCTCTGACCCTGTGCCCCATGGGAACAGTCCAGTCCGAACTACAAAAGCCATGTCCTTCCCAGAACGGAATCAAGCATCCGAGGACCGGACCGGTTTCGAGGTAACACCTCTCATCAGCCCGGCTAGCTTGACTCCAGTGGTGTGGAGTGCCTGGGACCCACATCTGGGCATCCCCAGCGCACTTATGGTGGCAATTGCAAACAAAACAGGTGATGGACCGAATGTGGATCAATGTCACACATTCATCCCAGTCCAAAGATCTGGGCCCAAATCCATCGTTTTTTTGCACTCCACACCACCCTGGGTTAGACAATGGCGATATGCAAATCACCTCTGACCCTGTGCCCCATGGGAACAGTCCAGTCCGAACTACAAAAGCCATGTCCTTCCCAGAACGGAATCAAGCATCCGAGGACCGGACCGGTTTCGAGGTAACACCTCTCATCAGCCCGGCTAGCTTGACTCCAGTGGTGTGGAGTGCCTGGGACCCACGTCTGGGCATCCCCAGCGCACTTATGGCGGCAATTGCAAACAAAACAAGTGATGGACCGAATGTGGATCAATGTCACACATTCATCCCAGTCCAAAGATCTGGGCACAAATCCATCGTTTTTTTGCACTCCACTCAAGCTAGCCGGGCTGATGAGAGGTCTTACCTCGAAACCGGTCCGGTCCTCGGATGCTTGATTCCGTTCTGGGAAGGACATGGCTTTTGTAGTTCGGACTGGACTGTTCCCATGGGGCAACAGGGTCAGAGCTGATTTGCATATCGCCATTGTCTAACCCAGGGTGGTGTGGAGTGCAAAAAAACAATGGATTTGGGCCCAGATCTTTTGACTGGGGGAATGTGTGACATTGATCCACATTCAGTCCATCACTTGTTGTTTTTGCAATTGCCGCCCTAAGTGCGCTGGGGATGCCCAGACGTGGGTCCCAGGCACTCCACACCACTTGGAGTCAAGCTAGCCGGGCTGATGAGAGGTGTTACCTCGAAACCGGTCCGGTCCTCGGATGCTTGATTCCGTTCTGGGAAGGACATGGCTTTTGTAGTTCGGACTGGACTGTTCCCATGGGGCAACAGGGTCAGAGCTGATTTGCATATCGCCATTGTCTAACCCAGGGTGGTGTGGAGTGCAAAAAAACGATGGATTTGTGCCCAGATCTTTTGACTGGGGGAATGTGTGACATTGATCCACATTCGGTCCATCACTTGTTGTTTTCCCACTCGTTGCACGTGAGCCCTCGACGGAACAAGGAGCAATTTTGACCCACCCACCAGCCCCTTATGGCAATGTTAGTTTTGTAATAAAGTTTTGGCTCTGATAACATCTTCTTTCCCTCCGTATAAAAGAAAAGGAATGTCTAGTTAAGGATGTAATTTCTGTTTGTAGGTACTGTTCTCCTGAGGTGTAAACAATTGATACAAGTAGTCAGGATGATATTTTTCTCCCTTAGTAGGTAAACAAATGTCGTATTTATTTTTTGGTCGGGCGGTAAGGTCATGATCGGTAAGCAGTAATTTCAAGGTCCCTAGAGGGGGGCGCCAGCCACTATGGATGGGAGCGCCCGGGGGGAGGCGGCCATTGGCCCCTCCCACTGGGAGGCGGCACCCACTAAGGATGGTTCGCCTAAGGGGAGACGGCCATAGGCCCCTTCCAGGGGAGGAGGCGGCTATATGCTGGGTAGTTTCATTGCATTCTAGAAGACCTGAGGCTCGCTGGACAGTGAAATCAGTTCACAGCAATAAGCAGGAAGCACGGATTTTTGTCCCCATGGAATATTCAAGATGACAGTTTAAAAGAAGCATTGAAACGCAGTTTTCGCTACAGGAGAATGAAGTTTGAGAACATACTGAGTCTAGTATGTACTAAGGTCCCCATTTTTAAATATACTGGCACAAGGCAGCACCACAAGGCTTCTTACTGTGCTGCCATGTATCAAAAGAAAAGGGCAGGAATGCACAGTATCTATGAAATACGACAGATTCACTCTGCTGATGCACAAATAGCTGCCTTGCACCAATGCAAGCACCCTTGCAGCATGGTGCAAATGGTGTCTGTGTTGTAGCAATGATTGTTTTTTGTACAGGAAGGGACACCTTACTGCACAAAAAGGATGTATTGGATTAATGTCTAACGAAGAAGAGATATATTTTATAGTAGTGCATACTGTATTAATGCATCGTGTATTCATAGGAAAATAACATGGATCAAAAAAAGTTCTGTAATTGTTATCCTATTAGCTATGTTAATTGTGTAGATCACAATAAATAATGTTCTTTTCCATTGGAATCATTCGTTGATGTCATCAGGGATCTTATCAGTGATGTCACCAATAATGTCATTTGGGATGTCATCAGTGATGCTGTCAATGATGTCACTTAATATGTCATGAGTCATGTAACATGTGAAGTCCTAAGTATTGCATAGAGGCAGGGTTTGGCTGCAGAGAATGAACTATGGCAATACCATGTATCGTAACTGTACTGTGAAATTTCTAGCCGATTTAGTTCTCAAACTGGCCAAACAGCCAAACTCTACTACACCTAGCCTTCTGTCATGCAAGGCATTGGTGGGTCAGAGGGCTTGGCCTTTTTTCAGGACCTCCGCTCCACCCATCAATATAAAGCATAGTGCTTGTCAACGTTCTTGCTATTGATATCAGAAAGCATATAATGGTAAATGGTTTTCACCTTTCAATGTTTTAATTTACTTTGCACTTATTTGGTGGCAAAAAGGTTCTTGAATTTTTAAGAGAAAATCAGACGACCCAAAGAAGTGGCATAAACAAATGTACATTTATCAAGTGTGAGTAACTATGCCATTGCTATTCAGAAGCAATAATCCAGGCTATTCCAACATAACAGAAACTCTGCCGTAAGACTGGAGGATACATACCAAACCCTTTATTTATATCTTCAAATATTGGAATTAATGGTCTTTCTCCAAACTCGTTAGCATGATTCACAAGAGCATCTTTTACAGTCTCATATCCAGTGAGTACTACCATTTTCTTCATTCCCATATGTATACTGAAAATTGAGCCATATTTCTTGGATAGCTAAAAGAGAAATCATAACAGGTTTAAGTAAAGAAACATATTAGCCTTGAGGCAATGAAGAGTCAATCCAGCGTTCGAATTAGAAATTGGTAATCATGTACTAGTAACATAAAACCTGTGCAAAGTATGTTGATACGCTATGGTTAGGTTTGCATTGCAAAAATGTTTTCAATAAATAAAAATGTGAGTTTGGAGTAAAGGATGAAGAAAAAAGAGGGATTTCTTTAATTTTGTTTGTCCCATCAGAATGTCATAGTTTAACAGATTGTAAGATTCTCATAATTTATAATTTCATATTTTTGTCCCTGGCTCTCTCTGCAGTGTCACCCCTAAATGTTTTGCCTTTTTCCCTCCACTTATTTGTTGAATTAGTTTTTGTTGGCCTTAGGACTCTATGCAATTTACCACTGCTCTCCAGTTCGAAAGTGCTTGTGCTCAATCCCCTAAAGATGGTTTGAGTGTCATAGGCCTAGTTGGCATATTTAATTTAATTTCCTGGAGAGTGGTATACTATATACCGAGGGCATGTTGATTAAAATCTACCAGTAGGCCTGTAGCTCTTATTGTGCAACCCACCTAGGTAGCACTGTAAAACTGGTTCCTGGCCTGAAATTGCAGCCTGAATGCTGTGTTACACTGCCATGTTGCCCTGGCATTTAAGTCCCCTTGCCAGGCCCTAAACTCCCCTTTTAATACATATAAGCTGCCCCTAAGGTAGGCCCAATGTAGCACTTAGGGCAGAGTTTTAGGTAATAAAAACGTTGGGTAGGTACTTTTACATTTTACATGTCCTGCTAGTGAAAAACAACAAAAAAAACGTTGTTGTTCACTACTGTGAGGCCTACCCGTCCCATAGGATAACATTGGGGATTCCTTATTACCTTTAATACATTATAAATCCTAAATGAGAGGAGGTAAAAATATCATGTTTGTGCCTATAAAATTGTAATGATAAATTCTCTTTAGTGATTTGGTTTTATTTTTTATTACAATTTTGAAAATGCCACTATTAGAAACTTGGCCTTTTCCTGCTTTTTGTGTCCGCAGCATGTCTTGGGTCACATGAATGGGTGTAACTGATAGTTAGACTTTGTGAATTCTTCCCAGACAGTCACACAATGGAGAGATTAGGTGTGCTTATGCAATGAGCAATCATTGACAGGATGGAGGAGGACCTGAGCACAGCTTCACTTACACCTCAAAAGGTTCTGTCCTATCTCCACACACCATGCTTAACGACCATGAAGGCTATGAGGGTATGAAAATAGGACCTTCAGACTTCCTCCTCCGTTCACTACTAGACCTATGGAAGGATTCTCAGAGGACTACCTGCTGCTGTAACGTGCTATGCACTCTGCCAAATTGCTGCTGTACCTAGAAGGACTGCTTTGCTGCTTGGAGCCTGCCTTGAACCCTCAGATGCCAACCCTGATGTTGAGCCCTACATCTACACCTGCAACCAAGATTGCTAGAAGTGACTTCAAGGGCTAGATTGCTACCCTCCTGTTCAGAGCCACAGGCGCATTACAGGCTCCAACCATCTTTAAACCACACTAAGACCCAGCCTGAGTGAGTCTTGAACCATAAAGACGTTTCCCACCAGTTCTGTACCCTTGTCTATGGTGTTAAAGGTGCCCAGATGGCCAGCTTTGAAAACTAAGGACTAGACAAATTTTGAACAATAAGTGCTCTGAGAACCAGGACAAGAGTGGGACTAAACGGCTTGCCTATCCACCCAAGGTGCAACGCTAGTCGTATTGACTTTGCAACTTCTCATGTTACGTTCATCTCCGCAGCGGAAAATCCTTTTCAGCAGTCCTTCACCAAAGGGATATCCAACCTCGAGACATTGTCTTCAGATACAGCCATTTTCCTCATCTAGCTGGAGATTTTCAACTTCCATTTTGGTGGCTAAGTGAGGCAAAAATGTCTACCGGGGCTTCGACCCAAGGCCACTTGATGACAAAGCTTTCCTCCTCGGACACTCCTGCAATCTTGCTCTGTTGAATTTAGTAAGAGTTGACCAGGCGCAATCCACTTTTTGTGTATGAACTGCACTCAATTTCGGCCTGCATTAACTTTTGAATTTGATCTGGTCTTGCATGGCTAGATAGCCGTGGTTGGCCCTTTGATCTTTTAGGCACTAGATTTCACCCAAAACTTTAAAAATTAATAACTCTGGCTCTACTCATTCGATTTTTGTTGTTTTGGTGTCAAATAATTTATTAAAGTTTACTTATATTTCTATATTGGTTTGAGATTTTATCTTGTTTTGTATTTTCAATTTCTTACTGTTGTGTGCTTCATAAATACTGTACACATTGCCTGCAAGAAAAGCCTGACTGCTTTTTGTGCCAAGCTATCAAAGGTGAAGCACAGGTTAATTTAGGGATTTTTGTGGTTCGCCCTGCAAGGGATTATGGCATTGCTTGACCAGGGCTCACACCGCAGTCAACCAATAACCTAATTTCTCACACATATTTTATATACTTTAAATAGTAAGAAATCTAATCTTTAAAACATTTTATCACCTGAGGGGTGTGTCCTTAAGAAAATCAAGGATTCCAGTTCCTATGCAGACTGCTTTATGTTTGCATTTTACTCCAAATGACTATCATTAACTTTGTGGGTAATGTTAACGAGCCGATTCCGATCTCGCTCGGAATGGCTCTGAATGCGATACAGTAGGGAAAAGTACAAACCAGACGCGTGTTTTCTAACCGACTTGTACTACTGTACAAGCAAGCAAGTACGATGCGGATAAGGTGAAATCACCGACCAAGACGTTTCTGGGTCCGAATCACTCTGTACATGTTGGGCGTAAGCGAACGGTGCCATGCAATAGAGGCAATTTACGACCAAGCCAGTATGATGCACGATTCGGACAGACGGATCGAGACGGAGTTTATGATGACTCATAAAAGCTCAAGGAAGCAGACTTCGGGGGTCCGCGCCGGACCCCCCTTCACCCATAGACTTATGAGTCGGTCACAGGGGGGGACTCAAGGGTCCCCCAACAAGTGCATGTACAGTACAGGTGGCACAGATGCGTCCCCACTACAGGGGGCACCATTTTGCGCAACGTACCGTCAATGGGAGCCTGGGTACGCGTCGTACAACAGGCTCCCATTGACTGCAATGGGGCTTTGAGGTTGGAAGAGATTGACTTTGGGGGCCCATTGTGAGCCCCCCTTGTGCAAGGGCAATGCAATTGTGGACCATTTGTGCCCCCCTACAGTTCCCTGTACCAGGCGGCAGGCACAGAGAGGTGCCTGCCACGTAGTACAATGAAATGCACAACATACATTTTTGCCATTGCGGCGGGTGCTGCAGCTAGCACGGTCCTGCACTGCCACATGGTGTGGGGATTTTTAGGAGGCACCATAGGTGTCCCCAAGCCCTAAAGCAGAGGGGTAAGGAGCCCTGCTAGAGGCCCCCAAAGTCACATTCTGCTTGATATTTCAAGAAAGACAGACCGCCATGAAGGGGCAGGTGGAAAGCGACATCCATCATTATGGGATTATCATTCCTCCTGCCACCCCAACTATAACATGGCGGTCAGACGGAAACTATTGATATCAGACGGAAAGCCTCCGACTAGCTGTTATATGATTTTCCACCAGACATTGTAATCAGTCCCTAAGAGGCTGTGAAGAGAGCAAAATCAAATAAATATTAAGGTGCTCAGGCAGACTCTCACCGCACCCTAGCGAGGTAGATTCAGTAGGGTAAAATGAAATGTTGTATATAATGTTTTTGTCAACTTTGGATAACGTGGATCACACAACAAGTCTAGAGAGATGGGTGGATGCCTCATTGTCCCTATAGCATTACATCTCCCATTTATGAAGGTGTGCCAAAATCAGGCAATCTAAAGGTGACAAGGTTATCACGTATTTGTGCTGATGCAGGCAAAAAGTATGATGGACCCACCACCTTAACTAGGCTAAACTATCCAGTGTCGTTTACATGTAAAGGCCTATCAATTTACTTTGCAAATGGGTACTAGCAATGCATCCTTGCTTTGTGATACATTGCCAGTATCACATGTGGTTGTGGAAATGCTTTGCGAGTCCAAAGAAGAGATCCAAGTCACTTTTCACAACTCTTTATGACCTGATAATAATTTCTGACCCTCAATGTTTCATGTCACTACTTTTCCCACTTTGATATGTGTTCTGAAATAGCCCAGTGGCACTAAACAGCCTGTAGCAGTGTTTCCTCAATACAGGGAAAGTGTGACACTTAAGCACAACCACAATCTGTGGAATGTATTTGCTTCCCAAACACCACAACCAGGGTCTTCACATATTTAAGAATGAGCCTCATAATGGTAATTTAAAGCTGATAGAGAAATAAAATTCCCAATGAAGCATGGGCTGTGATACAGTTGCCTGCATAATATCCTTTGATGTCTTTGTTGAATTCCCAAGGAAACAAAGGCTGTGCACAAAGTTTGCTCTTGTGGGTGGGTCACCAGAGCACAAAAGGACGTCAGGGAGCTAGCCTTTACCACTTATCTCGATTCAGTATTTAGTCCCCCTCTAAGGAAACTCCTGGGCAAACATAGTTTTAGCAAGCAAGGAGGGTAGAAACCATAAATCCTAGAAAAAAGAAAGGTAGGATTACCTTTTAATTGGCTCCACCTTCTAAAAAAAGGATGGACACATGGCTTGACCAGTAGCATAATTTGCCATTATGTAGACAATTCTACCATCCTTGTTGCTCAAGTCAGGAAATAGAAAAGGGCCTAGGGAAGGCGACAGAATGTGTTTGTTTAACGGTGAGGATTTTGCCTGCTGCCTTCTTCTTTCCCAAAGCAAGTGGGAAATGGGAAGAGGATTTTCAGAAAGGATAGAAAATGGAAAAAGGATTTTAACAGAGAATCATTTGAAGGATCCAGACCGCTGCCTTCTTATTTCTCCAGGTTAAACAGGATTCAGAGGGCCTCATTGATGATGTCTCTTGTGCCATCGGAACGTCACTTTTTGTGACGTTCTGTGGAGCAGAAGCCTGCATGATATTTATCAGGCAGCACTAAGCCACTTTCTTTGGCTTAATGCTGCCTGATAAATATCAGTCCCTGTAACGCAGTGTTCTGTGATAAAGGGACATGTAATGAGTGTTCCTGGGGGTGTTCCCAGCATCATCCATGGCCTTTTGACACTGCCCCAGATTTACTAGAAATCGTAAATCCGAGGCAGTGCCAAAAGCTTGCACCTCCCCAGGGGAGGGGTAAGGGAGGCACAACGGGGAGAAATCTCTTTATTTCTCCTCGTTTTAATTTTTTTTCTATATGTGCTGCAATCTGCATTACCTTTTTTTATCATACTGGATTGACTTCAACTTACGTGTTTCTGAATACCAATCTTTTAAGTCCTTGAATAATGTTTACTCCTTTCCTAGCAATAGTTATAGCTAAATTAAATATTGTAATGTTAGCTTTTGGAGCTCAGTATCTACTATTGGGTTAAATGAAATGGCAGTTTTTTCAACACCAGGGCATATAAGACATCTTTTATAAGGTCCTGCTTAAAAGGTACATGGTTCCCCACCCCTGGGACACCTGAAGAGACCTGTGGGGGTGCCTAATTAGTAAATATAAGGTAGGTTATCACCTTTAAAGTGCCCATATCACCAAATTGATGTTTGCACATAATTTAATTTTAAAGACAGTCTGCAAAGCCAGGCTGCCTATAGAATGACAGCAGGCACTCAGCTGAGGCACTCAGCTGAGCACAACTCTGCCAAGCCATAGTAAATGCTCTACTTTCACACAGCATGTCTGTTTCCCTGCCCGCTGTCAAGAGAGCAGGCAAAAGACATTGCTTTAGGATCGAGGGAGCTGCATGTTAGCAGCTCCCTGGGTCTCGAAGCAATGCAGGCTCCTGCAGGAGATGAGGATCTGACAGGGACCATGGGGGCCTTGAGTCTCCTCCCGTGGTCCGCAATGAAGTGGCCAGGCCCCAGGGGTCAGAGAAGTTGGCCACTCGGCCCCCTCCCTACCTATTTTTTTTTTTAAAGGCCTGGCCCCGTCATAAGGGTTTCCCGGGGACAAATCGACCTGGGAAGATAGGCAGCGTCAACCCCTCCTATGTACAAGGAAATAGAGGGGTCCCGTGCCCAAAACAGCCCAGGGAAGTGGAGCCATGAGTTGACTTCTTCTCCAACCAGCAGTGCGCCAGGAGGTGTGTTTACAGAGTGGTAGAGAGAAGGGGCTTGGCCTCTGATCACCTGTCAGCATTGCAGTTGTGTGGGTCTTACTGGAGGCAAGAGGTGGTCTAGTTGGTCCCCCAAGGACTCTAAAGTGCCATGGGGACTTCATCCCCCGACTAGTAGTGCACCAAGAGGTGCGTTTGCAGAGTGGTAGAGAAAGGGGCATGGCCACTGAAAAACTCTTTGCAAACCCACTGTTTGGGACTTGCTTGAGGGATCAGGAGGGGGAGGTGGCCCCAAGGACCCCCAAAAGCTAAGGGGACTTCATCCCCCTACTAATAGTGTACCAGGAGGCACGTTTGCAGAGTGGTAGGGAAAGGGAGCATGGTATGCTATTAGGTCTTATCAATCCTGCTGTGTCGGACTACCTAGATGTAATAGGATGGGATGTTTACCCCAAAATATATCCTTGGGGGCCAACTAACCCTCCTGTTATCTCTAATCCCTCCCACACAGCGGGATACCTAAGAGGTCTTTAGAGGCCACGCCCCCTTGCTCCACCCCTCTGCAAACATGCCTCATGGTGCACTGCTCGTTGGGAGATGAAGTCCACTTTACTTCTGAGGGACAATGGAGGCCAAGAAACCCTCCTGGTCCCTCCTAGCATCCAAGCTCTGGAAAGAGCTACCACTCACCATTAGACTTCAATCCTCTAGCTCCCAGTTTAGAAGCCTGGTTAAAACTTGGCTCTTCCCAGTGCTGACTAGGTTCCACCTGCCTTCCCTGAGCTCTCTTGTTTTCTCTAGCACCAAGACGCCTCAGAATTTGTGCGCTTTATAAGCCCTTTACTTACTTACTTACTTACTCTCATAAGTACTAAACAGCAGGAATCGTGTGAGCTGGTCCGAGGCCCAGCCCTCTTTCTCCACCACTCTGCAAATGTGACTTCTAATTAAAAAAACATAGAAATTCACTGAAAAAAACAAAGGTTACATGGACGTTATAATTAGCAAATAGAATTGCAAAAGCCTTGGAAACTCATTGAAAAAAACAAAGGCTACAGTGACGTTCTAGCTACGGTCAGAATTCAGTCGTACAAAACCACTGAAATTCAGCAGTTATAGTTACCTAAGCTAACTATAACTTAATGCCCTGCAATTCACTGCTTATGACCTCACAGTGTACATCCCTCATGACATACTCAGTGATGTAACTGATGATATAACTGATGACTTCTCAAATGACGTCACAGAGGACATTATCTACAGAACAACTCACCCCTATTCACACAGCCATACAACCTCTTGTGTGCCCACTCACACATCCGTATAACTACTGACATACCCATTCACAGACCTATACCAGTACCTACATACCCACTCTCTCCTCTATTGAGCCACTCACTCACACACCCACTCACCTGTACAGCCACTCACACAACCATTCACTCACCCAAACAGCCACACATATAAACAGTTACTCACCTACAAAGTAAGCCACATAACCAATCACTTACCCATACGGCTATTCACACACCTACTTATTTATCTACAAAGTCACACACCCATTCATACACACATACAGACCCTCGCATATTCCTGTACTTACCCTTACAGCCATTCAAATAAACACTCACTGTCCAATACAATCCCTCACACATGAAGTCACTTAACAAAACACCTTCTGAAACAGCTGATCACTCACCCATACACCCACCTACACAACCAGTGACTTACTCATACAGCAATTTATACACCAACTCACTCACTCATTCAGTCACTCTTCACCCACTTTCTCACTGATAGAGCCACTTACACCTTCACTCACCCACCCATACAGCAACTGACACACTCACTCACACACCTCACTCACCATACAGCTACTCACACAAACACGTATATACCCAAACAGCCAATCACATACCCATATGCACAAGGATACATACAGTCACACTGCCACTCGCATGTTATATATTAAAGTAGTATCAGTCATTAGTAGTACACCTAATATACTACTTTAAGTTTTGTAGTACCTTAGTATATATGTTTAACAATCATAAACGCTTTCAAAATACTTACACTCACTGGATGGTTTCATCAGTAATGTCATCTGAGTTGTTATCGGTGATGTCATGAAGGATGTCACTGACCATGGCATGAGTGATATAATATGTTAGGTCAAAAGCAGTTGATTGCGGAGCCTAAGTTATAGTTAGCTCAAGTAACTATAACTGCAGAATTTCCCTGGTTTTGTATAAATGAAATCTGACCCTAACTAAGATGCTAAGGTTATTACATTCTATTTGGTAACTATAACGTCCCTGTAACCTATGGCTTTTTCAGTGTATATATATATATACAGACTGGTTACTGGCCCACTTGGGCAATACTGTATCATTTCCGTTAGGTTCATTTTGAAATAATTTTTTCCTGGACAATGTATTATTAGAACAGCTACAATAATAGCCCAAGAGAAATGCTGCGGGATAATGTTGCGCTGTGAACAGAAGCCCACTCGGGCGGAACAATGAGAAAGACAGCGCATGCAGTGAACGGGCGCTGAAGAATGTGTCGAACATAGACGCATTTAAGTTCGGAAATGTTTAATGTAAATATTGGTTTAAGCCCACTGGGGCGGAATGTAAATAATGGTCGTAAATCAATGTGGTGACTAAAGATTGAAAATAATCCTCGAGGTAACGAGCTTGAGGGATTATGGAACTTGTAGTTCCTGAATACAGGGATCACCATAACAGTTTAGACTAAAAAACAAGTTTAAACTTGCTTAAACTGTAAATAATGTTCTTGTGTGAATTAACACAATTTATGACGAAAAGTGATGTAATATCAATTATAACCGATGGGGAGAGAGTATGTTTTCACTACTGATCAAAGAGTCACATGATGAAGGTTTTCACTTGTATATAACTTTATTGTTCAAAACTTGAACTCACTCGTGATCAAGCGGCTGCGGCTGCGGCTGCGGCTGCGAAACGCGTTGGGTGTGAAACGTCAATAAAGATTCACTGTGAAATGCATATGGGCCTCAACTTGTTGTCTTTTTAAGCAAAGATTGACAACGCTGTCGGTGGATCTATATATATATATATATATATATATAAATATATATATATAAATATATATATATATATATATATATATATATATATATATATATATATATATATATATATATATATATATATATATATATATATATATATATATATATATATATATATCTCATTTTAGGGGATTCTTGTATAGCGCACTGATACCGAGAGGTTTCCTGGCGCTGGCTGAGTGCCAATGAGGTGGAGAGACGGGGGTCTAGCCAGTCTGTGTGAAGAGGTGAGTTTTCAGGAGTTTTCTGAAAGCCAGAAGGGAATTGGGAGATTTAAGAGGAAGAGGTAACTGGTTCCAGTAGGCGGGGGCAAGGTAGGCAAATCTACGACCGCCGTTTTATTTTAGTTTGGTGGCGGGAACAGCTAGCAAAAGGCGATGGGAGGAACGAAGATTACGTACCGGACTGTAAGGAATGACCAGAGATTTGAGAAAGGCAGGGTAGGTCCCGAACACAGCTTTGAAGGTCAAACAGCCGATCTTAAATGCAGACCTCTGCTCCACCGGCAACCAGTGGAGTCTGTGAAGTAGTGGTCTTGCGAATTGCCACTTCGGGGTTTTATAGGCCAGCCTTGCCGCTTGGTTCAGTACAATCTGGAGCCTATTAAGGAGGGATTTAGGTAGGCCGTAGTACAGGGAGTTTGAAAAATCCAGGCGGGAGAGCACCAGGGCGATCAGGACTTGTGTCAGGGCTTCTGGTGTCAGGAGAAGGGAAACTTTCCTGATTTTTCTGAGCTGGAACATACATGAGGACACAGCCGCACCAACCTGAGGCTTAAGAGAGAGCTCTGAGTCAATTATGACCCCGAGGCTCTTTGCTGACTTAGCCGGGACGGGCGGGGAACCAAGCTCAGTTGGCCAGAACTGTGGGCCCCAGTGAGTGAGACTGTTTCCTGGAAGGATTAACTCGGTCTTCCCCGGGTTCAATTTAAGCTGTTGGGAGTTCATCCAATGTTGGATGTGTAGCATCACTGCTTGACAATCGAGGGCTGCATTGGGGGTGTTAAGTGGAAAAATGATTTGCAGATAGTCTTCAAGGAGAAAATGAGCGGCTGAAGATAAAGGTTAATAAGCAGAGGGGACAGGGACGATCCCTGAGGCACTCTGCAGATGGATGGGACCTGTGCGGCTGTGAAGGGACCAAGCCGGACCGCCTGCATTCTGCCCCACAAGAAAGATTTGAGCCAGGCAGAAGCCAGGCTTCGGATGCCGGCTTGCTCGGCACGGTGGATAAGGATGTTGTGGTCCACCGTGTCGAATGCAGCCGGCAGATCCAATAAGACAAGCGCCTGTGATGTCCCTTTATCGGCATAAGCCCTGAGCGTATCCATGACTGCCAGGATCACAGCCTCGTTGGAATGGGCTGGTCTGAACCCATCAGACGTAAGCTCCCTCATGATTGAAAAGATCTCCTGAGATTTGTTATGAGCAGTGAGAATCCTTTCTGAGATGTGAAGAGCTTTTGCTGCAATAATAGCATCTTTATATTTTTTTCTCGCAGTGATATATAGCTCTCTGTCGATGGGCAGATAATTGCGTCTCCACCTACGCTCCGTTTGGCGCAGTTTGAGTTGCTGAGCTTTCAGGGTGGAGTTGAACCACTTGTGGGACTTACTGTGCCGGGAACGGGGGAAGCTGGAGGGAGGGGCAAAGCGATCACTGGATTTGATGATCCAGCCAGTAAGATCTTCCTCCAGAGTGTGGACAGTCGCAGTTTTAGATAACGAGGGACGAGTCTCAGCCGAGAATGAGAGGAATGCCTGGGAGTCAAGGGTGCTCCATTTACGGGCAGTCCCACCGGCCATGGGAGGGACCTTGATGCAACCTCTGACTGTGATCACTGTATCGATCAAGTAATGGTCGGACCAGATGCAAGGGGTGATCACAGGATAGGAGAGAGTGAGATTATAAGTCCAAATGTGATCTAAAATATGACCCCCAATATGAGTGGGGGAAGTAACGTGTTGGTTCATGTTGAAGCTGGCGAGGACTTCAATTAGCTCAGCCGCATGAGGGCCAGCTTCCTTGTCTTTATACCAATAGTTGAAGTCGCCAAAAATGGTGACTCGAGCAGATGAAATAAGTATATTGGCTAGCTGTTCACTGAGGGCAGCAGGGAACGAAGGCATAGTGTAGGGAGGACGATAAAGGATGATAATGGTAAGAGCACCCTCTCCGGTCTCTAGCTTAATGATGAGATTGCCCACGTCAGTGAGAGTGAAAGAGGACGTGGAGGTAAATTTAAGCTCCTTACGGATGACAGCTGCCACCCCTCCACCGGCACGGCCAGAAGGTCGGTTCGTATTGAGCGGGTAGTAATCGGGGGGCAGAGCAGCTAAGATGTCAGGGAGAGAATCATCATTCAGCCAGGTCTCGGTAAGTAAGAGAATATCAGGACTTTCATTGGTGAGGAGGAAGAGATCAATCTGATGCATGACCAGTGAGCGTGTATTTAAGTATAGGGCCCGCATACGTGTTTCAGTCAGACTGGGATCGGATAGCTGTTTTGTGCAAGGGGAGGGAGGAGGTATGTACCGTGCAATACCAAGGGCCGAGATGGTATCTACTGTCCGCTGGGGTGGTGCGACAGATACACAATCCAGATCCCTAAGTACATGAGAGGAATAAACAAAAGGGGAAGTGTCCTCCAGCGCCTCCTTAGCTCGGACGGGCGCAGACGGGCAGGAATCTGGCACGAATGCGGCGCAGGTCCGGCGCGTCCGCTGCGCGGATGCATGACTATCCCCTTTTATGCGCCACTAGAGCGCGGGGGATTGTACACACACCCAATATGGCCGCCGTGTGGAAATTAGAAAAATTAATGTACATAAGCGGCGTTCATTTGCCTTTTTCCATTCCCCTCCCTGTAGGCACCATGAATACCGTGAAACATTGACCGCATCATTCCGCCAGTAAAAGCCCGTGCCCATATGTACATGACAGCCATTTTAGGCACCATGGCCTTTTGCCCGCTCGTTGGAATCCCCGGCTTCCCTCCTGCGCGACCCTGCTCTGAAAAGTAACCCTCCTGCTTGACCCATGCACCCCCCCCCATTTTCCTCTCGAAGAAGCATCCTTCGCCTCAGCTGACATAACCCTCCAGCTGTATCTGACTGCCCCCGTTCTCTCATGTACGGGTCATAAGACCTCTCTCTCTGTGCGACTCTGTCCCTGTGCGCACCCTGGCTCCCCCCTCCTCCCTCACATGGGCAAGTCATAAACCTTCCTCTTCTGCAAGACTCTGTCCTTGGGAGTCACGCTCGCGCCTGACCAAACACCTCCTTTCCTTTTATGAATACCCCTCTGTTGGTAAACTCTCCCTCTGTGCCTGATTGCCCACGCGGCATGAATACCTCTCCTTTGATGACCCCTTCCACCGAGTCCGATTGTCCACACAGGTCCGAGGCCATCGCCTAAGCCGGGAGATACAGTTTACTGCCCCCTATTGTGTGGAGTCGCTCCTCTTCAAAGGGCCCACTATTGATCCTGGGCGCTAACCCCCTCCTGATGACAGCAGGGTGAGGGCCTCTATTGTGGATGCATGTGGGGGTGGGATTGACACGAGGATTACGGGAATGTCTTTCTCCTTGCTTCACAATGTCATTATTGTAATAAGATGTATAGATAGAGAGGAACCCCTTGAAACAAGCAAGGGAATTGGGGTGTTAGACCTAAGTAAGAAACAGATTGATTCCCTTGGGTAATGTGCACGAAAAGCTAAAACATTAGCTATAACAAAGTGAAATTTTGCTCCTCAAATTAAGAATATAAACAACATTCAAAGTACATAACAATTTATTGAGATATTAAAAAAGCTTACAATACATTTGTAAAATAGTATAAACACACAATTAAAAACAGATATATCTTTTTGTGACCTGCACAAAAATATAGGACAGACAAAACTAAAATGTAAATCATAAAATTTGAAAGTTTTACAAGGCATACATTCACAGAAAAAGTTTCAAACTGCCCTGGTGTTATAACCTCACAATCTTATATGCATCAGGGAGGAACAACATGAATTGTACTTAAGCTTGCGTCGACGCGTTTCGGTGGATTTGCGTTTGATTCGGTGCCACCTTTATCAAGACTGTAATTTTCGTTGTCTGTCATACAGTTGGATCCTCATAGGTCTCCTAAGATGGATATACATGAAATTAGATATCTAATTTTCAAAAACAGATTAACTCCATCTACTACAGCGATTCTAATCTGGCTGTCATCTAAACAGTGCTTTACGGAGAATAAGTTGGAACATCACTTATTTCTTCTTGGAGCTTAGAGGTTATCTACACCTTAAGGTTATAGACCCTACTGCGACCAATTGTTGGGGCTTGATTTTAAATTAAGGTCCCATGTTATGGGATATTAGTTTAGTGGATGAACTAGGGAAGTGGTTAGTACTCTATTGTGGGGAAGGCTAATGAAAAAGCTTCCTTTCCATAGATCCTTATCTCTAAACCTCTCAGTATATGCATACCTGTATGTTTCTTTAACGTATTGTTTCTTATAAGTTGTAGTGGCTGTGATTCTCAGGTAATCAAAAGATGTTTTTACCATCTACAAAGGGAAGAACATGTACCCACTTGATTAATTCTATAATGAATTGTATTTAGAACCTATTGTATTCTAGGTCTATATTGAAAGGAACATACCTGCGGACTATTATAGTCATTCCTATCCAATAACGATTGTGGAATTTAGTTCAGGTCCGTCGATCTGTGGACGTTTTTGTATAATTAGCCGACCGTTATATCTGGCAAACGTCAGGGAGTGCTGCTGGGCCAATTCTGGGGATGGGCTAAGTGAACCATTCTACAGTGGAAATAGAAATTGGGAAAAGAAACCTATTTAAGGATGTACCTCTATGTTGGTAACTAGAGTGCTACACTAAGAACACATGGGCATAAGTAAAGACTCTATCGAATTCTTACCAATATATGTGGACCACTTGTTGTCAAAAAAACGTTTAAGAAGGCGCGGTGTGCTGCCTTGTTCTAGTTGAAAACGGGGTATTTTGGATAGTCGTATCCCCTAGGGAGGTAAGAATAAAACTCTAATTAAAAACGAGTTTGCAAAGATTTTAACGACTAGCCTCTAAAACGGAGCCCTGTTGGGGAGATTCTTACCTGTTTTTGCTGTAGCCTTGCTTCACTACGGGTGTCTGTTCTTCAAATGAGAGATTGCGAGTGAACCCACGCCTCTTCTCAAATACTTCCTGCTTGATGGTGATTGGCTATAGAGTGGCTGTCATTTAGGCCAATGGGAGCACGCTACTGCCAAGTAGCTCTATTTGCATATAAGCTGTCCTATCGTAACGTGGTGTGAGAGAACACGTTTCTGGTGGGCGTATCCTAGCTAGGTTAAATACAGTTCCCTATTAGGTCCTCACCCGGATATGGGTTTCTCTCAGACGTTTTAATGTGCGCTCCAGGGAAATGATTGATTGTCACAAATGCTATCTGGCTAATCCCGTAAACAAATGGCTTGAAAATTGAACTAACTGGGGCAGTGTGTGCTATCTATAGAGTATTAGTTATGTTGTTGTAAATTTGGCCAGTTGTGCTCTAATTGATAGGGAAAGTCTCAATTTAACTCATGTCACCAATGGGAGCGAGCTACTATCTAATACCTATAAATGCATTGTAGGTTATCCTATGGTTACATTGTATTAGGGGACACGTCCCTGGTGGGCGTGTCCTCGCGGGGTTAAGTGCAATTTCCTTATGAATCCTCGCCTGAAAACGGATTTCTCGCAAGCGTCTCAATGGGCGCTGCGGGGGGATGAGCAGTTATAGGAAATACACACTGTAAAATCCGGTACTGGTGGTTGAGTTATCCTACTAACTGGGGCAGTGTCTATTACTGTTGGTATCTTAAGATATTATGACTCAACTGGTTTTGCCCAAAATTTTTAAGGAGACGCCACAAATTTACAGATAAGGATCCGGTACTGGTGGTTGAGTTATCCTACTGACTGGGGCAGTGTCTATTACTGTTGTAATCTCAAGATACCAACAGTAATAGACACTGCCCCAGTCAGTAGGATAACTCAACCACCAGTACCGGATCCTTATCTGTAAATTTGTGGCGTCTCCTTAAAAATTTTGGGCAAAACCAGTTGAGTCATAATATCTTAAGATACCAACAGTAATAGACACTGCCCCAGTTAGTAGGATAACTCAACCACCAGTACCGGATTTTACAGTGTGTATTTCCTATAACTGCTCATCCCCCCGCAGCGCCCATTGAGACGCTTGCGAGAAATCCGTTTTCAGGCGAGGATTCATAAGGAAATTGCACTTAACCCCGCGAGGACACGCCCACCAGGGACGTGTCCCCTAATACAATGTAACCATAGGATAACCTACAATGCATTTATAGGTATTAGATAGTAGCTCGCTCCCATTGGTGACATGAGTTAAATTGAGACTTTCCCTATCAATTAGAGCACAACCGGCCAAATTTACAACAACATAACTAATACTCTATAGATAGCACACACTGCCCCAGTTAGTTCAATTTTCAAGCCATTTGTTTACGGGATTAGCCAGATAGCATTTGTGACAATCAATCATTTCCCTGGAGCGCACATTAAAACGTCTGAGAGAAACCCATATCCGGGTGAGGACCTAATAGGGAACTGTATTTAACCTAGCTAGGATACGCCCACCAGAAACGTGTTCTCTCACACCACGTTACGATAGGACAGCTTATATGCAAATAGAGCTACTTGGCAGTAGCGTGCTCCCATTGGCCTAAATGACAGCCACTCTATAGCCAATCACCATCAAGCAGGAAGTATTTGAGAAGAGGCGTGGGTTCACTCGCAATCTCTCATTTGAAGAACAGACACCCGTAGTGAAGCAAGGCTACAGCAAAAACAGGTAAGAATCTCCCCAACAGGGCTCCGTTTTAGAGGCTAGTCGTTAAAATCTTTGCAAACTCGTTTTTAATTAGAGTTTTATTCTTACCTCCCTAGGGGATACGACTATCCAAAATACCCCGTTTTCAACTAGAACAAGGCAGCACACCGCGCCTTCTTAAACGTTTTTTTGACAACAAGTGGTCCACATATATTGGTAAGAATTCGATAGAGTCTTTACTTATGCCCATGTGTTCTTAGTGTAGCACTCTAGTTACCAACATAGAGGTACATCCTTAAATAGGTTTCTTTTCCCAATTTCTATTTCCACTGTAGAATGGTTCACTTAGCCCATCCCCAGAATTGGCCCAGCAGCACTCCCTGACGTTTGCCAGATATAACGGTCGGCTAATTATACAAAAACGTCCACAGATCGACGGACCTGAACTAAATTCCACAATCGTTATTGGATAGGAATGACTATAATAGTCCGCAGGTATGTTCCTTTCAATATAGACCTAGAATACAATAGGTTCTAAATACAATTCATTATAGAATTAATCAAGTGGGTACATGTTCTTCCCTTTGTAGATGGTAAAAACATCTTTTGATTACCTGAGAATCACAGCCACTACAACTTATAAGAAACAATACGTTAAAGAAACATACAGGTATGCATATACTGAGAGGTTTAGAGATAAGGATCTATGGAAAGGAAGCTTTTTCATTAGCCTTCCCCACAATAGAGTACTAACCACTTCCCTAGTTCATCCACTAAACTAATATCCCATAACATGGGACCTTAATTTAAAATCAAGCCCCAACAATTGGTCGCAGTAGGGTCTATAACCTTAAGGTGTAGATAACCTCTAAGCTCCAAGAAGAAATAAGTGATGTTCCAACTTATTCTCCGTAAAGCACTGTTTAGATGACAGCCAGATTAGAATCGCTGTAGTAGATGGAGTTAATCTGTTTTTGAAAATTAGATATCTAATTTCATGTATATCCATCTTAGGAGACCTATGAGGATCCAACTGTATGACAGACAACGAAAATTACAGTCTTGATAAAGGTGGCACCGAATCAAACGCAAATCCACCGAAACGCGTCGACGCAAGCTTAAGTACAATTCATGTTGTTCCTCCCTGATGCATATAAGATTGTGAGGTTATAACACCAGGGCAGTTTGAAACTTTTTCTGTGAATGTATGCCTTGTAAAACTTTCAAATTTTATGATTTACATTTTAGTTTTGTCTGTCCTATATTTTTGTGCAGGTCACAAAAAGATATATCTGTTTTTAATTGTGTGTTTATACTATTTTACAAATGTATTGTAAGCTTTTTTAATATCTCAATAAATTGTTATGTACTTTGAATGTTGTTTATATTCTTAATTTGAGGAGCAAAATTTCACTTTGTTATAGCTAATGTTTTAGCTTTTCGTGCACATTACCCAAGGGAATCAATCTGTTTCTTAATTATTGTAATAAGGAATGTTGGTAATGTATAAAAGGCGATGTCTCAGAGAACTTGTTAGAGCACCTCCCGAAAGACACTGTGTTTCGTGTCCGAAATGACAGGCTCTCCTCATGAGTAATAAATCCTGTTCTTGTGATTCCTGCTTCCAGCGCCCGTCTCTTTATTTGGTAACTATTCAGAATGGGAACTAAGAGGCGTCTTGCGCTAGCAGCCTGGGCATCGGTTGTAAATTGGGTTGACTTTTCCACAATTGGCGTCCCAACGCGGGGTCCATCAGCGACATCGGGTCCGGTAAGAGAGGTCCAGACGATGGGGTGAACATCTAAACGATCGGAGTATACCTGCCTTGAGAGGACCCTCGTCCGGCTGCTGATTGAATGAACTTCACCGATTCCGAACGGACCTCTCTCGAGTGACCCACTGTCCTGACTGGGACCCCACAGGACTGCTGCGGTAAAATCACGGAGTAAGAGAACGATCGGGCGCTGGAAGAAGGAAGGCGAAGAACTGCCCACACGGTCCGGTCCGGGTAAGGTCGCGTAAATGCGACAAATTGTGAAATGATTGTTTGATTTAGATAATACTAGTATTACTCTTTTGTTGGTTCCTCTGGAGATTCACCGTCTGCAAACGGAGAAACAACAGGCTCTCCCTTTGCAAGCAGTGAAGGATAGGTAACGCAGACTTTTGTCCCCGTTGTAATCTGTCGTGCCTATCTTCCTCCCCCACTGTTTCCCGAACTGTTGTTCGTGGATTATTGTCTGGAGATTCTCTGTCTGCAAACAGGGAAGAACAAGGTCTCTCTTTGCAGGTAGCGAAAAGGTAGGTAACGCAAACCTTTAACACGTCGTACCTACTTATTCTCCCCACTGATTGTTTGATTGACCGAACATTGATTGTTCGAGATTGGTTCTTTTGAGGTATTCACCGCCTGCAAACAACGAAGAATAGAAATATTCTGTCTAGTCTTTGCCCGCCGTGATAAGATAGGTAGTGCAGACTTTTGTCCCCGTTGTAATACGTCATGCCTATCTTCTCCCCACTGATTGGTAGCCTGTTTAGCCCGGACCGCTTATTAGAGATGAACCATCCAGCTCCACTGGAGGGCACACCTAATAAGGACATGTTCATTAAGTGTGGACTAATAGCTATAGCTTATAATAGGTTATGGCATAAAAATATAAGAAAAAGAGTCGAGCGAAATCAGTAGGCCACTGATGAATTATCAACTTCGCTAAAAATAAAATAAGAAACGTTAGAAATAGTTCGTAATAAGAAATATAAAATGGCGAAAGCTTGACGGAAAGACAGCCACGAGGTAGCTAGGCTCCACTACCTATTCCTGCTCCAAACATGTCTGCCTCATTGCCCACCACGCCCAAATGACGGTAACATGAAATAGATACAAATCAATAAACACCTACCCCCATTCCGGAAGCTCCCGAAGTGCAACAGGTCCGCGGTTACGCCCATCCGGAAGGCGAGGCCTCAGCGCGTGCAGAGCAGGGCCTGGCTGACCGCCATCGGAAGGGGAGGCTGTAGGGCGGACGGCCCGAAAAATCGTAATGGTCTCTCCTTTTCCCCTCTTCTGCTGCCCTGCAGGCCACGGGGGGGATGTCTTGCCTCTGCCTCCGACCAGCCCCCCCCTCTCTTGCCTGATCCGGCCATCATCGAAGACCGAAGCCAAGGCGAGGTCGGCAGCGCTTCTTTCCACTATAATGGCTGCGACAACACTTCTTTCTTTTCAATTATGTCTTGGACAACCCTTGAGAGTTGCAGGTAGTCCCGCCACAGCGGCAACCCTTGAGAGTTGCAGGTAGTCCCGCCACATGAAAGGGGGAGATGTCTTGCTGCCTCCGACCCCCCCCCCATCTTCATTGCCTGGCACGGCCAATACCGAAGCGTTGGAGCCGAAGAACGGCGCGGGTCGCTGGGAGGGGGAGGCGGCGCTAACGAGCCTCCCCCACCTCCCTCCAGGTGGAGGCTTCCAGCGACACCCCAACGCTCCTGCTTGAAGAGGGTCCATATAAAAAAAAAGCGGGTTTTTGCCCGGGACGGGCACACGCCCTGTGCTCCTCAACCTTGAAGATTATAAAAGAGCCGGGGGGGCCGACCTCTCCACGAGGCGCCCCCCGCCCCTGTCCTCCGATGGAGCCACGAGATGTCGGCGCACTCCTGCCGGCGCCAGCCTCAGTTTGGAAATGACTAAAAATCCTGCAAAGATACAGATTTGTTCAGTTCCGGTGGAACACCAGAATGACCCGGTAGGAAAGATTGTTGCCTCCCTCCCCACTTTTGACTGATGGTTCATATCGCTAGTCTGTTACCCCATTGCGAAAAACTTTTTGAACTGCCAAAAGAAGGTTCTGGTCCAACCACGAGTCAGTAGAGACAATCTGACTGTACTGGGACTTGCCTGACCTCGCCCAAAAATGGCGCCGATACAAAATGAAACTTTCAAACTCCTTGTTGCACCCTGATTGCTCAGCCTTGATGCTCCAAGATATGTATGCGGTTTTTGGACAATGAAAGTAGATAAGATGGATATTGATTATGTGCTTGGAAAAGAAAGCGATATAAGATGGATATTGATTATGTGTTGGGACAGTGAACTAATTTAGGGTGGGTACTAATTATGTGTTGGAAGCAATGAATTGGTATGAAATAGACACTGATTGAGCATTTGGACAATGAATTGATATACGTTAGGTCTTGAGTAAATAGTTGGATAATGAGATGATATTGTTGAAAGCTTGAGTTCTTGACACGCATTATACTCGCCCCTTAAGAAAGTTCGATACGATTTTATTGCACTGCTGCACTTTATGAAATGAATGACCACCGACTTCGTTCCTCTTATGCACCGTTCCAGTCTGCTCCGTAGCCAGCCCACTGGGTTGTAGGCCCGTATTTGTGCGCCAAAATTTTTTTTAATTAAAGGTTTTTTGAACACGCAAATATAATCGTAGCTTTTGGATTGATGAGTTTCGAAATGTATGGCTACTGTCACCGATATAAGTAAAATACATGCAGTATGATTAAGGTTGAAGGTTAAAACAGCCCAATACTTAAGCAGTTACATTATATGCCACAGATAGCAGGAAAAAGTTTTTAGATGCCCTTAAGCAATACCGAGGAAATGCCACCTGGCCATCACCCTTGCACATGACCTAAAAGGCCACGATCAAGTGATTCATGTAGATACGCAGACCATCGACGATTATCTATCTAACATTACTGGTCCCTCTGGGCTTAAACGCCGAGATGGTAGAGAATGCACCCCGTGGAGATAGGTCGAGTATGTGGTAGGTAAAAACATTTTCGGACTATTGCGCGCTGATGTGTTTTGAATGCTGCCCCCACCCCCTTCTTTCTCCTCCCTTCTGCAGGTCACGTCGGAACATCTGTTGAAGTATGGAAGAGCGATGGTCGAACGACCGACAGAAGGAGAAAAAGGGGATCTGAGCATAGTACTTATGCTAACGAAGCCTTGAAAGGCGTAGACTTAGATATGACTGTGCCTCCTTAGAAAGTAGCAACTGGGAGGATGGACTGACATAGAAACTTGCCGGGTTAGTACTGTATGACAGAATTTGACTCGAACCAGCACGCCAGATAGTGCAACTATGACGTTTTACTAGATAGGGAAAGGACAAGGAAAAGTTCCGGGGTAAGGTTTACCTAGGCACCACCCGTCTGGAAAAGTAGGAATGATGTTGATGTTCAAAAATGTACCACCTCCTTCTCGCACTTTTATAGATATAGCTAAGCTGTCCGACTGTTCTCCCGATTAATGCCCTCCGTTGCCTCAGCCTGGAGAACCTTTCCGCCAAAGGGAGAAAAGGAAAAATGACTCAAAGATCCCACCGTGAGTAGTAGCCCAACCAGGTTAATTCCTGACCAACTGACCGAGGTGTAAGTATTAGCAACCGAGAACATTCGCAAAGATAGCAAACGAGAGGAAAAGGAGGAAAGGTAAAAAGAGCTCAGCACGTAGATAAATAGGATACTAAAGATGCGCAGCATGCAGAAAGATCTTTTTGGCCAATAACTGATTTATGTTTTGTCATGAACCTTTTTGAATGAAATACATGTACTGTCTTTCTTTGAATGAGTTTGTGTGTATGTAATGTATGGGTTTATATCTCCCCTCTGTTCGCGTCTCTGTGTTACCTGACCCCTGCTGTCCTGTGTTGTGAGCGCACTAAATGACCCATTACTGTACACGTCTCTCTCTCTCTCTCTCTCTCTCTCCCTCTCTATCTCCCTATCTCTCTCTCTCTCTCTCTCTCTCTCTCTCTCTCTACATGTCATACGTGTACCGAATGGCTCGTTTAGGTTGCGGACGACTCTCACTCTCTATGAGAGTCTCCCTATTCCCTCTTCCTTTTCGTGGTAAAATTGTGCCCCGTCGGCACCAGCCTAATTGGGTTCCTTTTTTGAATGCAAAGGTGTTCAGCAAAATTGACAGAAACTAAAATGATTGTGACTTGCCATATTACTACCTCTCCTTTCTGCAAAATAAATGAACTTGAATTGGCTAAGAAAGAAAGGGCAGGTAAGACGACTGATATCCCCCAATCTGGCCTTTTATAGGGGGGACTACATGTCAATGGCTTCCTATTCTTCAGTTCGTTAGAAATACGATCCCCAATGCCCAGATTGATCCCCAATGTCCAGGTTGCCCCACCCTTATGTACTCAAGCGAGAATGTTCAAAACGTCCCCGCTTCTCCCATTGACCCCTGCTCCATATCAGCTACGCCCGAGGTATAACTGATGGCCTTGATTAACTGTCGCTCCTCGATGAAAGTCTGTTTACCCCCCCTCTTCCGATGATAGCACCCCCGCCCTGTTTGAAAGGTTTAGCCAGCTCTGAAGGGAAATGTTAGACTGTTAAGGCTCGGGTTAGAAAGACAAATCCCGCTGGAGGTTCCGAAATGTTGAATTTGATGAAATGCGCAGTTGATAGGAGTCTGATTTCTCTCCATTTGTGCCATGAATAGACGATGAATAAACTTGGCATGAACTCAGTAGGAATGCCGACATATACACTGCATGGTAATAAACTTCTGACTGTGACCGATGAACGTATCTCCCAAGTGCGTAGGATTGAAGGAGGAATTCACATGCATAAAAGTCTTCTCCTGCCAGTTCTCTAAAGCTTGTTTTGTACCTATTCAAAGATATACGATCATCGGAGGAGAAGGGTCGGACGTGACGCACAGCCTGGCTGCAGATCTTGAGACACATGTGACCTCGACCAAAGATGGAGCTGCAGAGCAACAAGATACGGGACGAGACAGCAATTTCAGGCGTGGAAAATAAAAGGATGACGGGCTGTCCTGAAGCCCTCTGTTTTGCTAACCCACGTGTGCCTGAAGTCTTCGTCCCCCTTTTGGGGCCCGATTGATGGGCCTGCTTGCTCGTTTTCCTTCGCTCCCTTGGTCCCTTGATGTGTGCAGGAAAAGATTTGACCCCACTCCGCCCTCTCCTCCCTCGAATATTCAACAACACTCCCTTCTCTCCGCATGGCTTTTTGGTCACCACGAAAGGAAAAGGAAAATGCAGGTGCCGAGCATAAGGCACCCCTAACAAGGACTAACTAGTAAAACAGGACTGTGGTCTAACAGCAGAGGACTGACCGCACCCTGCAACGCGTAAGGATAGATCCGAGCTGGACCTATAGCTCCACCGCCGGTGCTCAACAGCGCCAACGAAAGGATACGGACTAGAGCCTACCAGTGATGGCTCACTGCTAAAAAGACACTGTGACGAAGATATCATGTATTGGACCGAATTCCTCCCTCAACCACTTGGTATTGTTTTCAAAATGTTTGTCGGTCACCTTTAGAGCTGTACATTGATGAGAAAGTCAGAACCATTTATACTGTGTAGTACGCTGCACCCTAGGCTCATAGTAACCCAACAAATGTAAATTTCTATATATTGCATTCTGCCAATCACATCGACTGCTCATGGTAATATGCAATCTGCTAGTATTGATAAGTTTTCATCAACCACATGTTTATATGTACACCCATCGATTAGGAAATGAACTTTCTTATGTAAAAAGCGGCGACTGTGGAAATTAGAAAAATTAATGTACATAAGCGGCGTTCATTTGCCTTTTTCCATTCCCCTCCCTGTAGGCACCATGAATACCGTGAAACATTGACCGCATCATTCCGCCAGTAAAAGCCCGTGCCCATATGTACATGACAGCCATTTTAGGCACCATGGCCTTTTGCCCGCTAGTTGGAATCCCCGGCTTCCCTCCTGCGCGACCCTGCTCTGAAAAGTAACCCTCCTGCTTGACCCATGCACCCCCCCCCCCATTTTCCTCTCGAAGAAGCATCCTTCGCCTCAGCTGACATAACCCCCCAGCTGTATCTGACTGCCCCCGTTCTCTCATGTACGGGTCATAAGACCTCTCTCTCTGTGCGACTCTGTCCCTGTGCGCACCCTGGCTCCCCCCTCCTCCCTCACATGGGCAAGTCATAAACCTTCCTCTTCTGCAAGACTCTGTCCTTGGGAGTCACGCTCGCGCCTGACCAAACACCTCCTTTCCTTTTATGAATACCCCTCTGTTGGTAAACTCTCCCTCTGTGCCTGATTGCCCACACGGCATGAATACCTCTCCTTTGATGACCCCTTCCACCGAGTCCGATTGTCCACACAGGTCCGAGGCCATCGCCTAAGCCGGGAGATACAGTTTACTGCCCCCTATTGTGTGGAGTCGCTCCTCTTCAAAGGGCCCACTATTGATCCTGGCCTCCCCACCCCCTGGGATACGATCAGGCGCGCACATCCTAAGAATCGGCAGAACACTCAGCTGCGCGATAACCCCCCTCCTGATGACAGCAGGGTGAGGGCCTCTATTGTGGATGCATGTGGGGGTGGGATTGACACGAGGATTACGGGGATGTCTTTCTCCTTGCTTCACAATGTCATTATTGTAATAAGGAATGTTGGTAATGTATAAAAGGCGATGTCTCAGAGAACTTGTTAGAGCACCTCCCGAAAGACACTGTGTTTCGTGTCCGAAATGACAGGCTCTCCTCATGAGTAATAAATCCTGTTCTTGTGATTCCTGCTTCCAGCGCCCGTCTCTTTATTTGGTAACTATTCAGAATGGGAACTAAGAGGCGTCTTGCGCTAGCAGCCTGGGCATCGGTTGTAAATTGGGCTGACTTTTCCACAGCCGCTTTTCTGAACCTGGGAACAACTCCACAGCGTTGATACTCGGCAGTGGGGTGGCCCAGGGCAATAAGGAAGAGGGGGAAGGAGATGTGCTGGAGGTGATAGGGGCAGCTTTGCAGAAGAGTGCTGTTCACAGTATACCTCTGACAACAGACATGTGGACCAGTGGCGCAGGCACTGATTACATGTGCATCACTGCACACTGGGTCTCTTTTTCAGGAGTTACAGCAAAGCTAAGGGCAGGTGTTGACCCTGACAACATGTTTAAAGCTGCTCGGAAACATGCAACACTAGCCATGTTTGGCATGGAGACAAGTCATACCGGAGAAAACATTTTGCAGGAGTTTAACACAAAGGTCTTTCAATGGCTGTCACCAAAAAAACGCAAGATTGGTTATGTTTCCACGGATAATGGCGCCAATGTAGTTAAGGCCATGGATATGAATGAATGAAGTGGGATTTATACATGCGCGACTTAGCCCAGTGGGCGTCAAGGCGCCTAACACAATATAAAGCTGTTCACACCAGAAGACAGAAACTTACTGATAGGCCTTAATGAAGCACCAGGTTTTGAGCGCTTTCCTAAAGAGATCAAATGAGGGCTGTAATTTGATCTCCAAGGAAAGTGTGTTCCATAATTGGGGTGCCAGAATGGAGAAGGCCTTATTCCCCCATCTAACCTTCCTAGAGCGTGGAACTACCAGTTGGTTCAGCTCTAGAGAGCGTAAACATCTGCTCGGAACATACCGAGTAAGTAGGGATCCGAGAGCATCGGAAGGGCCAGCCATAAGGGCTCTATAAGTGAGGCAGAGAAGTTTAAAGGACACTCTGGAGATGATAGGGAGCCAATGGAGACTCTTCCTTGCCATAGTAGCGGAGGACAGCCATGGCAGAGCCAACACAAATCGCGCGGCCGCATTCTGCACGACCTGTAGACGCTGCAGAAGCCCCTTGTTGGCCCCGGCGTAGAGTGAGTTGCAATAATCAAGCCTAGAGCCAACAAGAGCAATCACAATCTGCTTGCGTGCCTGTGGGGAAAGATAGTGAAGGATTCTTTTAAGGGTCTTGATGACGCCCCAACAGGTGGCCACAGTCCTGTTAACCTGAGACTCCATAGAGAGCAAGTTGTCTAAAATGACACTAAGATTCCTAGCAGATTGTGTAGGAGTGGGGCAGATGCCTAAGGGTGAAGGCCACCACTCGCCTGACCACATGTCCTGGTCTTTGCCAAAGACCAGGACCTCTGTTTTGTCACTGTTCAACTTTAGTGAGTTGAGAATCCTCCACTCTGCAACAAGTTGCATGCAGGACATAAAGTTGAGAGCGGTGGTACTCAAAGAGTGGGTCAGGCACACCATAATCTGCGTGTCGTCGGCGTACAACACCACCTCCATCCCCTGAGATCTTACTAGTCTCGCATGGGGGGCCACGTAGATATTGAACAGGGTCGGACTCAAAGCCGACCCCTGTGGCACCCCACATTGCAGGGACTTGGAAGGGGAGAGGAAATCTCCAAGCATCACACGCTGCTCTCTCTGCTGTAAAAAAGAGTTCAGGAGACTGAGGGCTGGCCCTGTTACCCCTGCCTCCCTTAACCTAGATGCTAAGGTAGAGGGAGACAGGGTGTCGAATGCCGCAGTGAGGTCCAACAGTACTAGCACAGTGGTTTGGCCCAGATCTACTTTCCGGCGAATGTTATCTGCAACCATAGTCAAAGCAGACTCGGTGCTGTGAAGCTTTCTAAAACCGTGTTGGGACCCGTCCAAGAACCCCGAAGAGTCCAGGAAGCTGGTTGGGTATCAGTTCAAATGAGCCTCCAACATCTTAGCAGGTGCCGGCAGAAGAGAAATTGGTCTGAAGTTCTTCAGGAGACCTGGATCCAAGGTGGGCTTTTTAAGAAGAGGTTTTACTATGGCCTTCTTCCATGCCATAGGAAAGGTACCATGTTCCATGGCTCCATTCCTTATTTCCAGCATAGGAGGAAGAATGCTGTCCCTACAGTCCTTTAGTACTTTCAAAGGAACAGGGTCCAGAGGAGAGGCTGATTTCGTTCTATCTAGCAGAAGATTAAGACCGTTTATGGAAAGTGCAGAAAAATGAGTAAGGATTTGAGGGGAATCATCAATCCAAGATTCACAATGCTTCACTCGGGAGGAATCCTCGTCACTCAGGGAATTCCTCTGAGATTGTAGGGCCAGATAGATATTGTCTATTTTTTTATAGAAGAAATCCGAGATGTTATTACATAGTTCCTGCATGGCTATCACGGGGTCAGGTGCCTGAAGAGAGCAGAGGGAGTCCACGATCTTAAAGAGCTCTTTAGATGAGGTAATAGAACTGGTCAGGTTGGTGAAATAATCCTGTTTCTCCTTGATAACTCTGCTTTTATACTCTCGCAACAGGCACCTGTAAGCCTCCCGATCGATCGGATCCCAGGATTTGCGCCAGCCTCTTTCCTTCCTTCTACATTTTTGTCTGAGGAGCCTCAATGTTTCTGTGAACCAAGGGGCTGTCGGTTTTTGTCGCGCCACATATCTGAGTGAGGTAGGGGCTAACACATCCATTGCTCTAGTAATAGAATCAGAGAGTTCCTGTTCCGCCTCATCCACCGACCACTGAGATGAGGTGCAAATGTTTTGAATAAAAGGGGCCAGAGCCTCATTGGTGATATTTCTAAAACTTATTTTGAGACATTTATTAGTGGTAACCGAGTTACCCTCAGTACGGGGAGTGTTTAGATACAGCGGTACCGCTAAATGATCAGACCATACTAGCGGCAAGGGCGTGCCGACTGTTAGTCTAGGGTCATTGGAGAATACCCCATCAAGGGTGTGGCCAGCCCTGTGGGTCGGGCAAAGTACCCTTTGGAGAAAGTCACATATGGGTAACTATTTCAGAGTGCCGTGTTTGTTAAAAAAGTGAAGAAAGTCCAGTGTGCGAGTTACTGACCACCTGTCGAAAAATGTGCACACATTTTAGCCATTCTTTTAAGGCCCGGAAGCATCTGAGGGGCCTGCTACATGAACGTCGACTGCCAGTGAAAGCACTCATCCAGGAGGTGGCAACACGTTGGAACTCAACCTTCTACATGCTTGAGCCTCTGTATGAGGAGTGTACGGTAGTGGATCAGTATTTCTTTACACAGGGTATAGCTATGAAGGACCTGAGGATACATGCAGAGCAATGGAAGCTAGTTAAAAGCCTGATAGACATGCTTCGTCCTTTTGAGGTCTTCACGCGTGCAGTCAGAAGGGAGGACTGTAATTTGGGAAACGCTATCCCATTGTTGCGCATGCTAGAGCACCAACTGAAGGTGTGTCTTCTACGTTTCATAAAGATGAAGAAAAGCAAGAAGCTTTTGATTTGGCGGAGAAATTATTACAGCGCCTACTTTGCGATGAACGTCTTCAAAAGATCCACACAGAACAGCATTACATTTGTGCTACTATTCTAGATCCACGCTACAAAAAGGCACTGGCAGGCAGAGCATTCTTTCCTTTTGGTGACGCAGAAGTTTTAAAGTACAAACGTTGGCTAGCTCTGTCAGCCATGAGGTTTGAAAGAGAACGGCAGGAAATTGAAGGAAAAGGCAGTACATCAGCATCAGCAGGCCATCCGGAGTCAAAAGAATCCACTTCTGCACCTGTGGCTGTGGCAGAAGTGAGTGATTTTCCCTCTCAGCCATTAAAGACACCAGCAACCGGATCATTTGCACCAGACACGACAGTATAATTGTGTAAAGAAGAGGATTGGCTAACTCAGCTTGGGTTTGCTTCTCAAAAGGTCCGAGCAAAAAGTAAGCAAAGTGGAGGAACCGTGGAGAACCTTGAGTCGATGGTGCAGGACTATCTGAATGACTCAACAGAGGTCTATGTTCATGATGACCCATTGGCGTATTGGCATGGGAAAAAAGAATTGTGGCCAGAGATCTCCAACCTGGCTATAAACTACTTGTCTTGCCCACTCGCAAGTGTGTCTTCTGAACATGTTTTCAGTGCTGCTGGTGGCATTGTAACTTGCAAAAGGACCCGCCTCTCGCCCAAAAATGTGGAGAGGTTAACAATGATCAAGATGAATCAGCACCTCATACCACCAGATTACAAAGTACGAGAATACACGCCGGAAGAAGACGAGGAGGAAACCAACTTAGATGAGGGAATTTCTTCTCTGTTAGGTGACCTACTCCCGCCTGAATTTGCAGAGTATGAGGACAAACTCTTCTTCCCTGACACGAGCCCTGAATTGAGCAAATGAATCAATAACTTTCTTTTTCGTCCTTATTCACTTTTATTCCTGTGTGTATGTCTTTCTTTGTTTTGCAAAGTCAATATAAATAAAAACTTTAATAACCAAACCACAAAAACAAGCCCATCAGCAGAACTGTCTTCACTTATTTGCTTATTGATTTGAAGGTGCCTCAGTCTGCATTCCTCAGGTTCACAAGAACATGCTCCTCTATCCTCCTCCTCCAGACTCCTATTTCCCTCAAAGCAGATGGCTGGATTACACCCAATGAAGAAAGACTCTGCACTTGTGGGGTTGTTCTACTTCTTTGCGGGTGAGTTGACGGCTCTGGGGCCATTGCTGGGAAGGTCTAATACCGGATAAAAGTGGTTTGGAGAAAATCAGAGTTGAAAAAGTTTTTGCCTTTTTGCTCACTATCATGTTTTCGGGGGCCTTTTGGGGTGGGTTCCTGGTGTTTGGGGTGGGTTTTGGGGTCTGGGAGCACTGCTGGCACAGTCTAATGTTGATTGCATTTGTTTTCTAGGACATCCATGGTGGAAAAGTGAAGTTATGACCTAGCTGCACAGCGCGTTTGGACAGAAGGCAGAACAATATTGTAAGTATGAGATTTTCCATTTTTGCTTTTCTCCTGTTTGGGGCGTTTTGCTTTTTTTCGGTTGGGTTGGCGGGTCTTGGGCATTGCTGGGAAGGTCTAATACCGGATAAAAGTGGTTTGGCGAAAATCAGACTTTAAAAAAGTGTTTGCCTTTTTGCTAACTATCATGTTTTCGGGGGCCTGTTTGGGGGGCTTCCTGGTGTTTGTGGGTCGGTTTCGGGGTCTGAGAGCACTGCTGGGTATGGATACTTTTGATTGCAAGTGGTTTGAAGAAAATCAATGGTGGCAAAGGGGAGTTAGGGCCTAGCTGCAGAGCACGCGCGGAGTGATTTTGGAAATTGGCCGGAAAATTACTAAGTCTCCATTTTTGTACTTTTGCTTTTTGGCTGTTTGGGGGTCTTCTACTAGTTTCCGCCTTGGTTGACGGCTCTGGGGCCATTGCTGGGAAGATCTAATGCCAGATAAAAGTGGTGTGGGGAAAATCAGACTTGAAAAAGCTTTTGCCTTTTTGATCACTATCATGTTTTTGGGGACCTATTTGGGGGGCTTTCTGGTGTTTGTGGGTGGGTTTCGGGGCCTGGGAGCACTGCTGGCACAGTCTAATGTTAATTGCATTTGTTTTCTAGGACATCCATGGTGGAAAAGTGGAGTTATGACCTAGCTGCACAGCGCGTTTGGACAGAAGGCCGAAAAATATTGTAAGTATGAGATTTTCAATTTTTGCTTTTTGCCTGTTTGGAGGTGCTGTGCTGTTTTGCGGGTAGGTTGGCGGGTCTTGGGGCATTGCTGGGAAGGTCTAATACCGGATAAACGTGGTTTGGCGAAAATCAGACTTGAAAAGGCTTTTGCCTTTTTGCTCACTATCATGTTTTCAGGGACCTGTTTGGGGAGCTTCCTGGTGTTTGTGGGGAGGTTTCGGGGTCTGGGGACACTGCTGGGTATGGATACTTTTGATTGCAAGTGGTTTAAAGAAAATCCATTGTGGCAAAGGGGAGTTAGGGCCTAGCTGCAGAGCGCGCGGAGTGATTTTGGAAATTGGCCTGAAAATTACTAAGTCCCCATTTTTGTACTTTTGCTTTTTGGCTGTTTGGGGGTCTTCTACTAGTTTCCGCCTGGGTTGACGGCTCTGGGGCCATTGCTGGGAAGGTCTAATACCGGTTAAAAGTGGTTTGGACAAAATCCATGAGGAAAAAGTTTTTAAATTTTCTGACATTTCGCTCAATCTAGCGTTTTCGGGGGCCTGTTTGGGGGGCTTCCTGGTGTTTGTGGGTGGGCTTCGGGGTCTGGGAGCACTGCTGGGTATGGATACTTTTGATTGCAAGAGGTTTGAAGCAAAGCCATGGTGGCAAAGGGGAGTTAGGGCCTAGCTGCAGAGCGCGCGCGAGTGATTCTGGAAATTTGCCTGATTTTTGAAGTTTTGCTTTCTGGCTGTTTGGGGGTCTTCTACTAGTTTCCGCCTGGGTTGACGGCTCTGGGGCCATTGCTGGGAAGGTCTAATACCGGATAAAAGTGGTTTGGCAAAAATCAGACAGAAGGCCGAAAAATATTGTAAGTATGAGATTTTCAATTTTTGCTTTTTGCCTGTTTGGAGGTGCTGTGCTGTTTTGCGGGTAGGTTGGCGGGTCTTGGGGCATTGCTGGGAAGGTCTAATACCGGATAAACGTGGTTTGGCGAAAATCAGACTTGAAAAAGTTTTTGCCTTTTTGCTCACTAGCCTGTTTGGGGGCTTCCTGGTGTTTGTGGGAGGGTTTTGGGGTCTGGGAGCACTGCTGGGTATGGATAATTTTGATTGCAAGTGGTTTGAAGAAGATCCATGGTGGAAAAGGGGAGTTATGGCCTAGCTGCAGAGTGCGCGCGAGTGATTCTGGAAATTTGCCTGAAAATTTCTAAGTGCCCATTTTTGAAGTTTTGCTTTTTGGCTGTTTGGGGGTTTTCTACTAGTTTCCGCCTGGGTTGACATTGCTGGGAAGGTCTAATACCGGATAAAAGTGGTTTGGCGAAAATCAGACTTGAAAAAGTTTTTGCCTTTTTGCTCACTATCATGTTTTCGGGGACCTGTTTTGGGGGCTTCCTGGTGTTTGTGGGTGGGTTTCGGGGTCTGGGAGCACTGCTGGCACATTCTAATGTTGATTGCATTTGTTTTCTAGGACATCCATGGTGGAAAAGTGGAGTTATGACCTAGCTGCACAGCGCGTTTGGACAGAAGCCCGAAAAATATTGTAAGTATGAGATTTTCCATTTTTGCTTTTTGCCTGTTTGGGGGTGTTGTGCTTTTTTGCGGGTGGGTTGGTGGGTCTTGGGGCATTGCTTGGAATGTCTAATACCGGATAAAAGTGGTTTGGAGAAAATCCATGCTGAAAAACCTTTTGGCACTTTTTGTAACTCAGGGTTTGTTAGGGTTAGCACTAGCAGCAGTATTCCATGTGTTTGGGGGTGTTCTAGATTTTTGCAACTGGGTTCTGGGGTCTTAGAGCACTCGTGGGAATGTTTAATTTTGGTTGCAAGTGATTTGAAGAAAATCCATGGTGGGAAAGGGGGGATTTGGCCTAGTTAAAGAAAGCGTTTGCCACTATTCTTAACTTAGGTCTCGTTAGGGTTAGCAGTATTTTATTGCATGTGTTTGGGCGGCGGGCTGTTTGTGGGGGGGTTTGCGAGTCTTGGAGCGGTGCTGGGTATGGATACTTTTGCTTGCTTGCAAGTGGTTTAAATACAATCCACGGTGTTTAAGGGGGGATTTGGGCCTACTTTACTCTCAAAGTACGTTTTGTCACCATTTTTCTACTAGGCCTCGTTTTTTTAGATCTGATTGGGGGTCTTCTACATTTTTGCGACTGGGTTTATTAAGGGTCTGGGAGCACTGCTGGGAAGGTCTCATTTTTTTTCTAAAACACAGTTTTCAGTACACCTAGCTTGAGGGGAAAGATCCGCTAAATTAATTCGCCCATACTTATTTATCCTTCAAAAGGAGACTCAGACAGAGTACGCACTTTCAAAAATATTGTACTGCTATTAGGAAACTCAAAGTGTGACTTTTTGCACTACACAGCGTACATACTTTATATTTATTTGTCAGTGGTGTTCTAATATCACTTCCTGTTTTTCCATCAATAATTACAGGCCTCCTGTTGTTGTGTTGTGCTTCTGAAAACTTCCTACAGCGCCATGAAGCCTACGGGCGTACGTGCGCTTTATAAGCTAAATTTAACATAACATTAACGAGCCGCAATTCAGCATCCACCAGGCAGGCAGTGGACAGGGTGTCTTCTGGTCACCAACATTGATGGACGGAGCGTCAGCTGGAATGGAGGAGTCCCGCTAATAAGAGGAATGGTTTGATGCATGCAACTTACCAAATTTAACAGGACAACTACAACAACATACAGATACAGTATCCGTTCTTTTCTAATTATCTTTTAAGTAATGTTATTGCTGTGAACTTCTATGAGTGTGACTCTGCATTTCTTTGATCTCTGCTTCTAAATTCATCCCTACAGCCATTCTATAGGTTTTACTTGTGCTATATTTTAAACATAATTTAATGTAAGAAGTGTTTCTCTGAGTGCAGAGATAGGCAAGTGAAAATGCATAATTAGTATTGCAGCCCTGAACTGTCTCATTCTTTCATTCACAGTTGTCGAAAGTACTTTTCAGTAACCATGCATGCAGTAGTGTATGCACTTCCTTTATGTCACTTAAAAGATTTATGGTTAGCTTTGTACCCAAATATTTCTTTATCTTCAATTATTGTTTGTCCATGCTGTGCTTTTTTTTTCTTCTCTCAACAAAACTTTCCCAAAATCCCCCATTCCCATCCATTTTCCAAACCCTAAGCCTCTCCCCCCGGGCTGTGTGGTTTTGATTGATGTGTGTCTAAATGACAGCAATAATTCCACACACTTGCTGGGAAGGATAAGGTCATAGCAACAGGTTGGTAAAGGAATCCGAGGATATATTCTATTCTTACTCAGCTTTACAATCAGTCACTATTGGCAAATGAAAGCAGATTTTTATGTGCGCCATCAACTTGATTGGTCATCAAAAACATCCTCCTCCTAGACGTGGCAAATTGTTACGCTGCTGTGTCCTTCACCTTCGGTACTATTTCTTGTAGTAGTAGCCAATGTCAAAGAAATTCAACGCAAGTACTAGTTATACTTTCAATACTTTACCATTTGTTAGGCTACATTGTGGCACTGTTCTAGTGTACTGTCACCTGCTATATTCTCTATTGTACCGTTCTAATGCTACGGTAAGGACAAACAAGGTTTCATTTTCTTTTTTTTCAGATGCTGCAACTGCAACTGTGTAACACCACTAGTACCACCGCAATGATGACATTTCATCCGCCCAGGATTGCCAACCTTAATCACCATTTGCCATGCAGCCAGCCCTGTGCCTAGCCCTATTTCCAAACACAACTTACAGGTAAGATAAGCGTTTGGGGGGAGGAAGTATAATGGAGTATTAGGAGAGACGAGAGACTGACGCTAGTACTAGTAATGTCCTATGACTATTGATTGAATTCACTTACTCTGTGAGAGGCACTTAGTTTTGAAAACATTTGGGCAATTAATTACACAACTTGAATCAAGATGCCACTTAAGTTTCAGGAAAACAAACTTACTGTTAAACACTCACCCACCAGCCTCAAAAGCAGTAAAAAAAACACGTATGCTAAGATAAAGTTTAAAGTATATTTATATCCATAACAAAAATATTCTCCCGCAAGACCCAACCCACCCCACTTCATAACCCCAACGAATGTCTGTGAAAAGTCCAAAAAAAACAACTCCCAATGCCCACCCCCCAGAAGTCTTTAAAAAAGGGGCAAGGGACAGTCTCCTCCTACTGCTGGCTGCTGCTGTTGACTTTACAGGCCAGGTCGGCATGCTCCTTGTGGAGGGTCTCGAGCAGGGTTTTGGTGTTGAGGAGCTCCTGCTCGAGGTAGGAGACCCTCAGGGAAAGCCGGTGCATCCTTTTTTTGTAACTGCTGTGGGGGGCAGCTGATTTCTTTGCTGCTCGGCTGTGGCAGGTGGCTGCGGTACCCCAGCTCCGTACCGCTGGAGACCTGCTGCGCTGACTGGCTGACCCAGGGAATGTGGAGGAGGATGCAGGAGTTGCCGTAGATGTTGTAGATGTACTCTACGTGTCCTCCTCCTCCTGGGCCACCAGCTGCCAATATTCGGCGACAGTGGCCTCCAGCCTCCATTGCCGGGCTTGTCTAGCTAGCTCCTTCCGTGTTGGTTTGGAAAGAGCATCTATATGAAGAAAGAAAAAGACATAGTCTGTAACCAATGCTCTTTAAGATTAACACAAAATGATTCAGCAGAAAGTTGTGTCACAGTAGAACTAGCATCTTGCAAGCGCACTACATAACTATGTGGCCAGTATCTATCTAACCTCCCACTTCTTCATCCTTGCTCTAACATTAGTGGGAGTTTAAGGAATCAATTCTACGAGCACTATGGACTCACTCCATTAGAGTCGACTATGACAGTACACCAGTCTTATTCTTCTTCTTCTCTCTTGTTTAGCAAAATTGGTACGTTAACTTCTGCAAGCCGGCATAATGCCAGCGCAGTCAACTTGCACCCGATAAAAACAGATGCCCGCTATGATGAGTGAGACAGACTTGCCTAACTGTACCAGTCCAGTACATGTAGGTGGTGATGCTCTTACTTTTCTATTATGGGTGGCACTGAGAATACTCTGTTACAAGGGCTACTGCTTAATTAATTTAACTTTCACCCTACAGTGCCAATGAATACTAGAAAAGGAAAATGAAGAAGATAAATAATCTGATTATCTATCACTGCACATGGTATGTATTTGCTTACATATGGGATGATGACTTTAGGTGCTTTGCTTTTTATTGAGTGAACAGTGATACATCCACACATGAATGACCAAGTTCTACTAAACTTATAAACAGAGGTAGTGAGTGGCCATCGTAATAGCCAAATATATGCTGTGCTTGCAATACAAACTACTGCTACTATTCATGGTAGTATTCGGACAAAATTACAACTTCTTTTCCTTGCCTTTCCTACACTGGGACGGACATGCGGGTGTGGTGTTACATGCTCTTCAAAGTAACACTTAGTTCATCCAGTGACCATCTACTCTCTCTAGATACACATATGCTATCTAAGAGTCAGAGAATTCCATGATCCAGGCATCCATCCATTCAATCTATATGTCAATCCTTCTTCTTCATGTCTCTCATCTGGACAAACCTTACATTTTCTCATGGGGAGCACACTATGCAGTCTGCAAGCTCAATAAGTAAGGAATATAAAAGCTTACCACTGCCCGCCACTACCGTGGCAACCCGCACAGCAGTTTGGTCCGGCACTTGCACCGCCTCCTCCCCAGAGATTTCCTCCTCCACCTCCGCGCTGGTCCCAGTACCAGATGTTCCACCTACAAAGTACATTTAAGAATGTTAGATGTCATAGACATACACCACTCACTAGTATGTTGCCTAGAATGAAGAAATGTAAATACAGAAACCAATCTAATAATTTGTGACTGTCTACTCTAAAGTAAAAATGTCCCTTTTTCCATGGAAGGGTGTTGTCTTGATGCAATTTTTGGCACAACTGATGAATGCTTGCTTTTTAACACGCACCATTTGTCTCATAACAGACAGAAGCTTCACTTCTAAGAACAAATCGTCATAACTAGGACGAAGGGACCAATGATTCAGCACCAAAAAGAAAAATGAAAGTTCAAACCAGGTGAGGGCTCGGCTCGCCCACAATAAATGTGTGAAATAAATCACTACAAGAGCTTTTCCATTTTAATCAACCGTTTACGTTTTATGACAAGCTTGATTTTAATAAATATTTTTACTTTTAATAAAGCTTTAAAACTTAAATAGACTCTGTGGTTTTTGGTCATGAGTGAATGAGCAAAAGGTTTTGCAATTTGCAAGCATGAGTCCGTGCCTCTGACACTTCTGGACTCTGACTCCGTACTCTTGTCCTGCGTTGGATGATCCTCATTGGGGATCAATCATCTATGAATTCGGGAGCTAAATGACTCTGCCACACTATCTAGTTAGTAAGGAGATTGGGGGTTCAACTACAAAGTCTGTTATCACTGAGGTATGTGGAAAGTCTAACAGCACCATTTATAATTGATAAGCTAAGCAATGCATTATTTAGTGTCCATAGTTCTGTTTGTGCAGATTTGTCCCTGCAACAGTAGTAGAATGGATTATCCTACTATCCAAACCAAAAGTAAAGTAGTATCTTATTCTTTCTTGGTGGTCATTCACCTTTTTATTGTTGGCAATTGTCAAAGCATAGACATTTAGGAGACTTGAAAAGACATTATGGACAATCCCAGAGGACTGCACTCAGTGCTTAGAGCTATTGCTGACTAGAATGGGAGTCCAATGGAATTGCCAAATGTGCAATCTTAGTTAGCTACACAGACAGACTAATAAGAATAATCTAGTAATACCACAGGGAGTCATAGTCGAGGCAGGATAAGAATTTAGATACAGTCTACAAGAAGATCATAGACGATTTAGAAAAAATCGAATGAGAAACGCTAGGAAAAAATAGGTACTCTATATTAAAATTAAAACTTACCGGGGCCAGCAAAGGAGCCCTCGCCTGACCGATCCTGGCCTTGTTCAGCAGCAGCAGCAGCCTCTTCCAACGCCCTCTTGCCCCTGGGGGGAGCTGATGTACAACATGAAAGAAAGAAAGACCAGAAAACATGGATGATATTTGTCAACCAAATCAAACATTTCAAAAGAACAATAACAAAATATTTTGGCGAAATAGCAAATAGACAACTATTCCACGGGATATATTGACCTATCTCATGTGGTTTACTACGATATTAGTATTGCTTGATTTGCGGTCCGTCAACTTGGAAAGTTATGTAACTCACTAAACAAACTTCTAAAAAGGTTCGCCTAGGACTGGCAGGCAGCAGTCCACAGCACGCGAAGTGACAGACAATGTCCATCGTGATTGCAGATCAGCGACAACACTAAAAAGTTTACTGCTACATTAACCAATCATTAAAATACTCAAACTATCAATCCACCACAACTATTTCTTCTTATTGCCAGGTGTTCAAAGGAAGGACTGGACTTGAGTCTGTAGGGGCAGATTTAGAAGCCCCTTGCGGCTCTTTTGCTCCATTGTTGCGTAACTTTTGTGACGCAGCGGCAGAACAAAAGAGGCGCCATGGTGCGGCGTATATTAACAATGTGATGCATATGGAAGATGCACCACGTTGTAAAGCCCTGCGCCATAATGGGGGCATTCCGGTGCAAGGGAGGGCGTTCCTGCGCAGGAACGCATCCTAAAAGTGGCTGAGGGAAATCTACAAGATTGCAATCAGTCACTTTTAGGACAATGATGTGTGACTCAAACCCTGCGCCTGCTTGAAGCAGACGTACGGCTTGACGCAGCATTGGGGAGATAGGGCACCCCAGAGCATTGCTGGAGCTGCACCATCGTTGCGACGCACCTCCAGCAATGCGCCACCTTTACGGCACAGATGCATAACGCTTCGGTGACGTTTTGGGCCCATGGTGCGCCGCATTAAAATTGCATGGGTGGTGGTGGTGGTGGCGTGGCGCACAATTACTGGCGCATCCCTGCTACTTTGCAGGGATGCGCCTGTAATTAAAAATCTGACCCTTAGTGTCTAGCATTACGCAGTTCTTTAAAGTACACTCATACATAATTTCTCAGGCCAATGAAATGAACACAAAATCGAAAACAAATAAGCATAGTAGCAACGCTACTGAGAAGGAGAGCAATGCACCTGAAATGCACAGAAGATTTTGAAATATAATTTACCTACAGTGTAATCAGCAGCATTATTGCTCTTGGTAAAAAACAAAAATTTGCAATATAATAACACACATAGCAGGAGAAAACAGAGTAGTGAAGAAATAGCTACTAATACTCACCAAGCCCGGGGATCTCAAGGCCAAGCAGGTCGATCAAGTCGCGTTGCCGGTCCAGAAGATCTGTCCAACGGTGGGTGGCCTGGTTGTAGGTGCGCCGGACCCGAGAGTGTTGGTACATGGCCCGGCCCACCTTCTCCCACCGCTTCCAGCGCTCCCGGATCCCGTACCGGCTAGCGATCTTGCCGCCTGCCATGATGGTCCTGGGGAGGTGGCGCTGAACATAAAAAACTAGTGCGGCCACCTCATCGGCGCTGACGATCTTCCGGGCTGTGACCTGCTCCCCCCTCAAGCGCCCGCACGGGAGCCGAGCACGGGGTGCGGGACCCTTCTCCTTCTCAGGATGCTTCCCGGCTCCCTTTACCAGGTCTGGGCAGAAAGGAAGGTAAATAATAAAGAAGAAATAGAATAGGGAAGAAGAAAAGAAAAGAGTTTAAGAAAGTAGTTTAAAACTAACCAAAAGTAGCAGACAACACAAAAATATAGAGCTAGAAAAATAGAGGGATAGATAATAAGTAAAATAGATAAAAAAACTTCAAACAAGCAAAGGATGGCAGAGATTCAGAGAGGATACAGAAAGCATGCCCAGAACCATAGCAATGAATGAGAAACAAGATGGCCGCTCCCATTCACGACCGAGTGGGTAAGTTCGCGCGAGATTTCCCTCGTGATCACACGCAAACTTGTACTAGCGAGCCGCACACTTTCCGAGATTACACATCGCGCCCGGAAAGGGAAATTTGACATGCAAACAAGATGGCCGCGCCCGTGAACGACCGTGAGGGTAACTTTGCGCCGTTGCACTACAAGCGGCTCGCTAAATTGCACAAAACCTTGTGAACTAACACGCCGCAAAAAACAAATCGCATATTCGCACGAATTCGCGACTTCCGAATTCGATCTCGCGCAAATTCGCGCCCGTGAATCCCGCGAAATTGCAGAAAACCGAGTTTTGCAAAACTGAAAGCACTCAGCAGGTGCAAAAGTTCAAACTCATCTTTAGTAACCATTCCCTGTAGTGCTTTCTGAGGGGCCCCTCCAGAGTTCAGTTGCCTACTTGCAACTATTCAATGACCCTGCTCTGACCCTCACAGCAGGCTCATAGAATAGCTACAAGTGGGCCACAAAGGTCCTGTGAAAAAAAATTGCACTGCAACAGAAAGCAAATTACAGATAAGTAAGCAGGTGCCAGACTGGAAGTTTAAATTCAGTGACACATTAATCAACCCCAAATTAATTCATGTTAGTTGAAGCAGGGCAGGTGTGCTTGCTCTTCCCCCCCATAATCTACAGTGATGAACCAGAGGGTGGCAGTGATGTACCAAAGGGTGGCATGGGTGAATCAGAGGGTGGCAGTGGTGAAACCGAGGGTGCTGTGAACCTGTGATGATGAACCAGACGTAGAAACAACATAGTCGCGACCGTTGCGAGACGACAAGTAAGTTCGCAATTGCGAACTGGTACAAAACCCTTGCGAACTGGCAGAAACCCTTGCGAATACAAAAAAAAAAAATCAGCAAATTCGTGAGAGTTCGCAGATTTTGCGGATTGCGAATTCGTGAATTCGCAAATTCGCAAACCGCAAATTCACAAAATTGACCCATGCTTAAAAAATACGATATAAATACTATTATCTAATAACATTCCGTTAGTAGGGTTTTAGTACTTTGCAAAGTTATATCGAAATAATTACTTATAAGGATATCCTGTTCTTAGCTTTTCTTAAATTTTGAAACAAGTCACTCCTTATGACTCAGGCTGTTATGGTAAAGTACACGACTAAAAAATGTAGAATATGCCTATTCACCTTACCCATTCCAAAATACTAAATATGTTTTACTAAAATCCAAATGATACTATTCATTGTCCAGAATAACACTGTGTATCTGTGTATATTTAAACATCATTATCACACTACATTGTGAATACTTCCTGTGTTTACTCTATCTCTATTCCTCATCTATAACTTAGTCTAACCCTACTAATTACCTACCCCTTCGACTTTCGAACTAGCCTCCCCTCTAGTATTTATCTGCAACCTTGTAGCTTGCTGTTCTTTCTTATTCTCACTGCTTATAACCTATAATTACCTAACATTCATTAAGCTAGCCCTCTCAGTTTATTGTTTAATTTTTATACTATTAATTTCCTTGTGTTCTTCTACTAACCTTTCTTTATGCAGTTGCTAGTTATCTATTCTATCAATCCTTAAATATCGCGTGTTTTTCACTAATGTTCCTTCTTAATTCAAAAGTCTGTCTAGTATTCCTTACACAATGTGTTCTTTTCCCTTAACACCTTGCTTAACACAAATGTTATAATTTCTTGTTTTAAGTTATAGAAATACATTGACTGAATACATTCAATATTGTCTATAATGTCAGGTAAGTTTACTTACTCACTTACTTGTCATACAACTTTCTTTAACTCTCTCAGAAATATTTGCACTTTCTTTGCAGGAATGTCTAAGGAGCAATTGAAAACGAATCTGAACTCCAAAACGTCTTCGGTGAAGTGCGCACTCCTTAGTGAGCGTGAGCCTCACCAAGGATTCCGCACAAGTCTGTGGTAAATGACTAGATCGCTACTGCGTCTTTCAGCCGCGGCCCATAAAGGAGTTGCGGTGGGGCAGGCAGGCGGGGGAGGGGCAGGGTGGGGGGTGATAAACAACGGAATCTGGATAATTGCAGGTAAGTAAACAATTAAATTAATAAAACAAATTTCGTTCCGTGCCCTGCATCAAAGGCTCAACAAAGGCCATCAAAGATTTTGGCCTTGGGGATCATTGTAAATCCCCCTAAGCAGTCCTACGGGATCAGGAAGATCTATAGCAAATAGAAAACTTTTCCGATCAATCTACACACTCAATCTACACACACATACAAATAAATAAAAATCACATTTATTCCCACATTAAATTAAAAAGGAAACACACTTTTATATTGCTTGAACTTTTGCACCCTTTCCAACTGACAAAACTTTCAACCCTTCCCCCATTCCACAATCTGCCAGTTACCATAGAAACACTTCAGGGAACACCTAACTCAGCACACAGGTGAAACGTTCATCATACATTGTTGCAAATTAAAACAGCAAGTATGCTTGACTTGAGAATATACCAGCTTATCTTATGTAACGTTCTGTTCTATCAGTTTTTCTTAACCAATTAAAATAAGGCTTTTCAAAAACAGAAACATGCACCCTAGTTTTCTGTAAAATGTTGTCAAACAACCAATCATTTCTTTTCTTTTTTCAAAACTGCATGTTGTCCACCATTTTAAAAAAATGTTACTTTTCAAACTGCCATTTCACTTTACAGAGACCATCAGAGTGCATCCAGACCTCTCTTCAAAATGCTTACAGGGTGGATTGTGGGACACAGCTATATTTTCTGGAGTCAAAGGTACACACAACAGAAAAGAATTCACAAAGACCTACATTTACCAAATGTAGACATTAAATGGATTGGACAGAGAGGATTAAAGTGGCATCAGTCAGTCAAACAAGCTTTATTCGACATAGTCATAAAAGCATTACATATGTGAATTTGTTATATAAAAATAGAATTAAAATGTATACAAAGTTTAAAACAAGAAATTCATTATAGTAGTAAAAATAATCAGGTTAGGATACATCAAGTATTCATGTATAAAGTGCATTTTCAAAGACCTACCCCTTTACATTTTTTGTTTCTAATAATCCAGGCCCATCCTAAATATTTCGCCACAGCTATATATATTACAGGGCTTGGGTTTGTACAGATAATTCTAGTAGCCACGATTCCACTCTGAGTGCCTAATAATTTAGCCATGGGTCGCAGCCAAACTCTGCGCGGGGCGGAGAAGGCCGGGCACACAAAGAGTTAGTGGCTAACTGATTCTTTAAGATCTAGGCAAAATGGACAAGAGCAACTTCCACCATTAGTCCATCTGGATGTGAAAGATCTGATTGGTATACTACCAATTCTCAATTGAAAGTAAAGTTTTCTGTCCAGTGGCTTCGTTATGTCGTCCCAGAATGTCTCGAAACGAGTTTCATCCTTGAACTCCATAAACACCCCTGTTAGTGAAAGTGGGGGAATGGTCCTAAAAAGTTTTGAAGATATCATCTCCCAATACAATCTCTTGATGACCTTTTTTGATGGAAACACAGCATTGGTTGGGTCTTCCCATGTCTCCGCCAGACCCAGCTCTCTGAGAACCGTTCTAATTCCGGAGAGTCATTTTATCCGGTGAGAGACATCACTTTTAATAATGTCCAGGAGTCCCATAGCGAATATTTCCAACTCTGGCGTTACCCATATTCGTCTCCAGTACAATACAGGATGGAGATTTGCAATGATCTCAATTGGTTTTATGCCTAAGTCCTGTAAAACCGGCCCCATGGGGGTGCTGTGTGGGAGCATAACAAGGTTTCGTAGGAACCTATTTTCAGAGGCCGTTAGCTTACTTAGGTTCCCATGTCCCCACATCAATTGATGCCATTGGTGAAATCCTTTTTACATCTCCAACATCCTGGCCTCATAATTGTGCACTGTGGTGGCAATGACCTAGGCACTTTGACTTAGGCAGGTCTGGAAATGCTTATGAAGGACACCTTTAGAGAATTGATGGCACTTTCCCCCCAAACTGCCTTTGTCTATTCTAATATATGCCAAAGGAAGAAATGGAACTGTTCCAACCACTATTGTCCACAGATTGAAAAAGCTAGGAAACATATGAATAAATCTGTTTCTGCCTTTCTCCGAGACTATTGAATGGGGTCCATCTACCGCAACAATTTGCGTTTCAATATGCATGACATCTATAGGAGAGATGGTGTACATTTTACAAATGAGGGGAACAGAGTCTTCCTCATAAACTTAAGACTCGGTACTTACTTGAGGTACTAAATTCTCCCAATAATCACAAGGGCTCTTTTTGAGCCACCCAACATTTAAAACATAAACTTGATAAATAACAAAAATTATTTTTATTTTTCTTGTTTACGTACGCTTACTGGACAACTTCCAATATTCCAGTTGCACGTCATCCATACGCGATTGGTACGCGTATGATAAATCTACCATATAAAAAATAGCCGTTATCACTAATTTTCTATAATTCCTGAGGACCCCATCTCCTGGGCTCAAATCTAACGTTGCGTACCGTGGAAACAGCCCCAAGGCCTCCACGATCCCAGCCGGCTCCCCACTTCCTGCTGGAGCCAGCATTGCTATTCCTCACAGAGAGCTGCTTACATGCTTACATTCTAATTTCAAACATGATTTCAACAGTTACTTATTTATAAAATATGATAGTACTGCACGCTAAAGCAGAAAAGTCAGCAATATTATGATAGAATACAAAATAGAAAAAAATATATATACTTCTACACTCAACAAACTCGTAAGCATAGTACACAGTTTAATTTAAATTCACCCTAGCACAACTAGTTTTTGAAACGCATTGTACAATAAAATGCGTCACAAAATAGGCTACATACATGCTGACTCTATAACGTCACATAGAAAAAAGAAGGCCACTCTTACGGTACTAGGAAAACACAACAAAAGCACAAGTCCCAAACTTCCATTGTAGTGATTCCTTAGTTGCAGGTTTAGTTGTCAGATCGACACACACACTCCCTCGTGGCTGGTATACACCGGCACCACACCCATCCAGAGCATTCGTTACTACACATGTGACCCTTTATATAAAAAAGATGGAGCGCATATGTTGTACGCCATTTTAGAGTTGTTCCCAAAGCACCGAACAAAGGGGCCCATTACTACATGCGTGGCCTCTTTGGTCACAGAGTTAGTAGTGCCAGAAGCACTGAGTGGGTCAAAAACATGCGATGATGATGATGATGGGAGCACGAGTATGTCGTTAGCCATAGAGATATCAAGACTCCGCACCATATATGAGACGTCTTTGTTGGAGATCGTGACTACATCATGAATAAACTGTCGTTTCCCCAAAAGGTGAGCAGTGACAACTGAGTACGCATCAGAAGGAGTCAAAGGGTTGTAGCTGACTACATACAAAAATGTGACTAAATATTTTAGACAAACGCACTCCTTTATAATGTATTAATTAACATGTATAATTTTTTTTCGCACTAGCACTAACGTTTTCAGATTAGCTGAAATGTCCTGAATATATTCACAATACAAACAGGGACATATTATCAAGAACATGTTTTAAATTTATTGCCGTTTTATCGGCAGGAAACTGCTGATAAAACAGCGATAATCGGCTTGATAATTTGCCCTTGTTGACTCCCGTAGAAGCCCATGTTAACACCAGAACATGGGCTTCTATGGGAATTAACAAGGACAAATTATCAAGCCCATTATCGCAGTTTTATTGGTAGTTTCCTGCCGATAAAATGGCGATAATTTTATCACCGGTTCTTTATAATTTGCCCCCTGGTACGTACAAATATGACAATGAACGTCTATAAAACGGCGATATTATCTAACTCCAAATTAATATAGCAACAATTATCAATCATAACATCTTTCTTTTAATTCCTTTTAGATGTACAACTTCAAGATGGATCATGTAACAATGACGGCGGCAATAGTACAAGGTGAGCAAAGGAGCTTGTTTCTGAAACAACAACTTATCTGTAAAAGGAGACAATCTATAGTATGCAGTAGGCGCACAAAACACAAATTGGGCTAACAAGGCTTCAGCTAGGATGACATACCTTCCTGCGCCCACACACAGTCGCACCCGAGTACGTCACAGGTCTTTTAAATCCATTTTGCTTGTTAATGAGGCTTTGACGATCCCCCCTCTTACAGCCCCTGCAGCTCCACTCTTCTTTTTGTTTGAACTTAAGCCCCCCCCTGAAAATTTTGACTGTGGTTGCACCTCTGGCTTCATGTACACCCCCCCTGTTGTGTGTGTGTTTCTCCAACGTTTTAAAGTCCTTTTTTCTCTTTCTCTTTCTTACTCTCTCACATTGTTATTCTTCCTTTTTTAAAGTTTTTGACGATACAGTCTCCACTCTGCTGTATACAACCTTATCTGAATTCAAGTAGTTAACTATCTTGATTACAGTGAATACTTCTTCAACACGTACAGCACCATCTTTCAATCACCCCGATGGCACTAGGTAACAAAGAATTGAGGGCCATATTATCAAGAAATGGCGATACATTATCGCCGCATTTATCTCCAGGAAACTGCCGATAAAGCGGCGATAATGGGCTTGATATTATGCCCTTGTGAATTCCCATAGCAGCCCAGGTTCTTGTGTTAACCTGGGCTGCTGTGGGAATTCACAAGGGGAAATCACCAAGCCCAATATCGCCGCTTTATCAACAGTTATCTCCTGATAAAAGAGGCGATAATGTATCGCCCCTGCTTGGTAATATAGCCCTTTCTTTCCGAAACCACAACAAATTATTCGTGAAAGGAAAGACTCAGGGGAATATTATCAAGCCTGTGCGCTAAAATTATCGCCGCTTTATCGGCCGAAAACGGCCGATAAAGCGGCGATAATGGGCTTGATAATATGCTCTGTGGAATTCCAATCGAAGCCCATGTTAGATGTCTTCACATCTAACATGTGCTTCGATTGGAATTCGATAGAGCATATTATCAAGCCCATTATCGCCGCTTTATCGACCGTTTTCGGCCGATAAAGCGGCGATAATTTTAGCGCACAGGCTTGATAATATGCCCCAAAGTAGTCTGCATCAGCTTCATAGTGTAGAAGTGTATAATTACCTCCGACAAGTGACAACAGATAGGTTTCAACAGTTTCACAAGTAGATCTACAAGCTTATTACGCCACTTTTCTGTCACTTTTAACATAGGGAAAGTGATGCAAGGAGCTTGTAAATCTGTGTCTGACTTTTCAAGAAAAACTCTCAACTCCAAACTCTGCGACTCAATGGGCTGCAACAGTCTAAGAACGGAATATTAAGAGCCCATACTAAAATTCACTCTTGACAGTAGTTTCGCAACTCAGTTTAGGATGATTAATCAAAATATCCTTTTGTTTCCCTCACCAAACATCCTTCAGAAGCAATCACGGCCTATCGAGCAGCAGCATTGGATTTCTCTGCAACGTATTGAATATAAGTTGTGAAGTCCGATGGACGCACTGTTTATACAAGGTAAGCACAGCAGCCTACATACACAATGCCTACATAGCAATGCATTAGAAATAAGTCGCAATATTTACAATCCCGTTTTGCCACTTTTGCGTCAGTAATGCAGTAGGCACTTTCATATAGACACCATTTGAACGTGGCGCTATAACAACTGAAATGTACCAGGCACACTGCACTCGTAAAACCGTAGTGTTACCTTTATTTGTGAAAGGTGAGAATGCGTAGTGTGCAGCAGCTTCTCTCTGTAATACCTATAATTACCTCCAAGCAGTGACAACAGATAGGTTACAACAGTCTGACAAATAGATCTACAAGCTTATTACGTTACTTTCGAGTCACTTTTAACATGGGTAAAGTGACGCAAGGAGCTTGTAAATGTACCTCTCACTTTTCAAGAAAAATTGTCAACTCCAGACTCTGCGAGACAGTTTTAATGTTGTTTTCTCTCTTTCTCTCTCTCACTCTCTGTGACATAATTTCTCTTTCTCTCTTAAACTTATCGACACTGCTGTCTGCTTGGACGTGTAGAAGAATTGTTCAAAAAAAGTTGTGAATTCAACTGGCCAAAGTGTTTGGCCGCAGTGTTTATACAACGGTAAGCACAGAGGCCTAGCTCTACAAAGCCTTCATTGCAATGCATTAGAAATAAGTCAGCATCTTTACAATCCCCTTGTGCCACTTTTCTGTCAGTAACACAGTAGGCACTTCCATATAGACACCACTTAAAGGCGGCATTATAACAGAAGTGAATTGTACCAGGCACACTGCACATGTAAAACCGTAGAGTTACCTTGACTTGTAATGCTTCAGCTCATTTACTCACATGTACATAATTCTAAACTTTAATTTTCTTTTTTGCTTTGCAGATTACCAATCGGACATCTTTTGAAGTCCATTTCACAATTTGTTTATAATATATTTTTTAAAGTTATTTCTCTAGTTGCTTCTAAAAGTTATATTTAAGTTTTGTTTACAGTTATTGTTTTAATAAAAGTTAATTAAAAAAACTAGATACTTCATTTATTTTGAGAGGGGGGTATGACGATCCACAATAAAAAGAATGTTGAAATACTATAGTAAGATGTTCAAGACTAGGATTGAAAACTACTGAGTTATTTTTCCTCTGGATAGACTACAACTTACAAAAGAAATCAAAATAATACGAAACAATGTGTACCACATTTGCAAACCTCATGCCACATTTTACCGTGCAAAACATAACCCACTACAAAATTAAATGTGTGTACCTCAATCCCGCCCCTCAAACCACGAAAACAATCACCCCAAAAACATTTCTATATTGTATGAGGAACTGCTTGGCTGTCCGCCTACTGCCCTGGAGTCCACGACGCCCAGACCCAGTTGCTGCAGTGTCCTGGGGGAAACAGCCATTACAATGCTGTCATAAGAACGCGTGATTGTCACCACGAAGCCATTAGCACGCATATAGCTTTAGCACGCATGCCTTTACCACGCATGCTTTTAAAACTACTATGCATTTACCATGCAAGATAAACGCATAGGGCCTTATGTAGGTAAATGGCATTTACCAAATCTTGAATACCAAATTTTACAGCTTTGGTATTTACAAATCCGTAAATGCCATGTAGGTAATTATTCTGTAACAATTATCGGTAAGATTCGGTAATTACCGAATCGGTATTTACCGATTCGATAATTTCCATTGATTCCTATTGGCCTTGAGGCCCATAGGAATCAATGTCAATTACCGAATCGGTAAATACTGAATCAGTAAAATTGCCGATTTGTCAAGGGGGACAGGGTGTCACTTTGACACCCTGTTGCACCCCTGATTATGGCTTGTGTGCCATGTGACACACATACATGCCCTTAGGGCATGTATGTGGCACAGGGCATGTATGTGTGTCACATGGCACAGGTGTACATGCACAGATGTGCATGTACACAGGAATTCGTTATTTACCATGCAATTGTATTTCATGGTAAATAACGAATTTCTAAGGGCCTGTGGCACTGTTTTCAGTGCCACCTACATCCCATATTATCGATTCTGTACATTTACCGATTCGGTCATTTACAGAATCGGTAAATTTACCAAAACTGTAAATTTACAGAATCTGTAATGTTTTGGCCACCTACATCATAAACTCAAAATACCGGTCGGTAACGGCCGAAATCGACCGTTACCGACCGATATTTGGCCACCTACATATGGCCCTTAATCTTAAAAATGTCTTTGTGTTGACGGACATGGGTTGTAATGGCTGTGGCTTACGTCCTTCAGACTAGTTTTTACGTATACGTGTGACCAAGTCTGATAACATCAGAAGCCAAGGACAAACACCGTGGTGTCTGTGGCAGGAAATCTCATCGATCACAGAGAAAATAGGAAGACGGTAAAATGAAAGTAACAGATATAATAAAAAGAACGGAGGAAAACGACTAAAATGGCGGTGGACGGAGTATAACATCAGAGGCCAAGGACAAACACCGTGGTGTCTGTGGCAGGTAATCTCATCGATCACAGAGAAAATAGGAGGACTGTAAAACGAAAGTAATGGTGAAAAACAACTAAAATGGCAGTGGACGGAGTACGTAATAAACGTTTGGCGCATCGGCACTATGTTTTGAATAAATATAGATAAAGTATGATTATTAATATATTACAAAAGTACAGCAGCGGATGACACACACGACCCGGGAAAAGAAGGCGGCAAATTTAATACCTGAAATAAAGAAAGGTTTGCTTGTTGAACTTGAAGAAAAAGAAAAAACATGAGCTTCGAAACGAGGCTGCGCATGCGTAGAGAGTACAACTGCTGCACAAAAAAACAAATGGAAAGTTTTACATACTATCACGGAAATATACCTCTTTTTTTGACCAGTAAACTTAGGTGCATATTATCAAGGACCGGTGTTAAAATTATCGCTGTTTTATCGGCCGGAAAATGCTGATAAAACGGCGATAATTATCTTGATAATACAGCCTTGTTATTTCCCATAGAAGCCCATGTTAACACCAGAACACAAGCTTCTATGGGAATTAATGCAGGGGGTAGCATAGGAAAGGCATGTTTCCACCCCCATACTAATATGGATGAATGTGTCTAGCAGACACCGCCACCTTATTAAACCCTTCTCGTCCGCCGCAGTGTCCCCTGCCATACTAATATGAGGGGGGTAATTGGGTGGTTGGTGGGGAAGGATGTAGGGTGGATCACCACCACCATGCGGGCAGTGGCGATCTGCCCGACATCTTAATGACCCCCTAAATATAATATATTATTTACAATTTAAAACATTTTCTAATAATTCTAACAAAGTTTATTTTAATTATATGTGTTATTTAATTTATTTTAACAACGATATTTTATTATCGATATTTTTGCACTTACCATTATGTAGATAGGACTTCGATATTCTGGACATCGATACTTTGTGTGCAATATTTTTGTCTTCGATATTCTGGTTGTCGATATTCTGTCAGAGGTTAATAAGAGAAACCAGGACCTATTTGCAGTGTCCACCCATTTTTTTCCCTGTTATGACATCTGGATGCTGGTTTTCTGACTCTGATTGTGCCCTGGGCTTTGCTAACCAGAACCAGGGCATGTGCTTTGTGCAAAAAGTGCATGGTAATTTTGTACAATTGCGATTGAAAGTGATAAACATCTGTAAGCTCCTTGTATATAATAAGGCAAGTGGGAGTTAAGCTGCCTATAATTACCTAGTGTATATTAGGGAAGGAATGTTTAGACATCCACCACCGCCTAAATTTCCACCAACCCTTCAAACTCCTGTGCTCCTCCTCCCTTGCCCTGTCACACACTCCTACATCTGCCGAAGCTACAGTGGAGGGAAATCCTTCTTCTACCTTGCCGCCAAGTCATGAAACAACCTTCCCCTTCATCTTTCAACATCATCCTTTCTCAGAAAGGGACTCAAGGCCTGGATTTTCAACTAAACCCTGCAAGAAGCCAGATGCTGGATACCCTCATGGGTGATTAAGGACATCCTACAGTTGATTGATCGATATACCTAAAGGGTTTGAAACATCAAAAACAATTTGGCTAATTAATACAGACTTGAATTAATTGTTAACTGAAGAATGCCCGCCACCCAAATGGGGCCGTATGTATTAAAAGTAGTGACATCTAATGACACCCAATTGGATAACTCAGATCAATTTATGCATTGTTTTAATAAAAGCAAAACACTTTCAGTCAACTGGTGTATCAAAAAAGGTTAGTTAGTTCATAATTTAAAAAAATTGAAAGGGGGTACAGAAATAACATCAGTCAAATCAAAAGAAATACATTGACAACCCGAGAAAATAAATATTGGACATACAAAAATATGCAAGTTATAAGTGTAAAAAAACCATCTTCATTAAATCAAGACAGTGTGTTTGTCCTATGTATAGGATTTGAAACTCATATCAAATCAATTGACAGTAACCACAAAAAGAAGAATGGAATAGGTGTCGACGTTTCTGTCTCCAGTGTATCCAATCTGTGACACCATCTTCAGAATAAGGGAGAGATGTGTGCAATTCATTGACCCCATAGTTGGTTAAATTAGAAGAAGAGGCTTCTTCTGAGAATTTGAATTTTCTCCTAACTCAACGCATTGTGGGCACACAAGTTAGAGTCTGCTTAGCTAACTATAAAAGCTGAATTTCTCTCATGCAACCAAACCACAAATCTATTGAGACATTGATGCACACAGTCATTGAAGCACTGAGACAGTCAAGCCGATTGTTACAGAACCATTGATTGACTGATGCACCATCTCACAGATCCACTGAATTTCTTAAACAGTGAATGAGAGACTTACTGATACAGTGATGCATGTAGTCACAAATTCCACTGAAAGAAGTATGCACTGTGTTATAGAGAAATTAAAGGGGTTATACATGCGATTATGGAATCTTTTAGATAGTAATGGGTTTAGTGTGTGTGTTATAATCTATTTAGCAGGTATATGTTATAGAAAAATAATACAAGAATGTTATAGTTATGAAATAAAATAAACAAACATTGAAAATCCCTTGAAAAACCAAAGGTTACAGTGACAATATATTTAGGAAATAGATTTAGGAAACCAAATCAATGGTACATGTGCGAGTAACTACTAAAGTAAAAGGCTGTATATGTGAGTGATGGTGTATACAAATAACTATATATGAGACAGACTGATTGTGAGTGTTGCTGTATGGATGAGTGTGTACTTGTATCAGTGATTGTATCAGAGAGTGAGTATGAGTTAGTATCTGTATGAATAAGTGAGGTGGTATGTGTATAACTGTATAGGTGAGTAAATGGAAGTGTGATTGATTCTTTGCATGACTGACTAGGTGTGTGAGTAACTCTGGATGAGTGGTGGTGTGTGAGTGTCTGTAAAGGTGTATGAGTGCATATGATAGTGTTGTATTGATAAGTGACTGTATGTATGAGTGACTGTATGGGTGAATGATTAAATATGTGTGTAGACCCAGGAATCAGTGAGTGTGTATGTAGTAACTGTTATTGGTGTATCTATGGTTTCAAAAAGGGCAGTCTGTATTTTGGAGTGGGTGTATCAAAGGTTATATTTGGGTGTGAGGAGGTACATCAGATGTCATCAGTGATGTCATCAGTGATGTTATTTAAGATGTCTTCAGTGCTGTCATAAGTGATGTTACTGCCCATGTCATGAATGATGTAATATGTGACGTCATCAGCAGTGCATTGCGGGGTAAGAGTTATAGTTAGCTGAACTAACTAAAACAGCGGAATTTCTCTGGTTTTGTGTGAGTGAAATGTCCAACTAACTATAGCGTCCCTTAAATCTATGGTTTTTTAGTGAATTTCAAAGGTTTTTTTAAATGCTAATTTCTAACTATAAAGTCCCTGAAACCTATTGTTTTTTCAGTGAATTTCAATGTTTTTTTAAATGCTAATTTCTAACTATAACATACTTTTTGCGTTTCCAGAGTGGCGGAGAAAGGTGAGCGTGGCCTCCGAAACACATCTTAGTAATCCCACTCTATGGGATTTATTGGGGGTAACAAGAGGAGTTGTTAGCCCCCAACGTCAACCTTGGGGGTCAACCACCCCTTTTATTACCACCAGTAAATCCCACACAGCAGGACTGCTAACTTGTTATATCAGGGCCACCCCTTCCCTGCACCAGTGTTCAAACGTGCCCCCTAGCACATTGTAAGTTGGGGATTAAATCCCCTTGAATCCTTGGGGTCCCTGGGGTCCAACTTGACCACCAGGTACCTCCAATAAGCTCCCGAGAGCTGCTTTGCAGAGAGGTTGTCTGAGGCCATGCCCCTTTTTACAACTCTCTGCAACACAGCTCTGTGGCGCTTACTGGAGGTACCTGGTGGGCTAGTTGGACACCAGAGACTCTCAGGATTCAAGGGGAATTAATCCCCCAACTTACAATGTCTGGGGCCTGGACTGTCAGTTGGGGACTTTGGGGGGAGCCACAATGCCCCCACGGTCCGGCCGGCTTCCTGTCTTCTACGAGAGCAGGCATTGCTTATGGGGAAGGGGAGCTCCCCTTCCCCAAAAGCAATCCTGCTTCCCTTCAGTGAAGCAAAGCAGGGTAGCTATGGCGGGGCAGGAGCCTTGCTCCGGCCCTACCATAGCAAATGGCAATGTCATGTGAGGGCACCCTGGGACATTGCAGGAGTTGGCCTTCGGGGTGGCAGTCCCCAGGGCCATAAAGGGCCACAGGAGGGGGGGCTGCGTGGCCCACCTCACTTCCAGTGCAAAGCCCCGGGGAGGTGGTGGTACCAGGGCTCAGGGGTCCATAACAGACACCCACATTTGCATACATAGTGCCCAGGGAGGTAGTTGTTCCCGGGGCATGTGGAGGGCTTATGCCCACCATACAGGTTCTTTTAAAAAACAATTGAGAGACCCGGGGAGGTGGCGGTCCCCGGGACTGCAGGGGGCTTTGGGAGGACTGCGTGCTTCTGCGATTTTATTGGCAAAGCCCCAGGGAGGTGGTGGTCCCTGGGGCATGTGGCGGGCTGGAGCACCCCACACATACGTTTTTTTCAAAAAACAACAGGAGTACCCCAGGGAGGTCATAGTCCCTGGGGCTTCAGGGGCCCCTGCTTGCCCCCATTACATATTTTGTCATTGCCTCATCCAGATTCTCGCACCCAGGGCGAATTCGGCAGATTTAAAAAAAACGTATTTGGCTCAGCAGACCTACGGGGTCAGGGTGTCTGTACCTTTCCCCCTTTTCTTGTTTCTCATCCTTATTTCTCTGTTTTTCTGTGACTTGGTTACCGTGTCACAAGATGGCTGCCAACACTTCCTGGTTTGTAGTTTTGGCAGCCAATCACAGTGAAGCTCGTGCTTGGGAGGGTTTCCGAACCCACCTCTGCCTCAGATATCAAAACCTTTTCTTTTTCCAATTTGTCAGAAACTACTGAACGGATTTACACCATTTTAAAAAAAAGGTTGATTTCTGAGCCAAGACCTACCATTTTGCAAAATGTTGTGTAATTCCATTCAGTGGTTTGGGCTGTAGCTGTGTCTAAACGCATTTTGGGACCTCACTTTTTTTTCAAGCCCCCCTTGATGAATCGCCCCAAAACTTTCAAGACAGGATCTGACCTAAGAGGGTCACTAGTTTTAAAAATTTCTCGAAGATTTGTCCACTGGCCCAAAATTTCTTGGGAAAAGAAAAAAATTATTTTATACTCACTCATAACATGTACTCATTCACCTATACATCCTATTACACACCGCCACTCATCTATAGAGTTACTCACACACATAGTCACACATGCAAACAAAGTATCAAAAATCCAATTACTTGCATATAAAGTTATACATACACTATCACACTTACTTCTTCAGAAACGTACACATGCTTTCTCTCTTAAACAATCACTTATAGAAAAACCTACTTATTTGTACAGGAACTCTTCCAATCTCTCACTCTCAAATATACTCACTTATATACACCAATTCTCACATTTACTAGTTTAAAACATATGTAGTTGTTCATAAAGACACTATTGAGACAGTCATTCACTCACGAACACACACTCATCCATCTATACAGTCCTGCACACATGCTACATTCAACACATACAAACAGTGAGTCACTCATTCATGCATCTATGCACTAAGTATAACCCCCACCGAACCATATAGACACTCAGACACTCATACTGATACTCAAAAAAAACTACTAATAACTCATATAGACACTCATGTAGCTACTCACCAACCCATGCAGCCACTTATACACAAAGTGAGAGACTGATACAGATATTTACATATTTAAACATTACTTACTAACCCATGTATTTACTAAGATACACTTAATAAGTCAGTTACTCAATCAATTTTACGAACAAAATGATCCATTTAGACACCTATATACCCATATATTCTTCCATCGACCTTGAGATATATATTTCAGAAAAACACACATTTGCTTTGCTGGATGATGCATCAGTGATGTCATTTAAGATGTCATCAGTGATGTCATCAGTGATGTCACTGACTATGTCATGAGTGAGAAAATATGTGACGTCATCAGCAGTGCATTGTGGGTGCGTGAGTAAGGGGGAATTTCTATGGTTTTGTACAAGTGAAATGTCCAACTAACTATGACCCCCTGAAACCTATGGTTTTTTTCAGTGAATTTCTAAGGTTTTTTAAATGCTAATTTCTAACTATAACGTGCCTGAAACCTATGATTTTTTCAGTGAATTTCTAAGGTTTTTTGAATGATAATTTCTAACTACAACGTTCCTGAAACCTATGGTTTTTTCAGTGAATATATATATATTTATTATACTATGTATACATGTGAAAATGTCTCGGTCCGCCTGTTTGCCTCGGTGGCACGGAAAAAAATAGGTGGAACGGACTTCAGCACATCGACGAGGTCTTCTTATGGCTCTGATGACGTCATATGGTGTCGCGAGAGGGACCGTGCTATTATGAAGTCCTCATCGATGTGGGAGAGCTAGGAAAGAATTTCAGTGGAATGCTGCTGCAGGGGATATTCACATGTGTTCAGGCTAGTCATTTGGGAGCAACTGTTTATGTTGCCACTCCCGAAACCAATATCAGTGATCCGAGGGCAGAGGCCCTGCAGATGGCACATGAGGTGGGGTGCCCAGTTGTGTCAACCGGCGGGGCAGCGAAGTGACAAGCACCACAGCCCAACAAAAAAGGTAATGAGGGCAATGAATAACACAGGATTTTCTCTTTGTATCTGGCGGGAACAACAAAGTTAAAATGCCCTAGTACCAAAATGTAGAATTAGTGCTACAACGGTCTTCAAGAGGACCTGCAATGCTGCTTCTGCTTCTAGTACCCTGGAGGCGGCACATAGGTCATGCGGTACAGACGGATCACTGACATAATATCGAGGGACATAATATCGACTATCAAAAATATTGTTGAGAAAATATTGACAGACAGAATATTGAGTTTGTATCTACAAACAGGTAAGTACAATAATATAGAGTAAAAAATATTGTTTATAAAAATACAGTTTATAAATATATCGACTTTATTAAAAACAATGTTAAATTAAATTAATATTAAAAATTAATTACTTAAAAATACTTAAATTAACTTATAATAATTAAATAATTAATGAAAGTTATAAAAAAATGTTTTAAATTATATTTGTTAAAACATATATATATATAGTAACATAATATATTTAAATAATATCCAATATTATTACCGTACAATAGTGGAAGTGTAAAAATTACTATTCCCAGTCCAGAGAGTGCAACAGTAGGTAAGGCGTTGGATAGCGTAGGGATAAAAATTACTATTCCCACTCCAGTGAGTACAACAGTAGGGAAAGCGTTGGATAGCGTAGGGGTAAAAATTACTATTCCCACTCAAGTGGGTGCAACAGTAGGGAAAGCGTTGGATAGCGTAGGGGTAACAATTACTATTCCCACTCTAAAGAGTGCAACAGTAGGGAAAGCATTGGATAGCGTAGGGGTTAAAATTACTATTCCCACTCCAGTGGGTGCAACAGCAGGGAAAGCGTTGGATAGCGTAGGGGTAAAAATTACCATTCCCACTCCAGTGGGTGCAACAGTAGGGAAAGCGTTGGATAGCGTAGGGGTAAAAATTACTATTCCAACTCCAAAGAGTGCAACAGTAGGGAAAGAGTTGGATCGCGTAGGGGTAATAATTACTATTCCCACTCCAAATAGTGCAACAGTAGGGAAAGCGTTGGATAGCGTAGGGGTTAAAATTACTATTCCCACTCCAAAGAGTGCAACAGTAGGGAAAGCGTTGGATAGCGTAGGGATAACAATTACTATTCCCACTCCAAAGAGTGCAACAGTAGGGAAAGCATTGGATAGCGTAGGGGTTAAAATTACTATTCCCACTCCAGTGGGTGCAACAGTAGGGAAAGCGTTGGATAGCGTAGGGGTAAAAATTACCATTCCCACTCCAGTGGGTGCAACAGTAGGGAAAGCGTTGGATAGCGTAGGGGTAAAAATTACTATTCCAACTCCAAAGAGTACAACAGTAGGGAAAGAGTTGGATCGCATAGGGGTAATAATTACTATTCCCACTCCAAATAGTGCAACAGTAGGGAAAGCGTTGGATAGCGTAGGGGTTAAAATTACTATTCCCACTCCAAAGAGTGCAACAGTAGGGAAAGCGTTGGATAGCGTAGGGATAAAAATTACTATTCCCACTCCAGTGTGTGCAATAGTAGTGAAAGCGTTGGATAGCGTAGGGGTAAAAATTACTGTTCCAACTCCAGTGAGTGCAACAGTAGGGAAAGCGTTGGATAGCGTAGAGGTAAAAATTACTATTCCCACTCCAGTGGGTGCAACAGTAGAGAAAGTAAATACTTCATATATTATTTAAAAAAATATAAATTAATATCTATAAAACATTATTTAAAAGTAATTACCAATTTAATATAATATAATAATTAATCTATTAAAATTACTAATTAAAATTAATTCTTACAATTAGTTACCTATTAATACAAATTAATTACAAATTAACAATTAATTATTTAACAATTAAAAATTAATTAACAATTAATTCAAATTAAATACAATTAAATTAATTGAATTATTTAATTAATTATAATTAAATTACTTCCCACCCTATTCCCCGATAAACCCACAACCGGCTACAGAAAATAAATTAGTAAAATTAACATAATTAGCAATTAAACAATTAAATTAAATTAATTGGCAATTAAAATTTAATTAAGTGCCCATAAAAACTTAATTACCAATTAATTCTAAATTAATACCAATAAATACATTTACATATTTAATTAATTATCATTAAATTAGTTCCCACCCTATCCCCCTATAAACCCACAACCCAATACAGAATTAAATTACTCAAAAATTAAAAAAACAAAATTCATTAATTAAAATTAATTGTAACATAAATACACACTTTTCACACATATAATAACATTAAAAACACTATAATAAAATCGATATTATTAAAAAATTGATAATTTTAATAACCTATATTATACACTTGGATATTTTAACTTTCTATATTTTTAACATTCGATATTACATTACTTACCTTAAAAACTATATTTTTGATGTCTATATTCTGTCCATTCGATATTTTGTCCATTCTATATTTTAAACTCGATATTATGTCCATTCGATATTTTGTACTCGACATTTTGACTGTTTACCGGTACGGACATACTGCAGTGGGACGCACACTCTTTGACCTCACATGGCACTGCTTCACACTTCAGGGAGGACGCTTTCCATCAGCTATGTTTTCTGATGACGTTTCGTACCGGCCGCGTCCAACAGCAGAACTACTTTAGATCCAAACAGACTCCTTCACTCTCTCACTGGAAGTGAAACCAGGCCACACGGACATTTTCACAATACAACATTCGGGAATGCACTTTTCGGTATTAAAAAAATACATTCCTTCCTCCTAATTAATCAAATAAAGGTCTCACTGAAGAATAAGGGCCAGCTTCGATCGGTAACCAGCCATTACAAGGACTTTTTTACTTTACAATCCGATTACAACCCATGGTCATTTACCACGAAAGCCTTTACAACTAATTTTGTTGTAAAGGTATGTATGATAAATGACCATGCGTTCTAAAAAACATGTAGACGATCGACATCATTGTAAGGAAACAGAGGCTGTTCCATTTCCTTTCCTCACGACGACGTGCACTGCCCCTCAGAAACGCTGTGAAGCAGGAACAATGAGGAGAGATGAACCACGAGGAGTGAGAGGTAGGGGGGAATGGGCATGGGGTGAGGGTTTCTTTTTTAGGGTTTAGGATAGTGCAGTGCAGTTTGGGTAGTGTAGGGGTCATGCTGGGGTAGTGTTTTAGGGTTTAGGGTAGTGCAGTGGTGTTTGGGTAATGTGGGGGTCGTGCTGGGGGTAGTGCTTTACAGTTTAGGGTAGTGCAGTAGTGTAGGGGGTCGTCCTGGGGTAGTGTTTTCGGGTTTAGGGTGGTGCAGTGGTGTTTGAGTAGTGTAAGGGGTCATGCTGGGGTAGTGTTTTAGGGTTTATTATAGTGAAGTGGTGGTTGTGTAGTGTAGGGTGTCATGCTTGGGGTAGTGTGTTATGGTATAGGGTAGTGCAGTGGTGTTTAGGTAGTGTAGGGGGTGATGCTGGTGGTAGATTTAGGGTTTAGAGTAGTGCAGTGGTGTCTGGGTAGTGTAGGGAGTCATGCTGAGGGATCATATTTTAGGGTAGTGCAGTGGTGTTTGGGTAGTGTAGGGGTAGTGTTTTATGGTTTAGGGTAGTGTAGGGGGTCATGTTTTAAGGTTTAGGGCTGTGCAGTGGTGTTTGGGTAGTGTAGGGTGTCATGCCGGGGATAGTGTTTTGGGGTTTAGGTAGTGCAGTTGCATTTGGGTAGTGAAGGGGTCGTGCTGGGGTAGCGTTTTAGGGTTTAGGGTAGTGCAGTTGCGTTTAGGTAGTGAAGGGGGTCATGCTGGGGGTAGTGCAGTGGTGTTTGTGTATGTGGGGTTGTACTGGGGGTAGAAATAGGGTTTAGGGCAGTGCAGTGGTGTTTGAGTAGTGTAGGGTGTCATGCTGGGAGTAGGGTTTTAGGGTTTAGGGTAGTGCAGTGGTGTTTGGGTAGTGGAGGGGTTAGTGTTTTAGGGTTTAGGGTAGTGCGCCCAACCAGCCACAATATCCGTAGACAAAGAGGATCCTGACTCTTTTGAACGTCCCGAGCTCTTACACTCATCGGAGGAGAAATCGTCCTCCAATACACCCTTTCTCTCTAAGGGAAACCCGCCGTCGGGTATACAATTGTGGTGACAGCGTGGCAATTTTCTCCGGGCTTCTCCTCCTCCCAGCAGGGTGCATGTTTTAGCATTCCGTGCACTCTTGATGAAGGTCTCAGTAGGTTTATCAAATCCTTCCAATTGTCCCCCATTATGCTTAACAGCCCTTTTATTCCCCATCTGGGAGCTACTGTGATCTGCCACCACCAGATCTGGGTCACCCCAGGGATGCTTTTTGCCAGTTTATCTACCTGATCCCCAACAGGAGCCAGTGCCCTAAAAATAGCCAAAGAGAGGCTTTGTTCCACTGCCGAAGGGAGAATTTAGGGGGCCATACATTCTCCACTTCCTGGTAGGAGGATTAAAAAGGGTCTTCTAGAGAAGACATGACAGCAGAGGGTGTGAGCACAGAACAAATACTCTTAAAAACCTTAAGCAGCCCCCTTGCCAGTGCTCCAACAGCTGGGCTTTCCTCGAAGATGTTATAAGAACAGACTGAGGCGTAATACTTATTACCACCACTAACGTGGCCATGTGGGGAAATCACCGCATAGCAGTGTCAAAACTAGGCGAGGGTTGGTCGGGAATCAAGCGGACACTAAAGAATTGACCGGATTCCCAAACCAGCGTAAAGACCATCGCGAGTGCTCGATGGAGCTGCCTCGCTCGTACCAGACGGATCTTACAGGATCTCACCGCGTGCAGAGCACACAGTGGTAGAAACTGCGAGGGGAGAACGCGCTTGGGCATATATATATGGAACTTCTTGACCCCAATAGAAACATGGCGACTGACACATTACCAGACCCAGTAGTGGAACCTATAAGACTCATCACAGGTTAAAGTCCTCAGGCAAAGCAAATTGCCAAAATAGTGAAACAGGAATGGCCCATAATTCTAACGGACCAAATACTTAAGGAAATCATGCCCACGACCCCCCTAATCTGATAGTACTAAACTTGTGATTACTGCGTCAGGACTACTCTGAGAGCACGAGTGGAACTTCGTTTTGCATGGATTTTGACTACCGGTTTCTCCACCGGTCTTGCACCACCCAGAGGATTGGGAGCATGTATTGGAGCTTCTTGGTTGGATATATATATATATTTTCACAATACAACATTCGGGAATGCACTTTTCGGTATTAAAAAAAATACATTCCTTCCTCCTAATTAATCAAATAAAGGTCTCACTGAAGAATAAGGGCCAGCTTCGATCGGTAACCAGCCATTACAAGGACTTTTTTACTTTACAATCCGATTACAACCCATGGATTACCACGCATGCGTTGTACATCGCAAAGTAATTACTATGCATTTTTTTAGAATGCATGGTCATTTACCACGAAAGCCTTTACAACTAATTTTGTTGTAAAGGTATGTATGATAAATGACCATGCGTTCTAAAAAACATGTAGACGATCGACATCATTGTAAGGAAACAGAGGCTGTTCCATTTCCTTTCCTCACAACGATGTGCACTGCCCCTCAGAAACGCTGTGAAGCAGGAACAACGAGGAGAGATGAACCACGAGGAGTGAGAGGTAGGGGGGAATGGGCATGGGGTGAGGGTTTCTTTTTTAGGGTTTAGGATAGTGCAGTGCTGTTTGGGTAGTGTAGGGGTCTTGCTGGGGTAGTGTTTTAGGGTTTAGGGTAGTGCAGTGGTGTTTGGGTAATGTAGGGGGTCGTGCTGGGGGTAGTGCTTTACAGTTTAGGGTAGTGCAGTAGTGTAGGGGGTCGTCCTGGGGTAGTGTTTTCGGGTTTAGGGTGGTGCAGTGGTGTTTGAGTAGTGTAAGGGGTCATGCTGGGGTAGTGTTTTAGGGTTTATTATAGTGAAGTGGTGGTTGTGTAGTGTAGGGTGTCATGCTTGGGGTAGTGTGTTATGGTATAGGGTAGTGCAGTGGTGTTTAGGTAGTGTAGGGGGTGATGCTGGTGGTAGATTTAGGGTTTAGAGTAGTGCAGTGGTGTCTGGGTAGTGTAGGGAGTCATGCTGAGGGATCATATTTTAGGGCAGTGCAGTGGTGTTTGGGTAGTGTAGGGGTAGTGTTTTATGGTTTAGGGTAGTGTAGGGGGTCATGTTTTAAGGTTTAGGGCTGTGCAGTGGTGTTTGGGTAGTGTAGGGTGTCCTGCCGGGGATATATATATATATATATAATATATATATATAGATATTACCTACTGGCGGTCGCCAGTAGGTATATATAGTTAGGATTTTTTTAATAGGGATTTCTGAAAATTCTATGTTGAATAACTTTGGCGTTGATGAACGGAATGGGCTGAAATTTTCAGGAAAATGGCACATTTTGTTTCTGAACGTCCCCTGAAAGTTTGGGGGGGGGGGTTTCGTCAAGCGGGGCCGAGAAAAAAGGGGGGTCCCAAAACGTGTCCCAAAACGTGTTTTTAACATTGAGTTTTCCATAGGGCGGTTGGACTCACTTTTAGCTCGAACGGCTGAATGGATTTTTATTAAGCTTGGCAAAATTGTAGAAACTGTTTGCCCGATGTGCCTTTGCTAGGTCTCAAGATATGTGCTCTAGTGGATTTTGAGAAATTAACGTTAAAAAAATATACATATCTGTGACAGCGTCCCGGTTAGCGCCCCGGTTCGCGTACCAGACGCGTAACGGAACTGCGTGAGGAGAAGCGGATTGGCTCTCCGGTGACTGTCAACATTCTAAACAGTCCGGAGCAGCCGCCATCTTGTCTCTCGGTAGGATCGAGAGACAAGAGGTGGAAATAAACGAAGGGGGAAATGAATGAAAGGGGGCAAGGTAGACCCCTCCTGAGCCCCTAGGATTGATGTGGGGGCTATTAAAGGGCCCCACGGGGCAAAAAAAATAACAAAAAACATTTTTTCGATTTTTCGCGGTGGAAGCGCTACCAGGTACGCGAACCGGGTAGCTCACCGGTAGCGTAACGGGAGTCCGCCATCTTGTGTTTCGGACGAATTTTGTCACAAGACGGAGGATAAACAATGTTGGGAATGGGTATAAGGGGGCACGGGAGACATATCCTTACCCCCTAGGTTTTCTGAGGGTGGCTGACGAGGCCCATATTTGTAAAAAAAAACAGCCTTTTTTGTCAAATTTTTGCACGGTTAGCGCCCGGTCCGCGCACCGGGTAGCATTCCGGAAAGCGTAACAAGGGGAAAACCAAGGGAAACAGTAAAATATTATTGGTGGGTTATCCTGGAGGTGACGCCCTCAGCAACGCTATAATTGATTGGATGCCACCTCTGCATGTGGCGGTGCATAGTATAGTTAGTATAGTTTCCAAAACTATACTTTTTGTCTGTGCCTCGGGACAGAACTGCATCGCAATGAGGCAATGAGGCATGTCACCAGCCGGGCATTGACCTTTTTTGCCCTCGAGGGTAAGAAAAAAATTGCCATATAAAATGGTCTAAGCGGTGGGATTGCCAGGGCTCTTCACGCAAGAACTGCCTCGGCTTACCTCCTCTTCCTCTTCTTCTTCCTCTTCCTCTGGGTTTTGAAGGAACTTTGCAGGTGGTCCTTCCTTCCTAGGTGGTTGTGGTGGTGGTGGGGAGAAAATAGACCTAATGATTATGCACACACGTGATCCATAAGCGGAGAACCAAGATATACCGCTTCAGATACCACCATACCCATCACGTGCATGAGGGTCTTTTTTCATTGGGACATCCTCATTCCTGCATACCTAATGGTTGAGCAGGACAAGTGATCCATTCCCCTTTGATGATTAAATGCTATTTTGGAAAGTGAATGGATCCACAATCCATCTCCCTCACCCTTGATTAGAAGAAGGTGGTGGGGGTCCACCAGCTGCAGCTACTACAGATGCCATGACTGAACAAGCAGAAACAGGTCTTCCTTCCCTGGGAAAAAAAAATGTTGTAAACCAATGAAAAGTGTTATTTTCAGGTCACATGACCTGTTACGCTTACGTTATGCGTCCCACTCCGCGCCCGGAGCGCTTCCGGGGCGCTGCGCTTCGCGCCTTTGGTCGCGCTCCGGAGCACTTCCGAGTGCGCTAACGCGGCGCGTCATAAGATGCATTACGCGGCAACGCAATATGTCGCGCTTACGTGGCGCGTCACGAAGTTGTTTTCGAATGCGGCAGTTGCGCTAACGGAACGTTTCCCGGTGTGCGGATCAGGTCGAGGCACCAAATTGAGCTAACGGGAAGCTACCCGGTGCGCGGACCGGTAGCGAAAAAAAAACCATTTAGATACATAAAAAAATTATATTAAATACATAAAAAATATATTTTTCCTTAAAAAGAAGAATACATTTTACAGCTTTTGATATTTGCAATTAAAAAACCAGTGAAATTCACTGAAAAAACCATAGGTTATAGACCATATATAGTTAGGAATTAGCATTTACAAAACTTTGAAAATTAACTGATAAAAACATAGGTTATAGACCATATATAGTTAGGAATTAGCATTTACAAAACCTTATTTTACTCACACAAAACCACTGAAATTCGCATATATAGTTAGTTGCACTAACTATATAACTTTACAGAAACATACAGTCACTGGATGTTGTCATCAGTGATGTCATCAGTGATGTCATTTGAGATGTCATCAGTGATGTCATCAGTGATGTCACTGACCATGTCATGAATGATGTAATATGTGACATCATCAGCAGTGGATTGCGGGTGCGCGATATATAGTTAGTGCAACTAACTATATATGCGAATTTCAATGGTTTTGTGTGAGTAAAATAATGTTTTGTAAATGCTAATTCCTAACTATATATGGTCTATAACCTATGATTTTTTCAGTTAATTTTCAAGGTTTTGTAAATACTAATTCCTAACTGTATATGGTCTATAACCTATGTTTTTTTCAGTGAATATATATATAGATATATATCACCAAACTCAAGACACTGTGTCTCCGCTTGCTTGCAGAATGACGCGAGCAAACCTTCTTGGTGCAAAAATAATTTATTTCACCAGTGTACCTTCTTGACGCGTTTCGGCCATCCAAGCGGCCTTGATCACATGACAGCGCTTAGTTTCTTCCCCAGTGCAATCCCAATTTAAAAGACATAGAAAAAATACTCTTGTGATCCAAGGGTCCCTTGTACATAGTGTAAATATAAAACACATGAATGATTACATATCAGCTTAAATGCTATAAAATATGTAATGTACATTTCACAATATTAATATACGCTTTATAAAAATTATTTTTGTACATAGTCATCAAAATTCTTTGCATAAGTGCGTTGTTTGGACCCAATTTTCAATGACTCTCGATTGGTGCAATAAAGAAAATTAAGTGATGAAAAAGTTGTTTTAAAATACAAAAGCTCCCTAATGGAGGAAATGAACTCATATCCCACTGTGTATTCCCAATTAATTAAGCATCCCCAATAGATAACCCTAATCTGAAAAAAGGCACACAAAAAAAACCTAATATATGTAAATATCGGTTTTGATGATCACATTCCCGAGGTCATATATCTAAAATTCAATCGATAATTTTGTAATATGACTCTTACAGCCGCCACTATTCTTCAGGTTCATTCTATCAAAGTACAAACTGTGGTTCTGTAGCTAATACTACAAATGTTCAATGAGTAGCTTAAATACTAACTACTGACATAGATCCCTGTCTAAATAAATAGATAAAGTGACGTTGTGCTTCTGTATCTGGGAATAAAAGGTAAAGTGACTTTGTGCTACAGTACATAGGGATAAAGTGCCAAAAAGTGCTTGAAAGTGCAAATTGCATGTTGATTCAAGTATAAACTGGTATGCAAACGTATTCCAATATCCAATGGTTTTTCATCTAGTTTCATGTGCGACCACTTGAGAGGGAAAGGCTGGTGACTAAAAACATACATGCACATACATATTAAATATCCATTTTAATACATAAGAGTGCCCCATTCTAATATGACCAATAAAAAGACAAAAAGATAAAACTACCCTTCCGTCTAAAAACCAATCACTAAAATTTGGGGAAACCGATCATCAAAACTATGTATTCATATGCTGGTCTTCTATTCCTTAAATGTTACCTAGTGGTGATTAAGGGCTCTATCGTCCCTACCAACTTATGAAGGTGCATTTATCAATTGCATCTTAGTTTTCTCAATGCTCTCTAACTCACCACTGGTTTCGTTAAGTCTAATGCTATGCTGTGGGTGAGGGTATAGTATATTGTCATAGAAAGGTATGAAGATCTTCTGTGGCGTTTAATCCACCCGGAGACTTAGAGTCGAACTCTAAAATATAACTTGTCCCCAGGCGCCGCAATTTAGCCTCTCTGTCCCCCCCCTCTTCTCATCACAAGAACAGCTTCAATAGCATAGTAACGTAGGTGCTGTGGATTGCTACCATGTACTGCCTGAAAGTGCCTTCCAATTGGGTAGGTCTTATCACTGTTAGGTATTGCCCTTAAGTGTTGCAAAACACATTTATTTACTGCCAGCTTTGTGCTGCCTATATATTTTACTTGACAATCACATTCCAAGACATAAACACAATATTCAGTTTTACATGTTAAATGTTATTTGATTTCTCTAGTGTTCTTGGAAAAGGCAGTAGTGTATGTTTTAGTATTGCTTCCAAACTGGCAGGCCTTACATGTTAGACACTTGTAAAATCCCTTCCTGGTGGTCAACCACGGGCCCTACAATAGCTCTCCTGACTATTCTTGGCCAGCATATTCCCCATACTCACAGATGTTCTAAAGGAGATTGAAGGATTAACGGGCATCAGGTCACCTATCACTGGATCTTCCTGGATAAAGTGCCAATTACGTCTTATGATGCTCCTAACTTCTTTCTCCTGCAATGAGTATGTTACAATGAGCTAGGGTGTGAGTGGACGCACTGCGTGTGATAGAAGAGGTTTCAATGTTGTAAGGTGCTCCGGAGTAACACCCTCCGACAAGGGGTGTAAGTAAATACTTGAGGTAGCACTGCCCAAAATTGAGATGTGACCCCCGGGCTCCTTGTGAGTCCTGATAAATAGGTTTCACTATTAATCATTCATGTTGTAAACGTTGGTTTTTTATTGTATTTGACAAAACTCTTGTTGTGTTCACAAGAATGTAGTTCATTCACTATATGAATTCATTTCACAAAGCAACATTTCAATAAATCCCAATGCATTTCGGCAATGATATTGCCTTCTTCCAGGGGATAATTGTCTACAATGAGGAAAAGAAAAACGAGTCAGGATTGCAAAACGGGTGAAATATAACTATTTAAATTAATGAGGTGCCTATTAACTTTCCGCTGGACGGGTGAAGGAAAATAGAAATAGAAGTCCGTGCACGTTAATATCAGTTGAAAGAGTGAGCGGTCCAAGCTAATTCAAAGGACGGCGTGGAGATCGTGCATTCCGGAAAAGACGTCTGTGAGCATGCAACTTGCTCGTGCAGAAAACGAGATGTCTACGTTAACCTATTTATCAGGACTCGCAAGGAGCCCGGGGGTCACATCTCAATTTTGGGCAGTGCTACCTCAAGTATGTTACAATGAGCCTCATGGGTTGTTGCTTTGTTTGTACAGCTGGCTGTGGGGTCTTGGTCCTGGTCCTCACCTGTGATTTCTTTATAGCAGCCACCACTGTTTCCTTGCTGTAGCCCTAGCTAGAAATCTAACACCACTCTCCATTTGTTTAATCCTTGCATCCTCTGGGTCACTGCAGATGTGTCAGATACGAAGCATCTCCCCGTAGGGGATGCTTTTAATTAAGTAAGGAGGGTGGCCACTCGACGTGTGTAAAAGTGTATTCCCCGCAGTCAGTTTTCTAAAAAGGGTAGTGGTTAAAACATTATTCTCAACCAAGATCTCAACATCTTAAAAGGTCACTGTAAGTTTGCTGATGTTAAAAGTAAATTTTAAATTAAAATCATTTTCATTGATTTCATTTATAAATTCTAACGCACTTTCCTCACTTCCTCTCCATACAATAAAAAGATCATCTATGAACTGCATCCATGAGACTATTTTCGTGGTGTATACTTCTTCGTATTTGCCCATGAGGACCAGCTCCTCCCACCACCCCATAAACAAACAGGCATGGGGGAGAAGCTGGCCCCCATTGCAACACCTTGAACTTGCTGGTAAAACTGTCCGTTAAATATGAACATATTATTGTCAAGGTAGAAACGTAACATGTCTAACAACATTCGTGTGTGCTGTGCATACATCATCAATCTCTTATTTAACCGCATGCATGCTAGCGGGTTTTCCCGCTGTGCGCTGAAATTTCAAAAAAGAGCCTTACGTGACAAAGCCAGCTCGTCATGCGCGCAGCGCAGGTAACGCCCATGACGAGCTGACTTTGTCACCAGCATCGAAGGGGTTAAAAAAATATATATATATTCATACATATATAAATATATGAAGGAGTGATGTATGGATGAACGAATTGATGTGTGTGTTGACCTAGGAATTAGTCAGTGGATATGTAATAACTGGTATTGGTGTGTTTTCATGGTTTCGAAAATTATAGTCTGTATTTTAGAGTGGGTGTATCAAGTGTTATATTAGGGTCTGATGAGGTGCATCATGTGGATGATGTCATCAGTGATATCATCAGTGATATCATCAGTGATGTCACTGACCATGTCATGAATGATGTAATATGTGACGTCATCAGCAGTGCATTGCGGGGGCGCAAGTTATAGCTAGCTCAACTAACTATAAAAGGGGAATTTTTATGGTTTTCTATGAGTGAAATGTCCAACTCAGTCAGTCAGTCAAATTAACTTTATTCGATTTGATAAAATCATACATAGTACATTAAAACATTATTATTTACAGTTAAAAAAAGAATTAAACAATTTCATTTATCAGCAAGTTAATTTGAATAAATAAATGCATTTAAAATATTTAAAAGACCCGTTATATACATCAGTTTTCCAAATTCATGCTCCTTCTGGCTCTGGTTGCTGCCACCAGGAAATTGGCCATGGCAAAAGTAATGCAGATGTTGCCCAATGATTGTAAATATAGCATTGCTGGTCTCACCTGGGAGAAGCCAGCTTCTCTTAGAACTGGTAGCAGGTATTTTTTTCTTTGGGCGGAGAAGAAATCACAAAACATAACAAAATGTAAACTGTCTTGAACAGAAAAATTGTCACAGGTGCAAGGTGGTGCTAGCTCCGGATTCATCCATTTGTTAAAATTACCCAAATAAAAGTGAATGATGTTGAATCTGAATCTTGTTAACAAGAATCTGTGAAAAGGGTTTGTGACGAAACATAAATAAGGCTCGATTGCAAGTGACTGGAGAGTTAAGTAGTGCGTTCGGACAGAGGGTTTAAATAATTCAACTTCTTCTCGCAACATGTATGCCCTAGACATAAACTGTTTTTTTATGAAACTCACATCCTGCTTTGTGATACACGAGGGAGAGGTGAATAAATCTGGGCGACCTAGTTCATTAAAACATTTGTGCAAATACCCCAGCCATGGTATCGTGTGGCTGTGTTCCAAACTCATCACATCCCTCATGATCATGTGGTTTAACGATAATTCAGGGTTTAACCAGGTCTTAAGCCAGTATGTTAGTGGAGCCAGTCTCAGTTTGTCCTGGATATAATCCATACCAAGTTCTGAATGAATGGAAAAAACCGGGGAGGATTGGGGGAGGGACAGGACTGAGCGTAAAAAACTATTCTCAGCTACCTGAATTTTATCTAAGCGTACATAGCCCCATAAGGAGGCACCATACAAGGCCACGGGAAGGGATTTGCTGTTATAAACCTGGATAATGGCCTTCATAGGTTTATGGCCCAGCCTTTTAGCGAAGCTTAAGATGGCCATGGATGTTCTAGTGACCGCTAGGCTTTTTGCGCGTATCTGTGGGCCCCAGGTACCCCTGCTGTCAAAAAGGACTCCCAGATATGGAAACACGGGGACTCCCGATACTATCTCCCCTTTACAGAAAAAGGTTTTTATTCCTCTCTTGGCCCTTTTCCCTTGTCTACCTACGACCATAGTGTGCGATTTGGAGGCATTAACCCTCAGGTCCAACCGGTCCATAAAGGTCCCAAATGCATCTAGCAGTTTTTGAAGGCATACCCCTGTGCGTGCTATTAGTACAGCGTCGTCCGCGTATAGGAGAGCAGGGATCTTAACTTCTCCTACACGCGGAACGTCACTAGCTGCCCCAATTAAGTGTTTGCCTAAGTCATTAATATAGATGGTAAACAACAGGGGGGCCAGTATGCATCCTTGCCTAACGCCACGAAGGGATCTAAAGCGTGACGTGCATCTTCTGTAGCGATTGTGGTGCCCGGGGGTCGAGGGAAGGTTGTACTATCCAAATCCCGAAGATGGTATGCGTGTGGAGATGTGTGTAGGAGGGTGAACTACATTGACCAGCATTCCCAGGGGCAAGCAGGAAGAGTCATGAGACCCAAAGGCATATTAGCACCTCCCATCCTCACGGACGGTGCTTGTCAATTTCGATCCTAGAGAGAGAAGTCGGAGTGGCGGATGTGTTCCCCGCCGGATTCCAGCGAGAAGCAAGAAGATTTCCTGAGTTTGAGAAGCCGTGATGTGAACCAGCGTTGGATCTTTCAGCGCTCTCCGGATAAGTACTTGAGAGACGAAAGCGGGCTCGCTTTCGTTTATTGTTTGGCTGCACTTGATCATCCCTAGATAGTTAGTTTAGGGCGCTCTTGAGACGTAGCGCGTGTACATTACCTCGTATTGTGAAGTATTCCTCCTGAAGACACGCTGCGCTATTTTTTCCTTGTACGTTCCCTACAGAGAGGGTTTCTGGGAGACGTAGTCCCGGAACTGTTTTGCTTTAAATTTGATGCAACGGACAATCGCTACCACAAGAGACAGAGACGTTGTTTCCTTTGATGTCCCGAGTTTGGTTCACTGTATTTAACTTGAGGCTGAACACTAAGAGCGGTTTGTGACATTTAACAACCGTTACCTTATCTATCCTTTGTTGAATCCTGTATACCACAGTCCTGAACTCTGAACGGAAAACGTCATAGACTTTGCAGGCTTGCTGTGGTGCCTTTTCTTTACGGCCTGGGTTGTGTGTGATTCTGGTGAGTGAAGCGCCTACCTGGTGATTCTGATACTGTTCGGGGCACATGAAGAGTAGAGTTGATTGTGTTTCTTACTCTTCCCTAATTAGGTGGGTCCTCTCCTGCTGTCCTACGCATCTTGGTTACCAGACTCCTGGGGGATCCCAAGGAATCATAGCTACCCATTTATTATTTTATCCACTTCCCCTTTCCCGGCTAGGTACGTGGGCGCACAGTGTGTTTCGCTTCCACTGTGGGTTCCGTGGCTGGCGGGGGGAGGAGAGCTTAGCATCAGAAGTCGTTTCTGCCGGACACCTTGAGCAAAGGTTAGTGGCGTGTGTGAGCCTGCGCTGCTGCCAATCCCTGACAGATTGACAAGCCCAAGTTGACACACCGGCCCGAACGATGAATGTTGAGGCAGTCTTGAACTCTCTGGTGGAAGGCATGGCCGCCTTGCAACAGGAAGTAGCCACTTCCAGAGCTGAAAATCAAACCCTGTATAAAGAAGTGGGTACCTTAAGAAGGGAAGTCGCAGGACTAGTACAGAAAGGAACAGGAGGGAGTCCTTATATCAAACCCGCTACATTACCTCCCCCTGGTGCAAAAAAACCTATGGATGTGGAAGGGGGTGGGTTTTCTGTTCCCCCCCAATTAGCTACCTCTAGTGCTTCCTCGGCTGAGGCAGCACATACCGTTCATGTGGTGCAGACTGTAGGTGTTCCTTTAGCGACTCCCTGAACGCTTTTATGGAGACCCCCGTAAGTTCGAAACATTCCTGAACCAATGTAGGTTACATTTTTTATGTAAGCCAGGGGTATTTCAAGATGATTCGGCAAAGACAGCTTTTATGATGTCTTACATGGGGGGTAATGCTGCTAGTTGGAACATCCCCTTGCTGGAGAAGAACGACCCAGTGCTGCACGATTTTTCTGCTTTTTGTGTTGAGTTGCGCAAACTTTTTGACCGTAAATCCCATATGTTGACCCTGGATAGGGAACTACTTACCATACGTCAAGGTTCTCAGGACTTGTTGACTTATATCACCTCATTCAACAGGTTGGTGGTGGAGACCGATTGGCCCCCTGCAAAACGCATCTCATTATTTTATCAGGGCCTTCGTGGTGAATTAAAGGACGTCCTTGCACAAGTGGTGCAGTTACCCGATACATGTGAAGAATTCATTGATTTGACTGTCCAACTGGATCACAGGCTCCTAGAGAGAAGAGGGGACAGATCACGAGGAGACAATCGCCCTTTCTACCCTCGCTTTAGGGGTCCGATAGAAGAACGTTCCAAACCTTCCGAAGGTCCTGAACCCATGCAAATCGGTGGTATCCGTGGACCGCTGACACAGGAAGAAAAAGAAAAAAGACGTCGCCTGAAGCAATGTCTCTATTGCGGAAAAGGGGGTCACTTCATTAAGGACTGTAGAGCCAGGAATACCGTTCCATCCCGAAACCCTGTCCCAAGGATACAAGCTTTAGTACAGTCCGATCAACCGACGGAAAACTGAAGAACCCAAACCAGGAAGAGGTCTCTGTCTTGGGTTGTTTGCCGCAAATGATCTCCCCATGTCTTGCAAACACATTGCATCCTGCAGTGGCGCATATGAACCTTCAAATCATCCTCTGGGTCACCCCACAGAAATCATTGCATTTGGATGACTTAGTAGATTCAGGAGCCACCGGAAACTATATTGACCAGGAATTCGCTATGAAGAATGGAATCACCTGTGAGAAAAAAGAGAAACCAGAGTTGGTGAAAGCCGTGGACGGAACTGTTTTATCGTCGGGTCCAGTGGCCTACCACACCTGTCCCATGCTGATGCAAGTAGGAGACAATCATCAGGAATATATCCAGTTTGATCTCATTGATGCCCCCCAGTTTCGGCTCATCTTGGGAATGCCCTGGTTAACGCTACATGATCCAAAGGTCTGTTGGGCAGCACGCACTATCACCTTGTCATCCGACTACTGTCAGGAACATTGCACTCAGGTCTCTTCGGTTCCCTGTACTACTGAGCTCTCGTCTTCTCTTTGTTTGGCGGCTGCCTGTCCTCTTGAGCAATACTGTTGTGCCACCATACTTCCCTTGGAGTATCGGTCGTTCTCCCCTGTGTTTGACAAACAACAGGCTACCCATTTACCGCCACACAGGGTATACGACTGCAGAATCGACCTCATACCAGGAGCAGATATTCCATGTAGTAGGGTCTATGCCATGACTGAAAAGGAGACAGAATATTTGAAGACATACATTGAAGAAAATTTAGCATCGGGATTCATCAGGCATTCGTCATCTCCTGCCTCATCGCCTATGTTTTTTATTCCTAAGAAGGATTGCGCCGAATTGAGGCCCTGTATAGACTACCGAGCCATTAACCGTGTGACCATCAAAAACCGGTACCCTCTCCCCTTGATACCAGTGCTCATGGACCAACTCAAAGGAGCCAGATACTTTACCAAACTCGATCTGCGTGGAGCCTATCATCTGGTGCGTGTCAAAAAAGGGGATGAGTCGAAGACAGCGTTTCGAACGAAGCTGGGCCTGTTTGAATACAGGGTAATGCCCTTCGGGCTGTGCAATGCCCCCGCCGCATTTCAGTTTATCATGGACGAGGTTCTGCGGGGTTGTCTAGAAACCTATTGCATAGTCTACATCGACGACATCCTGGTGTATTCCTCCACTCTTTCAGAACATGTGACACATGTGAAGTCTGTACTAGACCGATTACAACGTAACTCTCTCTATGCCAAGTTGGAGAAATGTTTGTTCCACGTCCAGGAAGTGTCCTTCCTTGGGTACATCATCAACGAGAAGGGCTTTCAAATGGGCTCGAGGAAAGTAGAGGCGATCATCAATTGGACTACACCCAAAACCGTGAAAGCTGTACAAAGCTTTCTCGGTTTCGCCAACTACTATCGTAGATTTATCAAGGACTTCTCCAAGATCATACATCCGATTTCCTGTTTGTTACGTAAGAATACACCTTTTGTGTGGAGTAAAGATGCGGATGCGTCTTTTCAATACCTGAAGAAGCAGTTTACTCAGGCGCCTATTCTTCGTCATCCAGACTCGCAACTACCATTTATACTGGAAACCGACGCATCTCAAAATGCTGTGGGGGGAGTGCTTTCCCAAAGACACCCTAGTACGGGCCAGGTACACCCCGTTGCCTTCTTCTCGAAAAAGCTCACGCCCTGTGAGGTAAACTATGCCATAACAGACAAAGAACTTTTAGCTATAAAAAGGGCATGTGAGGAATGGCGGCATTATCTACAAGGCGCAGTACATACAGTTGAGATCTATACTGATCACCGGAATTTGTTATTTTTGAAAACAGCTAAGGCCCTCACTCCCCGACAGTTACGGTGGTCTCTGTTTTTCTCTGACTACAACTTTGTGATCAAATACAAACCCGGACCCCAAAATGGGAAGGCGGATGCTCTGTCACGTTTGGAGGATGGCGAACAGAGGAAGACCGAAGACGTCGAATCACCTTTGATCCTTCAGGAATCAACTGCCAGCGTGGGTTCTGTAGCTCTCTTGTCGTCAAACAACTTTCTTGAAGACGTGAAAATAGCCCTTGCAGATATGAACGTGCTTGACTGGATACAAGAAGATCCGGAGCATCGCACGGAAAAGGATGATCTCGCCTACCAGGATACTGCACTGTTTATCCCCACCGATGCCCTAAGACAACGGGTACTGGCCTGGTCTCATGATTCGGTTCTGGGGGGACACATGGGGATGTACAAAACTATTGCTATTGTGGAGCGTTCCTTCTGGTGGCCCCAGCTACGAGAGGAAGTCCGGTCTTATGTGAGGAATTGTGCCATCTGTACGCAAGGAAAGGCTGTGCATGCTCGACCGGTGGGACTACTGAGACCCTTGCCCATACCTCCCCAACCTTGGCACACTCTCTCTATGGATTTTATCGTTGAGATGCCTCCTTGTGATGGAATGACTGTGATATTAGTAGTCGTCGATCACTTGACGAAGATGGGCCATTTCATACCTCTGGAGGAGGTCCCCACGTCTACGGAATTGGCAAAAGTGTTTCTTCAACATATAGTCAGGGCCCACGGTCTTCCTTGTGTATTGATCACCGACCGGGGTTCTCAGTTCACTTCTCGATTCTGGAAGGCGTTGTGTACCACCTTGAACATTGATGCCCGTCTATCCTCCAGCTACCACCCTCAGACGGATGGAAAGACGGAGCGCCTGAACCAGACCCTGGAGCAATATCTTCGTTGTTTCTCTCTGCGGAATGATATGGACTGGACGGTGCTACTTTGGATGGCTGAATTCGCATACAACAATGCCGTGCACTCAACACTGGGTTGTTCGCCTTTTTTTTGTCTCCATGGGTACCATCCTAACATCCTTCCCTTTGAGTGGCCTGTCCGTTCCCCTGTTCCTAGCATCCACGAACACCACCCCACCTAAGAGCGGTGTTGTTGGATGCACGAAACAACCTGGCCGATGCCCAGTCCGCGCAGAAACGCTTCGCTGACAGGAAGAGGAGGGTCGAGCCGACATATGGGGTAGGGGACAGGGTGTGGCTCTCCACCAAGAATCTCCACATTAAAGGGAATAATAAACTGACACCCAAATACGTGGGGCCCTACAGTATAGTTGAAGTGATCAACCCTGTTGCTGTGAAACTCCAGCTCCCGGTGGGTTGGAAGATTCATCCGGTGTTCCATGTCTCCCTTCTGGTTCCTTGCCCTCCCAGTATGAGAGTTCCGGTAGCTCCACTTCCGATTGATGTGGATGGTCAGGAGGAATTTGAGGTGCAGTCCATTCTAGATTCCCGTATGGTGAGGGGCAGAATCCAGTATTTGGTGGAGTGGAAAGGTTACGGCCCTGAGGACCGATCCTGGGAACCTCTGGGGAATCTGCACTGTCCAGAGCTTGTTGACCGTTTCCATGCCCTGCATCCGGGTAAGCCTGGTCGACCGCCGAGTCGGCAGTCCTCGAGAGGGGGTTCTGTAGCGATTGTGGTGCCCGGGGGTCGAGGGAAGGTTGTACTATCCAAATCCCGAAGATGGTATGCGTGTGGAGATGTGTGTAGGAGGGTGAACTACATTGACCAGCATTCCCAGGGGCAAGCAGGAAGAGTCATGAGACCCAAAGGCATATTAGCACCTCCCATCCTCACGGACGGTGCTTGTCAATTTCGATCCTAGAGAGAGAAGTCGGAGTGGCGGATGTGTTCCCTGCCGGATTCCAGCGAGAAGCAAGAAGATTTCCTGAGTTTGAGAAGCCGTGATGTGAACCAGCGTTGGATCTTTCAGCGCTCTCCGGATAAGTACTTGAGAGACGAAAGCGGGCTCGCTTTCGTTTATTGTTTGGCTGCACTTGATCATCCCTAGATAGTTAGTTTAGGGCGCTCTTGAGACGTAGCGCGTGTACATTACCTCGTATTGTGAAGTATTCCTCCTGAAGACACGCTGCGCTATTTTTTCCTTGTACGTTCCCTACAGAGAGGGTTTCTGGGAGACGTAGTCCCGGAACTGTTTTGCTTTAATTTTGATGCAACGGACAATCGCTACCACAAGAGACAGAGACGTTGTTTCCTTTGATGTCCCGAGTTTGGTTCACTGTATTTAACTTGAGGCTGAACACTAAGAGCGGTTTGTGACATTTAACAACCGTTACCTTATCTATCCTTTGTTGAATCCTGTATACCACAGTCCTGAACTCTGAACGGAAAACGTCATAGACTTTGCAGGCTTGCTGTGGTGCCTTTTCTTTACGGCCTGGGTTGTGTGTGATTCTGGTGAGTGAAGCGCCTACCTGGTGATTCTGATACTGTTCGGGGCACATGAAGAGTAGAGTTGATTGTGTTTCTTACTCTTCCCTAATTAGGTGGGTCCTCTCCTGCTGTCCTACGCATCTTGGTTACCAGACTCCTGGGGGATCCCAAGGAATCATCGCTACCCATTTATTATTTTATCCACTTCCCCTTTCCCGGCTAGGTACGTGGGCGCACAGTGTGTTTCGCTTCCACTGTGGGTTCCGTGGCTGGCGGGGGGAGGAGAGCTTAGCATCAGAAGTCGTTTCTGCCGGACACCTTGAGCAAAGGTTAGTGGCGTGTGTGAGCCTGCGCTGCTGCCAATCCCTGACATCTTCCCTCTTTGGTTACTCTTACAGCAGCAAATAGGTCCTGATGCATAGATGCTATAAACGCCACCAGGTCTACATCAATTCCCATGTTAATTAGAATCTCCCATAGCTTAGACCTGTTGACCAAGTCGAAGGCCGAGGAGAGGTCCATAAATGTCCAACTAACTATAACGTTCCTGAAACCTATGTTTTTTCAGTAAATTTCCAAGGTTTTTTAAATGCTAATTCCTAACTATAACGTCTGTAAAACCTATGTTTTTTTAGTGAATTTGAAAGGTTTTTTAAATGTTAACTTCATATTTTAATATTTATAAAACCTATATTTTTTCAATTTTTTTTAATAATATTTAGGAGCTCTATAATCCTTTTTTTAACTTTAAAAATTATGTAATGTTATATATCTTCCCAAAAAAATATGTATGTAATTATTTTTGGGGGGGGAGAAAACTAGAGTCCTGTACCAGTAGTGTACCAAGCACCATCAACATGCGAATCCTATCCGCCATAATGCTAAACTCATAAATGGTGTGCATTTCGTATCCGACGGGTTTGTGGTACCGCGTCCCGCATAACTACATATACGTATGAGGTCGCGCCAGCTGCTACTTTGGTATGGGAAGGGTATGCAGTGCCAAGCCACGCGTTACGTCATGTACGTATGGGGATGTGCCCGCTGCGCGTTGCATATGCGACCAATGCACGCTTCCAGGCCCTGTGTTACATCATAGACGCATGGTGTCGTGCCAGATATGCCATTCCCTCATTTTTTTATGTCTCAAAAGTATATCTAAATAATTTTAAAGTGTATATGAGAGCAACCGATAATCTAAAATAGTTTAAACATATATATATATGTCTAACTGCAATAAACTTATATTATAGTAAATATATTTTCTTAAAATCGCATTGGGTGCAGTCTCCTTGTGTGCTGGCTGCGCGATTGCCATGTGACCTTAAAAAAAGCATTTGATTAGTTCATAACATTTCCCATTGCAGCAGTAAACGCCACCCATTTTAGTCATTCTCTCTACAGCATTTGATGAGACACACCTCTTGTGCTTAGAGAGCTATTTTGAAAACGTTATGCTATGTACACATATCTTACACTACGCACAACATACAACCATCATATTCATCAATCTTCATGGTCTGTAAAGTAGCCTTCCACCTGTGATAGCCATGCACCTAAAAGTTACGTAACCAAAGTTTTCCCCACTGCCTGAGGTAAAATGGTTGCATACGCTGCCCACAGCACAATGTATTTTGGTACGGCCCAGAGGCAGTATCCTGCATAGATAATGGAACACATGGACACAGATAGATAGTGGAAGTGGGTACGGGCACTTGCGCTTTACACCTTTTTATTACCAGGGTCACATATCCAGTGACGTCTGTGCTGAATGGGTGTAGGAGGAATTGTTGCTGCTTGCTTCAACTACAACATTAATCTTTGGATCACACACAGAGATTCAACATTAAAAGAGTCAATAGTTTTTGCTGCAGAAAGGTAGGGACAGTAGATTTGAAATAATACAGAAAAAGTTTTTTTGTAAAAGAACCACAACTTGCGGTTTACTGAGACACAAGCAACATATCTGAAATAATACACAAAAATATTGTATCATAAAGGGTCCATCTGTTCTAGTGCACTCAGATAGCCACATCAAAAGCATTCTGTATCAAGAAACAACAGTTCTTGTGGCAATGATACTGAAGTATAATTATAATAAAAATGCGCAATGGCAAAGAGTGTTGGGTCATATGGATGTCAGACAAAGAGGAGGCTGAAGACAGTGTGATGGAATACTTACACTTTTTATAAATTATTTCTAGAGGTGGGCGTCAAATTCTGTGCCCGCTCATGGAAATTGCAATAATTTGACATTTTTACGTTCCGTGGAGAGCGTGAAAATGTCAAAATTTCCACAATCCGCGTTGTCCCGGAATATTTTTTTCTTGCTTGTGCTGTAAAACATACATTCTTGTGCGTGCTTTCGCCTCACCTGCATCCCCGCATTCGCCAACAAGTTTTCCTGATCCGGTTGCGTTCTCCACAGGATGTTGGATTGTTGGTAGCCATTTTGCGCTATCTCGCACAAGTTAGCGCCCAGGATCACTTTATTCATCATGCGATCACGTCATTCGTCACATGATCACGTCATTCGTCTCGCGATCATGTACCGCGAGTGTATGAGATCTCGAACACGTCATTCTCCACCGCAAGCGAGAGTGTGAGGACGCGGACACGTCATATTGAATGCGGCAAGGAGCGAGAGAACCCAAACACCTCATATCCAACGCGACAGGGAGCAAGGGAACGTGATCACGTCAATTTGGACGCGCTGGCGGAAGTAATGTGAAGCTCGAGAACTCGAACATGTAAAAGTTTCAATGTGGAGAAGAATATCAGCTCTAGCAGCATGAAACCTTCTGCAAATGATGATTTGGATAAAAAAAACTCCTCAGAATGACCTTTGGCTGTCCTTTTTGGTGCAAGGAGTCCATTTTTAATAAGGTGGGGAGAGGGATGAAGTGCCACAGAATCTCCAACTTCCTGTTCCTGTCCAGCAGGCTCCTTCAGTGCTTTGTCCATCTCCTGCTTCTTCTGCCTTTGAATTTTGTGCTGGAAAGATCACTCTTTTTGTCTGCTGCATCATTGCCATTGGATTTGAGGATTTTTTAATTGGATATTTTACAAGTAAGTTGTTGTTTTGTCTGTTTGATTGCGAGCATTGCAGTTGTTGCAACTACAATTTATTTTTGGTAACTATCATTCTTTTTTTTTAATGTTGTGGGTAGTAGTAGTCAGTTGGCCCAGAGCTAACCATGGCCTCATGGGTTTGTGCATGATGAAGCAACTGTTCCTTTGGTGTTTTTTTAATGTATTTCATTTTCAAGCATCATTTAGGGCCTGGATGGCTTTGGATTGAATTGGGGAAAGTGTTTTTTTGGGGTGGGCATTCTGTTGTTTTGCCTGGCTTTTTGGCTGGTGGCCATTTTGAAGCCTAGGCCTGCAAGCCTGTCTGGCCTTGTCTGCTAACAGGCCGGCTTTTATCCAGTAGGCTCAGAGCAGGTAGCCACAGCTTCATTAATCAAGTGTTTCTGCGTGGTCTGTTAAATTTTTAGACATCATAGAGGGCATGGATGGCATTGGATTGAGTTGGGGAGTGTGTTTTCTTGGGGTGGGCTTTCTGATATTGGCCCTGGCCATGTGGCTGGGGGCCATTTTTAAGCCTAGGCCTGCAAGCTTGTCTGGCCTTGTCTGCCAACAGGCCTGCATTATTCCAGTAGGCTTAGAGCAGGTAGCCACAGCTTTATTAATCAAGTGTTTCTATGTGGCCTGTTGAGTGTAGACATCATTTAGGGCATGGTTGGCATTGGATTGAGCTGGGAAGTTTTTTTGGGGGGGTGGGCTATGTGATGTTGGGCGTTTTAAAGACATGCTTTTGTTGTGTGTGTGTATGGTGTGTGTTGGTGTGCAATGCATGCACCCTGCAGACCTTTTTGGGGCCTGTGCAGTTTTTTATTTGATTTTGTTGCTTTAAAAAGGTAAAGTAGTGTGCTTTAGCGTGCATTCTTTGTCTGGCTTTTAAAGGCCTTTTGTCGGCTCCTGGTGTTTCCCAGGCCCCCTGCTTGTTATTTGTGATTTGTTAGTGTCCATGTGCTTGGTGGCCTTCTTTTGTGTTGGGAGTTATTAGTGTCCTGCTTTTGCCATATAAGCACGCATGGTTTTCATATTGGATTACTGCTTCCATCCATCCACCCCCTTTGCCAGCAGCAGCTCCATGAATGATGTGATGCTCAAATTATTTAATGGCAAATAAGGTCCACCCCACTTCCATTACATTTTTATTTTGGTGGTTCTTATTCTATTTCCTATCCTTCCTGAGAGTGCAGTGTGTGTGTACACAGTTGTATAACATAGCCCTTGTTCACAAAGTCTAAAAAATGGCTAGACTATATATTTGGTTTGCACTAGAACAGTAGTAAGTAACTGAACCACAACAACAAATGCAACATTTCACTGATGTTCTCCTCCTGGCTCATTTGCTTTTAGGTGCACAAAAACCCAGAGGATGAGGTGTCATCATCATCATCTCATCACCCGTTGAACTGCCAGCCAGACAGAAGTCCTGCTGAGCATCACATCCACATGTGACCACAACTTGTTGTGCATCTGCGTCCTGCCTGACATCTGAAGAAGATGGCCCCAAAGAAAGGAACCAGGTCCAGTACCAAGAAAGTTGCTGGTGAGAAGAAGGAACAGAAAAAGGAAGTGCCATTAACCACGACTGGTGTGCCAGCCATTGTTTGTTTTGGGACCAAAAAAATTATGCCTGCAGCAGCATTGTCCGGAAATCAAGCTGGGAGCAGCACCTCCGCACCAGAGGTCCAACCCCACCAACCTTGGCCCAAGCCCTTGAGTGTCGCAGAGGTAGCGAGTCTACTAATGAGCAGCAATGTTGAAATGTCATTATCACAAAGTAGTACACAATCAACGCAGGTGGAAAATCAGTAGATAAGTGTGCACCCGCAACAAGAACAGCAGCAGCAGCCGCAAAAAGAACAGCAGAAGCAGCCGCAATGAGAACAGCAGCCGCAACGAGAACAGCAGCCGCAACAAGAACAGCAGCAGCAGACGCAACAAGAACAGCAGCTGCAACAAGAAAAGCAAAACCAACAGTTGATTGACAGAATGAAGAACAATGTCATACATTCACCCCAGTACAGAGATCTGAGCATAAATCCATCGGTTTTTTTTGCACTCCACACCACCCCAGTTCAAACATGGCCATATGCAAATCAGCCTTGACCCTTTGTCTCATGGGAACAGTCCAGCCCGAACTGCCAAGCCATGTCTTTCCTGGGCCAGAATCAAGTATCATAGGACCGGTTTCTGGCTATCAGTCATCTTCACACAAATGGGGCGTGTCACGTCCCAAGCAAATGCACAGCACTTTGTGCCATGTTGGCATACATGTATCACTATGAAACATATAGTCATTTTTTCTCCATGTTTATCATTGTAATCCAAGTTTCATTTCCCCTTTGTAAAAACTCCAAATCGAGTCCACAGGTTGAATTTTCATGCTTATTTTCAACTTTCTATTGCTCTCACTGTTTCTTTCCAAACCTTCGGTAAGAACATGACTGAAGCACGGATTTATATCAGGCAGCGTTTATTCAAAAAAAGTGACCCAATGCATTTCGGGCTCAACGCCCATCTTCGGGGGTCACTGTAACTAATCATAAAGAACACAATTCCCAACTTAAATTACACAAACCATGACATTAATCATTTGCCTACTATGGATACTCAGCTCTATATTCTGATAAACAAATATGGGCATATCTACAAATGTCAGCTTGTACTGAATCACGTGAAAGTACTACTTACAGCAAACCATTCCTTTCCACCCTTCCATTTATCTCTCTTTTCCTACATATCGTTTCCCCTTATAATTTATATGTATCAACCTAAAACGAGCTCGAAACTGAAAGTTTAGTGATGAAATGATTTTAATCCTCCAAGTCGCCCTAACAATATGCAAGCGCTGTTCTGCCTTTGGCTCCAATTCTACCTCCCCCTTCTTCATTCTCCTTTCTCTGCCCACCTGGTTGAAAGACATAGATGTCACCAACGCGTTTCAGTCTTGGACCTTCCTCAGGGTGAACCTACCAGTGGCATACTAACAAATCTGTATATGGTGCAATATGATACAAAAAATCTTTTGGACACTATTTATGATATCCGCTTTCTCCATTTTTGCTCTCGATACAGGGTATGATACCTTCAAGATTGCTTTATCTGGTACTCTGAATTGTTGAGCAGCAATATTGCCTCAAGTAAAAATGCATTCAAGCAAGAAGAATAAAAAACCTTTTAATTATATCTGCAAGTTCACCTATTGATGACCGGTGAATTCTATTAATTTAAAGCCTCAGTATAGGTGAAGTTTAAATTGCAGCCAAAGTTCAACTGGGAAACAGGATAATGTCAATTCTATGAGAACGGAGCACGCTGTCCACGCGGCCCGGAAGATTGATGTTCCATCACTGGTCGTCAATAGGAAAGGCCCAAGACTGAAATGCGTTGGTGACATCTATGTCTTTCAACCAGTGTTTCCAACTCGATTATGGATATTAACATCGAATTCCTATCTTATATCCCGGGATCTACTGATACATTATTGTCCATGTTAACAAATAGTCTTTTTTTTTTCTCATCCTTTTATTGTTGTTCTTTTGTTTCTGTGTGTGGTCATACCTCATTATAATGGCTGATATATTAAATGATGAAATAACCTTTTATCTTTTATCAACTTTATTGTCGCTTGATTGTATGTCATATTTAATATTTTTTGATAATAATCACAAATCAAAGATACAAAAAGATAAAAAGAGGAAAACCCAAAAAAATTCATATGAATAAACAGAATACATTTTTGTATATCATGTTGGTTTAGAGTAAATATTTATTTGTTTGTATATCGATGATATAATTGTTAGCACAGATGGATTACCAGCACTTTTACCCAGTGCCAATTTTTTCCAATTTGTTGTTTCCTTGTTAGGGTATTATCCTTATTTACAGGGGCCTGTTGCTTTTTTTCCAGATATCCTATCTGGACAACCCAATAGAGGTGTACATTGATCAAAACCCATTGCAGTATTGGTATAGGAAAAGGGCTGAATGGACACTGCTCGGCAGGCTGGCGATAAGCTATCTGGCTTGCCCTGTCACAAGTGTCTCTTCCGAACATGTTTTCAGTGCTGCTGGATCCATTGTAACAGTAAGAAGGACAAGTCTCTCGCCCAAGAAACGTGGAGAGTTTAACACTGATTAAAATGAATCAGCACTTCATACCACCGAATTGCACAATACATGAATCAAGGGAGGAAGATGAGGACAGCGGATCAGGTGACAGAAGTAGTGTGTCACATGATTACCTACTACTGGCTGAAACCCCAGAATTTGAGGACAAGCTATACTTCCCTGACAATTAGGCTTGCACTTACTGTCTTCCTCCCTTATTTTCCTTTATTTGTGTGTCTGTCGTTCCGGTTACAAACTTTGAATCACAACAAATCCATTACCACGGTGTTCTACTCTTCCTATTTCAATATACACTTTTCAGGTGCCTGCATTTATCTGTACAATCTTCCGAATCCAGCTCCTCCGCTCCATCATACTGAATCTCCCTTTCATAAGAAATGTGTACTTCTACTGCAGCTTGAAACATTGATTTTGATTGAATACAGGAAGGGGACTCAATCTGCACACTGAGTATGACAACAGCACCGTCCGCGATGATGATGGCAAAAAAGACGCCCATTAACTTAAGATGAGAAGGAACAGGTAATGATTGATGCCATGCATTGGACACAGAGTCACAGACTGAGTGATTTTGTTGTTGTTTGTTGTGCATGAAGTTATGTCATTGTGCACTAATCATCTTTCTACAGTACACACTAAACGTAACTCAAGGCAATTTTCCCCTTCTTGCAAATATTTTTAATATTTTTACTTCTACTGCAGCCTGATACATTGCTTTTGATTGAATACAGGAAGGGGACTCATCTGCACACTGAGTATGATAACAGCACCATCCGCGATGATGATGGCAAAAAAGACGGCCCGTTAACTTAAGATGAAAAGGAACAGGTAATGATTGAGGCCATGCATTGGACACAGAATCGCAGACTGGGTTATTTTGTTGTTGTTTGTTGTGCATGAAGTTATGTCATTGTGCACTAATTATCTTTCTACAGTACACACTAAACGTAACTCAAGACAATTTTCCCCTTCTTGCAAATATTTTTAATATTTGTACTTCTACTGCAGCCTGATACATTGCTTTTGATTGAATACAGGAAGGGGACTCATCAGCACACTGAGTATGACAACAGCACCGTCCATGATGATGATGCCGAAAAAGACTGGCCGTTAACTAAGATGAGAAGAAACAGGTAATGAAAATGAATAGCATGCATTGGACACCTGGCTCTGAGCGTTTGGTGTTTGTGTTTTTGTTGTTTGTTTGTTGTACATGAAGTGAAGTCAAAGTGTACTAGTAGTCTTACTGTACACACTAAATAGTGACTCAAGTCAATAATATTTCTACTCTTGTAATGTAATAACAAAATTTGACTTCTACTGCATGCCGATCTTCAGGCCGATCTTCACAGTCAGTACAAGTATTGAACAACAACAACCACAGCAGACCCAAATATCTGAGTATAAGGGGAGTCGAGTGTAACGGTGGGATGAATGCGATGCATTGCTTTATTAACGTAAATTGTAAAATGCTATGTTTGGATATGTGCGTTGTTCAACTCTTTAAAAAAAGTACTCTAAACGGAGGATGTGCTAAGCGATGTGCCATCGCTGTGGGCCTGCTCTGTCCTGTTGTTGTGGAAGGTCACTAGAGTAGAGATGATGCATACATGCTGTCTCGGAAAGTGTTCTTGTTGCACTACACCATAACTTGTGCCTTTCTTTCAACTTTGTTTCTCAATATCCCTTTTGTTTTCCATCTACAATTACAGGCTGGGCCTTGCCCTATACTTGGGAAAACATTACAATGCACACTTACCTTACCAATACATCTACATTTTCCAGGTGGGCAGTGGCGACTGGCGACACCCAAGATTGTTGGACAAGAAGAACAAGAGGAATGCCGAGATGCAAATCCAGTCCACATTTTTGACCAGGATAACACAGTAACAGTATCAACTTTCATCTTCTTTTAAATAATTTGATTCATTTTTTTGTCTACAATCTTTACAACAGTGTGTTCTTGTTGTTATTATCAATAGGTTTGGTCTCTGCTTATAATTCATCCCTACCAATATTTAAAAATTCTATTTGCTATCTGTAAAAGTATTAGGCCCAGAATAACAGAAAAGAAGTGAATGTAATCCGGGTCTCCTTATCAATGATCATCATGCATGCATTTCCTTTTTCTCCCTTAACATATTGGATATGGTAGTCTTCAAAGATTGTCGTTTGTTTGTCCATGTGTACTGTTTTTCACTGTCAAACCTTTACCCAAACCCCCTTCCCATCCATTCAACAAACCCTAACCCTCTTCCCCTGGGCTGTGTGACTTATTGAGGTGTGACTAAATTAAATGAACACCAATAATTGATCACACGCTTGCTGGGGCGGATGTGGCGAAAACCACAGTACTTCAATTTCAAGGCAGAGAGATGCTCTTCTTCTGCTTGCCCATGATGAGCAGTATATTTTAGTGGTGATTTTTATTTAACAAAGGAACATATACCGCAGCATTGATTGGATTTGTTGTCATTCCTCATACACAGCACTAACTGTTACGCTGTAGGCCTAGTGATTCGACACAACTATAGTTTGTAACTCTGTCTAGTAGGCTATCCCCACCACCATTTTGTTTTGTTGTAAAATATTTTTGCATATTATTGCAGCTCTGTAAGTTCTGTACTGTACTTAATTCTACTACTCCTCGAACAGTCTCTCAGAGGTGACTGACTTTCTCATTTTCTTTTTTGCAAATGCTGCTGCCCTACCAGTGTCTACTACTACTACTATACTACCAGTCTACCACCACCACCCCAATCATGGCATATAGAAAAAAGGAAACCATCTTCACCATGCAGTCATCGCTGTGCCTAAGTTAAACATCAAGCAAAGGTAAGAGAAGTTTGGGGGAGGCATAATTAATAATAGGCATGTTTTCAATGAATTCACACACCCCTTTGAGTCCAGATAAAGAATGCATAGACTAGAAGAGAGAGACTAAAAGTACTAGTAGGACAACTAAATCAGTGAGCGGTGTCGCATCTAGTTGACCTGCACCAGCAAGGAAACAGCAATGTCCATTGCAAACAGTGATTTGTGACATATTGATACAGTCAAAAATGGTTGTTTTTTATTCAATGGAAACCAATTTATAAATGTCACAAATGTCACTAGCCTGTTTTTCCTTTGGTTCCAAAATCCACTGGGGACAGTGAGCACCTATTGTTGTATATACTTGTAATTTTTGTTGAAATAATTTATAAAAAGTGTAAGTATTCAATCACACTGTATTCGGCCTCCTCTTTGTCTGACATCCATATGACCCAACACTCATTGCCATTGCACATTTTTATTATCATTATACTCCAGTATCTTTGCCACAAGAACCATTGTTTCTTGATACACAGTATTTACCCTGGTTTTCTTGTGTTTTTCGTAACAACAAAAGCATTCAGCATCTGCACAGCCAGTGATGATGCATGCTGCAGGCGGGCCATACTAGGAGCAATTTCTGTTACAATCAACTCTGGATCATCTGCAATAGTGACTCGATCTGAATTGTGAACCCTGCTGTCTGCAGTGTAGGCCAGAGAGAGCGGTCAGCAATGGCCCACAGCCACGTAACATGGACTGAGCTGTCCAATTTGTCAAACAAGAAGCAACACAAAGATTGTGTGGAGCCTGCAATGATGCGTATGCATGGTGCGGACAGAGCGCACTGGAGCAATGTCTTTTCCTACAGGACTGCGCCATCTACAATAACACCTCGATCAGAATTGTGAACACTGCTGTCTGCAGTGTAAATTGAAGTCAGTAGTCACACAGACATCCATGAATACTTTTTCTCACTACCTCTTCACAAAATACAACAACATAAATTACAGAAAACTCTGCAATAAATACACCAAAACAATTTGAATTGCGATCTCTGCTGTCCACAGGGTAGATTGTTATTCAGTGTTCTTTTCCACTACCAAGAAGAATTTGGTCATGGTACTAAACCTATAACTCATCTAAAAAAAATTCTTAAAGCAAGTATACTCAAAGTATAACTTTTATATTTCAATAGAAATTGTAGTTACTTGACTACTGGATTCTGTAATTAAACAATCACCACTCGATCTGAATTGTGAGCCCTGCTGACAGTGTAAGCAAGAGCCAGTGGTCATTAATGCCTCACAGCCATGTGCCGTTGGATTCGAAAGCACAGAGTTGGTTGCACCTGATCGGAGGGGGTACACAGAAATAATCACAGACTTTAACTTCTGACACCCTCAATCATAGCATCAAGACCCCGTTTCACTATTCGGACCCGCTGTACCGCTGTGTACTCCACTGACTGGTGTCAGCCAAGCATAATAATAATGTATAGCAGTTAGCTACAGAAGCACAGAGTCTGATGCACCTCAACAAAGGGAGTTGTATGAAAACCAAGCAGTAGGTAAAATCGGACATCGTCCATTGTAGGATCAAGACACTGTCCAACTGTTGGGACCTAGAGTAGGTTGCACCTGGTCGAAGTGAGTACCTTCATCTCCAATCTTTGATGCAGTTCTAACATCGTCCAATTTGGGATCAAGACACGTTCCAATGTTGATACCTGTTCGTCTACTGTGCTAGTAGTTTACAGAGCATTCCACAGTGCTGGGCCTCAGGTTGGGCGCAGTGTGCTGGGCCGGACTGGTAAGTCTGGGCACCGGGCAATCCCCTGGTAGGCTGGAAGGGGTGGGGACCGGTTTTGTGACAGGGGGCGGTTCTGTTGTTGGGGCCAATTTGGCCGTGTGGAACCAACCCCTGCGCGAGTCAGAGACAGTCATTACATGAAAAGCAGCCAGGCTTTACCTTCTCTTTCCTCCTTTCATTTATTTACTCCCCTTTGAAATGGATACAAAAAAGAAAACCATGTTTGCTGGAAATGTCTCTTTTTCTAATATTTTTCAATTCCTAAGTGTGCAGCCTCGGGGTGGAGAGAAATAACTAACTAACTAACATAACTAAAGCAAGACAGGGTGGTTACAAGGTGGCCAGATTGAACCCATTAGCGTAACTTTACAGTGTATGCCAGTGAAACGCTACTTTTGTTTTCTCATCTCTCAACATTGCTTACCCTGGGTGGGAGAGTGCACTATTTCTGAAGGTACTGAAATACCTGCTTGATGGGTGAATTGGACAACAAAATATGTACAGCGGCTTTGTGTTCACAAACATGGTCTTTTTAAACCATACAGCTTATGTTTTGTAAGGATATAAGTAATGGGCATTGAAACGGGTCCCTTCTATGCCCTTTAGTGATGGCCTTATCTTTTCAGGCAAAACCACTAAATAATTTCTGAAAATTGAGTGTAAAAAGAAAAAGGTATCCATTTTGTTGCCTGCTTACATTTCACATGCTATTTTAGGCAGCATATTGCTCTTGTCTAGTGTGTGATTTGAATTGAGTCACATCCAGGTGTTTATAGCAGGTCAGTGCAGTGCAAGTTTCTCTCAGTGGGGCAGTATGGTGTTCATTGGGGAAGAGGAGGGGGCACTATGGTCAGAACTGCTGAATTTGGAACTGGAGAACCAGGTTGAACCTTCATGACCAGTCCACCAGACCACTCTCATGAGGGAGCACATTCCCATGCTAGACTTTGGCAGACCCCACAAGACTACACTTCAATTGAACTACTTTCATATAATAACTTTTTAAGAATGCTCAGGCATTGTATCTCTGTTTTCATTATTGCCCCTTACGTCTCCAGTCTAACCAGGGATGGGTGGTGTATGGTCTATGCAAATAGGCCATTTACTTGCTAAATTAGCATAAACCCGACATCCATTTTAAAACCATGTCTATTCTTTGTGCACACGTCTCTCTGCCTGCCTATTATCCACAAATCCCTTTCACACAATTTTACTCATCCTCAGCTTCTGCTCACACGCTGGTGATCAACTACGGTGGGCATAGGGGGCACGGCCTTGGCATGGATGGAAAATCTCCTTGCAGACAGGAAACAGACTACTGTCCTTGGACAGTATTTATCAGCAAAAAAATCTAATCCAACAGGTGTACCCCAGGGATCAAGGCTAAGCCCGGTGCTGTTTAATCTATATATGACACCTCTAGTTGAGCTAATAACATCATTTAACATCAATACAGTATCATACGCAGATGATACTCAGCTCATCTTAGTCTTAGACAGCAAATCTACAAGAGCGGAGGAGAATCTTGGAAAGTGCCTCACCGCTACCTTTAACTGGATGAAGACTAACCATCTGAAATGCAACACGGGCAAGACTGAAATTCTCCCTGTGGGTCCCCAAAATCTGTTCTCCCCCCAGCTATGGTGGCCCCCAAATGAGGAAATCCCGCCAAAAACAGTACTATCCGCACGTAACCTGGGAGTCAGATTTGATGAAAAACTTTGTTTTAAACAACAAGTGAATGCAGTGGCAGGATCGTGTTTCAACATCATACGTGGTCTTCGAAAGTTTTTCAACTTCATCCCTTTGGAAGCAAAGAAGACAGTTGCAGTGGCACTAATTTCATCACGTTTAGACTACTGCAACAGCATATATGCAGGAGTGAATAGATCTACCCTGCACAGGTTGCAGGTTGTCCAAAATGCTGCTGCACGCCTGGTGCTTAATCTTCCAAGGAGATCTTCTGCTTCTGCTGCCTTAAAGCAGTTACACTGGCTCCCCATACACAAGCGAGTGCTCTTTAAGATACTGGTAATTACTTTTAGAGCATACCACAAAAAAGGGCCTAAATATCTGCTCCCACGGTTCAAGCCGTACATACCAAGTCGGAACTTGAGGTCATCAGACATGTGTCTCCTAACAGTCCCCAGATTTAGACTAGCCACCAAAGGAGGAAGATCTCTTGCTGTCCTTGGTACTAAAGCCTGGAATAAACTCCCACAAAGCCTACGGCAAATCCCCACTGAAATCGAATTCAGGAAAGCCCTGAAAACCTGGATTTTTAATCTACCAGACACGGCTAGTAAACAGTTAGTCTAGGCTCAAATAAACCTTCAGGTACTTTGAAAGTGATGTGAGTAGTATTTCCGGCCCACCATTCTAGACTACGGTTTTTACAGCGCCAAGATGCTCCATGGAGCGATAGCATGCGCTCTATAAAAACTATTTTACAATTACAATTACAATTACAATTACAATCAAGATAAAAAAACACGACACCTGGCCTTCAGGAAGCAGCTCAAGACCTGGCTGTTCGAGCAGTAGCAGACTCCCCTCCCCCAGCGCCTTGAGACCCTGCGGGTGAGTAGTGCGCTATATAAATGCTTTGATTGATTGATTGATTGATTGATTGATTGATTGATTGATTGATTGATTGATTGATTGATTTAGTAACTGGTTGGCACAGTGTGATAATCGTATCCTACCTTTATTTTCATTATAGAAGTCAGTCATTCATGTCTAATAGCTATTGTTTATGTCACATGGAACTGTAACATGTAATGTGGAATTCATTGATGCAGGAGCTTTGGTTTGAATTCAGCAGAAGCGGTTAGAGTTTGCCCCAGCTCAATGCCTTAGCTTTTTGCACAAAAATGTTTTTTTGAAACAGCTGAAGACAATAATGTATGGTTTGACCAGAAGGGTTTCGAATGTGCTTCTCAGAAGCGCAATGTTTGTGTTCCTCCTCAAAGTTCCGATTTGGGTAGAACTATTCATTCATTCATTCAAAAAACTTTATTTTGGTTTGTTTATGAACCATAAAAGTACAGAACACATTTTAGACATTGAATAAATACACATATTACATCCCAGTTGATATACATAGACTACAAATTTCCATTTGGTGGTGGAGTCCCATTAAAATTCCTAAGACAATAAGTTATATATTAACAAATTTAAAAAGTTAAAATACAGTAGAAGCCCAAAGTCTTCCTGGATGTGTTATCCAACAACAGCCCAGGAGCTTTGTTACTTCCGAAGCATTCTCCATCTTTTTAGCCACATAGAGAACAGAAACTTGGCAACGGCTGTAACTATTAGTGCATTAGTATCGGATTTTAAAATTCTAAAAAACTCTAGATAATTCCTAACTCCCAGGTTCAGACATAGCTGTATACTCCATTTCTTTCTGCTGTTGCTATAGGCAGGACAGAACAAGATTACATGCATTAGGGTCTCATTAGAGTTTTCACATCCTGGGCAGGGGCGAGCTGGGCCCTCTTTCCATTTGTCTGTATATGAATGCAGGGGCAGTGTGCCATATCTAAACTGTAGATACAACTTCTTTGCTAGAACCGGTTCAATCATATCTAGTTCCTTCTCAAAGCTATAAACATTCTTGTGATCTAAAAAGCTATCGGTGAGACTGGAGGGCCTGGCTGATTGAAGAGCTTCCTGTAGATTATGATGTTTTATGGTCTCAGCCAGGGTTTGTCTCGAGATAACTTGGCATGCAGCCTCAGGATTGGACCACAGGTTCTCCAGTCCAATCTTGGTCACTAACCCCCTTATAAATGATAGCCACTGTATCCTACCTGCACCCTGACAGGCCATCACGGTCTTCAATTCTTCTCTACAGCTCTCAAGCTCCGGGACACTCCACAATCTTCGCCAGTAAAGGAGCGGGCGAGAGGAAATTACTTCTGCAATTGGCCTCAGATTTAAATCCAGCCTTAATGGTATTAGCGGTGTGCTTTTTGGTAGAGTGAGCAGCTGCCTAATAAAGTTATTCTCGGTAACACCGATCTCATTTACTGGTCGGTGCCCCCAAAGTTCCGCCCCGTAGAGGGTGGAAGATCTTGCTTGAACTTTGTATATTTCTAGCGGAGCACTCACTAGTTTATGCACACAAGTTTTCTGCACTTTTAAGATTTCCCCCGCGGCCTGTGACAGCCCTAGATTAGCCTTAGACATTTGAGTGTCCCACCCCATTTTGTCGTTCAGTGTCAAACCTAGGTAGACAAAGTTATTTACCCTTTCCAGGGGTCGTCCATCCATTTTCGGGTGGGGGCAATTAATTGTGCTGGCGTTAAACACCATGTACTTTGTTTTATCTATGTTGATCACCAGGTTCCTTTTCTTACAGAATTCGGTAAATTTGGTCTAACACCCGCTGCATCCCCATTGGTGTTTTTGAAAGCAGCAGGGTGTCGTCCGCAAACATTTGTGCAGGGAATTTAGCGCCAGCTAAATTAGGGGCATCAATATATTTTGCGCTGGTCAGATCTTCTATAAGGCCATTTAGAAAGAGGGAAAATAGTGTGGGGGCAAGTACACTCCCCTGCCTAACCCCTTTCTCGATTGGAAATGCCCTAGACAGCTGGCCAGATTTACCAAAGCGTACCTTCGCGAAGGTTCCTTCATGGAGTCTTTTAAGTTGATGGCACAGGTAAAGAGGGATCCCATGTTGATTAGTATGCTCCACAATTGGTTCCTATCCACCATATCAAAGGCGGATTTGAGGTCCACAAATGTTAGATACAGGCTACCCCCATCCAAGACCACATGCTTCCAATAAAGTACCTGGAGCCGTAGTAATTGGTCGATGGCCGATGTTTTGGCTCTGAACCCTGCTTGCAGGTGGGAGAGAATATTATTCTCTGTAATCCAATCCTGCAGGCGTTGTAAAAGGAGTCTGGCATAATTTTTTTGTGTGACATCAATAAGGCTAATTGGCCTGTAGTTTGATGGTACCAGCGGGGAGCCCTTTTTATAAACCGGGATGATTTCGGCCCCCAGCCAGGTGCTAGGGAGTTCTTGTCCGTCCAAAATGGCATTAAATAGGACAGTCAAGTAGGGACCCATATCTTCAACTCATCTCTATAAAGATCACCAGGAATCCTGTCCAGCCCCGGGGCCTTATTAGTTTTCAGTGCTAATACCGCTAGTGTCACTTCCGACAAAGTAAATAAAGGAGGGCACCAGCTAGGATCCAACCACAGAGGAGAACTTGGTAGCTCAAGAGTTAGGGAAGCAGGACTAGAGTAAAGATCTTTGAAGTAAGCACACCAAACTTCCTCAGCGATGTTAGGGTCGATCTTAGACTTGCCCTCTGCCTTCCCGGTGTGAACCAGATTCCAGAATGATCGTGCATCTTTCACAATCAGTGCCTGTTTGATTGCCTGCCATCTCTCAGTTTCCCATTCAGATTTTGCATGGAACAGGAGATCCTTATAAGCCTTCCTTGCAATCATAATGGAAGTCTTACTGCCTGTTTTAAGAGCAGATACTAAAATAGTTTTTGCCCTCCTACATGACTGGTTATACCAGGGATTAGAGTCCCGTGGCTGCCGTTGGCTCTGGTTGGAGGATTTGTAAAAACTGCCTGCCAGGGTCTTCATTAATTCTTTATGGATTTCTACAGCCTTTGCGCCTGCCGCAAAATTTGAGGCACTCTCATTCAATGCTAGCACCCGCTCTAGCTGGGGAATTACACTATTGTACAGTAAAGCCAGATTTTCTGGTGAGGACTTAATAGTGGCCCAACGGATTCTTTTCCCACCCTGTATAATTCTAATATTACTTGATACAGCGTCAGCCTCTTGTGGCACCGCCTCAGGCTGTGGCAGATCCAACTCTACTACCAAAGGGTTGTGATCACTTTCCGAGCGATCGTGTACCTGGAAGTTACAAATCATTGGCCATAAAGACAAGCTAGCCATAAAATAGTCAAATATTGACGAATGGCCCATTCCATTATAAGTACACTTTCCTGGGCTATCCCCTGGAAAGTGACCGTTACATGCTCTAAGTGAATGTGTATACGTTAAGGATGTGAGCTGCATGACCATAGGTGACCAGGATTTAGTTTGGTAGACATTAGGGAATGGAATCTGGCAGACGTCATCCTCGTCTGATGATATCTGAATGGCCCCCCCAAGTGGTTCATAGTGGCAGTTAAAGTCTCCCCCTATTAACACCTTAGTCTCGCTAGGGAGACTATTCAATAAATTAGGTAAGGCCTCTAGAGTCTGTGAGGTTCCTCCCACACGAACAGGACGTGAGTAAATGTTAATAATTGCCAATTTAGGTGTTTTTGGGCGAGCTAAGAGAATGCATAATAAGTCACAGCTATTAGTGCTAATCCTTTTAACAGAAAACCCAAGATGGACACCCACCCATATAGTCAGGCCACCAGATGGCCTGCCTCTAGCACCCTTTATGGCGAGTTCAGTGTAGGTAACATACCCCATTCTATGGAGGGCGGTCGTAGCCCATGTTTCCTGAAATATACAGATTCCATGAGTATCCACAAAATCACACCAATCAGTGCTGTCTAATTTTGTAGCCAAACCCGTCACATTCCATGATAGGGCCGCTAAATGTCTGCTTTGTCGGCTAGGTGGCTCAATTGACTGGTTGGAAGATGTAGCAGTTCCTAAGATTGGGTCGCATCAACCTAGTCCAAATCTTTGCGTCCACCCAAGCTAGCTCCCCTTTACCCACCTTTGAACTAGTTAAGGGAGGGGTGGTGGAAACGGGAAGTCAATCACAGCCATCGAAACAGGAAAGAACACCATAGCTGTTAGAAATTTCCAGCGGGGTAAAAGGGATCAAGTGCTCCATACTCCTGTTCCCATACAAATGGTCCGACCCCCCTGGAAGCATGCTGTGGCCACCAACAGGGACTGTATTCCAACCCGATGTGTTCCCAGTAGGCAAGGGCCTAGACGGATGACCCGTGTATCTGTTATAGGGTGGCATGTACGCATTCTTATTGCGGTGAGGATCAGCAAGCCCTACGGGGAAAAAAGGGGGAGTCACAAGCGATCTTGGATAAAAATATGTTAGATCGTGTGGGACTATGGCAGTGTTCAAGTTCCCCTAGGACCCTGTTAGTATACATCTGACTGCCTCTGGGTCCCTAAAGTTTATTACTACAATATCTCCCTTGAGGTTTTTTTCCCTGCTGCCCAACCAAGGGAGGTGCCTGACGTGGACTATCTCTCCGTTAATGTAGTATGGGAGTGGTCTATTTTGTCCTAACCAGTGGAGAATTTTGTTTTTTAGCTGGGGATGCCCCTCCCTTTTACCTGCCTCTAAAGTAGGGACTCCTGTGAGTACGACTACGAAAGGCACAGCCTCGGGGGGTAATTCAACATTATGGCCCTGTAGTTTATCATTAGTGGGCAAGCTCAACCTTCCCCTTCCCAATTGCTGGTTCGTGACGCTGGGGTTATCCCCTCCCTTCTGTGGTTCTCTAGCAGCCTGGGCTATAGATTTTGCCCCTGTTGCCACAGGCACCTGGGCATGCTGGGATGCCGAAGTTTTCCGTTGGATATTACTGGGGGGATTGTTAGCTGTATTATTATCCTTACTGGAGCTCTTGAGAACAACTGCTGCTCTCGGTTTGTTATTGCCAGAAGGTTTGTTGGCTCCAATATTGCCATTGTTAGGACCCTTAGAGGCAACCAGAGTAGGGGCAAGGGCAGTTGGAGTCTGAGGTGGAATCATCGGTGAAGTGGTGGGCCTTAGGATGTTCGTAGAAGGCCCTACCCCAACGTTATCAACATACAATGCCTCTAAATTATCAAGTCGTTGTTCCACCCTCTTTAGAATATCCAATATAGGAAGCATAAAGGACCTAAATAGCTGATCTATGGAATCCCACGGGGTACCAGAGAGTGGTAAAGCTTCTTGACAAAGGGGGGAAACTACCCCAGATTCACTTAATAGGTTGGTATCAGGCAATATAACATTTGTGTCTAGAGGTGCTATTGCCGCTGGCACTATGTCAGATGGTGCTGGGGCCTTAGTCATAGTTACAACAGTGGTCTTACTTTTCAGGGATTTACCGAACTCGGAATGGCTAAGCTTACCCCTCTGAGGTGCACCCCCCCCTTCTCCTTTTAGATGGTGGTGGGCCAGGGGCTTTGGTCATGTGTAGCGTCTTGCCCTTCCTTTTAGGCAACTCCCTAGCTGGAGCACAATGCACATTTTCAACGTCTGGTCCTGTGCAAGGAGCGCATGAAGACAACACATTAAGTGAAGGACCGATGGTTGCTGTACCAGGGAGCGGTGGAGTGTCTCTGAGGAGTTGGGGAAAATTGTCCAAGGGCAGTGGATCTTCACTGTAGGTATCGGTGTCAGTATCCGGCAGGACAGATATAGGCGCCAAATCAGTAAATGATCTATTTTTCAGGAGCTCGATAAAGCGGCGACGTTCAATCCTACGCTCAGTCAACAGGTTATCCTTATCCAAATCCACAGAGGCCCTGGTGAAGTAGTTCTCCAATGTACCTTTGCTGCCCCCCGCGGTTATCGGTTTGTCACAATTTGTAGACATAATGATGTAATCCTACCTTCCCCTTGAGAATGAAGGCGTAAGAGGGGTGGCCCGTCCCGTCCTTGGTCGTCCCCGGACGGCCACAGACGGCCCGCCCTTTGCCCGGGCTTCTCCCGGCGCGTCCCGCAAAGCGTGGAGAATGACTGACAGAAATAGAGGAAATGGCGGTCCGGGGGCGGGGCTCACAGGTGCGCAGGCCAGGTGGTCAAGGCCGAGCAGGGACTCCTGGGAGAGTGAGTCCCTGCAGCGCTACAATGCCCATCCTGTGAGCAGCCCACACGCCCCGTGGCAGAACGCCACAGAGATCAGCGCTGCCTCCAGGCAGCGCGAGGAGTGGGGGCTACAACAATGCCCAGGCGAAGAACAGGAGCTGAAGCCGATCCCAACAGGTACGGGCGGCAAGCACACACACGAACAGGAAAGCGTCCCAAAGATGCTGGAGCAGGCGGGACCTTTACAGCCTGCTGCCGGTCCGGGGGCGGGGCTCACAGGTGCGCAGGCCAGGTGGTCAAGGCCGAACAGGGACTCCTGGGAGAGTGAGTCCCTGCAGCGCTACAATGCCTGTCCTGTGAGCAGCCCACACGCCCCGTGACAGAACGCCACAGAGATCAGCGCTGCCTCCAGGCAGCGCGAGGAGTGGGGGCTACAACAATGCCCAGGCGAAGAACAGGAGCTGAAGCCGATCCCAACAGGTACGGGAGGCAAGCACACACACGAACAGGAAAGGTAGAACTATTACCAATTCTGGCATGCACCAGATTGAATCTACTGTACAAGAGATTGCTGACTGTTCTACTGTTGATAATTTTTTGTTACAAAAAAGGGGTGCCAGGGTACCTAAGAAGTTTGATGATTACATTTTGCAAATTTTTTGTTTTCTTAAAGGATACATGTGGTAATTGTATCCTTCCTTTATTTTCATTATAGAATTTAGAGTCATTCAAGTCTAATAGGTATTGTTTATGTCACATGGAACTGTGACATGTAATGTGGGATTTACTGATGCAGGAGCTTACGTTTGAATACAGCAGAAGCGGTTGGAGTTTTCCTCAGCTGGATGCCTTAGCTCTTGCACCAGTGGGTTCATTTATGGCACTTAAATAAACACAATTTTTATATCTTTCAAACTCAGAGCGATTAAGGCTCTGACGCGGTCTGAGACAGGGCCGGCAGACATTTTGGGGGGGAAACGAGGTGAGCGCACTAGTTGTTGGGCTACCTCCTGCCCTCAGTATTTAAAGCGTGCTGTGATGCGCCGACACAGATTAGTATGTCGTCTTTATCTCCCCTGAGGCGGAAGCCGGGGGCTAGGCTGCCTGTAAACTTTTAAAACATTTTTGTAAATTCTGTTGCGCCTCATTACTAATATTTTGTTTCATTAAACTTTTAATAAGGAACCTATCTGCCCCTTGTAGGACTTGAACCCTGCTCCCCGCCCAGAGCGATTAAGGCTCTGACGCGGTCTGAGACAGGGCCGGCAGACATTTTGAGGGGGAAACGAGGTGAGCGCACTAGTTGTTGGACTACCTCCTACCCTCAGTATTTAAAGCGCTCTGTGACGTGCCGACACAGATTAGTGTATTGTGTTTATCTCCCCTGAGGCGGAAGCCGGGGGTTAGGCTGCCTGTAAACTTTTAAAACATTGTTGTAAATTCTGTTGCGCCTCATTACTACTATTTTGTTTCGTTAAACTTTTACTAAGGAACCTATCTGCCCCTTGTAGGACTTGAACCCTGCTCCCCGCGCAGAGCGACTAAGGCTCTGACGCGGTCTGAGACAGGGCCGGCAGACATTTGGGGGGGAAACGAGGTGAGCGCACTAGTTGTTGGGCTACCTCGTGTTCCCCTCCACCCCATGGATGCAGGTCTCCGTCCGCACAGCGGGCGGGCGCAGCGGGCGTGCCGGCGGCGCGCCGAAGGGGCTCTTGGTCTATAGGCCTCCGGGGGCACTTGGGCAATTTTGTGAAGAGCTCTTGAGCTGTGCTATTAATCTCTCCTGCAATGCCTCCAACTTTACTATGCTGGGAGACTTCAATATACATTTAGAAGAAGCTGACACCCCTGCATGTCAGAGTTTGACGACAGCGCTAGAGGTGGTCCAATTTAAACAAATTATTAAAGGTCCCACACATAAAGCGGGACACACACTTGATCGCTGCTATACCAACCTAAGTACGTTGAAGTTTGAAAACTCGACGATGGTTCCTTGGTCTGACCATGCTCTCTTTTCCCTTACCTACCAAGAACAGCCAGACCAGGCTCACCTTTCTAAAAAAAATAAGTCGAGTTTGGTCTAAACTGCCAATGGACAAATGGATTGTTAACCTTAGAAAAACCATGCCCGAAGCTAGCAATGATCCCCTAGAAGCAAATGCTCGCTTTAATCAGTGGTTGGAGGTATCACTAGACCTGGACCTCCCTAAAGCTGAATTCTCTCATCGTAGGGGGCGAATAAAAAAGCTTGGTATACCCCAGAACTTAGAATCCTTAAACAGCTATGTAAGCACAAGGAGAGGAGGTGGAGGAAAGACTACTGTGAAGATATTAAATAACATCTATAGTTTAGCTTTACGCAACTATAAACGGGCTATTAAAGTCACCCTGTCCAATTACTATCAAGAGAAAATTACTTCCGCCGCTAGTTCCTCTAGGGAAATTTTTTTAATTTTGTAAGTCCCTAGTCACTCCCCCTACTCCCACTAACGACCCGCTTCTGGCTTACCCTCGCTGCAGAGAGTTAGCAAACTTTTTTGCTTCAAAGGTAGTAAACATTTACTCGTCATTTCAGGTGACCCCCGTAGGTCCACTCATTCCCCCTGCCCAAGACCAGATCCTGCTCAAGGAATTCTTTCCCCTTGACTGTGCGAAGGTTCAATTGCTCTTGGGGAATCTGAAAACAGGCTCACCAATCGATGTAGCTCCACCACCATTTCTTAATTTGGTCTCAGACACGGTGGCCCCGGTGATTCAGGATGTGATTAATACCTCCTTGGCAGCTGGGTTAGTTCCACCAGCGTGGTGGAAACAGGAAAGAGTAAGGGCGTTATTAAGCAATCCCAATCTTAACCCTGATGATTGGGCTAACTACCGCCCTATCTCTTTGTTGCCTACTACTAGTAAGATTGCCGAAAAATATGTTAACTCCCTGTTATCCACCTCCATCGAAAGTAACAATCTACTACATCCCACCCAGACTGGGTTTAGGTGCAAACAGAGCACGGAAACTGCCCTTATTGCAGTAGTGGAGGAAACAAGGAAGATAGTAGATGGAGGGAACTGTGTTGCCATACTTTTATTAGATCTCAGTGCGGCCTTTGATACCATTAACCATACTATTCTGACTCAAAGATTGAGTAAATTAGGAATCACTGGGACCGCACTGAGGTGGCTTCAGTCCTTCCTCTCCAATCGGACCTTTTCAGTGTTCGAGGATGATGCTGTATCTTCCCCAATGCATCTACAATGCGGTGTTTGCCAGGGTTCATCCCTCAGCCCGACCTTTTTAACATCTATATGAGACCACTGGCTGAGGTGGTGTTACCCTGGGGGGTGCAACTGGTGACTTATGCTGATGATCTCAGCTCATCATCACTCTGTCCGGGCAGGAGTTGACTTACAACAACCTGTCCTCCTGTCTCAGCAGAGTTTATGAGTGGATGAATGAGTCCTTCTTGAAATTAAATGGAGCTAAAACCGAGGTCCTGATGCTGGGACAAAAAGCACCCACCTCTGTAGACGGATGGTGGCCAGATATTCTGGGCCTGCCCCCGCTCCCAAAATAACAAATTAAGAGTCTGAGAGTTTGGCTGGACCCAGCTCTCAATTTTCTAGTACAGGCTCGAAGTTAGCAGGGACCTGCTATGCCCTGATCAGATCAATTAAGATAATCATAGGGCTACTTCTGTTTGAGGCTAGGCGGATACTAGTACAGGCGTTAATTTTATCATGCCTGGACTATTCCAACGCAGTCTACCTAGTGGCCCCAAAGGGGACACTTAAGATCTTACAGACCGTCCAGAATTGTGCAGCCCGGATGTTATTGGGCATCCCACGAAGAGCCTCAGCCAAACCAGCGCTTCAGCAACTCCACTGGCTGCCTGTACAACAAAGGATTGAATTCAAGGCCATGACTATTGTTCATAAAGCCCTGACTAATTCAGGACCAGACCTCCTCTTACCTCTGTTCCGCCCCTATCAATCATGCAGGACCCTAAGATCCAGTAATAAGAATCTACTGGTAATCCCTAGGATTAGGAGAATCAGTATGGGCGGTAGGCGCTTTGCGTTACAGGCTGCAAAACTCTGGAACAACCTCCCTGATGTTATTCGTCTGGAGGAGAATCACCTCAGGTTTAGGAAAATGTTGAAAACATTTCTGTTCCTCTAATACAGCAGAGATGAATGCACCACTTAAGTGCTGGGATGCCTCCGGGTAACCATGCGCTATACAAATGTGTAGTCATTCATTCATTCATCGCTTTATTTATCACAGCCACTCTCTTAGACACACCTGATTTCACCATTTGTCTTCTGTGGCATTGGAACATTCTGCATTATATTTTTCACGATTATTTCTTTATTCCTGCTGGCTAAAACACTGCATTTGAGTCTTCAGACCGGTAGGGGTGAGTAGTTCGCTTTCCACTCCCTGTATAGTATAAACGAATACTAACACACTATTCACACAGGTATGCTACAGCGGCCAGTATCCTACAGTGCCCACAGCACATCAATTTACAGCAATCAGCTCACGGCTGAGGCTCACAGTTTCATCCTCGAGTCTTCAGACCGGTACCAGTGAGTAGATTGCTTCCTATTCCCGCTATACTCTAAACACATAATAACACCACCTGCACAGCTATGCTACAGTGGCCAGTATGCTACAGCGCCCAGAGCACATCAGTTTACAGCACTCGGGTCACGGTTTACGCACACGCATTTATCCCCAAGAGTACCAGCACCTCATCTCAGCACCATCTCACTCTGGGCAAAACAGCACTTTCCCACTGGTAGGGGTAAATACTTTGCTTCACACTCCCTGTATAGCACGCCCTAACCACCCTGGTGGGGGTAAATACTTTGCTTCAGCCAGTATGCTACAGCGCCCAGAGCACATCACTTTACAGCACGCAGCTCACGGTTAAGGCGCACACTTTCATCCCCGAGTGTAATGGCACCTTACCTCAGCACCATCTCACTCTGGGCAAAACAGCACTTTCCCACCGGTAGGGGTAAATACTTTGCTTCACACTCCCTGTATAGCACGCCCTAACCACCCCACAGAGCTCACAGCACTCCTATCCTCCCCTTTCCTACATTTTTGCCCTTTTTTCCCCTTACTCGCTTCAACGGAATCACAAAATTGCTGCCAACACATCCTAGTTGCAACCGTTCGCAGCCAATAAGCAGCAAGCTTGTGCTTGTAATGCCTCAGCCAATCAGATGGCAGAATTCCCAAATATCGATACCTGTGAATTTTGATATTTCTCCAAAACTACTGAACGGATTTACACCAAATAAACGAAAGCACGCTTTCTAGACTAAGACCCTTCTCCCTGCCAAATTTGGGGTAATTCGGTTCACCCGTTTAACCTGTAGCCTTGTCTAAAGTTCCCTATGGAAATTGCATTGAGGAAACACGTTATGGGACCCCCCTTTTTTCTCACCCCCAACAAATCACCCCCAAACTTTCAACATAGGAGCAGATAGAAACATAGAATTAATTTGAAAAATGTCATGAAGATTTATCAAATGACCCTAACCTTATAAGCAAACCAAAAAATGCTCTTCCTATGGAAACTTGGTCCTAACTATAACTACCTACTGGTGACCGCCAGTAGGTAATATATACATATAGAGACACACACACACATTTGTATAAATGCTTAATACTTACATTAAAAAAATATGCCTTTATTATTCATGCCTTTACAACAAAATTTGTTGTAAAGGGGTGCGTGGAAAAGGCACAAGCTTTGTAAAATCCTTCGCGGCAATGTTTATGCTTGGTAATGGTACCTGAGTTTAAACAGCTGTGTTGTAATGGTTATGCATGGTAATGGCTGCATTGTAATGACTGTTTCCCCAAAGGGGGATTATGTGTTGGCTGGATGGGGCACTTGCTAGGGTGGTTATGCAAAGCTGTTCCCTGCCTTACTTACATTTTAAAGGACTGCCTCTAACACACAAAAGAACTTTGACACCAGCCTTCTGTCAGTAGAGCCTGCCTAGATCCCTGAGAGGGGAAGAGAGGAACTTTCCAGAGCCAGCAGGTTAATTTCCCATGTAAAAATGCCTGAAAGTATACTATGAACTTAGCTCCTAATGGTAGCAAGAGCTACAATGACAGCAAAGGCTAATTTAATTTTATTATAGATAAAGACATACATAACACGTTCATTGTGTTACTGCTATTTTGCTAATTTTAAAACACTGGCATTCTTATTTTCTAGCATGAATACCTTTTGATTAAATCATTATTTTCTTTGTTTTAGTTATTATACAAATGCATATACGTTATTTGTGAATTTTTTTGCTTACTGTACCATTTGAGACAGACAGTAGTTTAGTCTGAAGTGTTGAGATATCTGTAAGTATAATCCTTGTACACTGTTTAACATTCTCTAATGAGTAATCATCCTGTCCTGTATCTGAAAATTAGTTCAGTTGTTGCAGACAAAAATTCAAGTTTAGAATGGCTAAAACATGTACAGCACAACAATTTTCGTTTTTTTATATATTAAAGGCCAGATGTACTAAGGTTTTTTGCGGGCGCAGATGGGTTTTATAACTATTTGGAACCCGAAAAAACTGTGTGGCCCACGTACTAATCTTATTTTGCGAGTCGTGAATCAATTTGCGTCTCAAAAAATAGGATTAGCGACTCGCTAATTGGAAGGGGAGTTCCAAGGGCATCCCTTCCTAAATGCGACTACGTAAGATAAGTATGACTGTATTGAAACTGCAATTGCGGGTTCAAAACAGTCACAGTTTACCACCCATCCCCTTTGTGAGTAATTCTCAAACTATTTTGTAATGGCAGGACCACTACCTGCGCTTAAAAAATTAAAACTGAAATGTTTCATTTTTATTTTTTAAATGCATTCCGTTTTCCTATAAGTAAAACAGGCTGCATTTAAAAAAAATCTGCTTTTTTTAAAAGAAGTCCCAGACATGGTGGTCTGCTGACCCCTGCGGTCTACCAGCCCTAAGAGTGAAAGCCATTCCAATGGGGTGGCAAATTGTGCTTGCCTCATTAATATGCATGAGGCATGCAATGTGCGACCCCATTTGGAATCACACACAGTGTCTGAGACACTTGTGCATCCCAATTTGCGAGTCGCAAATGTGATGCAATTTGCGACTTGAAAATTGGCGGGTCGTACATCTGGCCGGATGTATGACGTTACAACGCATACTTTTACCACGCATACCATTACAACGCGGTATTTACAACGCAAACCGTTACAACGCATAGCGCTTAGAGTTGCTGGATAGTGGTAAGTATAATTTTATATTCCAACTCCAGTCCCCGTGGACACTAGGGAAGGTGTTGGATATAAAATTATACTTATTCCCTATCCTAGAGCGCCCCCCAGCGCAATGGGTTGTAATGGTATGCGTGGTAATGCCTGCGTTGTAATGGTAGTGCGTGGTAAAAACTTCGTTGTAACAGTTGTATACCCATCTGGCCCCAAGTATTTTTTCCACAGTAGATATTTATTACCCATGTTTTGTATTCTAGAAATCTTTTAGTGCCTTACAAACACAATAAGTATTCATATCTGCTAGAACTGGTTAAAGTTTATCCAGTGGCATTAAAAGAATGACAGCAGTATAGTAGTTTATTTGTATTTTTAGTCACATGGAATGTAGCACGATCAAGGCTAAACCAGACGCCAAGCGCAATAACGAGAAATGTGATGACATGCTACAAGGAAACAACCAGTGCCGGGTACGTCCATTGAGGGCGTTGGGGCATTGCGCTACTAATGCCACATGCTATACATGCCACAGCTTCTTCCTGCATCACACACACTTCACCAGTCCACTTGAAATCGGACCGGCCGGACGCCCGAGCCAGATTCGCTGAAGGGGGTGGGGCAGCACAGCAGGGTAACTGTGACTGACAGTACAATGGTAGTGCTACTAGCACAGCAGGCCCGGCCCAGCAGCATGCTCGAGTCTGGGCAGATAATTTTTCCGATCTGCCCGAACATGCGCAATAGTAGCCTGCCTATGACTGAGGGCAGAGAGCCCTGTGCACATGAGAGATGGAAGAGGGGTACTGAGGGCAGATGATCAGAGTGGTGTTCTTATCCTTACATCAGTCGCTGCGCTTCTGCGGGATCTCTCTCACTTAATTTATTTATGTATTTATTTGATTTGTTGTGTGCTGACTTTTGGCACGTGGCCACTTTGTAATGCTGTTTTGGATATTGAGTCTAGGTGTATTTCATGTGTAACCAAAACCCCTACATACCTACAGGATACAGGATGAGCAAAATCAGGTCACTTGTTCTTTACTCAGTTCACAGGGCTCCTCTGCGGCACTTTAACATTTTTCAGGGACTTTTTCTTTGCACGGGATGGGAGGCATTCTGTGAGTTTTGTAGAAAAGCCTCATAAAGAGGCAGGTTTTAATTGTTTCCTTTGCCACTGCCCGGTGGGAAGGATCCTGAGTTGTGGGCAGAAAGCATTCCAGTGCTGTTCTTCGCAGCTTTAGGTTTGCTTGAAAATGCACCATTTGCCCACTCTTTTTTCAAAACTTTCTCAGGGGGGATACCCCCCAACCTCCCTTAGGTGGTTCACGCTTGCTCACTTGCCGCAGTGATGCACGACAATTCTTTTACGCCACACCACTTTCAAATGTCACCAGCCGCCACTGGCAACAACGATGATATTCAAAGGAGAAACAGGAGAATAAATTACAATAGAAACAACATAAAATAAAGGGTAGTGTGCTTAATCTATATAGTAATGTATGCATGAGAACACAGCTGACATACAAAAAAGTCACACAGTGCAGGAGTACCACATACATTGCATGAAATATAAGTTGGTAGAATCAAATATAAGGAAGGACATCGAGATGATTAACATGTCAGCAAATCATTTTCTTGAAATGCTGAAATAAATTTGAACAGTAGAGGGTGTGAGCAAATAGTCACTTCGAACACAATTTAGAGAAAAATAGATATGATTAAAGCGACAGAATAATTATTCCTGAAATGGAGAAATACAACGAATGAGTAAGCAGTATTGGGCAAATCAAACAATATTCCTGTGTAACTGAATATCTCTTTCAAGCCGAAAATAATCTTTTGAACTACCTGGTGCCTTTTTAAAGGAACCGATTTTTTCTAAACATCTGCTTAATCTTTCGGTACATGGAATGTACTCAACTCATATGCTGCACTACATTTTCAAGCTGAGAGTGAAAAAATAAATCGTGTTACCTCTAGGAAGGTTTTATGTGGTCTCTTCAGGTTTAGAAGATGCAGGTTTCCAATCAGCGGAAGGGGTCTCGGTCCAGGTGGAAATTTCTCGGAGATGTTCCTCGTCCAGGCATCGCTTGTTGTTTTTATATTAACAAGAATCAAAATAAAAACCAAAAGAATGATTATCAATACTGCTAAATACATGTCAAGTTCTCGGTGGTTATAATAAAAACAGAAGCAGATTGTTCCCTTCAGTTTCTAAAACATTTTAACTGAGGAAGTTTTGTCGGTGAACTGATCTATAAGCTTTGGGTTGTAAATGATTAATTTATTTCACCAAGGGAGCCTCCCAACACCGGACTCGTTTAATTTTCCTTCTGATTTACACAAATCCCTGTCATACTGTGTATTGTTACACCAATATCAGGAGAATTGGGTTATAAAAGGATGGATACACTTCATTTCATATTTTATGTATAGGTTCCATAGGAAATATTTAGGGGCATATTACCAAGCAATAGCGATAATTATCGCTATTGCTTGGTTAGAGACAAAAATTTACCGCTGAGCTGCGGCGATTTTTATCGCAGATAAACCTTGGTATTACCAAGGTTTATCGCAAATGCGATAAAAATCGGCCACAATGCATGAATATCGCTGAAAAGTCAGCGATATTCATGCATTACCGAGCTAATGCTCTTAGCCATGTTATCCACCTCCCATTGGATAACATGGCTAAGAACTGCTCAGGGCAGGTGTTAGCTTTTGAAGATATTCGCGCTTAGCGCGAATATCTCCAAAAGTTGGTAATAGGAGATAGCGATGTTAGCGACTGTTTCCAGTCGCTAACATCGTGGCACGCCCACTTTGCATGTCATTAGTGATAAATATCATTGACATGCAAAGTGGGGCCCAAGATGGTCGCTATCTCCTACTAGCTGTCGCTAACTGGTGTTAGCGACAGCTAGGTAATAGGGAGATAATGTTATCTCCGCTTTCTTGGCTTTTAAAGCCAAAAAAGCGGAGATAAACCCCCTTGATAATATGCCCCTTAGTGTTTGCAGCCGGATTGTTAATCTGGTAATTCACTGCTATGATGTAGCTTTAGTTGATAACAAAACAAAGCTTGAAAGCAGGGAGTGCAGTATCTGAAGCAGCAGGAAGGGAATGCTCAGAGGGGCACATTAGCAAGAACCTCGTTAAAAATATCGCTGTTTTAGCGGCAGGAAACTGCTGCTAAAACGGCGATAATGGGCTTGCTAACATGCGTTATTGAATTGCAATTGAAGCCCAAGTTAGATATCCTGCACATCTAACCTGGGCTCCAATTGGAATTCTGTCACGCATATTAGCAAGCCCATTATCGCCGTTTTAGTGGCAGTTTCCTGCCGCTAAAACGGCGATGATTTTAATGAGGTTCTTGATAATATGCCCCTGAGGGTGTTAGGGGTGGGTGTTAGGAGGTCATGTACGTTGTTTTTAAATTTGGGTCAGGAAGAAGAGTTCATCTTAGGTATGGCTCCCCAAATACTCTTTGAAAGAAGGGGCAGATGATTGTGGGGACTATGCATAAAATAAAATGATAGATGGGTAAAATTGAATTATCTTGATGTTTTTCACCTCGGGATTCTGAATGACATCATAGACAACTCTGTGTTAGGATGCAAATGTCCTCTACATAGTGATGGATGTGCACTACTGCTTTGAGTGCCCTAGCTGCATTGATATCTATTTTTTTTATAACCACATGTTATAAATTTTATACCATGAAAGATGGTAAGATATAACAAAATGACACACTGGTATTGTATTACAGAGAGTGACATAGAATTTGGTTAAAGCAACCACATTAATCATGCAGTACATTTATAAGAAGCAACACCCACGTCACAATAGTAGTTTTAGTCCTAAACAAATTTGCCTAGCCATTTCTCCCAAACCTGTCTATGCTTATTGGGTCAACCACTCGCCTCATAGCCTGGTTGTTTTTGTTGTGCACACCAGTTAACACCTCTGCATCATAACGAAGGGTGGGAGGACTAGAAGACCTCCAGCAAGCAGCAATCTCTCATTTGGCGACCAGAAGGATTGTACCTAGAAATGAACGCTCAGCTTTTGTGCCTTTGGAGCACCTTGAAGACACCAAGTAATATCAGCAATGTGCCAGAGTTGGAGATATTTAGAGAATTGGATATGGACAAGGGCCTAAAGGTGTGGAGGTCCTGGAAAGAACATATGTGCATCCCTGACCAGATGCCGCCTAGGTGTGTGATGCCAATAAGGTTCTAGCTGTTAAAACCTTGCAGCGCCACCACCACCATCCTCAGCCAAGTGCCATGCCAGAGACTTGTTTTCTGTGTAAGCTTAGCTTCCAATTATCCATGTCAAAAAGGAGCTCTCCAGGCCAGGAGAACCGTCCGGGTCACTTGGGACTGAGAGTTAGAAATTGGAGAGCTTTAGAGTATGGCCTTCAGGTGAGGGAAGCCCAAAAAACATAGCTCAAGTTAATAAGCAGGATCCCACCACCCCCATTAACCATATCATGAATGACTAGGAAATGAGAAGCTAAATATTAAAGATAAAGCTTGGTCATTCCAAAGCCACCATCTTAAGAACCTTGCTGACAGTGAGTGCATGCCAGACGGGGTTGAGACCCATGCCACAGGAAGGATGCCGGCATTCTTTCCAAAGCCTGAAGCCATGTTTAAGGCACATGAAGCAGTACATTTTAAAAAAAGAAACTGCATAAAAACCGTAATTTTATATTAAGCTATACAGCCCATTACGTTTAGGGGACGGGATTGCCATTTAGTAAGGCCTGGCATAGCCTTCCGTACCAGGAGTTTTCCCAGTTGCAACCCAGACACCTTAATATTTGAAGCTAAGCCAATGGAGAGGAATATTTGTTTGCAAATCAAATTAGTCTATAGATAGAGCCAGAGGGACCAATATTGACTTGGAGGGATTCATTTTAAGACCGTAGGCATCCTCAAAGCCTTGCAAACGTTGGCGACATCGGGGACCACTCCTGGCAGGGTCCGTAAGATAAAGAAGGATGGCATCTGCATATAAAGCTACATGGTCATCTTGACTATTAGCCCACATCCAACCTCCTACCTGGCAATCTGTACAAACAAGTTGGACTAGTGGCTCAATTACAAGTGAAAAAAGGAGTAGAGAGAGGGGGTAGCCCTCTCTGGTCCCTTTGTTCAATGGGAAAGGCTACCAAAACAGCACCAGTAATCGGGAGCTATGCAGTAGGGTTGGAGTAGAGGGCTCAAATCATTCCACAAAATTGAGGTCCGATTCCATCACAGGTCATCACTAGGTGAAGGTAACTCCAGTCCACCATATCAAAGACCTTTTCAAAGTCAATGAAAAGTAAAGAAAAAATCATGTGGCAATTGATAACAGTGAGCCAGGACCACATGAAGGTGCTAGAGATAGTGCCTCATGCTGCGAGTCGGCATGAAGCCACATTGATCAGGTTGAATCACCTTAGACATGGTTAGCTTGAGGCGATCGGCCAGCATGGTGGCAAAGATTTTGACCTCTCCATTAATGAGGGATATTGGACCATAGTAAGTCTTCGGCAGAATCTAACTCTGGAGGAAAAGCCCCATTGTGGCACACCTTTGTAAAGTGACAGAAGGTGAGGGGCTAGTAACTCACGGAATTTGGAGTAATATTTGATAGGAAAGCCATTGGTCCGGGAGTTTTTCCCGGAGTCATAACCCTCAACATGTATCCAACTTTCTCAGCGGTGATGGGCTCGTTGAGCTTGCAGGTTTCAGCCAGGAATAGGCGTGGAAGGGGAATAGCATCAAGGAATTGGGCAGGGAACTTTATATCTCTCCCCGAGGAGGCTGTGTGTAAACCTTGATAGTAGATGGGCAAATGCTTGAGAAATCTCAGGAAGGGTGTGACATAGATGACCATATCATTAGTAAGTTCAGGTATTATCCTGTCCACCTGCTGACAGGAGGCCAGCCAGTACAGCAAGTTCCCTTTTTGTCTCCCCATCCAGAGATCCTAGCTGTTGTAGCCTGCCAAAGGTGCTTGGCAGCTTCGAGGAACCGGAGATGTATCTCTTACTGAAGAAAATGCAGCTGGCAGGAAATGTCACCCCGGGGTCAGACACTAGGCAACGTTTTATGTGGAGCGTGCATGCTTCCACTTGGGGGATGTGACATGAGTGAGCACACTAAGGTGCCCTGATGCAACCCTTGGTAAATCCCTGCAGATTTGCCTTGCTGGTAGCTGAAAGGGTACTAACCTTTGCGATGAGCACTTGTTGCTGTGAAAATAGGCCTGGAGTCCAGCACAGGGTGTCAGATGTACAACCCGCCAATTAGTATGTCACAAATTGCGTCGCATTTGCGACTCGCTAATTGGGATGCACAGCAGTGTTTCAGACACTGTTTGTGATTCCCAATGGGGTCGCAAATTGCATGCCTCATGCATAATAATGAGGCTGTCCCAGTTTGTGACCCCATTGGGAATGGCTGGCACTCCCAGGGATGGTGGCTTGCTGGGGTCAGCAGACCTCCATGTCTGGGACTGCTTTTAAATAAAGCATTTTTGTTTTTAAATGCAGCCAATTTTCCTTAAAGGAAACTGGGATGCATTTAAATAATACAAATCAAACTTTTCAGTTACATTTTTTAAGGGCAGGCAGTGGCAAAGGGGAAGGGATGTAACCACCCCCTCCCCAGGTCCTCCCATAGGTGGGACCCTAGAGTTAGTCCAACCCCTAAACTTAGTATAAGTATAGGAACCCAGTCACTAGGACTTTAGGTTACCCTGGACGAAACTCTAAAGAAGAAATCTTGGGCCTTCGACATTCCATATCAGCTGGAAGATGGAAGACATCTCCCTTGGGGTCAAGGAATGACCTCCCTGTTCAAACTGGCACCAAAGAAGCATCTTGCCAGTCTGCATTTTCGAGGCTCCCGCTGGATCCTAAAGAATCTGCGATACAGGACATAGACTTTCAGACATAGTCGAGGCTGACACGAGTCCCCCATGAAGCTGAGACCTGTAGCTATCACGAGAGACGTGGAACCAGAACTACTGGACATCCTGCAAGTTTGCAAGTGTACCTACTTCCCGAAGTTTCCCGAAATTGTGCATTGGACTATTTGTTGCCCTTGCCCCTAGGACCTTTTGCACTGAAGCTGAGAGGCCTACACTCAACGAGTGTTCTGTGGGCCCACTTTCTTCACTGCAGCTTGAGGCTCCTTTGCGATCACTAGTCCATTGGCTACTGGGTCCCCACGAAAGACAATCCTTTGTTTCTTGGGCTTTCTTGGTTGCTCCAGATGTGCCCTGGCTCCGCTCCAAAGGGTAAGTCCCTCAGACCTTGCTGGTCTGCACCAAAGCCAATCTTGTTATCTTGCGAGGGTTGCTGTTGCAAAGGCTTGTTGGGTCCAATCCGGATACGGTTACTGCAGCACTCAACATCAAACAAGGAACAGCTCAAATCCAGCTCCTGGTTGTTGTTGACGCCTCTTGGACCTCGTGGTTGAAGAGTCAAGCTTCACCTACTTCACCTTAGGGCTCCCAATATCGGCTGGCATCTTCTTGTTGCCATCCTGGTCACAGGCTAGTGACCCAGACTCTGTCCTCTCTGCTTTCACGTTCTTCAGATCTCCGATCCACCCTTGGATACATCTGGACACTTTTCCTCGGGTCGCCTGCAGCACTTCTTCGCAGCTCTCCATTGGAATCAATGACGAAACCCCTACACAAAAAGACACAATGCACCCGGCTTACCTGTGTGAGGTAACATGAGTACTTCGTCTGATCAAGGTGGTGGCAGCACCTTGCGATTTCGTTTGGGAAAGGCGAGCAGACTGCGAGAGATTCTCTTCTGCTCACTCGCTCTGCGCTGCACTATTTCATTAGCTCTTTTTAAAAAACACCATTTTACATCCAATTGATTTGATAATTGCGATGTATGTTTTTTATTAAATTGTACCGTTTTTAAAATTCTGTGTGCTGCTTCCCGGTCTCCCTGTGCCCCGTTCCACTGCGGCTTGCTAGTGCCGATTGCTGTGGAGGGCCAGGTCGGGCTCCATCTTTGGTAGTCCCGGACCCCTGCTGGACTCGAGTTAGCGGTCCAGCTCGGGGAGGGGCTTGGGCCTTAAATAGAACTGGAATCTGCGGGCTTGCGTGTCTGATCAGGGTGGTGGCAGCACCTTGCGATTTTGTTTGGGAAAGGCGAGCAGACTGCAAGCGATTTTCTTCTTCTCACTCGCTCTGCACTGCACTATTTCATTAGCTCTTTTAAAAAAACACCATTTTACACCCAATTGATTTGATAATTGCGATGTATGTTTTTTATTAAATTGTACCGTTTTTAAAATTCTGTGTGCTGCTTCCCGATCTCCCCGTGCCCCGTTCCACCGCGGCATACTAGTGCCGATTGCTGTGGAGGACCAGGTCGGGCACCATCTTTGGTAGTCCCGGACCACTGCTGGACTCGAGTTAGCGGTCCAGCTTGGGTAGGGGCTTGGGCCTTAAATAGAATTGGAATCTGCGGGCCTGGGCGTCTGATCAGGGTGGTGGCAGCACCTTGCGATTTCGTTTGGGAAAGGCGAGCAGACTGCGAGAGATTCTCTTCTGCTCACTCGCGATGAGCTTTTGAAGCTTAATCTGCCTGCCCGAGGGGGTATGTGCCTGCGGGCGGGGCGGGACTGCGCTACTGTGAAGTGCTTGAGCTGTGGTTTTCTCCCCAAGCCCTGCTTACCCCCACGATCAGCTGGTGGTACAGGTCGCACAACAATTAGGGCTGGGTTGAACAATCCCAGATCCGTGGTGAAACATGCAGCTGACATTTTTGACACACTGGTTTATGGTCAGCTTGAGCTCCTTTTCATCACGGAGACGTGGCTGACCAACTCATGTGCCCCGATTGTTGAATTTGCTGTCCCTAGAGGATTTAATATTGCCAGAGTTGATAGGCCCTTAGGCAGAGGGGGCGGACTAGCTGTAATTTTTAAGGAGGGGTGGTACTTCGCCTCTGAGCAGCCCGCTGCCGGGGTTGACGGTGAAGTTCTCCACTTCTCCCTTATTATCAATCCTCACTTCACCTTGGGAGGTTCACTGATCTATAGGCCTCCGGGCCCTGCCAGCCACTTCATTGACACTTTGGAGGAGTGCATAGTGCCACGAGCCTTGAGCTTTCCAAAATTTCTTCTGGTCGGCGACTTTAACATCCGTGTAGATCTCTCTGACTCTACTGAAGCGCGCCGGCTGGGGGAAGTCTTTGATCTGGCATAGCTCAAACAATGGGTGGACTCTCCGACTCACGCTGGAGGTCACCTCTTAGACTTAGTCTGCTCCAATTTTCCCATCAAGGCTTTAAGCCTAGAAAAAGTAACGTGGTCGGATCATGACCTGGTTAGGTTCTCATGGGAGGCAGAGGGTGTAGGTCGATCAGCCCCCGCACCGCCGACGAGCCATCCCCAGAAGGTCAACCTGGTTGCGTTCGGCCACGCTCTATCTAGAGCTCGCCCGAAGCTTATTCCTGTGATAGGCGAGGCGGTTAGCGGCTTTGATGGGTGGGTGCTGCAGGCGGCGAATGTGTCGACGAAACATACTGCACTGTCCAGGCTCCGGCGTCCCCCCTCTCAACCATGGTTCTCTCCTGAGCTGAGGGAGCTGAAATTGGGATGTAAAAAGCTGGAGCGTGTTTGGAGACTCGGGTATAGTTCGGAGACAAAGTCCGCCTTACGCGCAGCCCAGAAAGACTACTATGCCGCTATAAAAACAGCCAAACGGAACTACTAAGCAGGGAGAATCGCTAAAGCGGAAAATAACAGTAGAGAGATTTTCTCTATTGTTAAAAGTTTTGTATCCCCTGCTGCTGATACTACCATACTCCCTTCCTCCGTGCAATGGTGCGAGGACCTGCGAGGGCTTACTTTCTGCGCTACCAGCAGATAGCTCAGCGGCTGACCCTTCCTTTATGCCCTGCCACTGCGGTATCCAACAGTTCACGGACTTCTCGCTGGCCGCGGAAAGTGATGTACTGCCTCTTCTTCAGTCCCTTAAATCGGGCTCTCCCTCTGACCCCTGCCCTGCCCGGGTACTTTTGGAAGTGGCTTGTATTGTTTGTAGTGAGGTCACCCAGATAGTGAATCTCTCTCTATCCTCAGCAGAGGTTCCTCTAAGTTGGAAGCAGGCAAAGCTTCTGCCGCTTCTGAAAAAACCAGGCTGGATGCTACTGTTCTTGGGAACTATCGTTCAATATCCCTTTTGCCAGCGCTGGCCAAAATATGTGAGAAAGTGGTATTTCGTCAACTGGAGAGCTTCGTTGAGACCTCCAATGCTCTACATCCAGCTCAATCAGGCTTTAGGGCGGCCTATAGCACGGAAACAGCACTGGCTGAGATGGCGGAGTCAATCCGGGAGTGCTTGGATGGAGCCGGCAGAGCGGTCCTGATCTTGTTGGACCTCTCTGCCGCGTTCGATACCGTTCCTTACGAGCTCCTCCTTGCCAGACTGTCTGCTATTGGCATTGGTGGAAGTGTCCTGGCCTGGCTGTCCTCATTTCTATCAGATAGAACAAAACAGGTCTGGATGCTGCCTCATGCCTCAGAGCCCAAACCACTCCTCACTGGGGTCCCACAGGGATCCACGCTTAGTCCCCTACTGTTCAATGTTTACATCACCCCCCTGGTGTACCTAGCGGAACAGTACGGGGCTAAGATTATAGGGTATGCGGATGATACACAGCTGTTGTTTACCTGGCCCGATGATCATCTGGACACTTCTATAGTCCAGTTATGTTTGTCCTCAGTCTTTCGCTGGCTAACTTTGGCTCAGCTGAAATGTAATGAGGACAAATCCGAGGTCCTCTTCTATGGCTCTTTCCCTCCCAATTTTAAAAAAACTTGCTGTGGCCCACGAATATCCCCAGCCCTAAGGTGATGGGTGGCCCCGCAAAAAATCTTGGCATATGGTTCGGTGAGGACCTTAGATTTGAGGACCACATAAAGAAACTATCTGGGACATGCTTTGCTACTCTGAGAATGTTACGAAGAATTTGTCCACTGCTTCCTAGAAAAGCAAAAGAGACAGTCGCTCGCGCTCTCATTCTAGCAAGGCTGGATTACGCGAACGCTCTGTTCAGCGGCATCCCCGCTTATCTGGTTAAACGCTTGCAGGTTATCCAGAACGCCGCTGTCCATCTCTTATTTAATGTTCCAAGATGGCAGAGCGTTCGCGCCCAGCTGTGTAGCCTTCATTGGCTGCCAGTGTCTCAACGCATCTTATTCAAATCCTTAGTGCTCTCGTTTAGAGCAACCCATGATCAAGGACCTGCCTACCTGAAGAAAAGATTCACCTTCTATGGTCCCACACGAGCCCTTAGATCATCCTCTCTGTTCAAGATGACTCTCCCTCGCTTTAAGCGAACTAGACTAGGGGGCCAGTCCATAGCTGTAGTGGCTTCCCGAGCTTGGAATGCTCTTCCCCTCCACTTGCGCTCCACTCAAAGTGTAGCCCAGTTTAAGAAAAATTTGAAAACCCATTTATTCAGGAGTGTGACATAAGTTGATCTCCGTCTGTTTTTCCTCTGCTTTTTCCCATCGCGCCAGGATACTCACAAGTAATAGAGCGCGCTATAAAATGGTTTATACATACATACATACATACTTCGGTGCTCCTGTGGGTCTTGACTCTCGAAGTGTCTAGTTCAAAAGGGGTTTCACTGCAGTCCACTCCTTACTTAAACTTTCTCCATAGAAGTCAATGGTGATTCGCAGCTGGGTTTAGACACTGCACGCGTCCCCCATGGGTCTCCTGGGTCCCTACCTTGGGTGGTTCCTGGTCACCCCAATGGTTCTACAGGCCCTAGGCCTCACTTCTATCCCTCACGTGGTTCTTATACCACTATTTTAGTATATGCTTTGTGAGGCCCTTCGGGCAAAACGTATACTGGGCTAGTTTACTGCGTGCTATTTAAGTTCTTGTATTGTAATTTCGCCTCTAGCCTCATAAAGAGACTAGAGGGGTGTGTATACCTTGTGTGGTCTACTTTCATTTGATCATTCAAGAGATTATAGACTGGTAAAACAAGCTGCTTTACATTCCTTCAAGACTTAGCCTGAAGGCTGCTCTTCACAGCTACCACTAGGATAGCTTTCTATAAGGTTGTCTTTAACCTACCATCAATAAGAGTTGTTTAGACTGGTGCAGGTGTCCTACTAGAATAGTGGACATCATATGCCAGGCCAACTTCTCACAATGTGGTCTTGTTAGACTGAGGGGGCACACAAAGTGCTACCTTCAAATTAATTGAGAGCTACTGCCCTTACCAGGAACGCAGTCGTTTTTGTTTAATACTCATCAGTATTGTGAATAAGCCTTTTTACCTGTGTCACTGGAGTGGTGCCTATGATCCCATGCATGTAAAGCTTCAATGCATCCTCTGTGCATATCAAAGGTCTCTTTGATTCCAGGAAGAGTTACTGGTCAATTTGGCCTGTGTTCGTTGTCCTGATGGGTCTAATAACATGGCACTGTAAGACCAGAGAATCATAAAAGAGGAGAAGGCTTAGGCATTGACCCATTATGAGGCATTTTTCAGTGGAAGCTGTAGCCAGGTTTGATGGCCAGTTATTCCCTTGGCCTGTTTAATTGAAACCAGCAACAGAGGTGGGTCAGTAATAATAGGAAGGATAAGTTGCAGGCCTCACTAATGCTAAAATAGATTCCTGTTCTAAAATGGGGTTTCCGTGGTGACAATGGCACATTCAGTTATGGTAAGGGACAATGCAACGTTCGAGGAGTTGCTTGTTAGGTAATAATGAAGTGGAAACAAATTTTGATATAAGAATTATTAACATTCTGTTTTTCATTCAGATCGAGACCCCCACAGCTGAGAAAGCGCTTGGGAGTAGTGGAAAAGGGGATTTATAAGGGCTTCACAGAAAGCAATATCACTCTGCAGTAATAGCATGCAGTTTATACTGTGTGGGAGGTTTGAAATGAGTATTTCACTAAAGGAAATAGAAGGATGATTTTAGGAGTATTAGGTTTACTGAAAGGATTTTTTGTTTTGTTAAATATTTTCTGATGCAGAAGGTGGTGGTTTCTATTTGACCACCTTCTGGTGAGAAAAGGATCAACTAAATATAATACTTTGGTTTATCAATAGTGGCTTTGAACATAAATGCACCACTTGAGGAGTTAATATTTGAGGTGAGCATGAAGAAATATGCAACAGTGGATCTTTTTGAATGTGAGAATATGAACCTGTTTCATAATGATTTATATGTGAGCGTTGAGTTACTATTCCATTCTCACATTGGAGGATTGACATGCTTGCTGAAACATGAAGACAGGGGATATAAATTTGAAATCAAATGAGAATATAGAATGATATGCAATGTGTGCCAAGCAATACAGGTTATGTTTGGCCCCAAGCTCTCTTTCAGATGAAAGAAGGGGTGATAAAGTTGAGAGTGTGAGTATACAATTATATTTGATCTATAACTGAAACAAAAGAAACTTTCTGGAGCAAAAACCTTTTAATTATGAGTAGAGGGTGTGTTTTTTTAGGTATGTTAGATGGATGGGATAAGTGTAATAATGCAATTCAAGGCATATTTTATAAAACCATGACTACAAAGAAATATTGTACACAACAGAAGGGGGTAAATATTGAGGTTTCAGCAATTTTTATATTTCTGTGCTTTATTTACTTTTTTGAAAGAGAGGACTGTTTTGCAATGTGTAATTGAATATTGTGTCTGATGGTAATGCTTTTTATGTTTTGTAGATTCTGCATTTAATGTACAAACACAGGTTCAAACTTTTGAGTTAGGAAGAATAATAATACAGTAAGTTTTGAGAAAGGTGGTTGTACATTTATATCCCACCGAAACGTGTCAACTAAGGTATATAACACAAACCTCTACCACTGAGAAAATGATCAATTCATATTTTCAAGGTGACGTGTAATAATGGATAGTTACATTTTATGACTTGATTTTTATAGTTCTATCTCCTATTGTAGGTGTTAGAAATGGGGTCCCTTCTTGGCAGAATTTTGCACACTTTCCAAGTAGGGACCACCACCTTAGTCAGAGTAAGTCAGATACACACCCTAAATTAACCTGTGCTCAACCACTTGTAGCTTGGCACAGAGCAGTCAGACTTAACTTAAGAGGCACTTAAACTACACTAGCACAATCAAAACACCAAAAAGAAGACTCCACACAAGTTTATAAAAATAGCAAATATTTGTCCGAGTAAAACAAGAACAAAACAATAAAATTCCATTGAGTAGAAGGTGATAGAAACATTTAAAAATGAAACCCAAACATTGATCTGAAATCAACTTTCAGCCAGACCTCAACAACGGCATGCCGGCTACAGGACCTAGACACATTCGACTGAAGAAATACCTTGGATGGAGCTTTGTCAACATCGAGAGTTTACTGTGTCGTCACCGTGCCGAGAGTCGTCTTTGAGCTGCGCAGGCTGTGAAATCTTCGTTGTCATGCAGCCTAGGTGATGGTGTTGAAGGGCAATGAGGTATGTGAATGGGGCACAAACTATTCAAATGTAAGTGTGCGCTACCTCTCCTCCTCCCTTTACAAGATGGTTACCAAAATACAGATGAGTGCTCTATCACACGCAGCACTTCCTGTGTTTGTCACTGTCTAGCAGGAATGCAGAAAGTATAGCAGTCATCCAGCCCAGACATGTATTGGAGATAACCATTAATTATAATGGGGTGACCCAGTGACCCTCAGAACCTGGGTAATAAGTTTCAAGCAAACAATGGTTCTGTCGGATTTCAAAACAATTTCTTAGTTCAGTAAAAGTATACTTAATGCTCTTTGAATATTTCACATTATTAATCATGGAAATACTTCATATGAAGAACACACACCACACTATGCAGTTTTTTCAAGGTTATTATTATTTTATCACCTTGCATGAATTAATTCAAATATAAAAACTCAGCTGTCCACAAACAACTGAGATTACAATTAGGGTGAAGTGCTGAGGTGAGTGAAAAGTGATCAGTGATTAGGTTACTGTTCAGTGACACAATGACATGTAACGGTAAATACATAAGAAAACCTCAGTCCAAAGTATTACATTAGTAATCTACAACAGCATGATTACACATTTTTTCTGTTGAGACATGGTATGGACCAATTGGTAACGTCGACATCCGGGTGGACGGCATCCCTCCACTTACTATACAGGGGGGATGCCGTCCCCCTGCCAAACAGCTGGACTTCACTCTTTGGCCTCTCTGGGACGAGGAGCTCATGCTCACAGCTCAGAGCTCACGTGCTGACTTCTTAGATGCAATCGCATCTAAGGGGTGAGTGAGGGGAGGCAATGAGCCCGATGGTGCAAGCCATCTTTCGTGACGTCACTTCCTGTCGTGACGTCACTTCCGGTGACAATGTCCCCCCACTTCTGTTTTTAGGACTTGTGCCCTGCATCAGGGTTTCAATTAAGAAAGCATGGAGAAACACATGAGGCAATATAATGTCTAATACGTGGGGCTTTTCCTCTATATGCAGACAAAAATGAATTCGTAGTCATAAGCCAACACGTTTCAAGTCTCAGATTTTCAATATGGGGACTCTCATCAGGGCTCTTAAGTTTGGCAGCCCTGTTGGTTTTCTAAAAAATGGACGTGTAAAAGAAAAAGGATTTTTAATAATTTTAGCTCCCTTCTTATGTATTATCTTTCTTCTTATTTCAAAGAAATGTAAGTTGTACCTTGACAGCATTCGCTCAGAACCTACACGATTTTATCCGCCAATTAGACAGCCACAGTAGAAGCATTTCTACTATTAAATACCTTTGCCCTAGGTGATCTGTACTCTGAAGCAGGTATCTAAACTGGGCGATCATTATAATGGCCTCCTTCTCTAGTTCTAAAGAGTTGTGGAAAGCAGCAAGCTTCTAAGCTCTTTTACCACACACTAGGAAGTTCACTTTTTGCTTGTTTCATTTGATTTAGTTCACCTATCACCTATTACATCTCTAGAATGACAAGGAGTGCTAACACATCTCTTCAGCTTCTGCAAAACCTACTTTTTCAAATTGCCCACTTTCAGGGAACTTTGAAGTTAGTGTACCCAGTAAAGTCTCATGTTGATCTACATTTACATCTTTATAGAATATGCTTTCTCTTTTGAGAAATTGTATGGCTTTTATTAATTTCTCTATACTATCCAATTTCTGACAGATCTTTTTCATTCTTTGTTGGGACACCATTTAATAATACTGTTAATAGTATCTCAACTTCTCAATTTATCTCAAGAGTGTCAATGTTTTCTTTCATGTCATTTCATTTCCTTTAAGACCTTTCACTAATTGGTTTTGAGATAATTTTGCGTGTTTTGTCTGCATTCTGAGTATGGCCTTAAAAGAGTGAACACATGGTGGAACTAAACTATACTCGTTCACATTTAGCTCTATCAGTTCTGTGGGAACTGAAAACATTCTAAGTGTTTGTGGATACCCCTAGCAGGCATTTCATTATCATCACATTTAAGGATGCAGTATTTACACACTACTTGATTAACACATACATCAAAACATTCTTCTACAAGTGCAAGTTTAAACCACTGAATAAGGTCATCCTCTTCAGTTTTTGCACAGATATCTATTTTTCTTTTTTGTGCTTTGTAGTGTGTATGTCGGCAACATACAAATATCTTGTTTGAAATCTCAGCAGATGTAGCTTCAATTTGGCTTATTTCCTTCCTGAAGTTCTCCAATATAATACCAATACCCTCACTCTCTAAGGTCGGATCTACTAGTACTTCATGTACTTCTGTCTGACTCTAAGGTGCACGGTAAAATATTAGGTTATCATCAGATATACTACTAATTTCAGACACAATACTATGTAAAATACCTTTAGTCTAACCTTCTAATTGACGAGCTAGATGTTTACAAAATATAACCTTCTAATTAGATTGCACATTTTTGGGTGAGGGACAGACAGCATCTGATAAAGATGGAAAGAACTATCACATAAGTCTTTAGATAGGCAAGCCAATGAATGGCCTTGTAGTTTAGAAAGTTTACTTACCCTCATGGATCCAGACTTTGCAAAATCCTGATTTTCTGTTTTAAACTTTCTCTATGAAACTTTGCTAGAAAAACTGTAAGCATGTCAATTGATTCTTGCGTTATATTTGTGCCTTATCTCTCCCCTCTCTTAGCAGTGCAGCACCGAGATACTCCTCCAGGAGTGATTAGTGTGCTATATTAAATGTCTTTATCAAACCATATCATATTATTACAGAAACTGCTGCACTGCCACTCACACATTAGAGCTGGTGGACATTGTTATAACATTTCATCCCTGATTATTTCATCAGTATTTCTGGGTATAAATGTTTCCTTTGGTATGACTGTACCTTGCTATACCTTTTAAGACCAACCATCTATATCAACACCAAACAAAAAGCTGTTGTTTTGAAAATAGCTTTCTTCATTCACGACTTGAGGTATGTTTCCACACCCCATCATAGATGCTGCAAAAGCTGCTCTTGGTGATCTCTACCTTTTGTCTGCACTTCTTTTAGACAGGAGACTAATCTATGCAAAGTTCTCATTTGAATTAGGATCATAATAAATAACTTCCTTTTCCCTGTAAAAGCCTTCTCTCCAATGCTCTTTGGCTAATTCTACTCTCTCTTCTCTTCTTTGGCTTTTTCAATTTAAAAATATTATTTATGACTCTATTGCAGAAAGACCTTTTTATAACGTCCTTGAATTTCCTCTTATGTGAATTAGAGTTGTCACATTTATTGAGTACAATACTGTCCTGTTTGCTTACATTTTATTTCACACCTACTTTTTTGTAGCACACCCTTCTTTCTTCCTTAAATCTGCATTTGAAAGTCTGTTTTTATTAATGATGTTTCTAAGAAATGTTTGAGTTCCCTTGGCAATATTATTTTTTATGTTGCCTTCCTCCTACACTGTTTTCAGTTGTAAAGTCCCTTCCTTTCCTGTAGTAGCCATGTTTTGTCTTCTTCTTCTGCTTCTAATTATAAATTGTGAAAGATATAAAATAACTACAAAACAAGGATGGCACAATAGAGAAATATGGAAAAAAATATTTTTCCAAAATAAGGTATTAATTATAAATATGTCATTTTATTCATAAAATCTATCTTTATTCCATGTTTATTCTGAACTTTGCTTAACTGACTATGTGTAGTATTAGGTGATGTGTTTACTGGGGGACTCAAACTCTTAACACATAGTTTTATTTACAGAAACACAAGTACATAGAAAGTGGCTTCGCTTACCAGTATATGAGTTGTCCTTAAAAGGAGATCTCTATGCAGAGGTAGGTGTTTCATGCATTAGGTAATGTGTGCACTGCAGGATTGGGGTTTTGATGCAGAGCTTTCTTTATGGAGATAACTGTTTGTACAATTAACTTCACATACCTGTACCTCAAATGCATGGTCTGGGAATGGGCTATTTATAACCAGGTCTGATAAGGGAGAAACATATTTTAGAGACCATGTTTCTAGTAACGAAGAAATTTGTATGCAGAAGTGGCTGCGCCTAAATATGTAGTGATGATTTCACTGTCATTTTGGCTTTTTGATACAGGCCTTTGTTTAGGGAGGCAACTGTATGTACAAGTTACTTCACCTACCAGTACGTGCTATGTGTAGGAGGTGACTGGAGTCTTCATACACATTTATAGTCTGAGAGTAATGTCTACGTTAAAGAGGTCCAGCCCTTTAATCACCAAATATGTCTAGTAGAGGAGCAGTTACTGATTAGTTACCTTTTGGTTAGAAGCAGAGTTATATGCAGATGTTGTTGGGCCTGTTACTAGGAGAAGTGTGCACCTGGGGGCTGCAAATTGATTCAGAGCTTTGTTTAAAGTGAGAACTCAGTGTAGAAGTGCTTTCACCTACCAGTACATGGTATGTGTGGTACAAGACTGGCGTGTTCATGATCATTTATGCTGTGAAAGTAATGTGAATGCAAAAGAGGCTTAACACTTAGTGAGTCTAGTAGGCGACTAGTCACTTAATTTGAGCTTTGTTTAGAGGGACAGATCTGTATGGAAGTGGGTGTGCCTGCTATTAGTGATATGTGCTCTTGGAGACTGGCCTTTTCATGACAAGCGTTGTTTAAAGAGAGAGCTGTGTATGCAAGTGGTTACATCTATCACTACATGGTAGTCAGGGGCTGGGACTGGAGTGTTTATACTCAGCTCTCTTCAGGAATAAACTGCTATATTAAATAGGGTCAGAACTGGTAACACCAAATGAGTTTAGTAGAGGAGTAGTCACAAAGCACAAAAATTTCCTTAGGGAGAGACCTATATGTAGAAGTGGCTGGGTCTAGCATTCGGTGATGTGTGTAGTCAAGAACTGGCCTTTTGTAGCAGAAGTTTCTTTAGGGAAACAGCTGAGTGTGTAAGTTGCTTACCTACCAGTACATGGTATGTATGGCCATGGACTGGACTTTTTATACTCAGCTCTGTTCAGGCAGAAACTGTTATATGTAAGAGGATCGGTCCGGTCAACATCTAATGATTCTAACAGGGGACTAGACACTTTATTTCTAAGCTTTCCTTAGGAGGACAGTTGTATGCAGAATGACTGGTCTTGGAATTAAGTGGTGAGCTTACTGGGACACTGTTGTTTAACCCCTTCGAGGCTAATGACGAGCTGGGCTCGTCATGGCGCTTACCTGCCGTGCGCGGATGACAAGGCCAGCTCGTCATAAAATAATGTAAAACAATAAAACCCAGCGCAGGACGGGAAAACGCCTAGCAGCCATGGGGTTAAGGAGGCTACTGCACATACAGGTAACTTTACCTACCAGTACATGGTATATGTGGTAGGGGATTGGAGTGGCCATGCTCAGTTCTGCTATGAGAGAAACATGAATTTAAAAGAGGCACAGGCATGTTTTACACCTAACATGTCTACTAGAGAACTAGACAGTTGTGAGCTTTGTTTAGGGGAAGAGATGCCTGCAGAAATAGGTGTGCCAAGGACTAGCAGATATGTGCTCTTCTCTTGGGTGGTGTTGGATCTAGCCCTGATCTCTTGACTGGGTGAGAGCTTTCTGCTTAATTCAGAGACTCTGTCCCTCACCACCCCTTGTTGTAAATATTTTTGTCCACCCTAAGCGTGGAAGGGTATTCTCAGATGTGAGACCCTTGCTCATTGCACTATCAGGATTCAAGCAAACCGGGCCGAAGACGGCTGTAATGCCAGAAACCGGTCCCCTGGAGCTTGTTTCCTTCCCAGTGTAAGAATTGGCTTTTGTAGTTTGGTTTGCCCTGTTCCCATCATGCACTGGGACAGGAACAGACTAATTTGCATACAGCCAGGTTCTGAAACTGGGATGGTGCAGTGAGCTAAAAAACGGTGTTGGATCTAGCCCTGATCTCTTGACTGGGTGAGAGCTTTCTGCTTAATTCAGAGACTCTGTCCCTCACCACCCCTTGTTGTAAATATTCTCTTGGGCACTGGCATTTCAATTAAGAGCTTTATTGAAAGTTAGAGATGTGTGTGCAAGTTGTTTCACCTACCAGTACAAGGTATGTATGACCTGATACTGGTGAGCACACATTCAGCCCTGTTCGAGGAGAAACTTGTATAGTAAAGAGGCTTGAACCATAGGAGAAGTGTGCACTTAATGACTGGCCTTTTGATGCAGAGCTTTGTTTAAAGTGAGAGCTGTGTGTAAAAGTGGCTTCACATACCAGTACATGGTATGTATGAACTCATACTGAAATATATATAGTAAGATCTGTTCAGAGAAGGCAGAGATTTCTTTAGGGAATGGTCACTATATCCAATGAGAGACTAGCCTCTTCAAATTAGCGTTTAGTAAAAGGGGGTACTGTATACAAAAAGGCTCAACGTAATAAACTTTAGTGTATGTTACACTGTCCACAAATATGTCATTATTACACTACAGAACAACCTTTAGTAGTACATAAGAATATTCTTTATAAACCTCTCCCTCTGAATTACCACCTTCACAAACACACCAGTACCCTAGAACAAGTACAAACTACATCTTATCCAAGCCAAATCAATTAATACCTTAATACATGAACAAACCTGCTTACTGGGACACCATTTCACCATAATATACATAAACTACTATTTTACAAATATAGTTTAACAATCAACGTGCACCCTCTACACACATTATCATAAGAACCCGAGTCCCCACAGGACACTCCACCAAGCCTCTTCCACGTACACATGTCAACTTAAATATAGGTCATTATGCAGGAATGTATACAACATATATATAGAACACAATGTCCCAATAGGTACCAGTAAATAAGGCAATTTAAAGTATGCATGCACCAAGCATTACAGACGAAGGACAACAATGAGTCTCTATTCATTAGTGTAAGGCTTGTTATTCACCGTTTTTTCTTATGGGAATACAGTTGTAAAGCAGCACTGTACATGAAAGCATTCATGTGACAACCCAAATGGCACTTGGTGACAAGGTGATAATTAAGTGAAAGTGACGACGCAAGTGAACAGGGTGAGCAGACTCCCGCCTCCCCACCAGGCTCTTGAAGCACGACACTTAGACTTCAAAGGGACGCTTAGACTTTAAAGGAATGCTCTCCCGCGCCCCCCCTCTGCGCAATGCCAGTTTTGTGTTTCTTGTTTTAAAAGGGCTTTCTGTCCGTTTCACGGCGCATACATTCCCTAGACTCGTCTTATTCCTTTGAGAGATGTCAGAGCATGATAAGGTCATACTGTCACAACCTTTCCGTGGCCCAGCATCTGGCACCGTTCTACACAGCCCGAAATGTACAAACAAACACCCACGCGCACGGTTCGCCCCTGCACTGCCCTTTACCGCTACTGTCCGGAAACTGCAGGGCCTGGCATCTCAAAAACACATGAAGCGCGCCAAGAAAAAAACTGGAGCTTCTTTGTTTCTTCATATTGTTTCCTCGATGAAGTGACGCGTTGAGCCACTGTCTGCTCCAGTTTAAAAGCACAGGAAGCAACGCCATGTACCTAATTTTTTTTTATCGGGCGCAGCCGCCAGATAAATACCATTTACTTAATGAGCCGAAGGTATTAATTGCCTCTCACTAATATCTTAGAGACATTTAGGATGCGTGTCAAATTTCACCAGGAAAACAGTACGCCTGTTTGTTTAGCACTAAATCTAGCATCTTAAAATTGTCTGCCCTATGCAATGCGTGCACTAGCGCAGCAAAGAGGCCATGGGTAGGGTTGCCACCTAGTTGGTTTTCTAACGGCATCACCGTATTTTAATATCCTGGCCCTACAAAAATAAGCAAAATTACCTAGCATGGGTATTTTTAGACACATATCTGAACAGCAGCTGTAAAAAGAAAGCACTTTTAAATGTGTTCAAGCGATGCACAATAGACCCTCATTTTATAAAGCAAACAAAGTTATGTTACAAATTAATATACATGATTTTGTTCTAAGTCCTCACACACTCACTCTCTCACACACACTCAGTCTCTCACACACACTCACTCTCTCTCACACACACACTCCCTCTCACACACACACACTCTCTCCCTCACACACTCGCTCTGTCATTATGCAGGAATGTATACAACAGCATAGAATTTTAAGGTCTCGGCTATTCTATCCCGCAAGGATAAATAGACGAGAGTAATGTAGTTGAAACAAACTCTCTGACCAAGAGGATTCCAAGCAGATTCTTCCCAATGCATGTTGTCTACTGAAGGCGTGTGCTTGGCCTCACTCACACCCCATCCCCATGTGCTATTTCCCCCCCACCCACTCGCTCCCCCGCCTCCGCACCAGGCTCTTGAAGCGCGACACTTAGACTTCAAAGGGGAAGCATAGACTTTAAAGGAATGCTCTCCCCCGCCCCCTCTGCCCAATGCCAGTTTCATGTTTCTTATTTTAAAACGGCTTTCCGTCAGTTTCACGGCGCATACATTCCCAAGACTCGTCTTATTCCTTTGTGAGATGTCAGAGCATGTTAAGGTCGCACTGTCACAACCTTTCCGTGGCTGCAGCATCTGGCACCGTTCTACACAGCCCGAAATGTTTGCACTTATAAGAACATTAACACAAGGAGCAGACTCATCTTATTGCTTTGTGAGATAAGTCAGAGCATGTTAAGGTTGCACTGTCACAACCTTTTCATGGCCGCAGCATCTGGCACCTCCCTACACAGCCCAAAATGTTTGCACTTATAAGAGCGTTAATAAAAAAAACAGCCATGGGGAGCCGACTCATCTTATTTCTTTTTGAGATAAGTCAGAGCATGTTAAGGTCGCACTGTTACTGATATAATATTTCTATATTTGGCTCTTTGCAGAGGGGGGATTCTTTGCTCTGAAGCAGGAGGCATTGCATTGGCATTGGCACAGAGCCGAGCGCCGCATTTCCTCCATTTACTGCTGACAAACAAACACCCACGCGCGTGGATCGCCCCTGCACTGCCCTTTACCGCTTTTGTCCGTAAACTGCAGGGTCTGGCATCTCAAAAACACTTGAAGTGCAGCCAAGAAAAAACCCAGAGCTGCTTTGTTTCTTCATATTGATTCCTCAATGAAGTGACGCGTTGAGCCACTGGCTGCTGTGGTTTTAAAAGCACAGGAAGCAACGCCATGTACCTAATTTTTTTTTATCAGGCGCGGCCACCAGATTAATACCATTTACTTAATGAGCCAAAGGTATTACTTGCCTCTCACTAATATCCTAGAGACATTTAGGATGCGTGTCAAATTTCACCAGGAAAACAGTACGCGTGTTTGTTTAGCACTAAATCTAGCATCTTAAAATTGTCTGCCCTATGCAATGCGTGCACTAGCACAGCAAAGAGGCCATGGGTAGGGTTGCCACCCAGTTGGTTTTCTAACGGCATCACCGTATTTTGATGTCCTGGCCCTACAAAAATAAGCAAAATTACCTAGCATGGGTATTTTTAGATGCATATCAGAATATACGTCAAACAGCAGCTGTAAATAGAAAGCACTTTTAAATATGTTCAAGCGATGCACAAAAGACCCCTATCTAATAAAGCAAACAAAGTTATGCTACAAATTAATATACATGATTTTGTTCCAAGTCCTCACACACTCACTCTCTCACACACACTCACTCTCTCACACACACTCACTGTCTCTCACACACACACTCTCTCTCACACACACTCCCTCTCTCTCTCACACACACACTCCCTCTCACACACAAACACTCTCTCGCTCAAACACTCGCTCTCTGTTACACACACACACTCTCTCTCTCTCACACACACACATACTCTCTCTCACACACACTCTCTCTCTATCTCTCACATACACAATCTCTCTCACCATCACTCCCTCTCTCTCTCACACACACACTTCCTCTCACACACACACTCTCGCTCTCACACACACTCTCTCACACATACACTCTCTCTTTCACACACACACTCTCTCTCTCTCACACGCACACTCTCTCTCTCACACACTCCCCCTCTCTCTCACACACACACTCCCTCTCACACTCACACACACTCTTGCTCTCATACACACACTCTCTCTCTCACACACACACTCTCTCTCTCACACACATTCACACTCTCTATCTCTCACACACACACTCTCTTTCTCACACACACACTATCTCTCTCACACACACACACTCTCTCTCTCATACACACACTCTCTCTCTCTCATACACACACACACTCTCTCTCTCTCTCTCTCTCTCTCTCACACACACACTCCCTCTCACACACACTTACACACTCTCTCTCACACATACACACTACAACTCTAGCCTCCAAATCCAGCCTCCAAATTAAATCCACTCTCCAAATCCACCTGCAAACTACAACTACAGACTCCAAGTACACCCTACAACTCCACCCTCCAACTACACCCTCCAACTACACGATCAAACCACACCATCTAAATCAAAATTCTACATCCAAATCAAAATCCACCCTCCAAATCCACCCTCCACCGTCCAATTAACCCTCCAACTCACACTCCACCCTCCAAATCCACCCTCCAACTCCACCCACCAGCTCCACCCTCCAGCTCCAAACCATTGTTGTTTGTAGTATCAAAACATAAAAACAACCCATGTTACATTACAAATTCTATAGGTGTCACATTTGCAAAAGTTATAAATATTAGCGTTGTAAATGACAAAGCAATTAATTTCACTATTTTTCACGACAAAACATTAAAATAAAATTGTTCATTAACAATAGCAATAGTTTAAACTTTCCGAATTAGAAACATAGTGCATTGCATTTTAACTCCCTGTTAACTTCTGCTGATCTGATGCTCACTTTCACCACACCTACTTCTCTAACTCCCTATTCTATTCTCTTCTCCTGTGCTGATCTGCTGCTCTAATCCACCCCACATCCTTCTTTAACTCCCTGTTCTCTTCTGCTGTGTTGATCTGTTCCTCTCTTCCAACAAACTCCTTCAATAACTCCTTGTTGTCTTCTCCTGTGCTGATCTGCTGATCTCTTCAACACGCATCCTTCTTTAACTCCCTGTTCTCTTATAATATGCTGATCGTCTGCTCTCCTCCACATACATCCTTCTGTAACCGCACACATTCATACATTTACCCATGCACACACACACATACAACAACACACATACAACCACACACACACACACAACCACACACATCTGTCGCCCTCACACTATCACCCTCACTCTATCTATCTATCGCCCTCACTCTATCTATCTATCTATCTGTCTATCTATCTATCTATCTATCTATCTATCTATCTATCTATCTATCTATCTATCTATCTATCTATCTATCTATCTATCTATCTATCTATCTATCTATCTATCTCTATCTATCTATCTATCTATCTATCTATCTATCTATCTATCTATCTATCCATCTATCGCCCTCACTATATCTATCACCCTAACTCTATCCCCCTCACTCTATCGTCCTCACTCTATCTATCTTTCCCCGTCCCTCTAGCTATCTATCGCCCTCCCTCTAGCTATCCATCGCCCTCACTCTATCTATTGCACAACAACAGCATCACTCAGGGGCACCACAGCATCACTCAGGGGCACCACAACATCACTATGCGCTACCACAGCATCACTGAATGCTACAGCATCACTTGTCGCCACCACAAAATCACTCAGCAACACCACAGCATCAATCTGTGCAACCATTCAACAACTGGTTCAAATATGTTCTCTCAATGTTTCAAGCTTTATTACAAATGTCACAAAAAGATGTTAATATTTCCCTTCTGTTCTTACACTGAACACAATCTTCATACAAGTTATTTACAAAAGTTTAAGCTATTGCCATTATAAATTACAATAACTTTTATTTAAGTGTTAATTATTAAAACAAATTAAAAGCCATTGTTATTTGTAATATCAATATATCTAATTTACGTAAATACAGCACATTGCATTACAAATGCTACAGGTGTCACATTTGCGAAAGTTAAAACTATTGGCATTGTAAATGACAAAGCAATTAACTTGGCTATTTTCAAAACCAACACATAAATACAAAATGTGTCATTTTACAATACCAATAGCTCAAACTTTCCAAATGCGAGAAGTATTGAATTGCAAATTCTTGTTTTTCAAATTTCTAATACATACTTTTTTCAGCCTGAAGTCCTACTCCAAATGAATTATGTATTAATTGACTAATACACTTCTGTATGTGGTGACTGTCATTTCTTTACTGAGAGTAAAACATATTATCATTCCATACAAGAAATTTATAATTGTGATCTCTCCTTCTTCAATTCTTTTACATACTTTTCATACAAATAATAACTTTCCACTCTTCTTATTAATTTTTCCACTACATTTACCTTTAACTAACATTATAGGTAAGTAGATAGTAAGTCTTTGAACACGAAATCTTGTACTTTACATACATACCAACCTAGGCCTTAATTTGGATGCCGGTCAGACGAGGGTTCGACCCGCATTGTGTCAGAATGGAAACCGACCGCCTAGTATATTTTGAGAGGGGTCCACGTGGTCTGCATTCTGGAGCAGTCAAAAGCCTTGTGGAACGACACCCCCAGAAGCGGCTCCTGCTGTGTCTCGGGGTTCCTACCCCCGGGACACTGCTGTTTGCTATGGCAGGGCGGGTGTCGAGGTTCCCACTGTGTCATTGTAAACTTGAGGGCATATTAAGAAGTGCCATTTCATTGCAATTTAAAAAAAAGCCAAAAAAGCGGTAGTAATTATATCGCCCTATTTACTAAGCTACGCTAAGATGCATTAATGCATATTAGCAGCCGGTTTGCTAAGGTTTCGCTTTGTATCTCCAGTGAGTTGCAATATAGGAGTTCTCAGTGGCAAAGTGGGGGTTTCTATGAGAATATAAAAAGGAAGAGGGAGGTATGACAATAGCCTTGTGTTTAAAAGGCGTCCCTGGTTTTGAGGAACGATAGGAAAACTCTCTCTAATTGCGGTTTATGTCGGATCCTAACATCTTTTCCGAAGTCGACTTGAGCATATTTTATGTGCGATGTGGCAGTTTTACAAGTTCCTTGCGTCACTATGCATCACTTTTAGCATGGAAAAAGTGATGCGAATGTGGTGCAAGGGGCTTGTAAATATGCTACACAGTATTCTGTCTTAGTTTGCTTTCTGTCATGTAGAGGATCCTGGGTAAATATAACAGTTTCTGTACAGCCAGTACCTTTCAACCCTACCCCCAAACTGCTTACTGCCTGTTACCATACTAAAGTTCACCACACAATGTTGCTAATCGAAACAGTTATTGTGCTGGAGCTTTAAATGTTTTCCATAGGAACCGTAAGTAATAGCTATAAACTCTGGTAAAGAGTTAGCCTCAGTATTATACTTCTAGTTATAAATATCATTTCTATTTTTAAATGTTTTATAACTATATGATTATCACACTAAATAATAGTAAATGTTGTCAGAAAAAGAAGACGTATATACTTTTTTGAATGAACTTTTATTAAAACAACAATAAATACCTAGAAACGTAACTTTAAATAACAATATAATAAATAACTAGACACATAACTTTAACATAACAATATAATAAACAAAATGTGGTATGGACTCCAATGGAAGAAGGGTAGGTAATCTGCAAAACAAAAATGAAAATAAGTGTTCAATATTAGATTGTTGTGACTAAATGAGGTCAAACATTACAAGTTAAGGTAATACTTGGCGATATTTTTTTAATCTGCACATCTGCAGTGTGCCTGATACATTCCACCTCTTATAGGCTTGCATTCAAGAGATGTCTGTACGGAAGTGCCTACTGCGTCAGATTTAAAGTATGGATCAACAGGTCTTTAATTCATCATTCAGAGATGATACAGAATTAGGTGACAGATCAAGTCATTATAAAGGACAATATTCTTTGGGGCTTATTTACAAGTCCCTTGCACCACTTTTGTGTTACTTTTCCCATGTTAAAAGTGACGCAAGGGGCTTGTAAATAAGCCCTTTTATTTCGAACTTATTTAATCGGAGGCATAGTATATTTAGGCTGCTCTGCTTACCTTGTGTAAACGCTGTGACCAACAGAGTTCACAACTTGAACTCAGCTTTGGTTGTAAACATCAGAGTGGACAGCAGTGTCCATAACTTTAAAAAAGAAAGAGAAATGATGTGAAAGAGAGTGAGAGAGAGAAAGAGAGAAAAAACGACATTAAGACGTGAGAGAGAGAAAGTTGTAGATGGAGTAGTTAATACTGGAGAAAATCTTCGTAGCTCACCTTTTGCTTTCCTTGTGTGTCCAAGCACATGCTGGTTCATAGTGCACCTTACAGTTTAGTGATATGAAAGATAGTATATAGAGTTAGTAATAGCATAGTACATAAAACTGCACACGTATATTTTTGGTTTATTTATTTGTACACGCAGGATAATGTAATTCATCAACTTCCACTGTAAATAGGTGTCTGTGCACTGATTTTTCTTCCAAAGGACTATATCCCATGCACTCCTACTGCATAACGGTGAGTTCTCAATATTGCGTACCTAGATTGTTCCACCCCATTGACTCGCAGAATCCGGAGGTGAGTGCTTTCTCTTGCAAACTCAGAGGCAGATTTACAAGCTCCTTGTGCCACTGTTCACATGATAATAGTGAAACAAAAGTGGCACAAGCGGGTTGTATATCTGCCAGTCAGACTGTTGTAACCTATGCTGTGAAGCTGCTGCACACTACCCACTCTCCCCGCCCACAGATGACTTGTTGTTGTTTCAGAAACAAGCTTCATTGCTCACCTTGTGCCATTGGTGTGATTCAAAGAGGGTGCACCATGTGTCGAAGCAGACTTCTCAGACGTTGTTACGATGGCCACGCATTATCGCAGAATGCACAAACGTAAAGCTTTGGAGGTGTTTGGGGGGAGAACGCCAATTTGTGAAACACAACCTGTAAGTTAAAAAGGAAGTTAACATCGTGTGCCATTTCTTTATCGAAGAAGAGAGGACGTGAGAGAGTGACTGCAAAGAATATTCACAGCTCACCTTTCTGTCACCGGTGTGTTTTTCACCACATAGTGCTCCCTGAAGCCCTACATCTAAAAGAGAGTAAAAGAAAGATTTTATGATTGGTATTTGTTATTATCTTAATGTGGAGAAGAATCCCATCACCCTTTCACACACCTTCCCTCTTGCATTCAAAAACAACAATTTGTACAGTTTATATACCGGCAATTTAACTGATTATAAAAATATTCCTGCTATTGGAAAAATGAATTGAAATTCAATAAGATACGGTATATAGGACTGCTACGCCTAAATTGCTGCATCACTTTTTTGTATCCAGTTTGCAGAGCTCCAACAACTCCCTCTGATGCGCACCCAGGCCTCACTGCTCACTTTTTTGTGGACAGGACACATTCTACAATCAGGCAGTCCCGGTCTGTTACCAAGAAATCTGACATATGGTGCTGAGTCTTGATATCGGTATGGCTAAAGACATACTCATGCTCCCATCATCATCGCAGGTTCCTCACCCACTCAGTCCTTGCAGTACCACTAACTCAGTGACCAAAGAGGCCAGGCATGTCGTGGTGGGCCCTTGTACTTGGTGGTTCGGACCTACATGAGGCGTCTGAACCAGCAGGACAGATAATCACAGCGCTTGGGATGGGAGCAACTCTAAAATGGCGTAGAGCACCTGCGCTCCATCTGTTTTTTGGTAGGGTCACGTGTGTAGTGACGCAATTGCTAGATGGGTGTGGTGTGGGTGCATACCATCATACTGATCAGAAATGACGAGTTCTCTGTGTGTGTTGCTGTACTAGTAACTAAGAAAACAACAGGACTCATGCAAAAAGTGAATGAGTTACAACTGGCTGAGATATTCCCATCAGCCCACCATTCTGGCGGAATCTCATCATGTGGGATTTGTAAATCCATCTGAATAGCCGCCCAAACCATCAGATGACGGTACGAATATGGATGTGAAACAGACACTCTCACCAGAATGTTACTCAAAGGGTAATGCTAAAGGTGTGTGGTGCAGTGCTCAAGTGAAGTGAAAATTAAAATTAACGACTTAGACAAAAAATATGTTTAATGAGGATTGTCTAAGGGTTAATGTTAAAACCACGCCAGGTAGTCTACATGTATAACTACACTATGGCGCTGTGCAGGACTGTCAACATGTTTCAGGCAAATGGAAAAAACTATCTGGCGTTCGTCAGGACCTTGATAATAATACGCTACTGCAACATATGAAGAAAGGGAACAGTGCAAAATTATATAACCAAAATCGTGTTGTACTATATATGAAATACTTATATCTACCAGGAACTTGGAGCCCCAATGCGCACTGGAAGAAGTAAATTTGTCTTTATCCTGTTGGAGAAAGCGTACAAAAACAGACACATATTTACATGTATATCCACATATTCACAAAGAAACTGTACAGACAACACACTAGCATAAGTATATTATATTCAGCTTGTTCTTGAGTCTATTAACTCTATCACAGAAAGAAAAACCTCTCTGTAATACTCACCCCGCACTGCATGGGAGACGTTTCTTTGGGGGCCCGTTGCGGGCCCCCAGGGGTGAAGGGGGGTGGGGGGTGCACATGGGGGGTACCTATGGTACCTCCCCTGCCTTCGCGTGCACGAAGCGGCAGGCACCACGCGGTGCCTGCCACTTCGTTCATGCAAAGGAAATCATGCACTTTTAACCTTGCGACGGGTGCTGCTTAAAGCAGCATCCGCCGCAATGTTAAAAATACAGGATGTGACCGCCAGGGTGGCGGTCACATCCTAATTAGCACGGAGGGACCGCCACTGCCCCTGCGGACGGTCCCTCCTCCTCTGGGGTGGCGGATGCACGCAGGTCCGTCCATCATCCTAATAGGTCCCTTAGTGCTGGAAATCAGTGTTCGAGGCTTGGAATTGCTTCCACATCCTGTAATAACATTATTTACGAGTGCCTGAAAATGTACTGTAAATACAGTGCTCGTGTAAATTGCTGATATAGTTTTGGGTTGATTTTGCGCTATATAAATACGCTAAAAAAAAAGAAAAAGGAGGAATAGTCCACAGTTACTGTCAGAGGTAAGATGGATGCATACGCTATTTATAGCACAATATAATGTGATAAGGCGCAGGAGCAGCATTGTAGAAACATAATAAATACACAGACACAGATAGATAGTTGAAGTGGGTAGGGGCACATGCGCTCAACTCCATTTTATTAGGTTGCTGTTGGTAACAAGTAGAATAGTAGTCATGATATCTTACACAGCTATTCAATCGTAAAGGGTTTATGACTTCTGCTGTACTGAGGTAGGAGCACTATATGTGAAATATTAGACAGAAGATTCTATCGTAAAGTGTTCATGAGTTGTGGTACACTGAGGTAGGGGCAGTTTATGTAGAGCCTGCGATGATGCATGGTTCAAGCAGAACGAACTGGTAAGAATGTCTTTTGGCAACTGAATTTTGCCTTAATAAGGCCACGTGGTGAATATTTATGGTGTACTAAGTTAGTGGTACTTGTGGTGCTCAGCGTGTGCTCACCCTGCAATGATGCATGGTTCGATCGGTCTTTACTCAAAATATTGAGTGTTACATACTGGTCTGCATGAATTTTGAGATAAAAAAATTATCATCAATGGTTATCAATTGCTCTGCAAACTATGTCTACAGATTGCTCTCCATAAGAAATTAATGGTTGCATTGTTAAAGGTGATATCCCAGAGGTTCTTGGTATTACCGGTGGTGGAGGTACATTTTGGCGCTGTGTTGTACTTTCTTTGTAAACATAGTTCACAGGATATAGGGATTAAAGGTGCTTGTGCATATTAGCAGTGCCACAGGAGTATTTCTTGTGTGTGCCCTAAATAAATCAAGGCTAAATTCTCTACTGTCTGTAGTGTAGATTCAAAGCTGAATTGAAGTTGTAAACCCTGTTGTCCTCAGTGTAGATCTTAGGGTGGACTGCATCATCTGCAATCATGATTAAAGTTGAAGATAGAACATATATGCAGAGGAAATTTTATGATTCAACTATATCTATAGGTGATATAACATAATTTTTTGAAGGAAGCATAATAAAGAGATATTGTTTAGGGTTTGATAGGTGTTATACTTAGTGTGGTTTGGACCAAGTTAGTGGTATCTGAAACAACAAGGTTCTGTGGAGCCTGCAATGATGTGCGGTCCGGGCAGGCCAAACTGATAGTAATGTTTTTTGTCTTGTGAATTCTGTCTTGGTAAGGCCATGTGATAATGATTTTTTGGTGCAATGAGTTAGTATTACCTTTGGTGCATTGTCGGAGGGGCTACAGTAATTGGACTTATGTGTTTTGTCTTTTGAATTTTGCATGAATTCAATTTAAAAGGGACATTATGTCTTACTGTGACATAAATCTGTTTAGTCTTCTTTGTGATGATTTATGGTGCACTGAGTACACTAATTGATGAATTTCTTTTTGGCATCCTCTAACAAAATTGTCTCTGTCTTACATAAATCAAACATAACTTGAATGCTGTCCGTAGTGTAGATGGAAAGCTGAATTTAAGTTGTGAACCCTGCTGTACACAGTGTAGATCGACGTCAGATATACGCTAACAAAATGTGAGCATACAGTACAATTATGTCTGCTTTAAATAAATCTAGAATGAATTCAATGTTGTCTGTACTGCTTAAGTACTTCTGGTATCAAGTGGTGAACTCTGTTGATCGCAGTGCACATTTGAAGGCAGTAGTAAGTACAGACATTGAGGAATGTTTTTTGTCGCATCATTTAAGAAAATTGTCTCTGCCTTACATAAATCAAGGCTATCTTGAATGCTGTCAGTAATGTAGATGGAAAGCTGAATGCAAGTTGTGAACCCTGCTGTACACATTGTAGATCGAAGGCGGTAGTGACTCAAACATCGAGGGAAGCTTTTTTGTCACATACGTTAACAAAATGTGAGGATACAATACAATTGTCTCTGCCTTAAATAAATCTAGAATTAATTTAATGTTGTCTGTACTGCTTAAGCACTTCTGGTATCAAGTGGCGATCGCAGTGTACATTTGAAGTCAGTACTCAGTACAGACATTGGGGAATGGTTTTTTTTGCATCATCAGTGATGTTATTTGAGATGTCATCGGTGATATCATCAGTGATATCACTGACCATGTCATGAGTGATGTAATATGTGACGTCATCAGCTGTGCATTGTGGGCACACAAGTTATTGTTAGCTGAACTAACTAAAACGCAGGAATTTCAGTGGTTTTGTGTGAGGGAAATGTCCAGCTTACTATAATGCCCCTGAAACCTATGCTTTTTCAGTGAATTTCTAAGGTTTTTTAAATGCTAATTCCTAACTATAATGTGCCTGAAACCTATTTTTTTTCAGTGAATATATATATATATATATATATATATATATATATATATATATATATTACCTACTGGCGGTCGCCAGTAGGTAGTTATAGTTAGGATTTTTTTCAATGTTAAATCTCAAAATTCTATTTGGAATAACTTTGGCACCGGTTGACGAATCTGCCTGAAAATTTCCTGAAAATGGCCTCGTCGAGCTCCGGTCCTTCCTTGAAAGTTTGGGGGGGATACGTCAAGCGGGGGCCGAGATAAAAGGGGAGTCCCAAAACGCGTTTTCCCCATGTTAATTTCCATAGGGCGGTCGATTTCACTTTTAACCCGAACGGCTGAATGGATTTCCACCAAATTTGGCAAAATTGTAGGGATTGGTAGCCTGATGTGCCTTTGCTATGTCTCAAGATATGTGCTGCAGTGGATTTTGAGTAATTTAGGTTACAAAAAATATATATATCTATAGCAGCGCACCGGTGCGCGCACCAGGGAGCGCTCCGGGCGCGTGACGCGAGGTGCGCATGGAAAGCTGATTGGCTCTCGGGTGTCTGTAAACATTCGAAACAGTCCAGAGCGGCCGCCATCTTGTGTCTCGGTAAAATCGAGACATAAGAGGTGGCTAAAACAAAGGGGGAACTGACCATAAGGCGTCAGGGATAGACCCCTTTGACCCCCTAGGTTTGATGTGGGGGCTATAAAAGGGCCCCGCGGGGCATTTAATTATTTTTTTTTTTTTCCGTTTTGCGCGGGGGAAGCGCCCGGTACGCGCACCAGGTAGCGCACCGGGGAGCGTAAAATGAGGGAAAAAGATGACAGAGTTTTTAAAAAATGAAGTTTTGATTTAGAAATTGGAGGTAGTTCTAAAAAGAACTTTTTTTTTCTTCTTTTTGTTGTTTTATATTTTTTTTGTGTTTTTTGAACTTTTTGAACTTTTTTTGGCTTTTCAAAACAGTTTTATATTTTTTTTGTATTTTTTTAGGGGGAGAAACAAAAAAAGGGAATTGAAACTGGCTCAACTGGAGCAAAAAAACAAAAAAACAAAAAAATTACTTCTTTTTGGGGCACTTGTGATTATCACCTGCAAGGACGATGAGCTTAACGCTTTTTTCGCCATAGGCGATAAGCTTGCCACATGCAGAACAAGTGATTTTAAAATCAGCAAATCTCGGCTGAATGCAAGGCATCACCTCGGATGTTTCTGGTTCTGATGAGGTGGGTTGGTTTCTTTGGGAGGGGGTCCTTGATGACTGGGGGAGGTTACTGGCCAGTTCCCTGAACTCTGCACGAGAGTAGTTGTTTGGGTGCTTTCTGGTCATGTGCCGAATCATGGTATAGTTACCAAAAGAATATTTTTTGTTTGGGTTGCCCCGTGAAAGTTCATCATTGCAGATGAGGCAAGTCACCTTGGGCGCATTCACCTTTTTTTTCCCCTCTGGGATTGAAAAAAACTGCCATACAATGTGTGGTTTGGGTTTGTAAGGTGTATTTTCTTCTGGCAGCCATCTTCTTCTCCCCTCCTCCTCTTCCTCTTCCTCCTCCTCCTGTTCTTGACCACCAATATAATTTGGAGCTGGTCCTCTTGGTGGTTGTGGTGGTGGTGGTGGGGCAGATGCACCAGCTGATGCTACTACTGAAGCCATTATTTGGAGCAAAAAAGTAGAGAGAGCAACAAACAGGTCTTCCTCAGTCAAAGGACAAAGTCAGAATAAGGAAAAAAGGTGGGGTCTTTCATCATTTAGAAAAAAAAGACTGCCCTGAACCAATGAGAAGTGTTATTTTCAGGTCACAAGACCAGGGGCTTCATCATCATGAAACTAAAACTGTTATGAACCAATGAAAAGTGTTATTTTCTGCTCACATGACCCGACGCGCTTACGCTACGCGCCCGGGGCGCGCCCGGGGGCGCGCAGCGTAAGCGCGTCGGAAGTTTACGTTGTGCGATCATATTCGCTCGAGTACTTCCGGGTGCGCTTACGCCGTGCATATCACGCGGTCGCGGCTACGCGATACGTCACGATCATGTTTTCGTTTGCGATATTGGCGCTCACGGGATGCTCCCCGGAGCGTGCAAGGGGGCGCTTTTCAGAAATACGCTTTTCGGGGCGCACTCCGGGGCGCGCTCCGGGAGCGCTCCCCCCAAAAATTAAAAAAAAAAAAATGGGATAATTGTAGGGACAGGTAGCCCTATTCTGAAGTGGTTTGTAAAAAAAATAACTTTATAAAAATATGTATTGTGCTACATTGGGCTTAATATATGTTAGAGCCAAAATGTAGCCCAAATGTAGCCCAAAGTAGCCCAATGTAGCCCAAAGATGGCCACCAGAGACCAAAAATTGTAAATGTAGCCCAAATTTCAACTAGATGTAGCCTAACTGTAGCCCATGACAGAATGTACCAGAGTGTTAAAAAGAACAACTAGAGTGCTAACAGTCTTATTTATAAAGTGAAACTTATAGTTAGGAATTAGCATTAACAAAACCTATGAAATTCACTGAAAAAACCATAGGTTTCACACCAGTTATAGTTAGGAATTAGCATTTAAAAAACCTATGAAATTCACTGAAAAAACCATAGGTTTCACACCGGTTATAGTTAGGAATTAGCATTTAAAAAACCTATTAAATTCACTGAAAAAACCATAGGTTTCACACCAGTTATAGTTAGCTGGAAATTTTACTGATATAAAACCATTGAAATTCCCACGTTATAGTTAGTCGGACTCACTATAACTTGCGCGTGCAATGCACTGCTGATGACATCACATATTACATCACTCATGACATGGTGAGTGACATCACTCATGACATCACTGATGACACCATCCTTGTGACACAGTGACATACCTCCTCTCAGTGTAAAGTAACCCTTGAGACACATATTCAAAAATAGAAACTGAAATTTTTAAAAAATGGACATACCTATATCAGTTACAACAAGCAATTCTGTACTTCCACTATCTATATACACATCCACTCATTCACCAACAGTTCTATATAGTCACTCATACATATACTCACTCATCATATGAAGAGATACACCTATACATCCTGTTACACACCGACATTCATCCAAAAGTTACTCACACACATATTCACACGTGCAAATAAACTATTGAACAACCATTTATTTGAATATAGAGTTATACACACACTTCCACCTTACTTCTATTGAAAATTACACATATTTATTCTCTTAAACAATCACTTATAGAAACACATACTTATTTAAACAGGAACTCTTACAATCTCTTACTCTCACATATACTCACTTATATACATCAATATTCATATATACTAGATTAAAACATATGTAGTTACTGATAAAGACACTAGTGAGACAGTCATTCACTCACTAACAAACACATATAGACACTCATCCACCCATACAGTCCTGTACATATGCTGTCTTCAAAACACATACAAACAAAGAGTCAGTCACTCATGCATCTATGTGCTAAGTAATACCCCCACCAAACCATATAGACACTCAAACTGATACTAATAAAAATATCAAATAACCCATATACATACGCATGTAGCTACTTATCAACACATGTAGCCACTTATACACAAAGTGAAACACTAATATATGTATTTAAATATTTAAACATAACTCACTAATATTTATTTTTCAGAAAGACACATATTCACTGGATGGTGTCATCAGTGATGTCATGAGTGATGTCACTCACCATGTCATGAGTGATGTAATATGTGATGTCATCAGCAGTGCATTGCACGCGCAAGTTATAGTGAGTCCGACTAACTATAACGTGGGAATTTCAATGGTTTTATATCAGTAAAATTTCCAGCTAACTATAACTGGTGTGAAACCTATGGTTTTTTCAGTGAATTTAATAGGTTTTTTAAATGCTAATTCCTAACTATAACCGGTGTGAAACCTATGGTTTTTTCAGTGAATTTCATAGGTTTTTTAAATGCTAATTCCTAACTATAACTGGTGTGGGGCTACCTGTCCCTACAATTATCCCATTTTTTTTTTTTTTTTTTTGGGGGGAGCGCTCCCGGAGCGCGCCCCGGAGTGCGCCCCGAAAAGCGTATTTCTGAAAAGCGCCCCCTTGCACGCTCCGGGGAGCGTCCCGTGAGCGCCAATATCGCAAACGAAAACATGATCATGACGTATCGCGTAGCCGCGACCGCGTGATACGCACGGCGTAAGCGCACCCGGAAGTACTCGAGCGAATACGATCGCACAACGTAAACTTCCGACGCGCTTACGCTGCGCGCCCCCGGGCGCGCCCCGGGCGCGTAGCGTAAGCGCGTCGGGTCATGTGAGCAGAAAATAACACTTTTCATTGGTTCATAACAGTTTTAGTTTCATAATGATGAAGCCCCTGGTCTTGTGACCTGAAAATAACACTTCTCATTGGTTCAGGACAGTCTTTTTTTTCTAAATGATGAAAGACCCCACCTTTTTTCCTTATTCTGACTTTGTCCTTTGACTGAGGAAGACCTGTTTGTTGCTCTCTCTACTTTTTTGCTCCAAATAATGGCTTCAGTAGTAGCATCAGCTGGTGCATCTGCCCCACCACCACCACCACAACCACCAAGAGGACCAGCTCCAAATTATATTGGTGGTCAAGAACAGGAGGAGGAGGAAGAGGAAGAGGAGGAGGGGAGAAGAAGATGGCTGCCAGAAGAAAATACACCTTACAAACCCAAACCACACATTGTATGGCAGTTTTTTTCAATCCCAGAGGGGAAAAAAAAGGTGAATGCGCCCAAGGTGACTTGCCTCATCTGCAATGATGAACTTTCACGGGGCAACCCAAACAAAAAATATTCTTTTGGTAACTATACCATGATTCGGCACATGACCAGAAAGCACCCAAACAACTACTCTCGTGCAGAGTTCAGGGAACTGGCCAGTAACCTCCCCCAGTCATCAAGGACCCCCTCCCAAAGAAACCAACTCACCTCATCAGAACCAGAAACATCCGAGGTGATGCCTTGCATTCAGCCGAGATTTGCTGATTTTAAAATCACTTGTTCTGCATGTGGCAAGCTTATCGCCTATGGCGAAAAAAGCGTTAAGCTCATCGTCCTTGCAGGTGATAATCACAAGTGCCCCAAAAAGAAGTAATTTTTTGGGTTTTTTGTTTTTTATAACTGGTGTGAAACCTATGGTTTTTTCAGTGAATATATATATATATATATATATATATATATATATATATATATATATATATATATATATATATATATATATATATATATATATATATATATATATATATATATATATATGTATATATATATGTGTATATATATATATATATATATATATATATATATATATATATATATATATATATATATATATATATATATATATATATATATATATATATATATATATATATATATATATATATATATATATAGTTAGAATTTTTTTTAATAGGGATTTCTGAAAATTCTTTGTTGAATAACTTTGGCGTTGATGGACGGAATTAGCTGAAATTTTCAGGAAAATGGCACATTTTGTTTCTGAGCGTCCCCTAAAAGTTTGGGGGGCTTTCGTCAAGCGGGGGCCGAGAAAAAAGGGGGGTCCCAAAACGTGTTTTTAACATTGAGTTTTCCATAGGGCGGTTGGACTCACTTTTAGCTCGAACGGCTGAATGGATTTTCACAAAACTTGGCAAAATTGTAGGGACTGGTAGCCCGATGGGCCTTGGCTATGTCTCAAGATATATGCTTCAGTGGTTTTTACGAAAATTAACTTTGAAAAATATATATTGGGCTACATTGGGCTATATATATGTTAGAGCCCAAATGTAGCCCAATGTAGCTCAATGTAGCCCAAAGATGGCCACCAGAGACAAAAAAAACAAATGTAGCCCAAATATCAGCCAGATGTAGCCCAACTATAGCCCAGTGACAGAATGTCCCAGAGTGTTCTAAAGAACAACGAGAGCGCTAACAGTCTTACTTATGACAAAAGTATGGCACACCTGAAGTCATCTTGATTGGAATAAAGTGTTAACACTTAAAACATTTAATTTGCAAAGGAACAAAATGAGGGGGTTCATTTTGCCATAGAAATTTTGATTAGTGCTGAAGAAAGAAAAATGGGGGCACATTTTGAATGACTTCTCAAATCCTCTTATATTTCATTAAAAAAATTCTGACATGCAGTCTCCCAAGATGGCCACCAGAGACAAAAGAGCCCGAATGTAGCCCAAATATCAGCCAGATGTAGCCCAACTATAGCCCAATGACAGAATGTCCCAGAGTGTTCTAAAGAAGAACTAGAACGCTAACGGTCTTACTTACGACAAAAGTATGGCACACCTGAAGTCATCTTGATTGGAATAAAGTGGTAACACTTAATACATTTAATTTGAAAAGGAACAAAATGAGGGGTTTCATTTTGATATAGAAATGTTATATATATTACTTCCTGGTGGTCGCCAGTAGGTATATATAGTTAGGATTTTTATGAATAGGGATTTCTGAAAATTCTATGTTGAATACCTTTGGCGTTGATGGACGGAATTGGCTGAAATTTTCAGGAAAATGGCACATTTTGTTTCTGAGCGTCCCCTTAAAGTTTGGGGGGGTTTCGTCAGGCGGGGGCCGAGAAAAAAGGGGGTCCCAAAACGTGTTTTTAACATTGAATTTTCCATAGGGCGGTTGGACTCACTTTTAGCTCGAACGGCTGAATGGATTTCTATGAAACTTGGCAAAATTGTAGAGACTGTTTGCCCGATGTGCCTTTGCTAGGTCTCAAGATATGTGCTCCAGTGGATTTTGAGAAATTAACGTTCAAAAAAATATATATATCTGTGACAGCGTCCCGGTTAGCGCCCCGGTTCGCGTACCAGACGCGTAACGGAACTTCGCGAGGAGAAGCGGATTGGCTCTCCGGTGACTCTCAACATTCTAAACAGTCCGGAGCGGCCGCCATCTTGTCTCTCCGTAGGATCGAGAGACAAGAGGTGGAAATAAACGAAGGGGGAAATGAATGAAAGGGGGCAAGGTAGACCTCTCCTGACCCCCTAGGATTGATGTGGGGGCTATTAAAGGGCCCCGCGGGGCAAAAAACAAACAAACTATTTTTCGCGGTGGAAGCGCTACCCGGTACGCAAACCCGATAGCTCACCGGTAGCGTAACGGGAGTCCGCCATCTTGTGTTTCGGACGAATTTAGTCACAAGATGGAGGATAAACAATGTTGGGAATGGGTATAAGGGGGCACAGGAGACATATCCTGACCCCCTAGGTTTTCTGAGGGTGGCTGAGGAGGCCCATATATGTAAAAAAAAAAAAACCTTTTTTTTCAAATGTTCGCACGGTTAGCGCCCGGTCCGTGCACCAGGTAGTGTTCCGGAAAGCATAACAAGGGGAAATCGAAGGGAAATAGTAAAATAGTATTTTAGAGTGCTTTGAGGTAAGGTAGCTCTGAATAGAGCTGTTGTGTTGTGTGGGTGATGTAAGTACCAACATGTAGGTACCAATGAAGAGTCTAAAATTTAATGTACACGGTCTCCTCTGTAGATATTTTGTATGTTCTAATATATTAGTGCAACTAACTATATATGCGAATTCCAATGGTTTTGTGTGAGTAAAATAAGGTTTTGTAAATGCTAATTCCTAACTATATATGGTCTATAACCTATGGTTTTTTCAGTGAATTTTCAAGGTTTTGTAAATTCTAATTCCTAACTATATATGGTCTATAACCTATGGTCTTTTCAGTATATATATATATGTGTGGATTTGCTGACTGAGAGCACCGTTACTTTGGAACTTTTTGAAAATTGAACTACCGGCGTGCTCGGCCGGCATTGGTGCCACTTCCCGAGGGGACACTGTCAGCGTTTTACGAGCGGACGTTGAAACTTTTGAATATATATATATATATATATATATATATATATATATATATATATATATATATATATATATATATATATATATATATATATATATATATATATATATATATATATATATATATATATATATATATATGTATATATATATATATATATATATATATATATATATATAAAGCCACAACAAGTAGAAAGACCACACGCTGACGAGACCGTGTACCAGACAAATTAAAGTTTTATTTGTCAAAACCCTGGACGCGTTTCGCCTGACCAGCAGGCTTGATCACCTAAGGTACAATGTAAACCATCGCCATTTAAAGTGCAAAACAGGTTGTAAGGTCACATGCACAGAAACGGGAGTTTAGGGAAAGAAAATGGAAAAAAGGCTCATAGTTCATTCCATCACGTAAATAGATAGTTAAAAATCATAGCGAAGCACAAATTAATGAGTAAATTCATCGGCAGCAATGACATATGCACAAACAGAATAATACACAGTCAAAATTAAATGCAGTAAGACGGACTTAACCACAATATTATAAATAGTTCGAAAAATTACGCCCTAGTGGGCTTATGTCATTGACAATTTTAGGCCGTTTTTATGTAACATAGTGCTAAGCAATCCGCAAGGAATACCGCCCAAGTGGGCAAATAAGCCAAACCATTTTCACACGTGAACTCAACTAAAATGTGTGACACCCTTGAAAAATGTGCAAAATAAGATAAAAACCTCTTTCACTGTGGGAGCGGGGATCTTGGGCCATCCACCAACTCCTGTTGGACAAATACATTAGTACAGCAGCCTATAAGCAAAATTACAAGTCCAGACTAGAGCACTTTGTCTAGACATCCTTATCTAAAGGTGTGTTTTTAAATCTTCTTCTAGGTTGAGACCCCCAGGGGCCTTGGCATTGAGTTCCAGTATGTACCTGGACTCAAGCCGTCTCAACTTCTGCAAGCGGTCCCCGCCCCTACTGCTGATGGGGACAGAGTCAACAACAAAGTAACAGAGCCCTGTTACATCCTGATTGTGAAATGTCTCAAAATGCCGGGCTACCGGGTAGGTTGGATCGGCATGATTGATGGCTCTCATATGTTGCAGGATACAAACATGGACTGGATGAATTGTGCTGCCCACGTACCTCAGGCCACATGGGCACTGGAGCACGTAGACAGCATAATCTGTCTTACAGCTAAAAAAACCCCTGATGGTTTTAAGTCTTTGATTCCAGTCTGATATGTGCGGGTATTAACTCCTATATGTATATATATATATATATATATATATATATATATATATATATATATATATATATATATATATATATATATATACATTTTTTTACAGAAAAATTGCTGCGTACGGAAATCCGTACAATTACAAGCACAAGCTGCATGCTGATTGGTTGTCAACTGTCTGTCAGCACTCCAAACCAGGAAGTGTTGGCAGCCATTGTTTATTTTATAGTATGCAGGGGGCTCACGGGTCTCCTACATTCTTCGGGGACCGCCACCTTCCTGGGGCAGTAATATTTAAAATAGGAGGGTCTGTGATGGCATGTATTTCCCAGCTCCGGGGACTTCCACTTCTCGGGACTTTTTATTGTTGGGAGGGGGTGGCGCGGCCTCCTTACTGGAACCCTTGATGGACCTGGGTACCATCATTTCCCAGGGCCTGCTCTTGCAGTGTCTCGGGGTGCCTATCCCAGGGACACTGCTGTTTGCTATGGTAGGGCGGGAGCGCTGCGGCTCCCACTTTAGCACAGCAAACTGGTTTACTATTTGAAAGAGAGAGAAAGTTAATCTGCTGTCTCTTTCAAGTAGGAAAGCAGATTGCTTTTTGTTAGAGAGAGCAGCATGTAAGCTGTTCTATCTGAGAAAGCAATGCCGGCTCTAGAAGGATGCAGGGACTGTGGGGGAATTGGCGTTCTCTCCACGGCCCCCAATGTTATTTTTTGAGTCCCGGGGGATAGGGTCCCTTTGCAGCTCCTTAAACATTTGTTCATATAACTTTTGCTAAATCTTTTTTGTGTTGGGGAACAGAGTATTACTCCAGTGACTTTGTCATCCATGTATCTTTTTTACTTTTTCTTTATTTGAATTCCGCTTTATTCACGGTATCTTTCTACCTTTCTTCACAATGAGTTCCACAGCATAGCATCCGTTGCAGTGTTCTTAGACTTTTTGTTCTTTTGGTGGCTTACCAGTTTGTGTTCAAGATTCGGTGACCTATTTGTGTTGCTTTCCTTCGTGTATCTTTTATGCAGCCTTTTTTCTGTATGTTCTTTTGTATCTAACTTTAATTATTTAGTGTTTCATCCAGTGTTCTAAATATAGGAGTGCATCTGTATACATGTAGTTTACTCCTTTCCTTTGCCTCTCTCAACGCTAATTGAGAACGTAATGGGGTGAGTCAAACTAAGGCAGTGCTTTCGTCATTGTTTTAAGTTTACAAAACAGTAGACAGTATAAATAAATAAATAAAGCACTTGACACAATGCAGAGTGACACTGTATTTATTGTATGTAATTTTAGAATATTTTGAAAATAATATACACTCATGTACAAAATAGTGTTGGTTTAATTGTAAGAAATTTCATATGAATCACTACATATGCTGATATTACAGTGAAGATAAAATTAAGTATTTATATTTTTGTACACGGACCTACAACATAAGACATTCAGTATGGAAAATCAACAAAATTTGAAAGATGGTTTCGACATTAGTAACAATGTCATAGAAGAGCTAAACATAATTTTTATAAGTAGGGAGAATGACGAGGAAGATATAAATGCTGTAGATATCAGCTGTGATTTTCTAAATTAACCTTTAGATGCTGATTTCGTGGAAGCATTAGATGACATCAAGTATGATCATATGAATTTATGTAATCAAGAAATTGAAGTAAATCATCCCAAGCATAGCCAGCAGAGCTTAGCGTAAGGAACTATGTAGGAGTTTCTAGGTTCCTCAGCATACATTTTAGTTCTCCATGACGACGGTACCAGTACTCATTACTACAACGCTGACATGCCATGAGATTAAAGAGGTGAGATTCCAAAATATTATTTTTCTGCTGTACTTTATGCATACATTTGTTTGCTGAAACATTTTGCAGATGTACACCTGTTTTCAATATATGGTTTTCTGCATAAGAAGTCCAGACAAATCAATCTCAAACAAAAGATGGAACAAATATGGAATACATTGTTGAAATCTTGGATTTTCTGCAAATAATATTGATGTCTGGTATTCAGATGCAGGAATCTTCACAGGTCGGTCATCATATCATCCTCTTTTTCGTGTGGGAAGGAACTGAGGGAAAGCACGATCTTCAAAGCTTTTTTCGCATACAGTAATGAGACTTCCCTTTGCTCCTTTTATTTGGAATTCCCCATCACTTCTTTAGAGTGAAGTGGATGAATACTGTAATGTTCGTAGATTTCTTCAGTTATGGAAACATCCAGTTTTTCAATTTGTCCAGATGGGAAGTCAGTATCTTCTACAGTTATTTATTCTTTTCCCACATACATATTTTTGTAATATTAATTTTGTTATAGCAAATAGAACAGAACGTTGCATTTTTCACTTTCCTAATATCCACTAATTCTTGCAATGGGGGCGTGGCTAAGCCGCCTAGGATGGCGGATCGGTCTTCCTGAGGCTCCGGCTGCCGGCCCGCTTCAACTGCCACAAATGTGACCATCTGCCAAGCGGCACAAGTCCAAAGGTCGGATACCGCCGGCAGAACCTCCGGAGAGGGCCTGGTGATGCTTGCGGCCCTCCATGGGGGGCCCCAGAGTGAGTTAATGGCACCCCACAGCTGCTCCCCGTGTACGTCCTGGTAAAATGGCGGCCGCTAGGTAGAGTGGCGGCGATCGGGGAACACGCGGACGGAGCGGCAGGGACCCCAGACGAGGCACTCATGGACTGCCAGGAAATGGAGGTGAGGCGACGGGGGCGCCGAGACAGGCACTGCAGCCAGATGATTCCCACGCCGGAGGGGCGGCTTGCGACACCCTCAGCGGCCTGTGATACCGGGGTGGCCCATTCCCATGAGGGACGAGCCCTAAGATCCTGAGACCTGGCGGTGATCGGGGGACCCACGGACAGAGCAGCTGGGACCGAAGACGAGGCACTCGCTGACTGCCGGGTGGCGTGGGGGTGAGGCACCGGGGGCACCGGGATAGACACTACAGCAGGTAATTCCCATGCAGGAGGGGGCGGCCTGTGATACCGAGGGTGACCCATCCCCTGCGGGGTGTGCCCAGGGATCCTGCAACCCTGCATTGCTCCAGACCCACAAGACGGGCTACGTGCCCCACCAGTGCCCCAAGTGACCCCCGAATAAGTGGCAGAGGGGACGGGGACAACAAAGTTCAGCCGAGCCTCGCGCGGCAGCCCGAAAAAAACACTACACTGACCTGAGGCGCTCAGCGGCGGCTCCCCAAGCATGGCCAAGCAAGGTGGCGGCTACCGGGTAGAGCTGCTGCCGCACTCGAGCGCCGCACATCCCCGTATGTATGTATGTATTTTAATGCTTATTAAGCGCAGCTGTCACCCAGCGGGTATCCTGGCGCTGAGATCAGTTCCACCATCAGTTCTATAATTTATTCTGCTCTAGGGAAGAGAAAGGTTTTAAGGTCCTTTTTAAATAAAATCAAATTTTGACTGCTCCTCAGTGTTAGAGGTAGAGTGTTCCACATTGTGGCGGCCGTGAAACTGAAGGCGCGGCCGCCCATTCTCACTCTGTTTATTCTTGGGACTTTCACTAGGAACGCTGAGGCGGATCTCAGAGGTCTGGCAGCCTGATACCACGAAAAAAGATTTTGCAATGGTATTGGTCCTTGAACATGCAGTGCTCCAAAAACCAGGCACAAAGCCTTATAGGAGATCCTCTGCTGGACCGGCAACCAATGTAAGATTGCCAGGGCTCCGGCAGAAGAAGCCGAGCGAGGTAGGGATAGGGCTAGTTTAGCCGCCATGTTTTGAACCCTCTGTAATTTATGGATCAAAACCTTTGGGGCTCCTAGAAGTAGTGCGTTACAGTAGTCTAACCTACTGAGGATGGTACTACGCACTACTTCTACTCAGGCATCCCGCGGGAGAAGCGGCAGTATCTTCCGTAGAGCACGGAGCAGGCCCATACATGTCCCAACAGTCCTGTTCACCGAGACGTCCAATTGTAGGTTCGACTCGAACATGACTCCCAGATTGCGGGCCGAGTCTGCTACCTCCACCAAGCCTGGAATGGAGCTAGGCCAAAAATCTTCCGGCAATGGGCGAGGGAGTCGGTCAAAAGAGCAGTGCAATATCTCTGTCTTTGTGCCATTGAATTGGAGTGAATTGGCTTGCAACCACTTTGCTGTGGCCGACATACACTGATGGAAGGTGTCCCTCGACACTGCCTCTGAACCCTCAAAAGAAAAAATCAATTGGGTATCATCGGCGTAGTTGATGACTTGAATACCGAAAGATCTTATAAGTTGTATCAGGGGGCGGAGGTACAGATTAAAAAGAATCGGACTTATCGCCGAACCCTGGGGGACACCCTGGTTCACCTGGCGTATGGCAGAGCGGAACGGTGGTAATGTTACTGCCTGTTGTCTGTTATCCAGATATGATGATAACCAGGCTAGTGCTGAGCCCGTTATTTCCGCATTACCGAGACGGCCCAGAAGGACCTCATGGTTCACCGTGTCGAACGCGGCCGACATGTCAAGCAGTACTAAAAATGCTGACTTGTCCCTGTCGACACGCGTTCGCAGATCATTCAACACGGTAACCAGAGCAGTCTCAGTACCGTGGCCCGGTCTGAAGCCAAACTGAGCTACATCCAGACTGGAGTTGGATTCCAGGAAGTTGGCCAAGGCTCTCGTAATCCCCGTGAAGAACCGGCTTTGGGATCTCGGAGTAGTGCCTGCTGTCACACACCAGGTGAGGAGGCAGAGCGGCTGGGGCGATTAGCACATTCCATCGGAGTGGTCTGCAGAGCCTGACTCAGTCGCGTGACTGGGAGTAACCCATCCCCCACGGAGCGGTCCCATCGCCGCCTTGTGGCACCAGTTACCATGGACACTATCGGAGCGGGCCTCATGTCACGCCAGAGATACCGGTTACCCAGGTTGCTGCCCTGTGGTGACAGCAGCCACGACCCTCTCCCCACAAGACCCCAGCACCGCCCCCGTCAAGGACTTTACCCCCGACAAAATGCCAGCTGACGCACCGGACCATCATTGAGGAGAGCCAGACAAGAGGCTCCTCAATTCAGGGTGGTTAGAGGGCTGAAGAGCACAGCCCACCCCGACGGTGAGTCGGAAGCAGGCCCTACCCGCTGGACACGGAGATCCTTTGACTCCGGGGGGCGCCCCCCAACCAGACCCTTGCAGCATCACAATCAGTGGCAAACATGAGAGAGGAGGCGAACCTCTGCAGCGCCAAGTGGGACCCCAGCATCCGGCAGTTCGAGACCGCCACCCCTGCAACATCCAACGGCAAACTCATTGCCACCCACGATGGGTCGCTGAACGGCAGGAACTGCATCGGGCACAGACCCACAGAAACTGCAAAGCCAAGTTCTGCTTCAGTCCACGCAAAGGGACGAGCAGGACAAATTGGACACCATGTCCAGAAAATTAGACCAAGTGCTCGCAGCAATAGAACACTCCAGAGTGGCGATGGAACACAAATCGACTCCTTAGTTACGGACCTCAATCTTCTCCGTGACGACCACAGGAAATTGTCGGATAAAGTCACCCAAGGAGCACAAGAGCTCCAAACAACACCATCGCGACATCACTGACCTCCAATCCAGACTCAAAGCCTTGTAATACAAAATCGACGATTTAGAAGGGCGCTCCCGTCCGAGTAATATTCGCGTCATGAATCTACCGGAGGGAGTGGAAGGGGCTGACCCCATCCAATACATCATGGACTGGATTAAAACCTTCATGCCAGACGCGGACCTGACCCCCTACTTCTCAGTGGAAAGAAGGCATTGAGTCCCTGCGCGCAAGCCCAAGCAAGGCCTACCCCCACGACCGTTCTTACTGAAACTCCTCTACTTTAGAGACAGGGACGCAATTCTCCGGGCAGCCAGAACACACGGGCAGATTCAAGTGGAAGACAAACAAGTCATTCTCTTCCCCGACTACTCCTGGGCTGTACAACAACAGAGATCTACCTTCTAAAACCATAAAGTGGACACTCCGGTAAAAAAATATCCACTATGCCCTCTTGTTCCCGGCCAAGCTCAAGATCATCCATGAACGATTCAGAAAAGGGGGTGGTGATGAACAGAGTGTCTGAATTAAGCAGTCCACTCTTACCCAGTCCAAAGATCAGGGCTTGATCCATCACCATTATTTATCTCACTGCACCATCCCAGCTCAGAACCTGGCTATATGCAAATCAGTCTGTCCCTGGCCCAGTGCATCATGGGAACAGGGCAGACTAAACTACCAAGCCAATTCTTCACCAGAAAGGAGACAAGCTACCGGGGACCGGTTTCTGGCATTTCAGCCGTCTTCGGCCCGGCTTGCTTGAATCCTGATGGTGCAGTGAGAAAGGGACTCATGTCTGAGTATACCCTGCCACACCTATAGTGGCCAAAAATGATTCAGAAAAGGGGGTGGTGATGAACAGAGTGTCTGAATTAAGCAGACCACTCTTACCCAGTCCAAAGATCAGGGCTTGATCCATCACCGTTATTTATCTCACTGCACCATCCCAGCTCAGAACCTGGCTATATGCAAATCAGTCTGTCCCTGGCCCAGTGCATCATGGGAACAGGGCAGACTAAACTACCAAGCCAATTCTTCACCAGAAAGGAGACAAGCTACCGGGGACTGGTTTCTGGCATTTCAGCCGTCTTTGGCCCGGCTTGCTTGAATCCTGATGGTCCGGTGAGAAAGGGACTCATGTCTGAGTATACCCTGCCACACCTATAGTGACCAAAAACAATTCAGAAAAGGGGGTGGTGATGAACAGGGTGTCTGAATTAAGCAGGCCACTCTTACCCAGTCCAAAGATCAGGGCTTGATCCATCACCGTTATTTATCTCACTGCACCATCCCAGCTCAGAACCTGGCTATATGCAAATCAGTCTGTCCCTGGCCCAGTGCATCATGGGAACAGGGCAGACTAAACTACCAAGCCAATTCTTCACCAGAAAGGAGACAAGCTACCGGGGACCAGTTTCCGGCATTTCAGCCATCTTCGGCCCGGCTTGCTTGAATCCTGATGGTGCAGTGAGAAAGGGACTCATGTCTGAGTATACCCTGCCACACCTATAGTGGCCAAAAACGATTCAGAAAAGGGGGTGGTGATGAACAGAGTGTCTGAATTAAGCAGACCACTCTTACCCAGTCCAAAGATCAGGGCTTGATCCATCACCGTTATTTATCTCACTGCACCATCCCAGCTCAGAACCTGGCTATATGCAAATCAGTCTGTCCCTGGCCCAGTGCATCATGGGAACAGGGCAGACTAAACTACCAAGCCAATTCTTCACCAGAAAGGAGACAAGCTACCGGGGACCGGTTTCTGGCATTTCAGCCGTCTTCGGCCCGGCTTGCTTGAATTCTGATGGTGCAGTGAGAAAGGGACTCATGTCTGAGTATACCCTGCCACACCTATAGTGGCCAAATACGATTCAGAAAAGGGGGTGGTGATGAACAGAGTGTCTGAATTAAGCAGACCACTCTTACCCAGTCCAAAGATCAGGGCTTGATCCATCACCGTTATTTATCTCACTGCACCATCCCAGCTCAGAACCTGGCTATATGCAATTCAGTCTGTCCCTGGCCCAGTGCATCATGGGAACAGGGCAGACTAAACTACCAAGCCAATTCTTCACCAGAAAGGAGACAAGCTACCGGGGACCGGTTTCTGGCATTTCAGCCGTCTTCGGCCCGGCTTGCTTGAATCCTGATGGTGCAGTGAGAAAGGGACTCATGTCTGAGTATACCCTGCCACACCTATAGTGGCCAAAAACGATTCAGAAAAGGGGGTGGTGATGAACAGAGTGTCTGAATTAAGCAGACCACTCTTACCCAGTCCAAAGATCAGGGCTTGATCCATCACCGTTATTTATCTCACTGCACCATCCCAGCTCAGAACCTGGCTATATGCAAATCAGTCTGTCCCTGGCCCAGTGCATCATGGGAACAGGGCAGACTAAACTACCAAGCCAATTCTTCACCAGAAAGGAGACAAGCTACCGTGGACCGGTTTCTGGCATTTCAGCCGTCTTCGGCCCGGCTTGCTTGAATTCTGATGGTGCAGTGAGAAAGGGACTCATGTCTGAGTATACCCTGCCACACCTATAGTGGCCAAATACGATTCAGAAAAGGGGGTGGTGATGAACAGAGTGTCTGAATTAAGCAGACCACTCTTACCCAGTCCAAAGATCAGGGCTTGATCCATCACCGTTATTTATCTCACTGCACCATCCCAGCTCAGAACCTGGCTATATGCAATTCAGTCTGTCCCTGGCCCAGTGCATCATGGGAACAGGGCAGACTAAACTACCAAGCCAATTCTTCACCAGAAAGGAGACAAGCTACCGGGGACCGGTTTCTGGCATTTCAGCCGTCTTCGGCCCGGCTTGCTTGAATCCTGATGGTGCAGTGAGAAAGGGACTCATGTCTGAGTATACCCTGCCACACCTATAGTGGCCAAAAACGATTCAGAAAAGGGGGTGGTGATGAACAGAGTGTCTGAATTAAGCAGACCACTCTTACCCAGTCCAAAGATCAGGGCTTGATCCATCACCGTTATTTATCTCACTGCACCATCCCAGCTCAGAACCTGGCTATATGCAAATCAGTCTGTCCCTGGCCCAGTGCATCATGGGAACAGGGCAGACTAAACTACCAAGCCAATTCTTCACCAGAAAGGAGACAAGCTACCGGGGACCGGTTTCTGGCATTTCAGCCGTCTTCGGCCCGGCTTGCTTGAATTCTGATGGTGCAGTGAGAAAGGGACTCATGTCTGAGTATACCCTGCCACACCTATAGTGGCCAAATACGATTCAGAAAAGGGGGTGGTGATGAACAGAGTGTCTGAATTAAGCAGACCACTCTTACCCAGTCCAAAGATCAGGGCTTGATCCATCACCGTTATTTATCTCACTGCACCATCCCAGCTCAGAACCTGGCTATATGCAAATCAGTCTGTCCCTGGCCCAGTGCATCATGGGAACAGGGCAGACTAAACTACCAAGCCAATTCTTCACCAGAAAAAAGACAAGCTACCAGGGACCGGTTTCTGGCATTTCAGCCGTCTTCGGCCCGGCTTGCTTGAATCCTGATGGTGCAGTGAGAAAGGGACTCATGTCTGAGTATACCCTGCCACACCTATAGTGAATCACAATTGCCTGGTCTCGGGTTCAATGCTGTTTATTATTTATCAGCAGGTATGAGCTCTTTATTGAGTTTGGAGACTCATTATTACCTAACTCATTTCAAATGTTTGTCTTACTTATACATTTCAGTAAGAGGTTGTAACACGTCCTAAATCAATTTATACACATAAGTCATAATTCATAAATCAGTTGCACATGAAGAAATCATAACATGAGTAATTGCATGAACATTACACACATAGCATGAATCAACTTTGTAAAAAGGTACACTAGAATTTTTGAAGTTCAGTCCCTTCTCTTAATTCCTTTTTTAGGTTTTTAGGACTGACACACTATAGGCATATTGTTTATAAAAAGTTCAAAAAGTCCTGCATTGCGGGACATCTTTTCTATTTATTGCCTTGTAGTGGGTTCTAGGAATGGATCACGTGTGGAAATGCCGACGCATTTCCAAACCCGGTGTGATTACTCAGGTGTTTCCTCAGGGCAAACCTGGGTACCTGTTTGTTTCAAGTACGCGATGCCGTCTATGTGGTTGAGTTTCCTGACCTTGACTTTAATGTTCAGGTGTGTGAACTCAGCATTCATTCTGCCGCATTGCTCTGCCGGCCAGAATCCAACAAGCCAAAAGAAACCCAAATGAAGACGCAACCTCAGCAAGGGAAACGCGCCTAACGCGGAAAGAAAATTCATTCCGGCCAACGCCCGCAGTAAGAAGACAGCGCGATTGATTTCAGAATAACGTTCACACACCTTAACATTAAAGTCAAGGTCAGGAAACTCAACCACATAGACGACATCGCGTACTTGAAACAAACAGGTACCCAGGTTTGCCCTGAGGAAAAACCCGAGTAATCACACCGGGTTTGGAAACGTGTCGGCATTTCCACACGTGATCCATTCCTAGAACCCACTACAAGGCAATAAATAGAAAAGATGTCCCGCAATGCAGGACTTTTTGAAATTTTTATAAACAATATTCCTATAGTGTGTCAGTCCTAAAAACCTAAAAAAGGAATTAAGAGAAGGGACTGAACTTCAAAAATTCTGGTGTACCTTTTTACAAAGTTGATTCATGCTATGTGTGTAATGTTCATGCAATTACTCATGTTATGATTTCTTCATGTGCAACTGATTTATGAATTATGATTTATGTGTATAAATTGATTTAGGACGTGTTACAACCTCTTACTGAAATGTATAAGTAAGACAAACATTTGAAATGAGTTTAGTAATAATGAGTCTCCAAACTCAATAAAGAGCTCATACCTGCTGATAAATAATAAACAGCATTGAACCCGAGACCAGGCAATTGTGATTTACTATTATGAATTTGTCCTGCCTGGTCCTGTAGGACAAAACCCCTTTAGCGAATACACCTATAGTAAAGGCACCACGCACTTCTTTACCGATCCGAAAGACGCGGACACCTGGGTGGAGTGATACAGCCTGCGGAGCGAAGGCCGCGGCGACAGCACAGTAAGATGACCCTGGCACAACTCAGCTCCCAATCCACACTGACGGGGAGCGGCTCCCCAATTCTCACTCAAATTATCACGGAACGCAGACGAGCGCTGACGGCAGTGATGTCGCTCGGCCCCACAGAGGTAAGATCGAACATGGACAAAGGTCCGCATCTGTTTAGCTCGGAGGAAGAAACCAGTGATGCCCGGGCCTCCCGAGAAGGGTCCCAGTCACCCCCAACGGTCAAACTCCAAACCTCAGTCTTGCTGATGTGAAACGGATAGACACACGGAGGTCACCCCGCAGTTACTCAACCTACATTATGAGGCCCCATCGGCACCGGACGGCTCAGACCGCTGTCAGAAGGGTCGGATCAATCACCGGAATTCCGGATGCAGCTGGGGAGTTGTCATGTCACCCTACACATAACAGGCAGTGCTAGACAGGCTGGCAGAACCACTTCCACAATCAATCTCCCTTGATAGCGGAGCCGGTGGCGCCTGGGAGAAGGCCCGCCCACTACCCAACAGGAACGAACTAACAAACTCTCATGTTCTATTGTTTGGACGTGTTGCCCAGTGCGATATGTCCCCCTAGTTGGGAATGTTTCCCGGAGTTCAGTTTGTTACCCCTGGTACAATATAATTTTCCTGGACAATGTGAAAATGGGTGGGCATGGAGGGGAGGGGCTGGGGTGTGGGTCGCTAGGAGTGTGGGGGGGCGGGGGCCGGGGTGGGCTGGGGGCAGGGGCAGGGACGGGTGGCTTACGGGACCCTCACTCAACACATCTGACTCATGGGATCCACTACGCCACACTCGGATCTTAAAATTATGACATTAAATGTCAGAGGGATGCACACAGCCACAAAACGTTACTCAGTCTATGCCTACATTAAACGACAACAGGCGTATGTGGCCCTCCTCCAGGAGACCCACTTAACAGATCAAGAGGTAGGCCGACTTCACCGGAAATGGCGGGGGACTATATGTGCCACAAAATACTCTACCTTCGCGCGGGGCACCCTCATATGGATACAACCAGGTGTGCCCTTTAGAGAACAAAGCAGACTGGTGGACAGTAGTGGGAGGTATGCCTTTATCAGCGGTCTCATAGAGGGCCAGCCAATACTATTCGGTAGTATCTATGCACCAAACGCAGAGGGGTCCTGGCCCGCTTCACTGCGATTCCATGGCTTTTGGGAGGCGACTACAACTGCACTTGACCCTCTCCTAGACAGATCCCATCCCCCCAGCTGCGCTCCCCGGCGCACAAACAAACAGAATGTTTTCGCAATTGGGCGGAATGCTGGGCACCGACAGATGTCTGGAGAGCGCGGAACCCCACGGTAAGACTATACTCCTTCCATTCCATCCCACAAGACCTAAGGGTGCACCTGGATAGATTCTTATGCTCCACAACACTTCTGCAGAAAATACAACACACTGATTATCTTGCCCGTATAGTATCACATGTAGTGACCCTGCACTGGCGACCACCCCACCCTCCGGTCCCCACATGGAGGCTCCCCCAAGAGTGCCTCACCGTTCAGGCCTTTTGCCACTCACATAGAGATTTCATCAGTGCACACTTTCAGCGCAACGCAGGCTCTGCCTCCTCTAGAGGCTTAGAATGAGACGCATACAAGGTCACTGCGCGCGGACATTGTATCCAACAGGCGGTGGGGGTACAGAGGACTCTGGAGTGGGCATTGGGTGAGGCAGACTGGACGTTGGCGAAACTATCCCGTGATTCGGACCAGGGAGGGGCCAACCCGGTGTAAATTGAGGAGGCTAAACTGACCCATGCGGAGACGCTCCAGGACCTACGGAAATGTAATTTCCGACTGTACGCAACCCGAGTACACAGGGAAGGTAATCGGGTGGGTGCCCTCCTAACATGGATGGCCAAGCAGGCCACGACCGCACAACCGATCACGGAGTTGCTCGACGAAACAGGCATGCTTCGCTACTCGCAAATCGACATCCTCAACATATTCTGCGTCTACCAAACTAATATATACCGGAACCCAGAACCTACGCCACACGCCACGCTCCAACTATTCTTGGGCGTACACCGACTCCCCACCATATCCCCAGAGAATAAACAAGATTTAGATTGCAAAATCACAGCTTCAGAGATTAAACACGCCATTGGGTCCCTAGCCTGCAAGAAATCACCAGGGATGGATGTGTTCCCACTGAAAAACTATAGCATATTCAAGGCCCAGATAGTACCCCATCTCAGGCTCATATACGAGGAGGCCCTGTCCACAGGGATTCTACCCGCATCTTTTCCAGAATCTGTCATGGTGAATTTTCTAAAACCCCACAGGGACCCAGTGCACTCCTTGTCGTACAGACCCATTACGCTCCTAAATGCGGATTGCAAAATCCTGAGGAAAATACTGGCCGATCGATATAGCCAACTCATACCCACTCTAATCCACCCCGATCAGTGTGGCTTCATGCCTGGGCGCAACACCTCCCACAATCTGAGGCGGCTATTTCATATCCAGGACAGGGTGCAAGGCAGGTTCTCCCGAACAGCATGCCTGATATTCGACCTAGAAAAGGCGTTTGACACACTGCTGTGGTCGAACCTGTTTGCGGTCATCCAGGCACTGAATTATGGCCGGGTCCTGATGGCATATACGCGACTCCTCTATAAGGGGCTCACCTCCAGAGTCAGACTCGGCAAGCTCATATCGGATCCCTTCCCAATTGAGAGAGGCACCAGGCAGGGGTGTCGTCTCTCCCTCCCTCCTGTTCGCGATAGTGGTTAAACCTTTGGCTGTATGTCTACGGCAGGAGGGTGATGCCTGGGGGATTCCGATAGTAGGGATGATGCACTGCGTTTCCTTATACACTGATGACCTACTGATCTACGTCCGAGGCGTGACAGGAGATCTGACTCCAATTCGGGATACTTTGCAAGCCATCAGCGCTCTTTCTGGGCTCAAGATAAATTGGGAGAAGTCCATTGTATACCCACTCGGTCCCCATCTGGCGCCACACACAGTGACACTAGGCACCCAGTTGCTACATTGGAGCGAAGAGGCCCCCCGATACCTGGGGCTGCGCCTGTACCAATCTCCAGCTGATTTGTACGAAGGTAATCATCACAAGGCCTTAGCTAGTCTACGGTCGACAGTGGCCTTCTGGAAAACTCAGCCCACCCAGGTGCTTTTTCCGGGAACAAGATACATTGCTCACCACTCTTACATGGGGAAACGGTCGGCACAGAGTAGCGCTTAGTAAATTACAGTTACCCACTACGGAGAGAGGCCTCGGAACTCCGTCATTTGAGGCATACTTCCTGGCAGCAAAACTCCAGTGGGTGTCCCTTTGGACAGCGGAGCACCATATAGTGGAAACTACAACAGAAATGGGTAGGACACCTCTCCCGGTCATCAGACGTATGTTCCTCCCGGGCACCAAGCCGTCCCGATCCTACCCACTCCAGGTCTCCAAAGCACGCAAGTGTATGATGAGAATTAACCGACTGTCCAGGGGCAAGCCACTCTACTCCCCGCTGTTGCCGTTAGTGGGTCTCACATGGGGAGATCGCCTCTACACAACCAGGAGATTACAAATCTGGACCAATCACGATGTGACAGAGGTGGAGGCGTTGTTCCAGGATGGACAACTGCGCACCTACGAGCAGTTGGTCAAGTGGTATGACCTCCCACACGGCCAATTCCTTACGCACAGACAGCGACCTCAGAGAAGAGGAACCGCCCACACACCCGGTGCTCCACACAATACTTCACATCGGAGCCGGTAGACACCTAATAACGTGGCACTACAAGGTCATCAGGGAACTGACTAACATCTCCTTGGACACCCTACGTCACTCTTGGGAGGACGATATAGGCAGAGTGTTCCACAACGCAGAATGGAAACGCGCCCTGGAATACACCAAAAAAGTGTCCAGGAACCCGCGATTTAAGAACATACAATTTAATATTCTCCACCGGGCCTACCTTACGCCAGACAAACTCCAACGTTATTATCCGGACATGCACTTTCGCTGCGGGCGTTGCAGCCTACCGGCTGCGACCTTCAAGCATTTGTTCTGAGACTGCCCGTCCCTACGCCAATACAGGGCCACAAACCACCGAAGCTTCCTAGAGTTGGTTAACCTGCCGTTGACAGACTCCTGGGAAGCTTGCGCGCTGGGGACACACAATAGAAGGAAATCGGAGAAACTACAATGGAAGTTCGCTTCCTTCGCCCTACTGTTGGCGAAAAGAGCCATCGCCATGCATTGGAGGGCCCCCACGGGTCCCCCGGAGGCGGCCTGGACGGGAGTGGTAAACAAATGGGGAGCAGCAGAGGAGGAACATTTACGGGACAAGGAAGGGAAGGGAATGCGTAGGAACCCCATACCTTAGAATGGGTGCTGTTACTCATACGCTTTAAGCAAGAAACAACCCTGGCAGACACTCCGGACCCGTCTCCCCGAGCCCCGGGCCTCTCCGCGCCGTCCCACCAGGCCACCTGATACACAGGCCACCCGCGTGCAGAGTGAACCAGATTGATGGGTGGCTTCTCTGGGGCTCGGCGCCCACTGCCCTTGACGGGTCGCCCCCGCCTCCACCCGGGCCCCCATGGCGGGCCCCCTCCCCCCTCTTTATCTTTTTTCTTTTTTTGCTCTGATCTTTAGCCCACTGGTCACGAAGCCCTCCACAAATAAAGCGCTGTGATCCTGTCCAACCCATTACACACACTTTGAACCACTCGCCACACAAGGAAAAATTTCCCTTACGGTTCAAGTTTTTAGTTATTAGCCGGAAGTTCCGAACCGGCACACATTCCCTTGTTGGTAGCTATCAACGAGGTTACAAGTATACACTAACTCACACGGGGACGACATTTACAGACACCTCCACCAGCACACAATCCCATGACCTTGGTACCGAGAACTCTGCAATCGTGCATCCCCACCTGGTTTCCACGTCAGCGGGCCATTGGATACCACGCAGCTGATTGAGGTCCAGACTGAATGATACGGAGGAAAACTGTTGGTACTTTCTTTGATTGCTATGTAATCCTAGACTGTGAGGAAAATTGGTATTCATGTATTGTATCACCCCCTCTTGGGGTTTATTTTGCAAAACCTCAATAAAAAAATATAATTAAAAAAATACACTAATTCTTGCCATATTTTCTTACTCTTAGTAGGAACGTAATTGACAAGAATAACTAAATGTTCATCCTGTATATTTTCTACACAAATTGTCAGTGTTTTAAGTAAGATTGTATTGAATGTTTTATGTAGTGCTAGTGCTCTTGGTATCTAGTTGTGAACTGTACTGAGCGGAGAATTGATTCAAGGCACTTCTAAGCAAACATAGTGAAGAGAAATTTACATTGAAAGCTGAAATAAAGTGGTGAACCCCGCTCTCTGTAATGTAGATAGAAGGTACTAATTGATACAAATATTGATGAATGCTATTTTGTACAGTTAACAGAATCTGAGGACAGAGTACAATTGTCTCTACGTTAAGGAAAGCAAGGGTAGATCCAATTGTTTCCTTAATGTAGAAGGAAAGCTGAATTGAAGTTGTGAATCAGGGTGTCGGCAGTGTACATTTAATGGTGGACTGTATCATCTGTAATCACAATTGAAATGAAAGATAGAACATGTATGGAATGCATTGTCAAAATATGTATGTTTCAGGGACATAATAGTTCAAATTGTGACCTGTGTTGTCTGTAGTTTAGACTGTCATTCAGTGTTCTTTTGGACTTGCAAAATGAATTTTGTTATTGTACTAAACCTATAACTGATATAAAAGAAGTTCATGAAATTCAAGAATAATTGATAACCCTAGCCAAGTAAGGTAGGAAGTGTGCAAATTTTTAACTGCGTTTGGGTGGGGTAGTAGCTACATCAAAAAGGCTTGATAAAGGGCCTTGAGTGTGCGGAGAATTGATTGAAAGCACTTCTCAGGACACAAAGTGAAGAGAAATGTATTTTGAAAGCTGATTTGAAGTTGTGAACCCCACTGTCTGTAATGTAGATCAAAGGTACTAATTGATACAAATATTGATGAAGGCTATTTTGTACTGTTAACAGAATCTGAGAACAGAGAATAATTGTGAAATGAATCCTTGCTGTCCGCAGTATACATTTAATGGTGGAGTGTATCATCTGTAATCGCGATAGAAATGAAAGCTAGAACATGTATGGAATGCATTGTCAAAATATGTATGTTTCAGGGACATAATAGTTCAAATTGTGACCTGTGTTGTCTGTAGTGTAGACTGGCATTCAGTGTTCTTTTGGACTTGTAAGACAAATTTTGTTATTGTACAAAACCTGTAACTGATATAAAACAAGTTCATGAAATTCAAGAATATTTGATAAGCCTAGCCAAGTGAGGTAGCAAGTGTGCAAACTTTGAACTGCGTTTGGGCGGGGTAGTAGCTACATCAAAAAGGCTTGATAAAGGGCCTCGAGTTTGAATCAGAATATGAAATTGAGGATTAGTTGATAACCACAGTGAAGAAAGGCAGCAAGTAGGTTTGTGTATGTGTGGATGATATGTTGATTGAGTGGAAGATGAATAAGGTGAAAAATAGGAAATGCTGAAGTTTGTAAGTAAGGGAAGTGGGTGTTTGGTTTTCTAGTCCATTACACAGACAAGGTGTCGGATTCTGCAGTGGGAGCCTGAGAAATGGGTACCACATATAAGGAGGCAAGCTAGTGCAGAAAGTACACACACTGTGCGGTAGAAAGGATGCAAGTGTGCAAATTACCCACTGCTATTCATGTGTAGTAGTTAACAAGAAGGGTCAATGAAGGGTCTGTAGTTTGAAATTCAATTTCAAGAAGAATAATTGATTACCCTAGCGAAGAAAGGATGCAAATGTGGAAACGTCTACAACAAAAAGGCTTAATAAAGGCCCTTGACTTTGAATCAGAATATGACATTGAACAATAATTGATAATCCTAGTCAAGAAAGGCAGTAAGTGTCCACTTTTAGTACAATAAATACATTAGTAGATAGTGCTCAAAGCTTTATTATTTTTCAACAATACATTTATTCTATTAACATCTCAAATTTAACAGACATTACAATGCAACTTCATCAGATATGTCATTCAGATCAATTTCCTCGTCAGCAGTTTCTGATTTAATTTGTACTAAAATTTCAACATAATTTAAAACTGTGCAGTATCTATATGAAAAAGGCTTCGGACAACGTAGTAGCTACAACAAAAAGGCTCGATAAAGGGCCTGTACTTTGAAAACGAATATGAAATAGAAGAATAGTTGTTAACCATAGCCAAGAAAGGCAGCAAGTAGGTGTGTGTACGTGTAGATGATGATGCAGTGTTGATTGAGTGGTAGATGAATAATGTAAAAAATATGAAAGTGTCCATATTACCTGCTGCCATTTCGGGGTAGTAGTTAACAAGAAGGCTCAATATAGGGCCTGTACATTGAATTACAATAACAAACAGAAGATTTGGTAACCATGGGCAAGCATTAAGTTTGATACCATGCTTATGTCATCAATAATGAGAAGTTTCATTTTCTTCAAGAGTCTTCACAACAAGCTTCTCCAGATATTTTTTGTTTTTGTTTTGTTTAAGCTTATAAAGAGCCTGGTTACACAGTACTAGTGTGTCCCCGCGCCAGTACAGTGTGAGTATATCTTGTGGTATTGTAATTTGTTGTTATGCTCCATAGGTAGTATAAGTAAATGATGTAATGTAGCATTGGTAATGTTAACATTTGGTTATATTTTCTATATAAGGAAGTTATTCCAAATATGCAATAAGGAAATTATGCTGAATATGGAACTATTCTACAAGAAATAAGAATTGGAGAAATGACTGAACATGTCAAAGAAGTTTTACAGAGACGATTAGTTTGAAATTTGTTTCCAAATGAAAATATTGTTGCTAAGCTTGTAGGTACTTTTAAAATATTTGACAACCTCAGTGAAGAAAAGCAGCTAGTGTGAAAATATCCTACTTTGTTCTCCCGGGGTATTAGGTACAATAAAAAGGTTTGATAAAGGTCTTTGACTTTGAATCAGATAATGAAATTGAACAATAGTTGATAACCCCTAGCCACCAAAGGTAGTTAGTGTGCAAATTGTCACTGCCTTCGGCCAGAGTCGTAGGTACAACAAAAAGCCTTAATAAAGGGCCACGAGTTTGTATCAGAATATGAAATTTACGAACAATTGATAACCCCTAGCCAAAGAAGGCAGTTAGTGTGTAAATATTCACTGCCTTCGGCCGGAGTTGTAGGTACAACAAAAAGCCTCAATAAAGGGCCATGAGTTTGTATCAGAAAATGAAATTCACGAACAATTGATAACCCCAGCCAAGAAAGGCAGCAAGTGTGCAATTTTTTACTGCCTTTGGCTGGGGTACTTGTTACAACAAAAAGGTTCGATAAAGGGCCTGTAGTTTGTATACGAATATGAAATAGAATAGTTGATAAACATAGGCAAGAAAGGCAGCAAGTAGGTGTGTGTACGTGTAGATAATGTGTTGATGTGTTGATTGAGTGGGACATGAATAATGTAAAAACTAAGAAAGGCTGTAAGTGTGCAAATTAGCCACTGCTATTCAGGGGTAGTAGTTTGCAAGAAGGCTCAGTAAAGGGCTTGCACTTTGAACTAGAATAACAAAGAGAAGATTTGATAACCATAGACTATACTGGTTCTTTTTTAATATTGGCAGACTTTTGTTAAGCTTTTTTTCATACATGAACAGCAGGAAGTGCGCAAATTACCCACTGCCATTCACGAGTAATAGTTACCAAGAAGGCTCAATAAAGGGCCTGCACTTTGAAATTGTGTTACAAGAAGGATAATTGATAACCCCAGCCAAGAAAGGCAGCAAGAGTTCAAATTTCCCACTGCCTTCGGCCGGGGTAGTTGATAGAATAAAAAGGGCTTGATAAAGGGACTGCAGTTTAAATATGAATATGAAATTGAACAATAGTTCATAACCCCTGCGAAGAAATGCAGCAAGTGTACAAATTTCCCACTGCCTTCTGCCAGTGCAGTATCTATGAGAAAAAGGCCTGATAAAGGACCTTGACTTTGAATCAGAATATGAAATTGAGCAATAATTGATAATCCCAGTCAAAAAAGGCAGTAAGTGCCACTGCCTTCAACTGGGGTAGTAGCTACAACAAAAAGGCTGAATAAAGGCCCACGAGTTGGAATAAGAATATGAAATTGAAAACAAATTGATAACTGTAGCCAAAAAAGGTAGCAAGTTGGTGTGTGTTATGTAGATGAAGTATTGATTGAGTGGAAGATAAAAAGGTGAAAAATTAGAAAGGCTGCAGACGCGCAAACTAGGAGGTATGTGTGTTTTAGGTAGTGGATGCAGAATAAGGTGAACAGGACGAAAGGCAGCAGATGTGGAAACAATCCACTGCCTTGTAAAGGAAATGGGTGTTTGGTTTTCCAGTCCATTACAGACTGTGAGTCGAATTCCGCAGTGGGAGCCTGAGAAACGGGTATCTCATCTAAGGAGTTAAGCAAGTGCAGTGCACAAAGTACACACACTGTGCGGTAGAAAGGATGCAAGAAAGAACGAAAGTGTGCAAATTACCCACTGCCATTCTCGAGTAAAAGTTACCAAGAAGGCTGAATAAAGGGCCTGCACTATGAATTTGTATTAGCAAAAGAATAATTGATAACCGCAACCAAAAAAGGCAGCAAGCAGGTGTGTGTACATGTAGATGATGTGTTGATTGAGTGTTAGATGAACAATGTGAAAAATAAGAAAGGCTGCAAGTGTGCAAATTACCTAGTGAAATTCACAGGTAGTAGTTACCAAGAAGGCTCAATAAAGGAGCTGTACTTTGAATTACAATAACAAACAGAAGATTTGATATCCAACGACTATACTGGTTCTGTTTTTAATAGTGGTAGACTTTTGTTAAGCTTTTTTTAGGCAGGAAGTACGCAAATTACCAACTGCCATTCACGAGTAATAGTTACCAAGAAGGCTCTATAAAGGGCATGCACTTTGAATTTGTATTAGAAGAAGGATAATTGATAACCCCTGCCAAGGAAGGTAGCAAGTGTTCAAATTTCCCACTGCCTTCGGCTGTGGTAGTTGATTGAAGAAAAAGGGCTCGATAAGGGGCCTACACTTTGAATAGGAATATGAAATTGAACGATAGTTCATAACCCCTGTGAAGAAATGCAGTAAGTGCGCAAATTTTCCACTTCCATCTGGCAGTGCAGTATCTACATGAAAAAGGCTAGATAAAGGGCCCGCACTTTGAATACAGATATGAAGTAGAAGAATAGTTGATAACCATAGCCAAGAAAGGCAGCAAGTAGGTGTGTGTACGTGTAGATGATGTGTTGATTGAGTGGTAGATGAATAATATAAAAAATATGAAAGGCTGAAAGTGTCCAAATTACCCCCTGCCACTAACGGGTAGTAGTTAGCAATAATGCTCCATAAAGGGCCTGTACTTTGAATTACAATAACAAACAGAAGATTTGATAACCATAGACTATACTGGCTCTTTTTTAATATTTTTAGACTTTTAAGCTTTTGTTTATACATGAAAGGCAGGAAGTTCGCAAATTACCCACTGCCATTCACGGGTAGTAGTTACCAAGAAGGCTCAATAAAGGGCCTGTACTCAGCCAAGGAAGGCAGCAAGTGTGGAAATTTCCCACTGCTTTCGGCCGGGGGTAGTAGGTACAACAAAAAGGCTCGATAAAGGGTCACAATAAGTTTCAATCAGAATATCAAATTCAAGAATAATTGATAACCCCAGCCAAGAAAGGCAGTAAGTGTCAAAATTTACCACTGCCTTTGGCCGGAGTAGTAGGTAAGGGTGGGCGTAGTTCGCAAAGTAGCGCTACGCGAAGCTACGCGAAGAGCACTTCACATGTTCGCACTGTGCTACGTGCAGCTTGCGTAACTCGCAAAACTCTGCGAGCGTAGTGTAGTGCTTCGCCCAGGGTTAGTAGTAGGTACAACAAAAAGGCTCAATAAAGGGCCACGAGTTTGAATCAGAATATGAAATTCAAGAGTAATTGACAAACCCAGCCAAGAAAGGCAGCAAGTGTGCACATTTTCAACTGCCTTCGGACGGGGTAAATGCATAGAAATTTATGTTTACGAAACTCAAGATCAATATGCAAGTATAGACTGTTTGCTAAAGATGGTGTTGCAGCTGTTGATGTGCTTGGTGAGGCAGCAAATGGTTCTCCTGCAATCTCTGTGTTGCAGCTCAAGCAAAGTTGTTGGGGTGCAAGTAGTTTATGTGTTTTGTATTTTTGATGTGCCAAAGGAGTAGTTTTTGGATTGATCACACCTTGAAAAAGTTGTTTGGCAAATTTTACAGGTGAATCTTTAAGGGACGCATTAGGGATTCCATAATACAGAAATACTTTGCGCTTAGTGACATCCAATTCTATTTTATGAAGAATTGTTGATTTCTACATTCAACTCTCAGATTAGTGTGAGGGTAGTATTTCAAAGTGTTTGACAGGTTACACTCCATGTTTCTATGTAGCTAAAGAAAAGTTAGCTTGGTTATGTTTGGGCATCCTCTCACACAAAACTCAGCTCTCAGCAGTCAGGATTGTAAAGGCTTACCATAGGAATGACTGATGAGTTTACATATGTCAGTTTACAAAAGAGAAAACAAGTACGATTGTTTTACATTAGAGATATACAGACCTGAAAGACTATGCATGTAAATTCATGAAATATTTTTTGAAGGTTTGGAAGAAAGCAGTAAATGGGTGTTTAGAAGCAATACTGTCTAGCATAAAAAGTGCATAAGTATGTTTTTAAGTAACATATGATCACATGCAAGATATCTAATTAGATATTAGGACACTCCTGCAGTCTAGTCTTGTGTTCAAATTATCTTAAAAAGTAATGTGAAACACACTTTTTTTCACCTGTTATGGTTTGCACAATGCTTTTAGAGTTGGAGCAGACTTCGTCTAACATTCCTACTTAATTTTCTTTGTGAAATTGAGTAATTATTTTGTTTATCTGTTGAAATCTTTGAAGGTGAAGAAGCAACACCGCTCCTGTACACATTATTGTAGAATAGTTGTCTAAAAAGTAGTGGTAATTCCACTATCACCAAGGTAGATATCTGACAATAGAATGAATTATATTTTTATACCACTATTTCATAGTCCTAATCCAAAAGGTATGTTTAGACTCAACAAAATTAATACATTTTATACATATACAGGCAGTAAAAGGAAAGTATGATTTACAATTGGTTTTGTGAATTGAAGGTTCAGTCATCTGCTGCATTCAAAACATTGGGCCTGTTGAGAAGAAAAGAAAAGTATGTTGTAATTAATATTGCATTGTTTAAAAATGAATAGCTTTTTGAAATAAAAACTTTATATATATTTACATAGTAAACATAGTTCCAGGGTCAGAACGGCCTTTTGAGTCTGTGCAAACCCACTAACTTCCATGTTTTATGCGTTTTTAACAACTCTTCTCTAATCTTTTGTCATAGTGAAGAATGTTGGAAATTTCTTCCCGACAATGGCAGACATCAACCTTCTTCCTGAGTTGGGAAAAAAAGGTGTTGGTGGAAAAGTGAATTTGTAAACATTTAGATTTTCACATGAGCAAATCTACACATGCAAATTTGCTCATGTTAAAATGTAGTTCACAAATATTTTCTAGGAGTATTATTTCTTGTCCTACTTGTGTACATTTTTGGGAATTCACAAAAGCTGTATAGCTGCACCTAATGCTAGGACATATTCCATGGGTGCCCTTTTGAGACTTTCTAGAATAATTGGGCCCCTAATTTGGTCTGGCATTAACCGTGACCTTTTGCGTTTCTTACATATCTCTCTCTCTCTCTCTCTCTCTCTCTCTCTCTGTTCCCTCCAATCGCATCCACTCTGCTCTCTCTCCTGTCTCTCTCTCTCTCTCTCTCTGTCTTTGTATCGGATGGCTTCAGTGTGAGTCATAGCATTATGGTGTTTCACAAGGAGCATATCGGCACACAAAGTTGTTTTGTTCAGTGCCAGTAACTACTGAGGAAGTTTGTGCTTTTTAAAACCAAAAATATTTTTTGCTTTTGCCAAACTTTGTTATAATAGTTAGGGCGCAGCAGCTTACATGCCAATAACGTTTTACAAACACGATGCCAAAACGAGTCACACAATGACAAAAGTAAAAAGGTGACCATCAGTTTCAGACCTGCTGTGTTTGCCAATGCTTGTTGAATTTTGTTTCCCATAATCCTATTGAAAGTAGTTACAGAGATTTTCCATAATGAATATTTTTGGGAAATACTAGCATGGATTAACACATTATTAAATGATGCTGCAAAAAAATGTTAACAGAAATTTTATAGTAGTTTAGCAAAATGTTTTTTTTCCTGCTTTCTCTTTTTTATGAACATTTTATTTTGAAAGCAAAGTATTATCAACCTTGCTTTTAAGCTTCTGCAATTATTTGCATCAAATTGCAGAGCATTCTGGGAGCAGTATACATAGCCTCATAGTGCTAAACGTTGGAAGTGTGTTTACACTTTCTTTACTACAGAAACTGCCAGTAGTGCAGTCTGAGTTTACAACATTTATTTGGAAGAGTCACTCTAACTAATAATAATGACTGCATCAATGTTGCACAAGTTTGAAGGTCTTTAACATATGGAAACAAATATTAACTCAGCAGCAGACATTTCTGTTAATCATACGTGGGTCAGGCGTGTTTCAGAGCTGCACGCTTTTGTATACTGGAGCCACTGACAGTTGTGCACTCAGAGGTTACAACATTTACTTAGAGTGCGTGCCTGAGTAATAAATGCATTCAATTAATGAACCATAAATACAGGTTTGACAGAATTAACATATGGGCAAACATATTACGTTAACTACAGACAGTGCCCTTCTCTGACCCATTATGTGGTACTGCTAACTGTCAGCCATAGGGTTTGTGCTGGTGGGAGTTGGGCCTACTTGTGCCAAGGACACAATACACATGAAAACGTGTTGCCCTTGACCTCAAACAATATGTGCTGTGCGTCGGGCTATAGGAATTACACATCCTTGACAGGGCATAGTCAGCTTTCAAATATAGTGCACGCAATCAGAAAAGATTGCCGAAGCTTTTTGGTTGCTGACACCACAATACTTTTCAATAGACTATAAATGTAAAAAAGATGTATATTCGGTAATCATAATATCAATGCTAACGTGTTTTAAAATTAAAGTAATGGGGCTGTCACAACTATTCAAAAGAATACTAATTGTTCTTATTAGGATTGGGGTAGAAAACAATCATAGGTTTCAGAGCAACCGTGTTAGAACCATAGTAGTGGTGAGACAAAATGATATGCAAATAGCAATATTGTTCCGACGGGCACTATAGATTCGTTTGGTAGATATTCATGAATGTTATCCTTGAAAACCCTCTTTGGTATTTACGAGCATTTCAAAGAAGTTGCATCAAGCGAAAAAACGGTCGCAATTGGGCAGATTCTCAGAATCTTTCTATTTGTGACCGGTATTTTTGCATTTGGGATGCATCATCCCAAATGCAAAAATTGCAATTAAGGAATCTCTAAATTGAGATTCCTTAAATTGCGATTGCATTTAAGCAGCCGCAGCTCATGCAGGGCGTTACACCGGGCGGTGACGTCAGGCAGAGGAGAGGCAGGGTGGGGGGTTGAAAATGCGGGATATGAACGATGTTAGGTAAGTACCGAAAAAAAAAATCGTTACACGCGCTGCATCGCCAAATGTGATGCAGCACAGGCAACGTAATTCATTTTTTTCTTTTTTCGGTACTTACCTGACATTGTCCATATCCCGCATTTAACAACCCCCTACCCACCCTGCCCCTCCTCTGCCTGACATCACCGCCCAGCATAACGCCCTGCACGAGCCATGGCTGCTGACGTCACCGCCCCAGCGTAACGTCCTGCACGAACTGTAGCTGCCAATTACATTCATTTAGACATAAAAGTATTCGAAAACGAATACAGGCTTGGGAGTGTCACATGACGCAGTAATAAATATTAAAACTAATGGGAGAATTAGGAGGGAGCAAATACCATGAACCAGAAAGCATATATTCCAGAAAAATAAAGCAAAACAGAGCTGGGAGGGCCACATGATGGATTAAATAAAATAATAATATTATGAAAACACAATGTATAAGAATAAGGGCTAAAGCACGTGACAGTTAAAAAATATGAAACCGAAATGTATGTATGCAGAATTTATAAAAATACAGGTCTAGAGGACTTTGTGACACAGAAAGAAACATTTATATACAAAATCATTGTGGGGTAGGAGGGGCACGTGATGCAGAGAAGAATACCATCATGAACATACAATAAAAAGAACACATTGTAAAGCATGTGACACACTTCAAAAATAGGATACGGAAATTCATGGAAGCTCAATTTATAAAAAACGGCGTGGGAGTGCTCCGTAAGACAGAAGGAAATATTAGGATCAACAAAGGTAGATCAATAAAAATGGAGGCCTGGGACCAGGGCCGGACTGGGAACCAAAACCGGCCCTAGCAAAGTGCACGGCCACCCCGCCCACCCCCTCCCCCGGGAAGGTGGGAGTTGGTGGTGCAACCGAGCTCTTTGCAAAAACATCCCTGTAACAAAATCGGCCCCCAGGGGCCCAAAACCGGCCCCCACTCTTGCGGCACACCAGGGGATTGCCTGTGCCAGCAACGGCCAGTCCGGGCCTGCCTGGGACGGCCTCGTGACGCTGAAAAAAACCCATCATCATGGATGCACAATTAATAATGAAAGAGGCCTAAGCACGTGGCGTAGTACAGAAATACGACAGAAATTTATGGACGCATAATTTATAAATTTAGAGGTGTATAGGACCTCGTGATGCAGATAGAAACTTTTATACTATGTGCATACAATTTAAAACCATTAAGGGGTAGGAGAGCCATATGATGGAGAAAAAAATAGCATCATGCATATACAATTTACAGCGGAGTCTGATGTTGTCTTTTGTCGTGTCTTCAAAGGCTGCGGTTCCGCTGGGTCTGGGGTGTTTTGGGTGCGGGCGCCACTGCCTCAGGGCCTATGGTATTGTGGCGGGGCGGCAGCAGTAGTGAAACCACTTCGAGTGTCAGGAGTCCCCCTCCACTCGAGCTGTGAGTTTGTAGTAAAATCGAGGACGACACTCTGTCTGTCACCGCAGCACAAGCAGGCAAAATAGAGTGTGCTACGTCAGTGTTCGGATTATATGGGAACCGCGGGGCTGAGAAAACCAAGCCTAGGAGCATCATTGGTAGCGTTTTCACGGTCTATAAGAATGATGGCCTTGGGGGAACATCAAATTGGCCAATGAATTGGTTTCCAGGCTTAGTGATAGCAAGCATGCTAGGTGGAGGCATGTGGGGAGTGTGGGCGGGCATGCACCACGCGTGTGCAAGTGTGAGCGTGTGCACCAACAATTAACGACAGAGAGAGATGGGGGCGGTGTTATCAGTTGCACAGAGGCAGGCCCAGAATCAGATCCCCAATGAGTGACCACTTCTAATCATTCTCCTTAGCCCGCCCTGAGCTCTGATTTGTCAGTGAGACGGTGATTGCAATATACTTTGTACTGTAAATCATACTCAGCGTGTACCCGCGCATACAGTACAAATATGGTTTAACGTTACGCGTCGCATCAAAGCTTACGTGTGATGTCATGAACGGCGCCCCGTATGTGAAAGGCGCTAATGTTTCTACATGGTTAAAAACATATATTTTTGTATTTAATGTACATACTAAGGAAAGATATTATTTGGGATAACTATGAATTTTTTTTATTTACAGTTTTAACAATCATTTTTTTTGTTTTTGTTTTTTTAAATATATTTTTATTGCAGATAGATTATAACGCAGTCATGTCGGTTAACAACAACACAAGCATCGGTGGTTACCGATGCCACCATAAAATAAGCAATACACAGCCATTTAGCCCACAACCCGGGGGTCGGCCGGCGTTAATCGTAGACGCAACATGCATACTTGCGACAGTAAATCAGAGACATGTCCGGTTAACAAAGGAGTCCTGCACCTGCTTTTCTTTTCCTCCCCTAATCCCAACCTGTAAACTTTAACTACCCTCGTGAGCTATTCCTGAATTACCCTCCCTGCTATTCACCAATTCCCCTGTTCCCGTGCCCCTAATCCCATCCCTCATTTCCACAGAAACGTATCTCAGTAAGCGCAGCCATCTGCTGATCCAGAAATATACTTGCCAACATAGATAGGCCCGAAAGCAGGGACTCCTTCCATTCTGTAAAATAGCTCCCCTCCCATGTAACCCCTCCCCCCTAATAGAACCAGTGGTGTGAGCGCTGTCAGAATCCCTAACTGTATCTCCAATGGTGGTACCAATGAGTCAGCAAAACTACGTGTGATATGTAGTAATCACCTGGATGTGAAACTCACTCCTCCTCTTCTAGCACTTGTTGGTCCCTCAAAGCTTGTACCTGGGCTTCCCATGATCTAGCCACCTCCAGCGCTTTCTCATTACGTGATCGGGTGGCCTGCCGGAGCCGCACTCCACTTTCACAGCTTGCCCACTTACAGAATTCCCTCCTCCACCACCCATACGATGCTCCTTCAATCGCTTTCCAATGCCACGTAATTTCACGTTTAGCCAGCAACAGCCCCAGATCAATAAACTTGCTTGTGACCTTGGTCTTGGCTGAATGCGGAAACCAGTGTAGCAAGCACATGGTCATGTCATAATCCAATTGCCTGTCTGTGACCTTGTTCAAAAGTGCCCCTACTTCCTCCCAATAACTGAATACTGCAATGGATCGCACTCCGCTAGCCCCTCCTCCAGATCGCCCCTAAGCACTCTGGTATTTGAAGTGCGTGTAGTTCGAAGAATGGAAATCAAGTTCATGAGTGGTTCACCAAAGTTGGTGCGAGTAGGTACTCATTGTTCCCAAAATCTCTAGACCCGAGACATGGCTCGGGTTTCAGGATAGTTTCCCTTATCAGTAGATAACAAGTTTGGGGTGGATGAGAAGGCCGCTAAGTTTCCGTCACAGGACTCGATGCCTCACCGGCTCGCAGGGCGTCTCCAGAAGCTCGTCAGCTTGGTGCTCATGGGAGCGTTAAGTAGAGTACTGCAATGGATCGCACTCCGCTAGCCCCTCCTCCGGATCGCCCCTAAGCACTCTGGTATTTGAAGTGCGTGTAGTTCAAAGAATAGAAATCAAGTTCATGAGTGGTTCACCATAGTTGGTGCGAGTAGGTACTCGTTGTTCACAAAATCTCTAGACCCGAGACATGGCTCCGGGATCCGCTGTGTCCGCGATCCACCGATCCCCAGAGCACCCCTCCTGGGCCACTGCTCCCACCTTCCTGCTTCGGTTCGTCAGGGGTCTCCGAGCCAGGGACTGACCCGATGTCCAGCCCGTGCTCCTCCCCTCACTCAAACCCGCGAGCGGGTACAGGTTCTGCTCACCAAACACCACTCCTCCAAAATCAGTCAACGATCGCCACATCTCCCAATCGGCTGCGAGTCCCTAGGCCATCGGGTCACTGCTCTACTACTTTATTTATTTTATTTATTTATGGAATTTTTAATGCGCAACTAATACCCAAGGGTGTCTAGGCGCAGTAAGATCCTCTGGGATACAGTAATCAGTACACAAACTTATTGGTTGAAGAGCCAAGTCTTCAAGACCCTACGGAAGCAGATGAGAGTAGGGGCGGTTTTGATATGTGAAGGGAGAGAATTCCACAATCTGGGAGTTGCTACCAGGAATCGTCTGTCACCCCAGGAGGCAGTTCTTGTTCGGGAAACAGATAGTAGACAACTGGCTGCTGATCTTAGGTTCCTTTTAGGGGTGTATATCTGAAATGCCTTTCTTAGAAACTTCGGGCCAGTATGATACATGGCCTTATAGGCAATGCATAAGGCTTTAAATTTTATCCTGCTCTCCACTCTTAGCCAATGAAGATGGCGTGTAGCTGCCGAGGTGGACTGGCGCCTAGGAATATTGAGGAGGATTCTGGCTGCTATATTTTGAACAGCTTGGAGCTTGTTCAGAATATATTTATGAGTGTTGAAAAAGAGGGCATTTCCGTAATCCAGTTTGGAAAACACCAAGGTGGTGATTAGGGTTTTTCCAGCAGATGCTGGTAAGTACGGTAGCAGTTTTTTTATCTTTTTCAACGTAAAGAAGGCAGCTGAAACAACCTTATTTACATGATGTTTGAAAGATAGCTGTTTATTGAAGATCACTCCAAGATTCCTGACCTCTGCGACTGGGACCGGAGGAGGACCCATCAGAGTAGGCCACCAAGACTGGGACCATTCTGGAGAGATGTTACCAAAGGTCATAACCTCCGTCTTCTCCGCGTTCAATTTTAGGCAATTACTATGCATCCATGCTTGTACCTCCAGTATCCCCTCCTGAAACTTAGCTGCCACCATTGGGCCGTTCTTATGCACTGCCAGCACAAGTTGGGTGTCATTGGCGTAGGAAGTTAAACGCATCCCATGAGATTTTATGACCCTTGCCAAGTCATAAATGTTAAAGAGCGCAGGACTTAACGAGGATCCTTGGGGGACTCGGCATGGCAGTTCAGAGGTCGGTGAATAATGATTGCCTAATTTAATTGCCTGTTTGCGGTTAGCTAAAAAAGAAGCTATGAGATCTTTGGCCAGATGGTTAATCCCCAGGGCAGCGACACGGTCGACCAAGATGGCATGGTCGACCGTGTCGAAGGCCGCTGAGAGATCCAGCAGAATAAGCACTGCTGCTCCTCCCGAATCCAAGATGTCTCTAATTTCATCGGAGGCCTTTATCAGTGCTGTCTCCGTTCCGTGTCCCCTCCAGAAGCCGAACTGCGTATCATCCAAGATCAACTCGGCTTCCGATCACCGGCCGCCGCTACAGGGCATCACATCAGGGCAGGATCGGCCTCTGCTGCCTCGCCGCACTCGGTCTCCGGCCCCAGCTGCCAAATCTCCAAGCGCCGAGCCCACGCAGCGTCCTCCGGTCCGCAGCCCCGCTTCTCAGGCTATTCAAAGCGGACCCTACAGGGCATCTTCACTCCGGGAGTTTGATCGCCGCCGCCATCTTGCAGGCGGGTCTCCGCTCCTCCGGCTCTCTGATCGGCTCTGTTTTACCAGCGAGGACCTCTTGTGTCCAGTTTTCGGTCTCTGGACGGTCCCCCGGCCCTCCGGTACAGTCACCGTCACTGCGGGTTGCAATTAGGAGTGGTATACAGGATAATAGTGGGGTCCAGGCGCGGAGCTCCTTGCTCACACCACCATCCCCGTCGGCGCCCTAGCCACGCCCCCCTACAGTTTTAACAATCATATATTACTTTTAAAACAATTACACAAATTGCAGTAGAAAATCATGCGTACTGGTATCGAAACAGCTGCGTAAGTGCATCATAAGTGTACGTGACTTTAAAAGGAGAGATTTGATTGGTTCATAACTTTTCCTATTGCAACTGTTGAAAGTTCCGTTCCTGTATAATTATTCGACTTTGACTTTCTAAGAAGAAGCATTTCTTCTGAGAATTTTTTCAAATAGAAGGAAGATCATTATAAGAGCAATGAACTCATCTTCCAGCAGTTCTTCAGAGGGAGGTTTCATTCCTGAAGAACCTCCAAAGAAGAGGAAAGAAGCTCTAATTTGGCGATTTTTTACTTTTCCAGAAGGGCAAAAAAAGGTTAATGCTAAAAAAAAAAAATCTGTAAAATTTGCGAAAAACACCTCTTTTAAGGAGTGATCCATCTAAAAAATACTCCTTTGGCACAGCAAATATTGTGCGACATGTGAAGAACTTGCACCCCAATAACTTTGCTCGAGCTGCAAGACGGAGGTTGCAGGAGAACCCACGTGCTTCTGCACCAAGCACATCAACTACTACAGCAGAATTTTCAGCAAGCAGTCCACATCCACAAATTGATCCTAATTTTGCTGACGTTAAAATTGAATGCATTCATTGCGATAGACTTTTGTGTTATAGGGAACAGTCTATTGTATGTAATGTAATGTAATGTAATGTAATGTATGTATGTGGTCTTGTAAAGCGCACTGCTGCCCTGAGGCGTCGTGGCGCTGTAGACCGCTGGGGAACCCGTCCTGGCTATCCCTGTGAGATGGGCCCCACTGGGTATCTCCAATGTGAAACCAGGCATCCCCGGCGAATGTGGTGGGCCGGTGTGGAGATGAAGCAAGCTAATGCCCAGAGTTGCAGAGTGTGATACCTGGTTAGAGTAGGCACCGAGGTGAGAATTATCGAGTCCGCTGACCCTGGTCCACGACCCTGCCACGTCGGGAATTGAACCCTGGTCCCGGGCCGTTCTCTGCTTCCGGGTCTGCCGCCTATAACCAGTGAGCCACACCACTCCACCTATTGTCTATTGATCAGATGAAACGCAGGATGCAGGAGCATCACTGTCCGCGACATTAGTTTTTTTTTTTCTTCATTCTTTTGTTCCTGTTTTATACTTTTTGGGTTCCAGTTCAATTTTTTTGGTTTAAAAAAAAAACTTGTTGACAAAACACAAAAAATTGAAAAGTAAAAACAGAAAAAAACCCAGTTCTTTTTAGAACTACCTTCACTGGTCAAAGAAAGAACTAGTGTATGGCGAATGTGAAAGTGCAGAACTATAAGGAAGTGCTACAGCATAAATCTATAAGCTGTTTACCTATAGTATACTGTAGTATGTCCGAAGCACTTGAATGTAACATATGTACATAAATTTGTTACACGTCTGTGATTCAATTTGCGCTGCTGGTGAAACCGTCTGGGTGAATTTGTATGTGTGAGGGGCGGATTTACAATCCCCTTCTGCCTCTTTTACACTGCTGTTGTATCACTTTTGTGACATAGCGGTAGTGTAAAAGAAGTGCTATGGTGTGTTATATTAAGATTGTGATGCATCTGGAGGGTGCATTATATTGTAAACTCCTGTGCCAGAAGGAGGCTTTCCTGTGCAGGAGGGGGTGCAGCAACTCCTCCTAAAAGTGACTGAGTGAAATGTATAACATTTAATTCAGTCACTTTTGAGCTTATGCTGCGTCAAAACCTTGCATATGCTTGAAGCAGGTGTAAGGATTGATACAGCATTGTGAGCATAAGGCCCGAGAGCATTGCTGGAGTTGTGTTATGCTTGCAGGCGAAGTCAAGCAATAATTAATCCCAAAAATATTTTGCAATTTAGTTTTGTTAGTATTTTATAATAAGAGTATGAAATATAATCTATAAAATAAAATAAATATTTAAAAATAAAAATATAAGAAATTAGTATAAAAAGAAAGACATAATAATTGAATACATTTATAAACTATTATTTACAAAACCTTTGAAATTCACAGAAAAAAACATATGTTTCAGGCACGTTATAGTTAGGAATTAGCATTTAAAAAACCTTTGAAATTCACTCATGTCATCAGTGATGTCATGAGTGATGTCACTGTTATGTGCAAATATCAAGGACCCCCTGAGAGGATGGATACTACAAGTCCTAGGTCAGGGATTAATAGCATGAAAAGTAACAACCAAGGCACTTAAACCACAGACAAAGCCACTTTTTAAATATGATTCTATATAAAATATTGTTTTAAATTGTATATTGAATGTTTTTTTGTTGAAATTTTATTTATTATGTAATGAGAAATCTCTTCTTTTTAAATTTAACTATTTGAATTACGTATTTGTCTGTGAACCTTTTTACTTGGTAAGCAATAAAAATCGAATTTAGACCTTCTTACATCCTTTCTTTTCCTTATGTTTACCTTACTGAAACAGATATAGTCTGCGGTACTTTTCATGCCATGAGTGATGTCACTGACCATGTCATGAGTGATGTAATATGTGATGTCATCAGTAGTGCATTGCGGGCGCGCGAGTTATAGCTGAACTAATTAAAATGGAGGAATTTCAATGGTATTGTATGAGAGAAATTTCCAGCTAACTATAACATGGGTGAAACCTATGTTTTTTTCAGTGCATTTCTAAGGTTTTTTAAATGCTAATTACTAACTATAACGAGGCTGAAACCTATGTTTTTTCAGTGAATATATATATATATATATATATATATATATATATATATATATATATATATATATATATATATATATATATATATATATATTCAGTGAAAAAACCATAGGTTATAGACCATTTATAGTTAGGAATTAGCATTTACAAAACCTTGAAAATTCACTGAAAAAACCATAGGTTATAGACCATATATAGTTAGGAATTAGCATTTACAAAACCTTATTTTACTCACACAAAACCATTGAAATTCCATATATAGTTAGTTGCACTAACTATATATCGCGCACCCGCAATCCACTGCTGATGATGTCACATATTACATCATTCATGACATGGTCAGTGACATCACTGATGACATCACTGATGACATCTCAACTGACATTACTCATCACATCACTGATGATATCATTTATGTGATAATACAAAGAACCTCTTCAGATTCTAATATAACCTTAGATACAATCAGTGTAAACAGACACTCACAGACTGTCTCTCATCCCAGGAGTTACTCACACACCTAGTCAGTCATGCAAAAACACAATCACACCTCCATTTCCTCAACTATACAGTTATACACACCTTACTTATTCAAACATATACTAACACATATTTACTCTCTTATACAATCCCTGATACAAGTTTACAATGATCCATACAGCCACTCACACATTCACTGGCTCTTATGCACAGTTATTTATATATGTCAACTCTCACATGTACTGTGTTTTACATATGTACTTACTTTGACATGTAGCACTGAGATATCCATTCACTCACCAATACATTCATGCACACAGTCAACCGCCCATACAGCTAATTCCACATGCACTTTTGAACCCATATATCTAGTGAATCAACTGTTCACACATCTATGCACAGAGTTACACACCTCCCAGCCACCCACACACACACACTTACTCTCTCATACAAATACTTGGCCAAACAATCAATAACCCATATAGTTACTCATATAGCTACTGATCAACACATGCAGCAGTTTACAGAACAACAGATATAATGATGCACAAATTAAGACAGTTTAGTCACTAACCCATGCACTCATTGAGACACATTTAATCACTCTCTCATACAGTCAGTCAGGCACCTACTAAATCCTTCATCCAGACACTTATACATCCACTCATTCTTCAATATGTAAGACATATTTTAATTTTACAGAAACATACAGTCACTGGGTGATGTCATCAGTGATGTCACTGACCGTGTCATGAATGATGTAATATGTGACATCATCAGCAGTGGATTGCGGGTGCGCGATATATAGTTAGTGCAACTAACTATATATGGAATTTCAATGGTTTTGTGTGAGTAAAATAAGGTTTTGTAAATGCTAATTCCTAACTATATATGGTCTATAACCTATGTTTTTTTCAGTGAATTTCAATGTTTTTTTAATAGCAAATATCAAAAGCTTTTTTGTGGAAAATGACTAAAATTAGGTATACATAAGCGGCATTCATTTACGTTCACCACAGCCACTGTTGAAAGTAAAGTGAAAGTCGCTAAACAGTGGCCAAGCCATCTAGTCCCTTTTAGGGCCCATCATGCACGTAAGTAACAGCCATTTTGTGTGTCATGGCCTCTCTGCCCACTGCCAATAGCCTATGATTGTTCGGAATTTGTTCTCTTTGGGTGATTCTCTATTAACAAATAAGCACAGAGTCGCAATACTCTGTTTAGTTTTTGCAGATAGTGAAGGATAGGTAGTGCAGACTTTTGTCCCCTTTGTAACCTGTCATGCCTATCTCAATGTGAATGTGTTGTGCACCCCACGCAAAGAAAACAACATTTTTTTTTATTTGCCTTTTAAAGAAATTATTTAGTCTAATTAGGTTGGCCTCTATTGTATGTATTTTTTTTTATTATTTTTTTTTCTTTCGCTCCCGGTCGGCGAACCGGGTAGCTTAGCGTTACCTGAATTTGGTGCCGCGACTCGGTCCGCGAACTGGTAAACGTTCTTTTTGCGCAACTGCCGCGTTAGAAAACAACATCGTGACACGTCGCGTAAGCGCGATGTATCGCGTTTTCGCGTAATGCGTCTTATGATGCGCCGCGTTAGCGCACCCGGAAGTGTTCCGGAGCGCGAACCGAGGCGCGAAGCGCAGCGCCCCGGAAGCGATCCAGGGCGCGGCGCGGAGCGCATAACGTAAGCATAACAGGTCATGTGACTTGTGACTTTTCATTGGTTCATTTTACTTTTAGTTTCCTAATGAGGGAAGGCTTGGTCTTATGACCTTAAAATAACACTTTTCATTGGTTTAGAGCATTTTTTTTTCCCAAATGATGAAATTCCCACCTTTTTTCCTCACTCTGACTTTCATTTTTATGAGAGAAAGACCTACATTGACTACCTTACAAATGGCTTCAAATGGCTTCAATGATTGCTGCAGCTGGTGGACCCCCACCACCACCACCACCTCCTAGGAAGAGAGGACCACCTTCTCAGGTCATCCTCCAACAAGAGGAGGAAGAAGAGGAAGAGGAGCAAGGGACTTACCTGAACAGCCAAGGAGGTCCCATGTCAAACCAAATTATATATGGCACTTTTTTTCTTTTCCCCAGGGACAAAAAAAGGTTAATGCCCGGTATGTTACCTGCCTGATTTGTAAAAATGAACTGTCCAGAGGAACAGAAAAAAATACAGTTATGGTAATTATACCATGCATCGCCATATGGAAAGGTGGCACCCTATCAACTACAGTGCTGCTCAAGTACGTGATCTGGTGGATAACCCCCGACCTGTGGCCAGTACATCCACCAATGAAGAGGCAGTGATGGGACAAGAGGCGAGCGACATGGTCCCAAATATTCAAATGAAATTTGGGAGCATAAAACATGTCTGTATTCATTGTGGACAACTCATTTGCTACAGAGAGAGTTGCATAAATTTAATCAATTTAGCTATTGATAATCATCAATGTCCCAAACGCCCCCGAAAATAAATTATCTTTTTTTTTGTTGCTCCTGTTGAGCCCTTCATAACGAATCATTTTCATTCCCCCCCCCAAAAAAACAAAAAAAATATAAAACCGTTCAAAAAATACAAAAAACAAAATGTTCAGAAAAATAATAAAAAAAAGTTCTTTTCAGAACTACCTCCCCTTTATAAGAATTTGCTAGAATGTTTAGCACTCTGACAACCTCTATTTCTTTTGGTTCGCTTTTAGGTTCGCGCGCCGGTACGCGAACCGGAAGCGAACTCAAATTTTTTTTTTTTTTTTAAAAAAGAGAAAATAAATTGAGAGTAATGTTAAAAGAAAGACAGTTAGAGGGAGTAACACAGAGATACTGTTTAAAGAGGGACTGAGAAAAGGAGTGGAAGGAGTAGAGTAAGTAAGTAATAGAGAAATGAATGAAGTAAGTAGCAAAGGCAGAAAATTGAGGGTTAAACAAATGAAGCAGTGGAACTAATAGAAGTTAAATGTGATAGACACGTAACGAAAAGAGTACAAAACATTTACCTTATAATTGTCGTTAACTTAGTTACTTGTTATTTTTATACTTTCAATCTGTGAAAGAAAGAACAAACATTTGGAAAATATTAAAACATGTATTTTAAAATTAGAAAAGACAAGGGAAAAGATTGACAATCATCCAATTTTACAAAAAAAATAAAGTTAGAGGCCTCCACTTCTCCATGCCCCCTACACAGTCCTAAATATATACATTTTAAACTGACGGTATCTTGTTGAAGATGAAGTGAGGCCTATCTTGCAACATGGTGCATCTTTTGCACTGCTGTTCCATCACAAAAGTGACGGAACAGCGGCGCAAAAGAGGCGCACGGCCATCATAAATCTACCCCTAACATTTTTAATGATTGTTTCTAGATGCTGATAAGGTGTGGCCTCCACAGATTTGTTTCAGGTGAGTCCAACTCAGAGTTACAGATGAAATTTAAGTTATTGAAGAGTACAGAGGAGATAATACATGAGCAGGCCTACCAACGAAGTGAGTCATGTCCACTGCACTCTTGAACAAACGTCAGACCTCCTCTATCTCCTTGAACAGGCCTAAATCTCATCTACACAATGTGATTCGTAATGTTATGAAACACAGGTAATGTAATTGAAAAATGTGCAATTTTTTTTGCTCATTCCACAATCACATCACTTGTGTTTTTCCTTTGCTTAGGTATCTCATTGTGCAGATATAGTCTAGCATATCCAAGAGTACGGAGAAGGTGAGGACTGTATGCAACAGAGCAATGTACATTACTCACCTCCCTTGACACTTACAGAAGCCTCATTTTTTCCATGCCTCCTACACAGTTCTCAATGTATATCATAAATACAAAACATACAGAATTAATTATACATGTTAAATGGTTTCTTTTTGCTGTTCTCAGAATGTATCAAATTTCACTAAAAACAGGGAGTTGAAGGTATTCATCATATAACAGCGGGGAAGAAAAAAATAATCAAAATGATTGTGTTTAAAAAAAAACATATAGCATAACCAATCAGAAATCTGTACTCCTTAGAAGTAACTTACTTTCCATGACGTCAAAGGATATCCTATGAACAGCTTATACTCTGTTGTGCTGCTAATATTTTCAGCCCGCCACTTTCTGAAAGAAAACCTCCATCGTTTTGAGAAATATGTTACATTCAATAAATGACTTCTCGCTCTCTACTGCACATTTCCTCAAGGCCAAATCGTGAAAGAGCCATTTATAACTCTTGGAATTCTTCTAAGCAAATCCCGTCATTTTCTTTCTCCACAATTTTTAGAAAGAAAACGTTCAAGATCACTTTCACAATCCTGTACTATTAATATCTCACCCTTCTTGCTCACTCATGTTCCATATTTCCACATTTAACTTTTGACTCTATACTACACTTATCCACAAGGATATATAGTGTAGGAGCCATTAGAACCTCTTGAAATTCCTCAGAACAAATCCAGAGATTCTTTCCCTAAAATTTTGGTTTTAAAAACACCAGGTAAGAATTTTTAAGGTCAAAAGGCAATTTTTTTTGAGAATTAAAACAGAATCATTGCAGAATGACCAGCCGTTTCTAGACTTTAAATAAGCTGTGTAATGTCCTGATGTTGTTGAAGGACCGTCATGATATATAATTGCTGCAGTTACAAAAGTCCTTCCTGATATTGACAACTGCGAAGCCACAAAATTTTTAATTAAAGTTGTCAATTTTGTTCCATCAGGCCTACATCGTTGGAACATTAAAATGACATACTGGCCATATGTTCGTATAAATAATGTGGACAGCATTGCTGACTTACATTGGCTACACTCCATGTTGTGATCGGCTGATTTTACTAGCTTATTAAAGGACACTGATTTACTGTCTGGCAAAGTTAAATATATAAATCTTTCTGAGTCTACACTACTAGTACTTGATAGCCTACTTGATAGCCTACAGTTCTCGCAGTTCTCGCAGTCATGCTGCCATTGATAAGAAAGGCCAAACAGGTGATCTACATCTACACCTTCATCTTGTAATACATCAAGCATATACATTAAAAACTCTTGACAATCTTGATGAATATTTTGAGAGAATTTCTATTTTTGTTTTATCAGTGCTACATTTCTCTAACACAGAATTCAGCAAGCAGCAAAAACTTCGATCCGAATTGATCACAATCTGTTCTTTTAAAGTTTCTAGAGAAAAGACAACATTAACCACTACATTAGCATAGCAGTTGACACCAGAACTGTTTTCAAATTGAAAACCAACAACATCTTCAACAGAATCCTTTTTCTTTCTGCTTATAATTTCAGGTTCATCGACTTTTTGTCTTTTTGCTACAACCTCCCGACTATTGGTCACATTTCTTCCTTTCCGGCCTACCCCACGTTTCTCAAACAAAGGATATTGAGGCAAATGTGGCGCATACTCTTTTCTTAACCTATTGTATTCCTTAACACAATCTAGATCCGCACAAATGTTTGTGACATCACACTCAATCAAGTACAATCCTGATAAAGTTCTAACTCGTGACAATGCCACATATGCCATACCCTCCTTGAACACAGAACTGCCAATATTCACCAATGCACTGTCTACACTTAAACCTTGCGATTTATGGAGTGTCACCGCATATGCCAAGCAAACAGGAAATTGCTTACGGCGAACATATAAGTCTTTTACAAGCAAAAACCTAGCAGAGCAACAACCAATTAGCTGTACTTCCTCAATGCCATAAAATTTAATTTTTACAAATTCAATTCCATCTCTATTTCTGTATTTCTCAAAATCAACAACATTACCCATTGATCCATTTACCAGACCTCTTTCAACATGTAAATTCCTTCTTGAAATTATACGACAATTTAAGCACACATTCAGAGTCTTTTCTAAACCTGCAGTTTTATATATAGTCTTCTCTAATGAATCCAATTTAGATTTCAAATTCTCAGACAAAATAATTGTTGCTCCCATATGCTCTACTCTGTCAATAGCTTCCAGTTTCACAATCTCTTGGTTTTCTAAATGCAACATTTTGTTGTTGAAGATGGCACATTCTGCAAGAGTTGGCATAAAACATATTCCAGATTTCTTCTCAGTAATTTTCCGAAAAATATTCTCAGGTACAACGTCTTCTTCTGGATACAAATTTGACAGTAATCGTGCATGTAAAGCTTCTTTCCCATGCTTGGTCACTTTTCCAATTCTAACATCTTGTAAAGTATTCTTATAATCTTCATCCTTCGCTTGACGCATATTTTCACGCAGTTCAGCATAATTGAAGTTTAACCATTTATTGACGTTGCCAATACTCCCTAGACACTTCCTGGTATCTTCATGTGTGAGCATTTTGAACACAGGTTGTCCTTTCACTGGTGTCAGCCGCAGAAGATCACCGAAAACAATGATTTGTTTGCCACCAAATAACACATCATACTCTGTTTTGAGAACTTCTTGCATTCTCAAATGCACAAAGGCAAGCATGACATTGGAAACCATGCTTAGTTCATCAATGATAAGAAGTTTAATTTCCCTCAAGACTCTTGAAACTTCACAACAAGCATCTCCAGATAACTTGTGGTATTGTAATGTGTTATCATGCTCCACTGGCAGCATCAGTAGACGATGCAAAGTAATAGCTTTAATGTTATGTGCTGCCAGTCCAGTTGGAGCGGTGACAACACAAGACAGCGATGACTCAGTCCTTTTCTGCAAATAACGTGAAATTGCTTTAATGAGGAAAATTTTTCCAGTTCCCGCTTCTCCACTCACGTACAGTCGGACATTCTTCAACGATGTACATGAGCACTCTTTCTTCCCATGACTTAATCCATGATCAATTTGGTTGGTAACTTCGTCATATATTTTCCTCTGCTCAACGTTGAGTTGGCTTTCCAAGTCTTCTAAGTTAACCGCATCCTCCTGAGCATGTGCCATGGCTCTTTCCACTTCAATCATAGCAGTGGCAGCTTCATTTTCGATAACTGGTCCTCCTAGTGGATCCTGACTCAATGAAACAGAACTCTGACTGTCCTGAGAACTGTCTCTAGCAATCTCGGCTGCAATCGTTGCTTCATGCTCGATTTCCGCATTCAACATTTCTAGATATTTGGGAAAAACAGGACATTCTATGGTCTCTTTGGCTGCATTGAAAGAGTCTTCGTAACAGAGGAAATCTCCAAGCAGTTCCTCTTCTGCACGCCAAGGCTTGAAAAGTTGCAAAAGAGCTAAATAGAAAAACTCTTTTCTTTCAGGAGATTCACCACTCAATTTTCGATGATTTACCAATTGGCATTTTCTTTGCTTGACCAGACATCCCTCACTTCCAATTACAGCATACACTCCTTTATCAATATCTTCTTTGATGTTCCTTTTGAATATGTAATTTTGCAGAACCTCATACAGACAAACATTCTCAAGGTGACTGCTTCTATTTGGATAATATGTATCCAACATGTTGGTATTCAAAATATCTGTACTGTTTGGCTCCTTTTCCGCCAAATACTCAATTTCCCGTACAGGTTTCAGAACTCGATTACGCGTTGCAGCAAGACCAAGACTCGCCCAAATTATACTCCTGGATTTGGCATAAAGACTTGCTGAAGACAACCGGTCAGAACATTCGTAAGCTCCGATTTCTCGATGTGACAACATCTTCAGACTGAAACTGTACAACTTCTTACTGAGGCTCTTTTCATGGGAAATGTCCTCCCACATATCCTTCAATTCTGTCTTTTCTTTTTTGGTGATGTAAGATGTCACATACCGAGCCACAGCCATACAGTTATCAGCCACAAACTGTATATTCATGTTAGCATTCCACATGGACAAAATCACTGGGTTGTAGTCGTTGATATACTTGGACCCTTCGTTCCTTTTCAAATTGTATGTATTTTTGGGTGATTTCCTCGTAACATTATGTCGCAGAGAAGACATCAAATTGTTCACTCTTCCTTTAGATATCACTGATCGTGGAAATCCAAAACGACATTTTGTATAGTACTTGTTCTTGTTTCTGAATTTACGACGACAGTACTTTCCACAACGATGGCTTTGAAACCGTAAAACTTGTTCTCTTAGACTTTTGTCTTCCTTTGTCTTTGGAACAGCACATGTAGAATACTGTTCTATGAAACTCATCACTAAGTCATCTGAATCTGTTCCAAATTTGGGAGCATCTTTGATCCACAGCAGCATATGTATATGAGAAGCACCTCTTGCTTGGTACTCCTTTCTCCAGAAGAAATCCAACACCTCTCCAAGAGGTGGATTTTTCTTGTTCATGATGAAAGACATCATAGCTTCGAATCTATGATTGAAGTACCTGCATACATTCACTGGATCCAAAGAGCACAGTTCTCCGGGTGTCTTGAATTCGATATTTTCAATGTTTCCATTTGCCTCTCGTAGAAATTCAAGTAAGTCTTCCCAGCCATACTCGGCACAGCTGAGAGTGAGGAACCACGTGGGAGTTCCTAAGTTCCTCAGCATACATTTTAAATCACCATGACGACGGTACCAGTACTCATTAGTACCACGCTGACGCGCCATAAGATTAATCAGGTGAGAATCCAAAATACTATCTTGCACATTGACTTTATCCATAAAGTCACTTGCCGAGATGTTTTGCATCTGTACACCACTTTTCAATATGTGGTTCACTGCATATGACAGACCAGACAGATCACTTTCAAACAGTAGATGAAACAAATAGGGAATGCATTGACGAAACCTAGGATCTTCTGCATACAATAGTAAAGTCCGGTATTCAGAAGCAGGAATTTAAACAGGTCGCTCATCATATCTTCCTCCTTGACCTGTTGGAAATAGTTGTGGGAAAAACCGAGCTTCCAAACTTTCCTCCCAAACACTAATGGGACTCCCTTTGGCTTCTTTCATTTGAAACAACTCAATAGCATTCCCCATGACTTCCTTAGAATGCAAAGGATGAACACTATAATGTTCATATATTTCTTCATTTTTAGAGGGTTCTACTTTTTCAATTTGACCAGCACACAAATCGCTATTCTCTTCTTCACTTACTTCCTCTTCTGCAACATATACATTCTTGTAGTACTTATTGTTTTTCTTCAAATACAATGTTGCCTTTTTGACTTTCCTAACATCCACTAAATCTTGCCATATTTTCTTACTCTTAGTCGGAAACCCATTAACTAAGATAACCAGAGGTTCCTCTTCCACTTTCTCTACTCCAATTGTATTAATATTTTTTTTTAAATCTAGAGGCAAATAAACAACTCTTCCCTTTAATCCTCTCTGTAAATCTGATGGAGGCAATTTCCCTCTCTGTGGCTTCATTCTTACAATAGCCTGAAAGGGATGCACACTTTGAATCAAAATAGATTCATAAGTATTTAAATCCTTCAATTCAGAAGGAATGTCAACCAATTCCAGATTATTATGAACCTCTCTAACAGGCATCCGGTTTTGATTAAATTTGTTACAACAATAAGTACACACACGTTGATCCAAACCCAAATCAAAACAATTTTCTACCATCAAGTATGTTGCAAAATCCTTCCATTCACTATTATTTTCCCTTTCACTTTTCGCATATAAATCCACTAACTTAGTCTGATTCCTATAATAAGTGCGTCGACAACACACACAAGTGAAATTAGGCCTCTCAATTGATTTCACCTGAAACGTGGCAATTTCCTTTTGAAAATTATCTGTACTGGAAACCTGTAAACTAGTTTCCACATTACCTTCTTCTTCTGGGTCAATTTCAACATTCTCCTCTTTACTTGTAAAGTAACAAAACTCAATTTCTTCACAAATATTCTTCACATTTACTTCAGAACCATGCAAAAGAGCAGTGCATAATTGTTTAAGCATAATTGCTGAACTCTTACCATAATACAACATTCTAACTAATTTCCTCACTTTACTATGATGCACTACTAGCATCCTGAAATGATGAAAAACACTCCGGCATACTCTCCTGGAAAGACAAGCCAGTGAATGGCCATGCAAACCTGTCACTTCTCTCACTCTGCAAGGATCTAATTCTTGCAACAATTTTATTTTCTGTTTTAAACTTTTCTTATTAAATGTCCGTACAAAATCACAAAGAAAATTGATGGAATCCTTTCGCACACTGCAAATAGAACTACACTTCCAGGTATACACTGGTCCCTTAGGACGTCTCCCTAAAACGTCATTACCTAACACCTCTTCTGCCTCTGTTGACACAAGTTTTTCTTTTTCAACAGGACAACCATCTTTCACCTCATAAGCTCGACCACTGGTGTCAACTGCATGCACCAATTCATTGTCCTGAATGTAACTCTCCTCATTGAAAAATGCCTCACAACTTGAACTATGCATCCATTCTCCTGAGAAAACTTCACAAAAATTACTACGATTAACTACTCTCTTCCATCTACTATTTGATTTGAAATCATAAATTACCTTGTTTAGTTTCCTAATTCTATTGATTACCAAAATAAATAACTTTCGCTTAATTTCAAAAGCCTGATCAATAATTTTCTCTACATTTTTCTTTCTCTTATAAAAAGCCACTTTCTGTTGACCTTTCTTTAAATTTTTTAACAAATTGCCAATTATCCTGTTGCGGAACATTCGTCTACGAATGTCCCTAAACTGATTTTTCCTTCTACTGCCATGCACAGTAGTTATCTCCTGCTCTACCAGTAACATTTTTGATAGTCCTTTCCTTTCCGTTTAAATTGGCTCTCTTTTTCTGGACTAAAACTTGTTCTGTAGTTATACTTTTGTTTCTACAAATGTTTCTAAGGAATGATCTTGTTCTCTTACCCGGAGCTTTCTTCGTGACTTGACGAGATTTTATTGTAGATGACTGCTGCAAGCATTTAGTAATCTGCTGTCTTTGTCGTTTTGTAGCCTTTCGGATTCTATCCTTAGACGGCATTGTCTAATTTCGAAATGATCTGCAGTTAAATCTGTGGTAAAATATAATAAAAAATGTTATTAACCACTATTACCAAACAGTAAATCAATAACAGTAAGGATTTGATTCAGCAATGCCATAAAGATGATTCAGTGAGATCTTCTTAATTTTACTGTGTTAGTTTTACAGGGCTTTCATGCAAATGACTGCCCACCCTGCAACAAAACGCCCACATGAAACCTGACGCACGTTAAATTGTATACTTACCTGCAATAATCCATATGCCAGTGTTTAGGTCCCTCCACCCTGCCCCTCCCCCTCCCTGCCTCCCTGCCCCACCGTAACTCCCTCCACGGCCCGCGGCTGCTATCTTGCAACATGGTACATCTTGTAAATCACTACTGCATTATAAAAGTGACGCAACAGCAGCACAAAAGAGGCGCACAGCCATCATAAATCTGCCCCTAACACTTTAAATGATTGATTCAGGATGACGATAAGGTGTGGACTATCTAGAGGTTTGTTTGAGGTGAGGCCTACTCAGGTTTGCAGATGATATTTAGGCTTGTTGAAGAGTACAGAGGTGATAATACATGTACAGGCCTACCAATGACGTGAATCATGTCCACTGCACTCTTGAACAAAGGCCAGACCTACTCTATCTCCCTGAACACGCCTAAACCTCATCTGCACAATGTGATTCATAATGTTAGGAAACACAAGTGATATAATTGAAAAACGTGCAAATATTTTTGCACATTTAACAATCACATCACCTGTATTTCTTCAGCTTAGTTATCTCATTGTGCAGATGTAGTCTAGGTCCTATGTAGAAGCACACCCTATCAATACTTAAATTAGCCAAGCACACATGGGGGCGTATTTACAAGGACCTTGCACCACCGGGAAATGTCTTAAATTAAAATGGGAAAAATAACATCAAAGGGACTCAAAGGCCTTGTAAATATGCCCCAAACAACCTATGAAACACTAGCAGTACATATCAAGAAACCTAATTGATTTCAAAAACGTTTTTAAACCTTTTATGTAAAATAATTATATACCTACATTCATGGGGAACTGACTTAAAATGCCCTAATACACATGAAAGCGTTTTTTAAGGCCCTTGCACCTTTTTTTTCCATCACTTTTAACATGGCTATGTAACTCAAACAATCAAAATGTAAATTTGCCAAGCACACATGGGGGCGTATTTACAAGGACCTTGCACCACGGGGAAAGTGACTACAAATGGCCAAACACACATGGGGACGTATTTACAAGGCCCTTGCACCAGGGAGAAGTGACTTGAAATGGCCAAGCACACATGGGGACTGATTTACAAGGACCTTGAACCAGGGGGAAGTAACTTGAAATGGCCAAGCACACATGAGAGCGTATTTACAAGGCCCTGGCCTTGCACCAGAGGGAAGTGACTTGAAATGGCCAAGCACACATAACGGCGTATTTACAAAGAACTTGCACCAGAGAGAAGTGACTTAAAATTGCAAAGCACACATGAGGTCATATTTAGAAGACCCTTTCCCCAGGGGGAAGTGACTTAAAATGACCAAGCACACATAGGGGTGTATTTACAAGGCCCTTGCACCACTTATGCATCACTTTTAACATGTACACTGTGGAGCACCATGGGGAAAAAAACAACACAGATGCATCATGCATCTGTTCCGCAAAAGCGACGCATTGCAGGAGTCACATCGCAAGTAAATAAATTCTCATAAATTTAAAAAGCATTCCTTTTCCTTAAAAACGATTTTCTGGTCATAATTTGAAAACACAGCACAGCTCCTATGTACAACCATACCTTGTCAGTACTAATATTTCACATTATCACCAATTACAATTTGTAAAAGAAGCAAAATCTTCTTGGAAAACATAATGCAAGCACTTGACACAAAACATCATTTTAAATGCACAGCTGGCTTCCTTATTTTCTCCAAAAAGCATACTAGTCTCTTTCTAAAGTAAAGGAACCATATCTCACCTTAGCAAATGCTTTTTGAATTTCAAAACAGTCTCAGAAATACACCAATTTTACAAAAGCAGAGCAAAAGGTATGCACTCCAGAGGCTGGAACCAACAAAGGCACAGAAATGCTGATATTCATGACACATATCTCTCATGTCACCCAATCAAAACTCTTCCCTCACTTTTTTCAAATCAACACCCTTCCCCCCTCTGCCCTTTCTGCCCTTTTTCCATAGCAACTACCTCCTGACAGACCTCTCATGTTTACAAGTTCACACAACAATGTTTCAAATGAACTCTGAACTCTCACTACACCTGCTAATCCACTGCAGTGTTTCCTAAAATCATTTTTTATTAACCATTCAAATTACATCCTTCAAAGAACACATCCATGCACCCTAACTTTCTGTTTTCAGCAATGGAAATCCACCAATCACTTCTAATGAATCATTAGCACTCAAACTCCACAGTTTTTTTACTTTACAAACTCCACTGTTTCAACTGCCATTTCATTCCCACACTTCATCTGACTGCAGCAGAACCTCCTCTCGCCATGTTTTCTGTCTGGATTCTTGGACATAGCTACATCCACTGGGCTCACAGGTATGCTGATAACAGAAATTTACACAACCTCAATTTACAAAATGTGGAAATCAAATGGATTGGGCAAAGAGGATTGAGATGTCACCAATTGATACCATTGGTGAAAACCTTTTTGCATTTGCCAAACCCTGACCTCATAAGAGTGCACTTTGGAGGAAATGATTTGGGCACTTTGACTGGGGTAGGTCTGGAAATGCTCTTAAAGGACACCTTTGAGCAATTGATGGCACTTTTTCCTCAAACTGCCTTGGTATATTCCAATATATGCCAAAGACAAAAATGGAGGTGGTCCAATTAATTTTGTCCACAAATTGAGAAATCGAGGAAGCATGTAAATAAGTCTGTTTCAGCTTACATGAGAGACCATGGAATCGGCTGCATCTACAACAATAACTTGTGTTACTACATGCAAGATATCTACAGAGGAGATGGCGTGCACTTCTCAGATGAGGGGAACAGAGTTTTCATACAAAATTTAAGACTGTGTATTGGTACCTACTTATAAGTACCTAGAAGTTACACAGAACCCAAAAGCTCTTTTCAGAGCTACCTTAACTATAATTACTCTTTAAAAATTTCATATGTACCTTTTTTCACTAATTTTCACTTATGTTCGCTTCCCGGTTCGCTACCCGGTTCGCGTACCGGCAGCTAACCGCGCGAAAAATTTTAAAAAAAAATCTTTTTCTTGCACATATGGGACTCCTCAGCCACCCCCAGAAAACCTAGGGGTTCAGGATACGTCTACCGTGCCCCCTTCTACCCATTCTGAACATTATTTACCCTCCATCTTGTATCTCAATTCTACCGAAACACAAAATGGAGGACTCCTGTAACGCTGCAGGTTTGCGTACCGGGGCACGCACTGAGAAGCGCTCGCTTAAAAAAGGTGGGAAAGTAATTTACAGAAAAATCACTGGAGACACTTTCACCAAATATACATTAGCTCATACTACATACCAATCCCTACCATTTTCACAAATTTGGTTGGAATTCCATTTAGCCATTTAGCATGTAGACCTCTCTAAATTCTCTGAGGTAAATTACTTCACAAAACACATCTGAAGTGTTGGAATTGACAACCAATTAAAATGTTACTTTTATTTTCTACTTTTTTTACCTGACATTTGATTGATTATGTACCTGAATATATATAAAGAAAGAGAGAAAAACACAGCCATTTTGACTACTAATTCCGGAAGTACATTGCAAGAACATTTTCACTGACAACTTAAACTTGTTTTTAAAAGGTAAGATGTTATTTTATAAATTTGACTGGAGAACTATGTTATGCAATTTAAATTAATTTGGAAAACATTTTCAGATAGTTATATACTATCCCTCTGTAAGAGTTAGACATTGAGAAAGGCTTGTTTATTATAATTATGGATTGATTTACGTTTCTGTGTTATAATTATGAATTTTCTTAGGCTTTTTCGCAGGCACTTTTTAATAGTACTACTTCACGCCTGAAACCATACAGTGCCCATAGATAACTTCTCTGTTATAAACTCACAAGTACCTGTCTGAACTTAAACCCAACATTGCCCTATCTCTACTGAGATGAACAATGAGGAAATCATTGAACGCATTGACTTGGAATTCATGGACGAATCACGAGACCAAGAACTTCTACAATGTGTAGAATCTGTGGATTTGTTACTTCATTATGAGGACGATAAAATGTGGGAAGTTATTTTCACTCAACAAGAGGACATTTCGGACAGTCAAATGTTAGACAGTCTATTAAATTTTGAAAAAGAATCAGAAAAATAAATGTATATTTAATATTCAAAAATTGTTCGAGTCTTTAATCCTTTTTATATGTAAATCATAAACTAGTACCAAATCGATTATAATGTAAAGTCAGACTTATAGTATACTGTGCAACTTTTTTTATGTTACACAATAATTTTGCTCATAGTTACTTCCTTTCTCCAACTATATTATCTCCAATGTGTATTTAACATCTCTTTATCATCTCCTGCCTCCATATTGTTTCTACTTTCCTGACACACTATGGTATGAATTCCATATTCCACAATAACTTCTGAAACAACATGCAAGATATCTACAAAGGAGACAGTGTATAATAATTTTTTGACTCTGCAATGGTACCTACATATTGCTACTTAAATAAAAAAACAAAAAAAAAACGAACAATCAATAAACATACAATATTTAAAAAGTCTATCATTCTTGTTTCCTCATAGTACGCTCCCCGGACTGCTTTCCAGTGCGCGTACCGGGCGCACCCCACGCAAAAAAAACATTTTTTGGGTTTTTTTTTTGTCCCGCGTGGCCCTTTTAAAGCCTCCACATCAAACCTAGGGGGTCAGGGAGGATCTACTGTGCCCCCTTATGGTCATTTCCCCCTTTGTTTTGGCCTCCTCTTATCTCTCGATCCTACCGAGAGACAAGATGGCGGCCACTCCGGACTGTTTAGAATGTTGACAGACTCCGGAGAGCCAATTAGCTTCGCTTCGCGAAGTTCCGTTCGCGTCAGGTACGCGAACCGGAGCGCTACCCGGAGCGCTGTCACAGATATATATATTTTTTTTGAACGTTAATTTATCAAAATCCACTGGAGCACATATATTGAGACCTAGCAAAGGCACATCGGGCTAACAGTCCCTACAATTTTGCCAAGTTTCGTGCAGATCCATTCAGCCGTTCGAGCTAAAAGTGAGGCCAACCGCCCTGTGGAAATTAACATGGGAAAACGCGTTTTGGGACCCCCTTTTTTCTCGGCCCCCCCCTTGACGAAACCCTCCCCCCCCACTTTTCAGGGGCTGCTCAGAAACAAAATGTTCCATTTTCCTGAAAATTTCAGCCAATTCCGTCCACAAACGCCAAAGTTATTAGACATAGAATTTCCAAAAATCCAATAGAGAAAAAATCCTAACTATATATATATTCAATGAAAAAACCATAGGTTTTAGGCCATATATAGTTAGGGATTTGCATTTACAAAACCTTATTTTACTCGCATAAAACCATTGAAATTCCATATATAGTTAGATGCGCTAACTATATATCGCGCACCCGCAATCCACTGCTGATGATGTCACATATTACATCATTCATGACATGGTCAGTGACATCACTGATGACATCACTGATGACAACTCAAATTACATCACTGATGACAACATCCAGTGACTGTATGTTTCTGTAAAGTTAAAATATGTCTTACATATTGAAGAATGAGTGGATGGATAAGTGTCTGGATGAAGGATTTAGTAGGTGCATGACTGATTGTATGAGGGAGTGATTAAATGTGTCTCACTGAGTGCATGGATTAGTGATTAAACTGTATTAATTTGTGCATCATTATATCTGTTGTTCTGTAAACTGCTGCATGTGTTGATCAGTAGCTATATGAATAACTATATGGGTTATTGATTGGTTGCCCAAGTATTTGTATGGGAAACTGAGTGTGTGTGTATGGGTGGCTGGGAGGTGTGTGACTCTGTGCATAGATGTGTAAGCAGTTGATTCACTAGGTGTATGAGTTCAAGAGTGCATGTGGAAACAGCTGTATGGGCGGTTGACTGTGTGCATGAGTGTATTGGTGAGTGAATGGATATCTCAGTGCTACATGTCAAAGTAAGTACATATGTAAAACACAGTACATGTGAGAGTTAACATATATAAATAACTGAACATAAGAGCCAGTGAATGTGTGAGTGGCTGTATGGATCATTGTGAACATGTATCAAGGATTGTATAAGAGAGTAAATATATGTTAGAATATGTTTCAATAAGTAAGGTGTGTATAACTGTATAGTAGAGGAATTGGAGGTGTGTTTGATTCTTTGCATGACTGTCTAGGTGTATGAGTAACTCCATGGATGAGTGACAGTCTGTGAGTGTCTGTTTTCACTGAGTGTATCTAAGGATATATCAGAGTCTGTAGAGGTTCATCGTATTAACACATGAACGATGTCATCTGTGATGTTGTCAGTGATGTCATTTGAGTTGTCATCAGTGATGTCATCAGTGATGTCATTTGAGATGTCATCAGTGATGTCATTTGAGTTGTCATCAGTGATGTCATCAGTGATGTCACTGACCATGTCATGAATGATGTAATATGTGACATCATCAGCAGTGGATTGCGGGTGCGCGATATATAGTTAGCGCATCTAACTATATATGGAATTTCAATGGTTTTATGCGAGTAAAATAAGGTTTTGTAAATGCAAATCCCTAACTATATATGGCCTAAAACCTATGGTTTTTTCATTGAATTTTCAAGGTTTTGTAAATGCAAATTCCTAACTATATATCGACTATAACCTATGGTTTTTTCAGTGAATTTCAATGGTTTTTTAATAGCAAATATGAAAAGCTTTAAAATGTCAAGTACGTGATAGATAAAAACATTTTCGTATTTATGCACGCTGATGTGCTTTGAACGCTGCCCCCTCCCCTCTTTTCTCTTAGTAGTACTCTCTCTTTGCAGATAGTGAAGAGTAGTTAACGCAGGCCTTTGCCCCCGTTGTAATCCGTCCTGCCTGCTTGTCTCTCCATTTGATTGATTATTATCCAAGCATTTACTGTTTTACAATTGATTCTCTTTGGTTCATTCTCTATTTACAAACAAGCACAAAGTCGCAATACTCTGTTTAGTCTTTGCAGATCGTGAAAAATCGTGTAAAAAAATAAAAGTAATCGAGCAAAATCAGTAGGCCACTAATTGGATCTCTTTTTGACCTCGCTAAAATAGAAATATTATAAACAACCCTTCATGAGAAATACGAAAATAGTGAGATGAACTGAGCTCCACACCATGAGGGCTGCAAGACAGCTCGGCTCCGTCACCCATCCCGCCCAAAATAACGACAAACCCTATGCAAATATTAAAAATATAGACAACACACCAGCAAAGAAACAGGGTAAAACATTTTATTAAATAACTATTTACATAACGTTGGTTTATAAGATGATGTCAGTAGTGGACCGATGTGTGAATAGGTCGGAAGCAGCACAAGGCGCCAAGATCCGAATGGAAAGTCCTGGATGTTGGGTGCCATAGTTCAGAGTTCTGAGTTTGAGCCTTTTTCAATGCCTGTGCTTTGTTGTTTCCCCTCCATCAAAAACAAAAAAAAAATATAAAACTGTGCAAAAATACAAAAAAATAAAAAAATGTTTACAAAAGCAGTGCTTGTAAGACTGTCTGAAGCTTATTTCCACCTACTGCAGCTTCACTATTCTCAAAGTAAGTGAGGGTCGTTTGTGGACCTGACTGCATTTGAAAACAATGTTATATGGTACCTCCCTAAACCGCTTGACGGAGGCCCCCGAGGGGCGGTGTGATGGCACGGACTCGGAGAAGACGCTTGGCTCCGACCCCCTCCCCAAGTCTTATAGCACTGGTGTAGCCTGAGATCGCCCCCGACATAGGCGGCCGGCTCCCGGGGTCCGGCGGAACTTTTTGCCTTTTGATGACTCTTCTATTCTGGACTTTGTCCCACAATCCGTTTGACCTGAAGACACGCTGTAGTGGGGCGCCCCTTTACCGTTTTAGTTGCCATTCCGCCCGCTTTTGCTACACTGTGCCTCTTCCGCCATTCAGCTGTTTACCGCCCGCTCTTGCGACTACAGCGTCTCGCTCACCATGTAGTTAAGTTGCTCCCGCTCTTGCGGTGCAGCGATAGGCGGCTGCCACAGGACTCTCAAAATGGCGGCCGGCTCTTCGGTTTTGGGCCTGGTCCACTAAAATGGCCCTGGGACACCTTGGAACTCGGACGCTTCCCTGATAGGGCTTGGGTCCCATTCTTGAAAGCGTCCCCTCAGCTGTGAAGATTCTACAAAAGTCTTGGGTGCCCCCGACTCCCGCAGGCTTCTGGTGGGGAGCGGCTGCCATGTCTGCTCGTGGAATGGCCACGACGGAGCTACGAGATGGTAGTGCTCTCATGCTGACGCCAGCTTTAGTCTGAAACATCCAGAAACACTGTAGACTACCAATTCGATCAGTTCCGGTAGCGCCCCAACATGACCCGGAAGAGAAGAACTTGCCCTCCCCTTTTTGACTGATGGTTCTTGTTGCCTGTCCCCTCTGTTGTCATTTAACAGAACTTTTTGGACTGCTGAAAGGGGTTGTGTTCCGAACGCTGGTTGGTGGAGACATTTTGACTATATTCTTGACCTACGTTGTCACGTAATGGGTTATATGACACGCCGCGTTAGCGCACCCGGAAGTGATCCGGGGCGCGGCGCGCAGCGCGTAACGTAAGCATAACAGGTCATGTGACTTGGTAATTAAACTTTTCATTGGTTCATTTTACTTTTGTTATTTTAATGATGAAAAGCTTGGTCATATGACCTAAAAATTACGCTTTTTATTGTTTTCGAACATTATTTTTTTTAAAACATATATGTTATAATATTCCAGGCTAATGTACTTTCCCGGAAAATTTACAACTGTCCTGCAAGTAAAATATATTCCTTTTTCGAGAAAAAGGGCGTTTCTTCGTTCCATGACGGAGCCGTTGAGTAAAAGAGACTCGGCCTGCTGTCTTAGTCGCCGATACGCCTGATTATCAGATTCTTATCGATCACTTTATGTTGCAGGAGTGGAAAACACAACTGCCCTTGACCATTTATCTTTACTACGTTCCTACATATTATACCTTTCATCCGTCATGTAATTGGACTGCTTTATTTCACTTGCCTTTTACTGATTCGAAAACAGTGACTAAAAGTAAAAACTTTACCAATGTAAATACTACTACCGTGTTTTGTTTTAAAAACCTTTATTGTGAAAATGTCAGTATACAAATACGGGCCTATAACCACGTGGGCCGGCCACGGAGCAAACTGAAATTGTATATGATGAGGAGACATTTACACTGTAGAGGAACGTAACGAGCGGGCCATTAGGTTGCAAGAACTAAGGTGTCTAACAGTTGCGGAATCGGTGGACGTACATTTTGTAATTAAAATAAGACAGGGCCACTTACAATAAAATCTTCTAGATATACATTTGCGGGCAAGGAGTTACGAGTCCCATTTATACCGGCGCCATTTTGGGCGAGGCCGGGCAGGTCCAAGATATAGTCAAAATGTCTCCACCAACAATCGGCCAGACCAGAACCCCTTTCGGCCCTTTATGCTACAAGATGGTGTCTTCCATTCAGAAAATATTGTTGGCAGCATTTTGAAAGGAAAGATAAACAGCCGTTCTCCTAGTGAGTCTCACATTGTTACATTTAGGAAGAATGTTGAAGAGTAATACGTGGAAAATCTGAAGCCATTTTTCTACAAACTCTCAATCAGCCTAAGTCATGGGCGATCTTTGTCCACACCAGGGCAATAGTGAAGCTGCAGCAGGTGCAAAAGAGCTTCAGACAGTCTTACAAGCACTGCTTTTCTAAACATTTTTTTGTATTTTTGCACAGTTTTATATTTTTTTGTTGTTTTTGATGGAGGGGAAACAACAAAAAACAGGCATTGAAAAAAGCTTAACAGTGCAGGGCGCCTTGTGCTGGTTCCGACCTATTCACACATCGGTCCACTACTGACATCACCTCATAAGCCAACGGGGCACCCCACACTGACTTTCGGCGCAGCATTGTAGGATGGCCACACCAGTGCGGCAACTTGCTGGACACCACCTCGGTGCCATCCGGATCTCGGCGCGTTCGAGTCACTGTACCGCAAGAGTGACCGGAACTCAGCTGAACACGCCGTCTTTCGGCGCAGCATTGTAGGATGGCCACACCAGTGCAGCAATTTGCTGGGCACCACCTTGGGCAACAGTGAAGCTGCAGCAGGTGCAAATAAGCTTCAGACAGTCTTCCAAGCACTGCTCAGAACTCTCAACTATGGCACTCAACATCCAGGACTTGCCATTCGGATCTTGGCGCCTTGTGCTGGTTCCGACCTATTCACACATCGGTCCACTACTGACATCACCTCATAAGCCAACGGGACACCCCACGCCGTCTTTCGGCGCAGCATTGTAGGATGGCCACACCAGTGCGGCAACTTGCTGGACACCACCTCGGTGCCATCCGGATCTCGGCGCGTTCGAGTCACTGTGCCGGAAGAGTGACCGGAACTCAGCTGAACACGCCGTCTTTCGGCGCAGCATTGTAGGATGGCCACACCAGTGCGGCAATTTGCTGGACACCACCTCGGTGCCATCCGGATCTCAGCGCGTTGTGCTGCCTTCGGCCTATTCGCACATCGGTCCGCTACTGACGCCGCCTCACGTGCCAACGGATTTTCTACGCTTTTTGTAGCCCTATGCCGCATAACAGGTCATGTGACTTGTTTATAAAACTTTTCATTGGTTCATTTTACTTTTGGTTTCCTAAAGATGGAAGGCTTGGTCATATGACCTAAAAATAACACTTTTCATTGGTTTAGAACATTTTTTTTTCCCAAACGATGAAAGCCCCACCTTGTTTCTGGATGTTTCAGACTAAAGCTGGCGTCAGCATGAGTATTTACAACAAGGGGTGGTGAGGGACAGAGTCTCTGAATTAAGCAGAAAGCTCTCACCCAGTCAAGAGATCAGGGCTAGATCCAACACCGTTTTTTAGCTCACTGCACCATCCCAGTTTCAGAACCTGGCTGTATGCAAATTAGTCTGTTCCTGTCCCAGTGCATGATGGGAACAGGGCAAACCAAACTACAAAAGCCAATTCTTACACTGGGAAGGAAACAAGCTCCCGGGGACCGGTTTCTGGCATTACAGCCGTCTTCGGCCCGGTTTGCTTGAATCCTGATGGTGCAATGAGCAAGGGTCTCACATCTGAGAATACCCTTCCACGCTTAGGGTGGACAAAAATATTTACAACAAGGGGTGGTGAGGGACAGAGTCTCTGAATTAAGCAGAAAGCTCTCACCCAGTCAAGAGATCAGGGCTAGATCCAACACCGTTTTTTAGCTCACTGCACCATCCCAGTTTCAGAACCTGGCTGTATGCAAATTAGTCTGTTCCTGTCCCAGTGCATGATGGGAACAGGGCAAACCAAACTACAAAAGCCAATTCTTACACTGGGAAGGAAACAAGCTCCCGGGGACCGGTTTCTGGCATTACAGCCGTCTTCGGCCCGGTTTGCTTGAATCCTGATGGTGCAATGAGCAAGGGTCTCACATCTGAGAATACCCTTCCACGCTTAGGGTGGACAAAAATATTTACAACAAGGGGTGGTGAGGGACAGAGTCTCTGAATTAAGCAGAAAGCTCTCACCCAGTCAAGAGATCAGGGCTAGATCCAACACCGTTTTTTAGCTCACTGCACCATCCCAGTTTCAGAACCTGGCTGTATGCAAATTAGTCTGTTCCTGTCCCAGTGCATGATGGGAACAGGGCAAACCAAACTACAAAAGCCAATTCTTACACTGGGAAGGAAACAAGCTCCCGGGGACCGGTTTCTGGCATTACAGCCGTCTTCGGCCCGGTTTGCTTGAATCCTGATGGTGCAATGAGCAAGGGTCTCACATCTGAGAATACCCTTCCACGCTTAGGGTGGACAAAAATATTTACAACAAGGGGTGGTGAGGGACAGAGTCTCTGAATTAAGCAGAAAGCTCTCACCCAGTCAAGAGATCAGGGCTAGATCCAACACCGTTTTTTAGCTCACTGCACCATCCCAGTTTCAGAACCTGGCTGTATGCAAATTAGTCTGTTCCTGTCCCAGTGCATGATGGGAACAGGGCAAACCAAACTACAAAAGCCAATTCTTACACTGGGAAGGAAACAAGCTCCCGGGGACCGGTTTCTGGCATTACAGCCGTCTTCGGCCCGGTTTGCTTGAATCCTGATGGTGCAATGAGCAAGGGTCTCACATCTGAGAATACCCTTCCACGCTTAGGGTGGACAAAAATATTTACAACAAGGGGTGGTGAGGGACAGAGTCTCTGAATTAAGCAGAAAGCTCTCACCCAGTCAAGAGATCAGGGCTAGATCCAACACCGTTTTTTAGCTCACTGCACCATCCCAGTTTCAGAACCTGGCTGTATGCAAATTAGTCTGTTCCTGTCCCAGTGCATGATGGGAACAGGGCAAACCAAACTACAAAAGCCAATTCTTACACTGGGAAGGAAACAAGCTCCCGGGGACCGGTTTCTGGCATTACAGCCGTCTTCGGCCCGGTTTGCTTGAATCCTGATGGTGCAATGAGCAAGGGTCTCACATCTGAGAATACCCTTCCACGCTTAGGGTGGACAAAAATATTTACAACAAGGGGTGGTGAGGGACAGAGTCTCTGAATTAAGCAGAAAGCTCTCACCCAGTCAAGAGATCAGGGCTAGATCCAACACCGTTTTTTAGCTCACTGCACCATCCCAGTTTCAGAACCTGGCTGTATGCAAATTAGTCTGTTCCTGTCCCAGTGCATGATGGGAACAGGGCAAACCAAACTACAAAAGCCAATTCTTACACTGGGAAGGAAACAAGCTCCCGGGGACCGGTTTCTGGCATTACAGCCGTCTTCGGCCCGGTTTGCTTGAATCCTGATGGTGCAATGAGCAAGGGTCTCACATCTGAGAATACCCTTCCACGCTTAGGGTGGACAAAAATATTTACAACAAGGGGTGGTGAGGGACAGAGTCTCTGAATTAAGCAGAAAGCTCTCACCCAGTCAAGAGATCAGGGCTAGATCCAACACCGTTTTTTAGCTCACTGCACCATCCCAGTTTCAGAACCTGGCTGTATGCAAATTAGTCTGTTCCTGTCCCAGTGCATGATGGGAACAGGGCAAACCAAACTACAAAAGCCAATTCTTACACTGGGAAGGAAACAAGCTCCCGGGGACCGGTTTCTGGCATTACAGCCGTCTTCGGCCCGGTTTGCTTGAATCCTGATGGTGCAATGAGCAAGGGTCTCACATCTGAGAATACCCTTCCACGCTTAGGGTGGACAAAAATATTTACAACAAGGGGTGGTGAGGGACAGAGTCTCTGAATTAAGCAGAAAGCTCTCACCCAGTCAAGAGATCAGGGCTAGATCCAACACCGTTTTTTAGCTCACTGCACCATCCCAGTTTCAGAACCTGGCTGTATGCAAATTAGTCTGTTCCTGTCCCAGTGCATGATGGGAACAGGGCAAACCAAACTACAAAAGCCAATTCTTACACTGGGAAGGAAACAAGCTCCCGGGGACCGGTTTCTGGCATTACAGCCGTCTTCGGCCCGGTTTGCTTGAATCCTGATGGTGCAATGAGCAAGGGTCTCACATCTGAGAATACCCTTCCACGCTTAGGGTGGACAAAAATATTTACAACAAGGGGTGGTGAGGGACAGAGTCTCTGAATTAAGCAGAAAGCTCTCACCCAGTCAAGAGATCAGGGCTAGATCCAACACCGTTTTTTAGCTCACTGCACCATCCCAGTTTCAGAACCTGGCTGTATGCAAATTAGTCTGTTCCTGTCCCAGTGCATGATGGGAACAGGGCAAACCAAACTACAAAAGCCAATTCTTACACTGGGAAGGAAACAAGCTCCCGGGGACCGGTTTCTGGCATTACAGCCGTCTTCGGCCCGGTTTGCTTGAATCCTGATGGTGCAATGAGCAAGGGTCTCACATCTGAGAATACCCTTCCACGCTTAGGGTGGACAAAAATATTTACAACAAGGGGTGGTGAGGGACAGAGTCTCTGAATTAAGCAGAAAGCTCTCACCCAGTCAAGAGATCAGGGCTAGATCCAACACCGTTTTTTAGCTCACTGCACCATCCCAGTTTCAGAACCTGGCTGTATGCAAATTAGTCTGTTCCTGTCCCAGTGCATGATGGGAACAGGGCAAACCAAACTACAAAAGCCAATTCTTACACTGGGAAGGAAACAAGCTCCCGGGGACCGGTTTCTGGCATTACAGCCGTCTTCGGCCCGGTTTGCTTGAATCCTGATGGTGCAATGAGCAAGGGTCTCACATCTGAGAATACCCTTCCACGCTTAGGGTGGACAAAAATATTTACAACAAGGGGTGGTGAGGGACAGAGTCTCTGAATTAAGCAGAAAGCTCTCACCCAGTCAAGAGATCAGGGCTAGATCCAACACCGTTTTTTAGCTCACTGCACCATCCCAGTTTCAGAACCTGGCTGTATGCAAATTAGTCTGTTCCTGTCCCAGTGCATGATGGGAACAGGGCAAACCAAACTACAAAAGCCAATTCTTACACTGGGAAGGAAACAAGCTCCCGGGGACCGGTTTCTGGCATTACAGCCGTCTTCGGCCCGGTTTGCTTGAATCCTGATGGTGCAATGAGCAAGGGTCTCACATCTGAGAATACCCTTCCACGCTTAGGGTGGACAAAAATATTTACAACAAGGGGTGGTGAGGGACAGAGTCTCTGAATTAAGCAGAAAGCTCTCACCCAGTCAAGAGATCAGGGCTAGATCCAACACCGTTTTTTAGCTCACTGCACCATCCCAGTTTCAGAACCTGGCTGTATGCAAATTAGTCTGTTCCTGTCCCAGTGCATGATGGGAACAGGGCAAACCAAACTACAAAAGCCAATTCTTACACTGGGAAGGAAACAAGCTCCCGGGGACCGGTTTCTGGCATTACAGCCGTCTTCGGCCCGGTTTGCTTGAATCCTGATGGTGCAATGAGCAAGGGTCTCACATCTGAGAATACCCTTCCACGCTTAGGGTGGACAAAAATATTTACAACAAGGGGTGGTGAGGGACAGAGTCTCTGAATTAAGCAGAAAGCTCTCACCCAGTCAAGAGATCAGGGCTAGATCCAACACCGTTTTTTAGCTCACTGCACCATCCCAGTTTCAGAACCTGGCTGTATGCAAATTAGTCTGTTCCTGTCCCAGTGCATGATGGGAACAGGGCAAACCAAACTACAAAAGCCAATTCTTACACTGGGAAGGAAACAAGCTCCCGGGGACCGGTTTCTGGCATTACAGCCGTCTTCGGCCCGGTTTGCTTGAATCCTGATGGTGCAATGAGCAAGGGTCTCACATCTGAGAATACCCTTCCACGCTTAGGGTGGACAAAAATATTTACAACAAGGGGTGGTGAGGGACAGAGTCTCTGAATTAAGCAGAAAGCTCTCACCCAGTCAAGAGATCAGGGCTAGATCCAACACCGTTTTTTAGCTCACTGCACCATCCCAGTTTCAGAACCTGGCTGTATGCAAATTAGTCTGTTCCTGTCCCAGTGCATGATGGGAACAGGGCAAACCAAACTACAAAAGCCAATTCTTACACTGGGAAGGAAACAAGCTCCCGGGGACCGGTTTCTGGCATTACAGCCGTCTTCGGCCCGGTTTGCTTGAATCCTGATGGTGCAATGAGCAAGGGTCTCACATCTGAGAATACCCTTCCACGCTTAGGGTGGACAAAAATATTTACAACAAGGGGTGGTGAGGGACAGAGTCTCTGAATTAAGCAGAAAGCTCTCACCCAGTCAAGAGATCAGGGCTAGATCCAACACCGTTTTTTAGCTCACTGCACCATCCCAGTTTCAGAACCTGGCTGTATGCAAATTAGTCTGTTCCTGTCCCAGTGCATGATGGGAACAGGGCAAACCAAACTACAAAAGCCAATTCTTACACTGGGAAGGAAACAAGCTCCCGGGGACCGGTTTCTGGCATTACAGCCGTCTTCGGCCCGGTTTGCTTGAATCCTGATGGTGCAATGAGCAAGGGTCTCACATCTGAGAATACCCTTCCACGCTTAGGGTGGACATGAGAGCACCACCATCTCGTAGCTCCGTCGTGGTCATTCCGCGAGCAATCATGGCAGCCGCTCCCCACCGGAAGCCTGCGGGAGTCGGGGGCCCCCAAGACTTTTGTAGAATCTTCACAGCTGAGGGGACGCTTTTCGAGAATGGAGCCCAAGCCCTAGCAGGCAAGCGTCCGAGTTCCAAGGTGTCCCAGGGCCATTTCAGTGGACCAGGCCCAAAACCGAAGAGCCGTCCGCCATTTTAAGAGTCATGTGGCAGCCGCCTATCGCTGCACTGCAAGAGTGGAAGCAACTCAACAACATGGTGAGCGAGACGCTGTAGCCGCAAGAGCGGGCGCAACTCAGCTGGATGGCCGCCACCTGGGGAGGCCCGTTCACGCCGCCTCCCCCACGCCCCCCCCCCCGGGCCGCTCCACGCCAATTTTCGGAGCAGCATTGTAGGATACCAAAACCAGTGCGACATCACCTGGGTGCCATCAACATCTCAGCGCGTTCTGCTGCCTTGGGACTATTCGCACAACAGACCGCTACTGACGAGGCCTCCCCCCGCACCACCCGGGACGCCCCACGCCAATTTTCGGAGCAGCATTGTAGAATACCAAAACCAGTGCGGCACCCAGGCGACATCACCTGGGTGCCGTCCAGAACTCAGCACGTTGTGCTGCCTTGGGACTATTCGCACAAAAGACAGCTTCTGACAATTGTTGCTTTTTTTGGTGAAAAATGTTTAAAAGTTTTTACAGTTTTTGTTCCGTTCATTATATTTAAAAGTTAATAAAGTTTTATAATCTTACTTTGTTGGAGTGTTATAAAAATTTTTTAAAACGGGTGAATGGGGCCTTGAATCGGGTTATTGTCATGTGTGGGCTTTGCAAGTGTACTGCTACAGGATCGGACATTTCAAACTCAAATGCACGTTCTTTTTCTTACCTTTCCGAAGCATGGAGCGCAATAGCAGGCAGAGAAAGGGTGATGCAAGTGTTGAACACTGCCTAGCCTGGAAGTTGCTGGCAGTGCCCCCCCCTCCCCCCGCCCGCTCCTGAAAGAGGACACACACACACCGCCGCCCCGAGTACTTCACAGATCTTTAAAAGACCATGCGCTTGTTTATGAGGCTTAAATGGTTTATCACCCCTTCTAGAACCCCTGCATCGACCCTCTGACGTTTCCTGGAAGAATTACCACGTAACACAATACCAAGCTCTGTCAGCTGAAACCCCTGAGGAATCATGGGGCATATTATCAAGGGGGTTTATCTCCGCTTTTTTGGCTTTAAAAGCCAAGCTAGCGGAGATAAAATTATCTCCCTATTACCAAGCTGTCGCTAACACCAGTTAGTGACAGCTAAAAGGAGATAGCGACCATCGTGGGCCCCGCTTTGCATGTCAGTGATAGTGCCCTGAGCAGTTCTTAGCCATGTTATCCAATGGGAGGTGGATAACATGGCTAAGAGCATTTGCTCGATAATACATGAATATCGCCGTCTTTTCTGCGATATTCATGCATTGCGGCCGTTTTTTATCGCATTTGCGATAAACCTTGCTAATAGCAAGGTTTATCTGCGATAAAAATCGCCGATGTGCGGCGATAATTTTTGTCTCTAAACAAGTTAGAGACAAAAATTATTGCTAGTTGTTGGTAATATGCCCCCGGGTTTTTGCTTGCAGAAATCGGGAGGCGGGAGACTAGCACTGAAATCAGTAGTCTCACGCCTGAATCGGGAGGGTTGGCATGTCTGGATTCTCTACAGCTGGGGCCATAAACTACATCCGCAGGGGTAGGTGATAGCCTGGGACCAGCCTGGCATCTAAAATGGCTGCCGTGCACGACAAAATTGTGGCATTGGAAAAAAGGCAAGATGGCGCAGACAATGTTTATCAATAAGGATTCATTTATAACAAAATATTTTATCGCAGTGACAAATTGGCGGTCAACACTTCCTGATTTCCATCGAATCGAACGTTAACAGACGTCACGCAGCAAAAAAAATAAAAAGCTCACGCACAGCCGCTGGAAGAGATGTATCAACATATATGAGCCTCCTCAGCCACCCTCATGAAACATAGGGGATTAGGATACGTCTCCCGCACCCCCTTATACCTAGTAATTTAATTAAAACGAAGCACAAAATGGCGAATTCCCGTTTCGCTACCAGTTTGCGGCCCAGTGCGCGGCCCGTGAAGCCCTTCTACCGTGAAAAATCATTTTTTTTTTATTTTCCCCACGGGACCCTTTAATAACCCCAACAACATTCCTAGGGGGTCAAGAGGGGTATACCTTGCCCCCTTTCATTAAATTCTCCCTTCCTTTTTCACCTCTTCTTCTCTCTCGGTCCTACCGAGAGATAAGATGGCGGCCGCTCCGGACTGTTTAGAATGTTGACAGACACGGGGGAGCCAATCAGCTTCGCATCGCAAAGTTCCGTTTCGCGAAAAGTAAGCGAACCGGAGCGCAGCCTGGAGCGCTGTTACAGATATATATCTTGATTTAAACGTTAATTTCTCAAAAACTACTGGAGCACATACATTGAGACCTAGCAAAGGCACATCGGGCTAACAGTCCCTACAATTTTGCCAAGTTTCGTGCAAATCCATTCAGCCGTTCGAGCTAAAAGTGAGTCCAACCGCCCTATGGAAATTAACATGGGAAAAACGCGTTTTGGGACCCCCCTTTTTTCTCGGCCCCCCCTCGACAAAACCCCCCCAAATTTTCAAGGGCTGCTCAGAAACAAAATGTGCCATTTTCCCGAAAATTTCAGCCGATTACGTCCACAAACGCCAAAGTTATTAGACATAGAATTTTCAAAAATCCCATAGGGAAAAAATCCTAACTATATATACCTACTGGCGACAGCCAGTAGGTAATATATATATATATATATATATATATATATATATATATATATATATATATATATATATATATATATATATATATATATATATATATATATATATATATTCCAACCGGAAAGTTCGTGCGACGCCTTTCGCACCAAACCCAGTGCGCAGACACAGGTGAATAAATCCACAGCCAGACTTACTTAGGATATTTCTTCGTCCTTTATTGCATATAAGGTGCAGAGGTGCAACACACTGCCAAACAGATGCGTTTCGGGCGTGAACGCCCTTGCTCACTGTCAGCGGGTAAGCGGTACACAAATCATTTAAATACATTGATTAATTGCAATAGCGCGCCAAAAAATCCTTAACAGTTTCAGTGAGCCCAAAAGAGGACTATGGCAGGAACCCATAGTCACTATACGTTATTATTAGTTCGGCCATTTTGAAATGGTGCAAAGTTGAAAACTGCATATGACAATACTTAGTTAACACAATGATTAGAGGTATTAGCACTTATGTTGGAATCATTAAATAGCTCTTTACGACAAACAACAAGGAATTCTCTGATATAAAGTGCAAGTGCATAACTGCCGTTATTGTGCTAATATTTCATGTGCAAATACGCAAAAATTGTTAACTGTGCAAATACGCAACATATTAATCGTACAAATACATTAATTGTCACATAATAGCATTTCCTATATATACACACATTTAAAATCAATTCCTTACTTTTGTTTGCTTATGCCTTTGTTTGTACTTGTTGTATTGCTCTAACCAAAACATTGGAAAAATATAAGAGATTCCATAGTGTGTCATAACCTCAGTGTTCGACAAGTAGTGTTTTCTATTGCTGCGTTCTATTTGATGGGTTCCTACAATTGTAACAGAGGATCAATACTTAGGCACGTTTGGTGTATACCAAGTTAACATTAAGCATGAGCGAATTTTGCGGATCTCGCGTTCGCGAATTTTGCGGATTTGCGGATTCGCAATCCGCAAAATCCGCGAATTCCCGCGAATTTGCGGATTTTTTTTTTTGTGTTCGCCCGTGTTTCTGCCAGTTCGCGAGGGTTTTTACAATTTCGCAATTTGCGAACTTACCTGTCGGGTTGCAAGTTTTGCGAACTTGTTGTTTCTACGTGTCCAGCCTGTTTGGGACACTCTTCTTCATCACTGCCACTCTCTGTCACCACTGCCACTCTCTGACTACTCATGCCACCCTCTGGCCCACCCATGCCACCCTCTGTTTCATCACCACACCCTCTGGTTGTCCAGTGTACATTATTTTCGGCAAAGCAAAGCACACCTTCCCTGCCTCAAGTGACCTGAATTAATTTGGGGCTGATTAATGTGTCACAGAATATTTTTTTAGCTGGCACCTGCTTCCTTAGTGCGCCCTGATTAGTGATCTTTTGCACTTGCTAAGTGCTTTCATTGTTGCAAAATTAGTTACAACACCTGCCCTGCCCCAACTGACAATAATGAATTAGGGGCTGATTAATGGATTTTAACTTCCAGCCTGGCTCCTGCTTGTCTCCCTTAGCTGTAATTCAGGACCTTTGTGGCATATGTGTAACTATTCTGAGGTTCAGAGCAGGGTCACATAATAGTTTCAACTGGCAACTGAACTCTGGAGGGGCCCCTCAGGAAGCACTACAGGAAATGGCTACTAATGATGAACCTGGTAAGTAGTTACTTTCAGTTTTGCTAAGATCGTATTTCTGCAATTTTGCACTTATTCGCGGGGCGCGAACTCACGCGAACTCACGCGAACAGTGCGAGCAGTGCGAGCAAAATTCGCTGCTCGCGGATTTGCGGATTTTGCGGGAGATTCGCGAATCTCGCGGATTGCGGATTTCCCGAAAATCCGCAAAATCCGCGAGCGGAACGGATTTTCTGCCCATGCCTAGTTAACATTAATGTATTAATATACCGCTAGCAAAAATACAAATAAAAAGTTTTCAAAAGGTGAGGGAGTGCTAAGATGTCCTACTTCAATAAACAGGAAGACATCAAGGGGTAAAGGGAACAAAATTCATTAACTAAACCGTTTCAGTGATTAAAATATGCTAACGCATAAAATTTCATCATTGCCCACTCGTAAAACAGGATGGAAAATGGCATTTCTTACATAGTTGAAGCCAATAGTCCCTGCCACCGACCATCGACTAACATATGAAATGTTAATGAAATGAAATAATCTGCTCTGAGTGGTGCCAGTGGTGTGTAGGGAACGGAAAAAAGCCACTATCATTCAGCAACAAGATATTATATAATGAACAGAAAATGTCGCCGGCCCAAGTTTGCAGATTGACCCAAAGATTGTACCTAAGTGACATAACGATCAAGATTTACAGAAAGGTGCTCAGGTCTTCTCCCATGTTCAAACCTCCCGGGATCTTGGTATTGAGGCGAACTATGTACAGGGACTCCATCTGTCTTAATTGTTTTTCATAGTCCCCACCTTTCTTACTGGTTCTAACCGCATCTATTACAAAATAGCTCAGATGGGAAAGATTTCGATTGTGAAATTGATCGAAGTGGCGGGCTACTTGATAATTCTTGTCACAGTTCACTATTCCTCTCAGGTGCTGTAGAATACGTTGGTGCACTGGCAGTTTCGTGCTACCAACGTACCTCAGATTGCACGAGCACGTGAGAACATATACTGCTAACTCAGTTTATAGAATTTTCAAAAATCCCATAGGGAAAAAATCCTAACTATATATACCTACTGGCGATAGCCAGTAGGTAATATATATATATATATATATATATATATATATATATATATATATATATATATATATATATATATATATATATATATATATATATATATATATATATATATATATATATATATATATATATATATATATATATATATATATATATATATTTGGATTTCACAGCACTGTATACGAGCATCACACATTCTGATGGCATTAGAGCTCTGAAGCACTATCTGGACACAAGAACTATACACCATCATCAACACACACTGATGCTCTTTGAAATAACTGAGTGGTGTCTCAACAGTGACTTCTTTCTTTCTTTTTTAGCAACAGACATAAAGACAGATCAGGGTTACAAGCATTAGGTACCTGCTTCGCCCCAGTTATTTAAATGTGCATATGGGATGGTGGGAGGATATGCAAGTGAGTGTACTGTGAAAAATTTTCTGAGGAATTTTAAATTGATTACCTGTTTATTTTATCAAAGGGAAAACCCAAATCTGCAATATTATTTGCAGAGAGATGAAATACCAATGATCTGAACCTCTTTATCACTAGCACCATAAGTACAGAGGAGGTACACTTTTTAGATCTAGCAGTGTATTTGAAGGACAATAAAATACACACAAATACAATTAGAAAACCTACATTGTAGTGGAGTTCCTATATTCCCAATAGGCTCCGAGCATTGGAATAATATATCCTATAGATTAGACGTAGGACTGAGGTCCACTAGGTCTCTATCAAATATATTAGACTTAATTTTGAGTGCCAGCAAGCTCAGAGGTCACTAGAAATGTTCTCGAATAAACAAAAAGGATTCGTTTCTGACAACCGCATAAACATGACAACTTTGTTTTTCCAAGATAAAACTGATCTTCAGAGTTGTGGAAACAATCGATAGATATTTCACTCAGTCAATTGTGCATGCTTCGTTTCACCAGAGGTGCAGAGAAATAGATAGACGGGTGTCTTCAATAAAAAGGTTTTAATGAACAGTCTTCTTTCTCAAGCATAAGAAATTAACTGCTACAATCGTAAAACTGGTTGTAAAATATAATGCATACAGTAGAATAAAATAATACTATAAGAGCATTGGATGGTTCCTAAACCATAGATAAATACATACATAAATAACAGAGGGTAAAAGTACTCAATTGGTGCTTCTGAAATACGCCTACCCTGGTTACCTAACCTAAGCTTAGTACGAGGGAAGAAGTAAGTGAGTCGTAGCATAAATGTAGTATTCTTTTGCCAAGAATCTGTCCAAGATATTTCTAGGGTCTAATCAGCTCCGTACCTTAGTTTAGAATGAAGAAGGTCAGGCTCAGGACTCGATTTCCCAACAACCAGCAAGGTATAGCTTGAAAACACTGCAGCTGGATTTCTCAGCAGGAGAAAAGACACCGTCTCTCTCAGTGTGTCTGCTGGAGGATTGCTTCCTTTGGCACTTGCTGTAGCAGGATGTGTCGGGGAAGTAGATAGTCGAACTGCTCCAAACCACCGTGTGTTTGCTAAGGCAAGTGTGGGAATATTTATACCTTGAAGTTGCCGAGTTTGACTTAAAGGTGGGCATAATAACGTCATTAAAGACTCTCAGTTCTTTGAAAACTCCATGAGTTCTTGGAAAAGTCAGTTCTCGAGCAAGAGAAAGTCCCTAGCTGCTGAAGCCGAGTTTTTCAAGAAATCATTGTAGATAAGGACATAGTGATTTATACCTATATAAGGGCATGAATCGGGAAATTTACAATAGTGTCCTAAAATAGTTTACAACAACATCAGGCAACTCCATACGACATGCTAGTAATTTTAATCGACCAAAACAAAAAATAGTATTCCCTGTGCAGAAAATCTTTGCATCAAGCACAACTCCAGTAATGAAGAAACACTTAAAGGGGTACAGGAGGAACTAAATGAAAGACTCAGTTTGAGTGGTATAGTGTGGCAGTTCTACACACAGCTAAAGAGAAGGCTAATGCTTAAAAGAGAGAAGATTTACTGTTTAGCACTGGCAAAAAGAAGCCACTTACTGGAGGCACCAGTCAGATTTGATTAATAACAGTATACTCTATTTACCACCAGAAACTGAGGAGCATTTTGCTTAGACTTTGGAATCTCATTAAAAGTGACCCAGGTATTGGACAAAGCATACCCCAAACCACTTTAATGTCATTCAGATGGGCATAATCGATGCATAATGAATTAGTGCCGAATGGTTTGCAAAATAACTCAGGAGTTGATTGGCTTAGTGGTAGTTGTAGTTTTCAAAAATACCACAGGGCGAAACACCAAGGTTATTCAGACACTTTTATGAAACATCCCGATAACCATACGTGCGGCTTTCAATTTCAGGGGTGAGTATATGCTCTATGTGTTCATGTCCAAAATTGAACATTGGCAGTACCATCCACATGGTCCATGTGAGAGTACTACAACACCTTCTGGCCATAGGCAATGATGACATGAGCGACTGCTTTGCAAAACATATGCATGAGCACCATAGGGGCAATGCCAATGAGTTTATCTATTATATCATAGACGCAACCCCGAAGATTTCCAGAGAAGGGAACAGGAAGTTACAGCTCAGGAGACTGGAATACCAATATATAATAATTTTGAAAGGTAATATTCTGCACGGATTATACTCAGGAGAAGATTTAAATGTGCATCTGTAAATATGCTTACAGTTCTTCAGTAGCCATTAGAACTGTGCCTTAAAGTTACTCTAGGATACAGTGTCATGGTTCAAATGAATTTATTTTTGGTTGTTTTTTTTTATTTTGAAAAATTCCTTTGTGCAATTTTATATTAGACACTATGTCAGTATATTGTACTTGCTCGTATTGGGCCCGATTCACAGAACTAACTTAAGACAAAATCCTAAACTTACTACGAATTACTCATTTTGGTATTCACAGACAGCACTAACTCATCAATGAGTAATGCCTTCTGTGAATACCAAAATGAGTAAGTGCCTTCTATGAATACCAATTGAGTAAGTACCTGCTGTGAATACAAAAATGGTAGTAAGTTTAGGATTTTGTCTTAAGTTCGTTTTGTGAATCGGGCCCAATGTATCTGATACTTTGGTCGTCTATATTTGAATGTGTAGGAATGCAATGAATAAGATTGTTGGGTACATACTGGCAGTTTGGAATGTTGACATAACATTCATTACCCCTGCTGGTGACTATTATCTAACTCTATGCGTGTATATATGGCATTATAGGTTGTTCACTGCAGTGTAGATATTGGATTTGTATCTAGAAGGTGTGAAGAATAGTGAATTATCCAGTAACCACCCACTTGGGGTTAACATTTCTTCTACACCTAGCTAACATGTACATATAAGTAGGCAGCTCTATATTGAGTATTATACATTAGGGATTTTTTATCCCTGTGGGGATGAATTGAGACTTTACCATACTTGTCTTACATAGATGTGATGTCATCACAAGTTGTTCCACGGTGTAATCATAAGCCTTTCGCTTGAAGTTTGGAAATTTAATTTTATTTAATTACATGTATTCCAATTATTTCTATGTGTTATTAACAAGCAATGGTTTTATAGTATTTCTTTTATGTCCATGTATTTAATATGGTTACCATGTCATTATAAAATAACTCTGCAATGATGCCGTGATATGTAAGCAAGGTGGTTTCACCACCGAAACACATGAGGAGCCTTCTGTGATTAAAATATAGAATTCTCACCCAGCGTGTCGGTCTCTGTTTCTTGAATGCTGTGAACAGGAGTGGAGCTGATATATTTATTATGAAATGCATCAGGGTTGCATTTTAGTGCATGTTCAAACTTCGTTATTTTTAATAAATGCTGATGGTTTCCAGAGCTGGGCAATGATGCCTTTCTATTGTGTTGGATCATTGCAAAGGTGAATGAGTGGATATGTATATAGATGGTGGAATTACTGGATTGTTTGTTGTAACTGGTATGGGTATCTCCATTTTTTTGAAAATGTTAATTTCTATTTTTGAATATGTGTATTAAGGGTTACATTAAACTGAAAGGAGGTCTGTCACTCTGTCACAAGGATGGTGTCATCAGTGATGTCACTGACCATGTCATGAGTGATGTAATATGTGACATCATCAGCAGTGCATTGCAGGCGCGCAAGTTATAGTGAGTCCAACTAACTATAACGGGGGAATTTCAATGGGTTTATGTCAGTAAAGTTTAGAGGTAACTATAACTGGTGTGAAACCTATGGTTTTTTCAGTGAATGTAATAGGTTTTTTAAATGCTAATTCCTAACTATAACTGGTGTAAAACCTATGGTTTTTTCAGTGAATATATATATATATATATATAAATATATATATATATATATATATTTTTGGTATGTTGTCGTCTCAGCACCCAATGACTCATATATGTATGAAGGTAATTCGCCAACAGACTCCAGACCTCGCCCCAGCCCGGTTTTAAATGACGAAGGAGCAGACCCATGAATAAGTGCTCAGTCAAGGTGCTTTATTTTGTCCAGCAAGCCAGCTGCCATTCCGCGTTTCGCCTTTCACAAAGCTTGATCACATGGCAAGTTGCTAAGAGCTGGTGCTGGTATTTAAAGTGCTAGTGCACGGGCAATTTCACAGTACCAACAACATAGAAAAAATACTGTTAAACCATGTTGAACATAGGGATTTTTATGTGACTTTACCAAATATTTAGCAATAAATGTGCTTATATAGCTCACGGTAAACCCACATTTTCCTAAGAACAGTAGAAATAAATCACTACTACAAATGTGTCCTCCGCATGTCCTCCGCATGTGTCTATCGAATAAACTCTTTGCTCAAATATTGTTTGAATTCCTAATAACTATGTGACACCCTGAAAAAAGATGCCGACATAAAAGAGATCAACAAAGAAATGTGCAAATTAATACATGATAACAAAAAACTGTGTTAGTGCTAATGCAAAACATGAGTAGAGCCAATTCTCCTAGTGTAACTCTCTTCTAGTAGCTCATTACATTTTAATATTGAAAAGAAGAAGTGCGGACATCTCCATAATTAGAAAAATGCCAAAATGAATAGTTCCACTTTCACAAATGTGTACAGTACAAGCTATAATCAAAAGACCTTAATAATATAAACCCTAGATTATCAATCCTCCTTCTTGGTGTTCCTTCAATCAATCAATCAATCAAAAACATTTATATAGCGCGCTACTCACCCGGAGGGTCTCAAGGCGCTTGGGGAGGGGGGGTCCGCTACTGCGCGAAAAGCCAGGTCTTGAGCTGCTTCCTGAAGGCGAGGTGGTCTTGGGTCAGGCGGAGGTGGATCGGGAGGGAGTTCCAAGTCTTGGCGGGCAGGTAGGAGAAGGACTTTCCTCCTGCTGTGGCTCTTCGGATGCGGGGGACGGCGGCGAGGTCGATCAAAGCTGGCGGGTAGGAGTGTAGAAGTTGAGGCGGCTGTTGAGGTATCTTGGGCCTTGGTTGTGTAGGGCTTTGTGTGCGTGGGTGAGGAGACGGAAGGTGATTCTCTTGTTGACCGGGAGCCAGTGCAGGTCTCTCAGGTGTCCGGAGATGTGGCTGTGTCGGGGGATGTCGAGGATGAGTCTTGCTGAGGCGTTCTGGATCCGCTGAAGTCTCTTCTGGAGCTTGGCGGTGGTTCCGGCGTAGAGGGCGTTGGCGTAGTCCAGTCGGCTGGTGACGAGGGCCTGGATGACCGTCTTCCTGGTCTCGGTAGGAATCCACCGGAAGATCTTACGTAGCATGCGCAGGATACTGAAGCAGGACGAGGAGACGGCGTTGACTTCTCTGGTCATGGAGAGGGAGAAGTCCAGGATAAAGCCCAGGTTGCATGCGTGGTCTGTCGTTTTGGGTGCGCTGCCCAGGGCGGGGGGCCACCAGGAGTCATCCCAGCCGGAGGGCAAGGAGACCAGGATGAGAACTTCCGTCTTGTCTGAGTTCAGTTTCAGGCGGCTGGTCATCATCCACTCGGCTACGTCTGTCATCCCTTCGTGTAGGTTGGCTCTGGTGGTGGCGGGGTCGTTGGTGAGGGAGAGGATCAGCTGAGTGTTGTCAGCGTAGGAGATGATGTTGAGGTTGTGTTGGCGTGCGATGGCTGCGAGGGGGCTCATGTAGACGTTGAAGAGGGTGGGGCTGAGCGATGATCCCTGTGGTACGCCGCAGATGACTTCGGTGGCTTCTGATCTGAACGGGGGAAGGCGGACTCTCTGTGTCCTTCAGGCGAGGAAGGAGATGATCCACTCCAGTGCCTTCTCCTGGATTCCGACATTGCTGAGGCGCTGCACTAGGGTGCGGTGGCAGACAGTGTCAAAAGCCGCAGAGAGGTCCAGGAGGATGAGGGCCTCTGTTTCTTCGTTGTCGAACAGGGTTCGGATGTCATCGGTGGCTGCGATGAGGGCGGTTTTGGTGCTGTAGTTGGCCCGGAAGCCAGACTGCGAGAGGTCGAGGGATCCATTCGTCTTGAGGAAGGCGGCCAGCTGCTTGTTGACGGTCTTCTCGATGACTTTGGCCGGAAACGGGAGGAGCCAGATGGGGCAGTAGTTTTTGAGTTCGGTGGGGTCCGCTGATGGTTTCTTCAGTAGAGCGCTGAGTTCGGCGTGCTTCCAGCTCTCCAGGAAGGTAGCGGTGTCGAAGGAGGTTTTGATGATGTCCCGCAGGTGGGGAGCGATGACAGCGTAAGCCTTGTTGAAGACGTGGTGAGGGCAGGGGTCTGTTGGAGATCCGGAGTGGATGGAGTTCATCATAAGGATGGTGTCTTCGGTGGTGATCGGGGTCCAGGCGCGGATGGAGGTGGTGGGGGGCGTTGGTGCGGTCGTGGGGAGCGTTGGTCCTGTGCTGAAGCTGTTGTGTATGTCTGCAATCTTGTTGTGGAAGTAGGAAGCGAGAGAGTTGCAGAGGTCTTGCGATGGGGTGATGTTGTTGTTTCCGGCGTTGGGGTTGGAGAGCTCTTTAACGATGTTCGAGAGTTCCTTGCTGTTGTGTGCGTTGTTGTCCAGTCGTTCCTTGAATGTAGTTTTCTTGGTGGCATGGATCAGTTGATGGTGTTTTCGAGTGGTGAGCTTGAGGGTGGTTATGATGTCTGGTGTTGGGTCTCTGCGCCAGGCTCTCTCGAGGGCTCGGCAGTTCTTCTTAGAGCTCTTGAGTTCGTCCGTGAACCATGGTGCTTTCTTACTGCCGGGTCTGCTAGGCGGGGTCCTCAGTGGGGCGAGGTCGTCTGCGCAGGTGCTGATCCACTTCGTGAGGTTGTTGGTGGCCTGGCTGGGGTTCGCTGGGCTGGTGGTAGGGTGCTGGCTCAGGGATGCGGCGAGCTGGTCGGCAGTGATCTTGTTCCAGCTTCTGCGTGCAACCTGTTGCTGGTGATGGTGGATCGTGGTTCTTCTGAAGCTGAAGTGGATGCAGCTGTGGTCCATCCAGTGGAGTCCGGTGGGGTGGCTGAAGACGATGTCCTTGCTGGATGAGAAGACGGGGTTGAGTGTGTGTCCGGCGTAGTGGGTGGGGGTGGTCACCAGCTGCTTGAGACCGAGGTTGGTGAGGTTGTCCAGCAGGGTGGTGGTGTTGCGGTCGTTGTTGTTCTCCAGGTGGAAGTTGAGGTCCCCGAGGAGGATGTAGTCAGCGGAGGGGAGGGCGTGCGGGCTGATGAAGTCTGCGATATCTTCGCTGAATTGTGTGCGTGGTCCCGGGGGTCTGTTGATGAGGGTGCCTCTGAGGGAGGTCTTGGGGTCGGTGTGGATCAGGAAGTGCAGGTGTTCGGCAGTTGTGAGGGTGTCGTCGGTGTTGGTCGTTGTGCGGATGGTGTTCCTGTGGATGATGGTGATGCCTCCTCCGGTCTGATTGCCGCAGTCCCTCCGGGTGATTTTGTATCCGTCCGGGATGGCGATGGCGATGTCGGGCGCTGAGGAGGCGTTCATCCAGGTTTCCGTGAGGAAGGCGACGTCTGGAGATGTGGTGTAGAGGAGGTTCCAGAGTTCGATGGCGTGTCTGTGGACGGAGCGAGTGTTGATCAGGATGCACTTCAGGTGGTCGCTGCTGGAGCTCGGCTTGGTGGGTGATCGTGTAGTGCAGGTCCGGATGCAGGTGAACTTGCAGGAGTGGCAGCTGAAGGGTCCGTGGGTGCGTCTCGGGGTGGCTCGGTAGTATCCCGGGATCCGACCGGTGTTGAGTGCGTTGAGTTCGGTGGAGTCGTAGGTCTGGCAGATGGTCTGGCATCTGCGGGGGCCAGGGGTCCGGGCGCTGGGCGCGGTCCATTCGCGGACAGGCGCAGACGGGCTTACCTTTGGCGCACCTTCGGCGCTCAATCGGTGCTCCCGCTGCGTGTGTCCGCTCGGGGGGCGTCATAAGTAAGGGGCCGGGAGGGCAGGTCAGCTGGGTGGCGGGAGCGGGCGGCGAAAGGGCTGGTGGTGGGCGGGGCCACTGGGATGCAGCGGCGGGAACTCTGGTCAGGCGGGCGGCTCAGCGGCGGCTGGGTCGCTCGGAAGGCAGCAGGAGGCAGCGGCAGGCGTGAGCAGCAGGAGGGGTGACCCAGCCTAGTCAAAGGCACAGTGGTCACTTTTGTTGATGTCAACTGCTGTCTTACCTACCCAAAAGGAAATATTCCTGACTGAAATAGTGAATGTTAAACGGATACATTGGGACAATGGCTAAAGACAAGTGTAAAGGTCCGCCCTGGCATTTAACCCATTTGGCTGCTTGCTGTCTAATGCTAGAATGTACCGGGTTTCGGGTAGGTGAAGCCTCGCCTCCCGATCCCCACCTCTTTTCATGGGCCAAACAGAATCTATCACATAGTAGGACAACTATATATATATATATATATTCACTGAAAAAACCATAGGTTATATACCATATATAGCTAGGAATTAGCATTTACAAAACCTTGAAAATTCACTGAAAGAACCATAGGTTATAGACCATATATAGTTAGGATTAGCATTTACAAGACCTTATTTTACTCGCACAAAACCATTGAAATTTGCATATATAGTTAGTTGCACTAACTATATATCGCGCACCCGCAATCCACTGCTGATGATGTCACATATTACATCATTCATGACATGGTCAGTGACATCACTGATGACATCACTGATGACATCTCAAATGACATCACTGATGGCATCACTGATGACAACACCCAGTGACTGTATGTTTCTGTAAAGTTAAAATATGTCTTACATATTGAAGAATGAGTGGATGTATAAGTGTCTGGATGAAGGATTTAGTAGGTGCATGACTGACTGTATGAGTGAGTGATTTAATGTGTCTCACTGAGTGCATGGGTTAGTGACTAAACTGTCTTAATTTGTGCATCATTATGTCTGTTGTTCTGTAAACTGCTGCATGTGTTGATCAGTAGCTATATGAGTAACTATATGGGTTATTGTTTGGTTGCCAAAGTATTTGTATGGGAGACTGAGTGTGTGTGTGGGTGGCTGGGAGGTGTGTGACTCTGTGCATAGATGTGTGAGTAGTTGATTCACTATATGTATGGGTTCAAAAGTGCATGTAGAAACAGCTGTATGGACAGTTGACTGTGTGCATGAGTATATTGGTGAGTGAATGGATATCTCAGTGCTACATGTCAAAGTAAGTACATATGTAAAACACACTCCATGTGAGAGTTGACATATATAAATAACTGAACATAAGAGCCAGTGAATGTGGAAAGGGGCGACCACTCGGTCCCCCCGAACGTATGGCGGAGTACCTCGATCCCCCCGGGAAGACATTTTTGGGCGGGAGACGCGTCTCGGCTGGTATGCCCGAAGCGGCGTAGCCGGGGCGCGCTTTTTCCCGCCCTAGAGTGGGCTGGCCTAGACACTGACGCAGCCAGCCACGCCCTCGGGGCAGGCAGGGGCGGGTTTTTCGCCCGCCCTGAAGACGGATAAAAAGGGGCGCAAGACCAGAAGACGTCCTCTTGTTCTTGTGCTCTGAAGCTGCACCTCCTCGCTACACGTGAGCTCGGGACAGAACGAAGAGCCAATTTTGAGCGTTTTGATCTTTTTTCTTTGTCTTCTAGATACTTCGTTGGAGAGATGCCCAAGAAAGGCGCAAAAAGAATGACGACTGATCAGATGGTTCGGGTCCTCTTTAAGGAAATGTCCGACATAAAGAAGAAGCTGGCGGAGCGAGACGGGGAGGACGGATCGGGGCATCCACCGGCTGGAGGGAGACCAAAGAGGCCAAGAAGGGTTCCAGCCGGGGGAGACATCCCGGTTCCCTCTGCCCCACTCGAGGCGCCGACCCCGGTACCGATGGAGGGGAATCCGATCCCCGTTGTCGTCACCCCGACATCCAATGAGGATATGCCCCCCGAGCTGGCAGCACAGCTAGCAGCGTGGTTGGGAGATAGTAGTGAGGGCGCCACGGCAACCGAGGCACAGGCGCTGATGAAACAGTTGCGGGAAAAAAGAGAGGCAGCCAAAGTGCCCGCACTGGCTGCGGTGATAAACAAGCCACAAGGGGCGGAAACAGCGTCCGGTTCAGGTAAGCGGCCATTGCCGATCGCAAGGGATGAGTCAGTACCTTCTCGTAGAGAGAAATTGGGGCAACATGTTCCTTTGGCAGTAAAGGAAAAGATTTGGGCGGGGGAATATGTGAATATTTTCTCCTTGCTTGTCGATCATTATGAAATGGAGCATGTTAAGAGTCAGAAGGACCTAATGCATCCGAGTGTTTGGCGCGCAAAAATGGCCGCCTTTAAAGTAATTGAGAATATTGGCAATTGGGGCAATGCGTGGGGAATTTTTACATCCATTTTGGGGGAACGTAGGCCCGACTTGCTTCCCGAGTTTCCAATTTACCAGTCACGAATTATGGGTTACTCGACAGCGTATCAAGGTAACCATTGGTTCTGTTATGATAACCTTTTCAGGAAAGAGAAGGAGCATAACAAGAGTTTAACGTGGGACTGTTATGATTCTTTGACATGGGATAAAATGAAAGAGTCAGGAATGTTAAAAATGCCGTTAGTAGGTAACAATGTTGTTGAATACTCCCGCCAAAATGCGGGGACGCCCTTTCGGTCAGGTACGAGCACCGACGATTACTCGAGACCTGCCGGCAATACAGGGAAAAGGGGTTTCTGTTTCAATTTCAACAAGGGTAAATGTACCAGGCCTCCGGGATCGTGTAAATTCAAACATGAATGCAGTACCTGCGGGTCATCCCATCCTGAGTCCTCGTGCAGAGCCAGGATGGGTGAGAATGGGGGTAGAGGGGGCGCCAAACAGGTCTAATATGGTCCGAGGGGCGCCTTTACCGACCCCGATTGATACCTTGGCAATGATTCCCTGGCTCAGTGAATACCCAGATCGTACTTCTGCTGGGGTGCTGCGGAACGGTTTTACATATGGTTTCCGCATCCCGGTAGGGGGCTTTCAGGGTGTCGGGACGTGCAAGAATCAACTTTCCGTCTTGCAGCATACATGTGTAGTACGAGAAAAAATTCAGAAAGAGGTTAGCAGGGGACGGGTCGACGGCCCGTATAGTGTACCCCCAGTTCCGTATTTTGTCTGTTCTCCGTTAGGGGTGGTCCCCAAAAAGGACCCAGGTGAGTTTCGATTAATTCATAATCTGTCAGCCCCACATGGTCTTTCCGTGAACGATGCAATTGATCCAGAGGTATGTTCGGTGCGATACGCATCATTTGATGAAGCAGTGGCCATTTTGAATCGCCTGGGGCCTGGGACGTTGATGGCGAAATCAGATATCGAGTCAGCGTTCCGGTTGCTCCCGGTACACCCAGACGACCAGCGTCTTCTGGGATTCATGTTTCAGGGATCGTATTACATGGATAGGTGTATGCCAATGGGATGCTCTATATCCTGTGCATATTTCGAGAAATTCAGTACGTTTCTGCAATGGGTATTCTCGAAGAAAACGGGATTTCGAAATGTAATGCATTACCTTGACGACTTTCTGTTCCTTGGGCCCGCAGGAAATCACGAATGCGGCCAGGCCTTGTCTGAATTTTGTGTGTTAATGGGTCAATTTGGCGTGCCATTGGCACCAGGTAAAACTGGGGGTCCCACGACTTGTCTCGAGTTTCTGGGGATCGAGTTGGACTCTAGTAAGGGTTGTTTTCGTTTACCAGCTGCCAAAGTGTCGAAATTCAGGGCAGCCCTGCAAGTCTGTATAAATGCATCTAAAGTTACGCTGAATCAATTGCAACAATTGGTGGGGAAGTTGAATTTTGCCCTGAGGGTGATCCCAATGGCCCGCCCCTTTTCCCGTTCAATTGCACAAGCGATGGTTGGCCTGAAGGAGGGTCATCATCGCACGAGATTATCGGCCGAGGTCCGCCAAGACATGCGTATTTGGTTAGCATTTTTGGCGGACTTCAATGGTCGAGTCGTCTGGAACAAACCAGCCGTGTCGTCTGAAGAGCTGGGTCTATGGACAGATTCAGCAGGAAGCATGGGCTTTGGTGCCATTTTTGGCACAAAATGGTCGGCACAAAGGTGGCCCACATGGTGGCATGAAGGGGGGCTGACGAGTAATATTGCTTTCCTTGAGCTGTTTCCCATCCTGGTGGCCCTCAGAACCTGGCCCAAAGGGTTCAAAGATCATTCTGTCGTGTTTTGGTCTGACAATATGACCGTTGTAGAATGCATCAATAGTCAGGCAGCACGTTGTAAGCTGATTTTAAGGTTACTCAAAGAAATTGTCTTACTGTGTATGCAACTGAACGTGATATTCAGAGCAAAACATGTCCCAGGGGTGATGAATCAGGCGGCTGACGCACTGTCTCGTTTTCAAATGCAGGCTTTCTGGGGTTTCCTTCCCTCAGCGGACCCAGAGCCGGCACCCTTCCCCGAAGCTCTCTGGTCTCTCGGTGCCCCGAACTTCGTCACCTCGTGGGAGAGAGTCTAGCACCAAGGACGAGGAAGGCATATGAAGGGGCGTTCCGGGCCTATTTAGCCTTTTTGGGGTGTGAGAGAGAAGGGCTTTGGGGTCAGGAGGAATGGGTAGTACATTTTCTGATGGCCTTGCGTAGGGCTGGGAAGTCGGTGGCAACGGCCCAGAGGCATCGTGCTGCCATTTCCTTCGTTGCCAGGGCCCACAATATCCAGGACCCGACAGCGTCGTTTGTGGTGCAAAAGGCGCTGCGTGGGTGGCAACGCCTTGAGGGTCGCAAAGTAGATGAAAGGCGCCCGATAGGTCTGGATAGGTTGTCCCAGTTGCTGGCCACACTCCCTACCACATGCTCGTCTCGGTTCGAGACGTGTTTGTTCCGAGCTGCTTTTACGTTGGCATTTCACGGGGCGATGAGGATAAGTGAGCTGGTTGCAAGGAACAAACAGGATGTCGCGGGGGGTTTGTGCCGGGAACACGTTCAGATCAGGGGTGAAGCGATGATTGTCTCCTTTGTCAGGTCCAAGACCGATCAAGATGGGATGGGAGACTGCACGATCATTCGCAGAATTCCCGGGTCCTCCATGTGCCCGGTACAGTGTTTAGAGGATTACCTAGCACGAAGGGTGGCATCATGGGGAGGGACATTGTTGAGACACGCGGACGCCACCCCACTGACGAAATTTCAGTTTCAGCGGGTGCTCGCGATGTCAATTACCGCAGCGGGCTTAGACCCGGGTGAATTCGGGACCCATTCCTTTCGTATAGGGGCTGCCACTGAAGCTACAGCCAGGGGTCTTGATGTTGAACAAGTAAAACGAGTGGGGCGTTGGTCCTCCAATTGTTATAAGAGATATGTGCGGTTGCACATGTTGTGAGGCTGTAATAGTTTTACTCACGCTGTTTGTCTTTTGTTTGGTTTTCAGTTGCGCAAGCCTACGAGGCAGGGCGGACTATGCAGTCGACCCAACACCAGGCCAGCGGTCAGACATCACCGGCTGTGAGAGAGGAGGTGTGGGTCGTGGGCCACTCATACGTGAGGCGTGCCGCAGACGTATTCGAAGCAGGTGACATGATTCACGTAGCTGGGGAATACGGGTACAGGGTGTCCTTCTACGGAAGAGGCGGCCTCTGTATTGACCAGTTTCAGGTATTCTTTGAGGGTTTGTTAGGGCGGACGAGGTCACCGCCGTCTATAGTCATAGTACATTTAGGGGGCAATGATTTGGTCACCACCGGTAGACGACTTCTCCTAGAGGCAATGCTTTCCACTGTAAGTTGGTTGGCAAGGAGAGTTCCGGGGTGCATAATTGCGTGGTCTCATATAATCCCACGAAAAGTGTGGCGGGGGGCTATTTCGATTCCCGCTTTGAACCATTCTGTTAGGAAACTTAATAACAAAGTGAGTAGGCTGTTTCGATCCAAGACATTGCATTCTATCTCGCATGGTTGTATTAACGGTGACAGTATGTATTCGGGGGATGGGGTGCATTTGTCACGGGTGGGAAATGAGTTACTCATAGGAGACTTCTTAGCATGGTTAAAGACGTTAAAACATGACCTTTAGGTAGAAGTTTTGTGGGGGGTCCGGATAGCCGGTCAACTATCCGGACCTGTGGCGGTAAGGTCATGATCGGTGAGCACTAATTAGAAGATCCCTATGAGTGGGCGTCACCCAACACGGATGGGAGCGCTCGGGTGAGGTGGCCATTGGCCCCTCAATGGGGAGGCGGTCCCTTCTAAGGATGGGTCGCCGGAAGTAAAGGAAAGGCGGTCAAGGCCCCTTCCTGTGTAGGAGGGGTTACAGCCCCCTCCTGGGGAATTTCCCGGGGCCAGTGACATCTGCGACGGCAGATGCGGTAAGTTGTGTGGGGTTGGGGGGAGGTCTACGATACCTTCTAGATACCTCACACGAGTCTTCGTACGACCTTTAAATGGCGTCGAGTTCTTAAGTGCCCCCGTCAAGTCAAGGGAAATTGGTGTAGTTGCACTTGAGGTAAGCCTCCGTGCTGTCGCCCCTCCCAAGTGGGAAGGGTAAGTCTGGTTAGGGATCTTGACACCGGTTATGACCTTGCCGTTGGCCCTTAAACGTTAGGATGTACAATTTCAATATTTCTAGAGAATGTTTTGTAGGATGCTAGTTCGGCTAGGAGAACCTCTGTATTAGAGAATATGTTAAGGTTAGCCAAACATCGCAATGTGGTAATGAAATTGTACATAGCATAAAACGTTTAATGTTTTTAAATTTTTGTTTTAATAAATACGGCCGGGAGGGTCACTCCCTCCCACTTCCAAAAACTTCAAGAACTGTTTCTGGTTTCCCTCCTTTTTGGGATTGTGTTGAGAGGGGGTGGCGGGTATCTCAGCCATATGGAAAGGGGCGACCACTCGGTCCCCCCGAACGTATGGCGGAGTACCTCGATCCCCCCGGGAAGACATTTTTGGGCGGGAGACGCGTCTCGGCTGGTATGCCCGAAGCGGCGTAGCCGGGGCGCGCTTTTTCCCGCCCTAGAGTGGGCTGGCCTAGACACTGACGCAGCCAGCCACGCCCTCGGGGCAGGCAGGGGCGGGTTTTTCGCCCGCCCTGAAGACGGATAAAAAGGGGCGCAAGACCAGAAGACGTCCTCTTGTTCTTGTGCTCTGAAGCTGCACCTCCTCGCTACACGTGAGCTCGGGACAGAACGAAGAGCCAATTTTGACCCACCCACCAGCCCCTGAGGACAGCCAGTTGTTTGTAATAAAGTTGATTTATATTCCGTTTTCGTTTACAGGTTGTGATAATATCATGTTGATTATAATAAAGAATGGTGTATGTGGTGTAGGTTTTGCGATTACTGTGATTCAGATATAGTGTTGAGTTTTGAACATGCTCTTTCGGTCGTAGTGACCAATGTTTTCTTAGGTTTTATTAGCATTGTCGTATTTATGGTTGGTAGGCGGTAAGGTCATGATCGGTGAGCACTAATTAGAAGATCCCTATGAGTGGGCGTCACCCAACACGGATGGGAGCGCTCGGGTGAGGTGGCCATTGGCCCCTCAATGGGGAGGCGGTCCCTTCTAAGGATGGGTCGCCGGAAGTAAAGGAAAGGCGGTCAAGGCCCCTTCCTGTGTAGGAGGGGTTACAGCCCCCTCCTGGGGAATTTCCCGGGGCCAGTGACATCTGCGACGGCAGATGCGGTAAGTTGTGTGGGGTTGGGGGGAGGTCTACGATACCTTCTAGATACCTCACACGAGTCTTCGTACGACCTTTAAATGGCGTCGAGTTCTTAAGTGCCCCCGTCAAGTCAAGGGAAATTGGTGTAGTTGCACTTGAGGTAAGCCTCCGTGCTGTCGCCCCTCCCAAGTGGGAAGGGTAAGTCTGGTTAGGGATCTTGACACCGGTTATGACCTTGCCGTTGGCCCTTAAACGTTAGGATGTACAATTTCAATATTTCTAGAGAATGTTTTGTAGGATGCTAGTTCGGCTAGGAGTACCTCTGTATTAGAGAATATGTTAAGGTTAGCCAAACATCGCAATGTGGTAATGAAATTGTACATAGCATAAAACGTTTAATGTTTTTAAATTTTTGTTTTAATAAATACGGCCGGGAGGGTCACTCCCTCCCACTTCCAAAAACTTCAAGAACTGTTTCCGGTTTCCCTCCTTTTTGGGATTGTGTTGAGAGGGGGTGGCGGGTATCTCAGCCATATGAGAGTGGCTGTATGAATTATTGTGAACTTGTATCAAGGATTGTATAAGAGAGTAAATATGTGTTAGTATATGTTTGAATAAGTAAGGTGTGTATAACTGTATAGTTGAGGAAATGGAGATGTGATTGGTTCTTTGCATGACTGACTAGGTGTGTGAGTAACTCCATGGATGTGTGACAGTCTGTGAGTGCCTGTTTACACTGAGTGTATCTAAGGTTATATTAGAGTCTGAAGATGTATTATCACATAAATGATATCATCAGTGATGTAATCAGTAATGTCAAATGAGATGTCAGTGATGTCATCAGTGATGTCATTTGAGATGTCATCAGTGATGTCATCAGTGATGTCATTTGAGATGTCATCAGTGATGTCATCAGTGATGTCACTGACCATGTCATGAATGATGTAATATGTGACATTAGCAGTGGATTGCGGGTCCGCGATATATAGTTAGTGCAACTAACTATATATGGAATTTCAATGGTTTTGTGCAAATAAAATAAGGTTTTTTAAATGCTAATCCCTAACTATATATATTTATAACCTATGGTTTTTTCATTGAATTTTCAAGGTTTTGTAAAAACAAATTCCTAACTATATATGGTCTATAACCTATGGTTTTTTCTGTGAATTTCATTGGTTTTTTAAAAGCTAATATCTATAGCTGTAAAATATATTCTTTATTAAGTGACGTATCACGTAGCCCGTGAGACGCCTCATGATGCATCACATAACCGTGACGTATCGTCTCTGCAGCGCAAACCAAACCCAAAACGTAAGCGCGCCAGAACACGCTTAAAGATATATATATTTTTTTTTAACCTTAATTAGACAAAATCCACACGTGTACATATCACAAACGTTCAAAAAACACAATATGTCGGACTCCCGTTACGCTGCCGGTTAGCTGCCCGGTTAACGTACCAGGAAGCACCTTTACCGCGAAAAATCGCAATTTTTTTTTTCTTTTGCCCCGCAGGGAACTTTAATAGCCCCCTCATCAATCCTAGGGGTTCAGGAGGGGTCTGCCTTACCCCTTTCATTCATTTACACCTTTTTTTTTTTCACCTCTTGTCTCTCGATCCCACAGAGAGACAAGATGGCGGCCGCTCCAGACTGTTTACAATGATAACAGCCAATCAGCTTCTCCTCAGACTCCCGTTACACTGCCGGTTAGCTTCCCGGTTAGCTGCCCGGTTAGCTGCCCGGTTCGCGTACCAAGACGCGTCTCTACGGCGAAAAAATCAGATTTTTTTTTTTGGCCCCACGTGGCTTTATAATATCCCCCTCATCAATCCTAGGGGGTCAGAAGGGGTCTACCTTGCCCTCTTTCCTTCATTTCCCCCTTTGTTTTGGCCTCCTCTTGTCTCTCAATCCTACCGAGAGACAAGATGGCGGCCGCTCCGGACTGTTTAGAATGTTGACAGACACCAGAGAGCCAATCAGCTTCGCATCGCAAAGTTCTGTTACGCGAAAAGTACGCGAACCGGATCGCTGCCCGGAGCGCTGTTACAGATATATATCTTATTTTAAACGTTAATTTCTCAAAATCCACTGGAGCACATATATTGAGACCTAGCAAAGGCACATCGGGCTAACAGTCCCTACAATTTTGCCAAGTTTCGTGCAAATCCATTCAGCCGTTCGGGCTAAAAGTGAGGCCAACCGCCCTATGGAAAAATGAATGGGAAAAACGCGTTTTGGGACCCCCCTTTTTTCTCGGCCCCCCCTTGCCGAACACCCCCCATTTTCAGGGGCTGCTCAGAAACAAAATGTGCAATTTTCCTGAAAATTTCAGCCAATTCCGTCCACAAACGCCAAAGTTATTAGACATAGAATTTTCAAAAGTTCCATAGAGAAAAAATCCTAACTATATATACCTACTGGCTATCGCCAGTAGGTAATATATATATATATATATATATAGGAAATGAGTCCAAAAACACGGTTCAGTTGAAACACAGGTTTAATCCACACAACGCGTTTCGCCTTGCAGCTTGTTCACGTGTAGAGGTGTCAGAGACCAAACCACACTAATAAAGTTGTGTAAGAACATCAAAGAAGGACCAAAGGTAACATTACATGGCAGCCATCTTAGAGTGGTAAAAGATGAGGATCAAACGTAAACAGTTGTATATACACAATAAGCTATTCAACAAATTCTCATTAAAGCAAACATTGTCACTATTATTGACCAGTAGAAATGTAGATGATAACCAAAATAGATAAATCACCGTAAACAGACAAGATACCTCACAGACTTAATGGCAAGTGCCCTATTAATCAGAGGAAAAAATCATGTCAATGAAATTATTGTTATTGTATTCTTCCATCGACCTTTAAAAATACATATATGAAACATATTTATTTTACAGAAAGACACACATTCACTGGATGGTGTCATGAGTGATGTCATGAGTGATGTCACTGACCATGTCATGTGTGATGTAATATGTGACGTCATCAGGAGTGCATTGCAGGCGCGCAAGTTATAGTGAGTCCAACTAACTATAACGTGGGAATTTCAATGGTTTTATGTCAGTAAAATTTCCAGCTAACTATAACTGGTGTGAAACCTATGTTTTTTTCAGTTAATTTAATAGGTTTTTTAAATGCTAATTCCTAACTATAACTGGTGTGAAACCTATGGTTTTTTCAGTGAATTTCAAAGGTTTTTAAAATGCTAATTCCTAACTATAACTGGTGTGAAACCTATGGTTTTTTCAGTGAATTTCATAGGTTTTTTACTAGCAAATTTCTTTATCTATGAAATGTAATATTTTTCATAATGAATCCTATAATTCCGTCCGCGTGATACGCATGGCGTAAACGCACCCAGAAGCACTCGAGTGCATACGATCGTGCAACGTAAGCATCCGACGCGCTCACGCGACGTGCCCCTGGGCGCACCCCGGCGCTCGCCCGGGGTCACGTACCGTATATGGCCGAGATACCCGCCACCCCCTCTCAACACAATCCCCAAAAGGAGGGAAACCGGAAACAGTTCTTCAAGTTTTTGGATGTGGGAGGGAGTGACCCTCCCGGCCGTATTTATTAAAACAAAAAATTAAGACATTAAACGTTTCATGTTATGTACAATTTCATTATCACATTGCGATGTTTGGCTAACCTTAACATATTCTCTAATACAGAGGTTCTCCTAGCCGAACTAGCATCCTACAAAAACATTCTCTAGAAACACTGAAATTGTACATCCTAACGTTTAAGGGCCAACGGCAAGGTCATAACCGGTGTCAAGATCCCTAACCAGACTTACCCCTCCCACTTGGGAGGGGCGACAGCACAGAGGCTTACCTCAAGTGCAACTACTAACAATTTCCCTTGACTTGACGGGGGCACTTAAGACTCGACGCCATTTAAAGGTCGTTCGAAGACTTGTGTGTGGTATCTAGAAGGTATCGTGGACCTCCCCCCACCCCACACAACTTACCGCATCTGCCGTCGCAGATGACACTGGCCCCGGGAAATTCCCCAGGAGGGGGCTGTAACCCCTCCTACAAAGGAAGGGGCCTTGACCGCCTTTCCTTTACTTCCGGCGACCCGCCCTTAGACGGGACCGCCTCCCCATTGAGGGGCCAATGGCCACCTCTCCCGAGCGCTCCCATCCGTGTTGGGTGACGCCCACTCATAGGGATCTACCAATTAGTGCTCACCGATCATGACCTTACCGCCTACCAAAATAAATACGACAATTCTTACTCAAACCTATGAAAACATTGGTCGCTACGACCGAAAGAACATGCTCAAAATGCAACAACACATATAATCATTTTAATCGTAACAGCTTACACGATATTCACCATACTTTATTATGATCAACAACAAACTGATACTTTCACAGCCTGTAAACGAAACGGAAAACATACTTATAAAATTCACTTTATTGCACAACAACTTGCTGTCCTCAGGGGCTGGTGGGTGGGTCAAAATTGGCTCTTCGTTCTGTCCCGAGCTCACGGGTAGCGAGGAGGTGCAGCTTCGGAGCACAAGAACAAGAGGACGTCTTCTGGTCTTGCGTCTCTTTTTATCCGTCTTCAGGGCGGGCGAGAACCCGCCCCTGCCTGCCCCTGGGGCGGGGCTGGCTACGTCGGTGTCTAGGCCAGCCCACTCTAGGGCGGGAAAAAGCACGCCCCGGCTACGCCGCTTCGGGCATACCAGCCGAGACGCGCCTCCCGCCCAAAAATGGCTTCCCGGGGGGATCGAGGCACTCCGCCATACGTTCGGGGGGACCGAGTGGTCGCCCCTTTCCATATGGCCGAGATACCCGCCACCCCCTCTCAACACAATCCCCAAAAGGAGGGAAACCGGAAACAGTTCTTCAAGTTTTTGGATGTGGGAGGGAGTGACCCTCCCGGCCGTATTTATTAAAACAAAAAATTAAGACATTAAACGTTTCATGTTATGTACAATTTCATTATCACATTGCGATGTTTGGCTAACCTTAACATATTCTCTAATACAGAGGTTCTCCTAGCCGAACTAGCATCCTACAAAAACATTCTCTAGAAACACTGAAATTGTACATCCTAACGTTTAAGGGCCAACGGCAAGGTCATAACCGGTGTCAAGATCCCTAACCAGACTTACCCCTCCCACTTGGGAGGGGCGACAGCACAGAGGCTTACCTCAAGTGCAACTACTAACAATTTCCCTTGACTTGACGGGGGCACTTAAGACTCGACGCCATTTAAAGGTCGTTCGAAGACTTGTGTGTGGTATCTAGAAGGTATCGTGGACCTCCCCCCACCCCACACAACTTACCGCATCTGCCGTCGCAGATGACACTGGCCCCGGGAAATTCCCCAGGAGGGGGCTGTAACCCCTCCTACAAAGGAAGGGGCCTTGACCGCCTTTCCTTTACTTCCGGTGACCCGCCCTTAGACGGGACCGCCTCCCCATTGAGGGGCCAATGGCCACCTCTCCCGAGCGCTCCCATCCGTGTTGGGTGACGCCCACTCATAGGGATCTACCAATTAGTGCTCACCGATCATGACCTTACCGCCACAGGTCCGGATAGTTGACCGGCTATCCGGACCCCCCACAAAACTCCTACCTAAAGGTCATGTTTCAACGATTTTAACCAAGCTAAGAAGTCTCCTATGAGTAACTCATTCCCCACCCTTGACAAATGCACACCATCCCCCAGATACATACTGTCATCATTAATACCACTATGCGAGATCGAATGCAATGTCCTGGCACGGAACAACCTACTCACTTTGTTATTCAATTTTCTAACAGAATGATTCAAAGCAGGGATCGAGATAGCCCCCCGCCACACTTTTCGTGGGATCATATGAGACCACGCGATTATGCACCCCGGAACTCTCCTCGCTAACCAACTTACCGTGGAAAGCATAGCCTCCAGGAGAAGTCGTCTACCGGTGGTGACCAAATCATTGCCCCCCAAATGCACTATGATTATGGACGGCGGTGACCTTATCCGCTCTAACAGACCCTCAAAGAATGCCTGAAACTGGTCAATACAGAGACCGCCCCTTCCGTAGAAGGACACTCTGTACCCGTATTCCCCAGGTACGTGAATCATGTCACCTGCTTTGAATACGTCTGCGGCCCGTCTCACGTATGAGTGGCCCACGACCCACACCTCCTTCCTCACAGCCGGTGACGTGCGACCGCTGGCCTGGTGTTGGGTCGACTGCACAGTCCGCCCTGCCGCGTAGGCTTGCGCAACTGAAAACAAACAAAAGACAAGAAGCGTGAGTACATGATTACAGCTTCACAACATGTGCAATCGCACGTACCTCTTATAACAATTGGAGGACCAGCGCCCCACACGTTTCACTTGTTCTACATTAAGACCCCTGGCTGTAGCTTCGGTGGCAGCCCCTATTCGAAAGGAATGGGTCCCAAATTCGCCCGGGTCCAAGCCCGCTGCGGCAATGGCCATTGCAAGCACCCGCTGAAACTGAAACCTCGTCAGCGGGGTGGCGTCTGCATGCCTCAACAATGTCCCCCCCCATGATGCCACCCTTCGTGCTAGGTAATCTTCTAAGCACTGTACCGGACACATGGATGACCCGGGGATCCTGCGAATGATCGTGCAGTCCCCCCTCCCATCTTGGTCGGTCTTGGACCTGAGAAAGGAGACAATCATCGCATCGCCCCTGATCTGAACATGTTCCCTGCACGAGCCCCCCGCCACATCCTGTTTGTTCCTTGCAACCAGCTCACTAACTCTCATAGCCCCGTGAAATGCTAGCGTAAATGCAGTCCGGAACAAACAGGTCTCGAAAGGAGACGAGCATGTGCTAGGGAGTGAAGCCAGTAACTGGGACAACCTATCTAGACCTATCGGTCGTCGTACGTCAACTCTGCGACCCTCTAGGCGTTGCCACCCCCGCAGCGCTTTTTGTACTGTAAAAGACGCTGTCGGGTCCTGTATGCCATGGGCCCTGGCAACAAAGGAAATGGCGGCACGATGCCTTTGGGCCGTAGCCACCGATTTCCCAGCCCTACGTAAGGACATCAGAAAAAGTACTACCCACTCTTCCTGACCCCAAAGTCCCCCTCTCTCTGCCCCCAAAAAGGCTAAATAGGCCTGAAACGCCCCTTCATATGCCTTCCTTGTCCTGGGTGCTAGACTCTCTCCCACGAGGTGACGAAGTTCGGGGCACCGAGAGACCAGAGAGCTTCGGGGAAGGGTGCCGGCTCTGGGTCCGCTGAAGGAAGGAAACCCGAGAAAGCCTGCATGTGAAAACGAGACAGTGCATCAGCAGCCTGATTCATCACCCCTGGGACATGTTTTGCTCTGAATATCACGTTCAGTTGCATACACAGTAAGACAATTTCTTTGAGCAGCCTCAAAATCAATTTACAACGGGCTGCCTGACTATTGATGCATTCTACCACGGTCATATTGTCGGACCAGAACACGACAGAATGATCTCTGAACCCCTCTGGCCACGCTCTCAAGGCCACCAGAATGGGAAATAGTTCAAGGAAAGCAATGTTACTCGTCAGCCCCTTCTCGTGCCACCATAGGGGCCACTTTTGTGCAGACCATTTTGTGCCGAAGATGGCGCCAAAACCTATGCTTCCTGCTGAATCTGTCCATAGCCCAAGCTCTTCGGAGGACACGGCTGGCTTGTTCCAGACGACTCGGCCATTGAAGTCCGCCAAAAATGCTAACCAAATCCGCATGTCCTGGCGGACCTCAGCCGATAACCTCGTGCGATGATGACCCTCCTTTAGGCCAACCATCGATTGGGCAATTGAGCGGGAAAAGGGGCGAGCCATTGGGATCACCCTCAAGGCAAAGTTCAACTTTCCCACTAATTGTTGCAACTGATGCAGTGTAACCTTAGATGCATTTAAACATACTTGGAGGGCTGTCCTGAATTTCAACACTTTGCTAGCTGGTAAACGGAAACACCCCTCCCTTGAGTCCAACTCAATCCCCAAAAACTCGAGGCAAGTCGTGGGACCCATAGTTTTACCCGGTGCCAATGGCACGCCAAAATGACCCATCAACACACAGAATTCAGCTAAGGCCTGGGCACATTCGGGATTTCCGGCGGGGCCAAGGAACAAAAAGTCGTCAAGGTAGTGCATTACATTTCGGAAACCCGTTTTCCTAGTGAACACCCATTGCAGGAAAGTACTGAATTGCTCAAAATAAGCACATGATATAGAGCATCCCATTGGCATACACCTATCGATGTAAAATGACCCCTGAAACCCGAATCCCAGAAGACGCTGATCGTCTGGGTGTACCGGGAGCAACCGGAACGCTGACTCGATATCTGATTTCGCCATCAACGTCCCGGGCCCCAGGCGATTCAAGATGGCTACTGCCTCATCAAACGATGCGTATCGCACCGAACAAACCTCTGGATCAATTGCGTCGTTCACCGAAAGGCCATATGGAGCAGACAGATTATGGATCAAACGAAACTCACCTGGGTCCTTCTTGGGGACCACCCCTAACGGAGAACAAACAAAATCCGGTACCGGGGGTACACTAAACGGGCCGGCGACCCGTCCCCGGCTAACCTCTTTCTGAATTTTCTCTTGCACCACAGATGTATGTTGTAAAACGGAAAGTTGATTTTTGCAAATCCCTACACCCTGAAAGTCCCCCACCGGGATGCGGAAACCATGTGTAAAACCGTTCCGCAGCACCCCAGCAGAAGTACGATCCGGGTATTCACTGAGCCAGGGAATCATTGCCAAGGTATCAATCGGGGATGGTAAAGGCGCCCCTCGGACTGGTTTAGACCTGTTTGGCGCCTCCCTTACCCCCATTCTCACCCGTTCTGGCTCTGCACGATGACTCTGGATGGGACGACCCACACGTACTACACTCATGCTTGAATTTACACGATCCCGGAGGTCTGGTACATTTCCCTTTGTTGAAATTAAAGCAGAAACCCTTCCTCCCTGTATTGCCTGTGTGCCTCGACTGATCGTCGGTGCTCGTACTTGGTCGAAAGGGCGTCCCCACATTTTGGCGGGAGTAATCTACAACATTGCTCCCAACCAATGGCATTTTTAACATTCCTGATTCTTTCATTTTATCCCATGTTACAGAATCGTAACAATCCCAAGTCAAACCCTTGTTATGTGCCTTTTCTTTCCTGAACAGATTGTCATAACAAAACCAATGGTTACCTTGATACGCTGTCGAGTAACCCATAATTCGTGATTGATAAATGGGAAATTCAGGAAGCAACTCGGGCCTACGTTCCCCCAAAATCGATGTAAAAATACCCCACGCATTGCCCCAGTTGCCAATATTCTCATTAACCTTAAAGGCGGCCATTTTTGCGCGCCAAACACTCGGATGCATTAGGTCCTTCTGACTTTTAACATGCTCCACCTCATAATGATCAACAAGCAAGGAGAAAATATTCACGTACTCCCCAGCCCAGATCTTTTCCTTTATAGCTAAAGGCACATGTTGTCCCAATCTCTCTCTACGAGAGGGTGCTGACTCGTCCCTTGCAATCGGCAATGGCCGCTTACCTGCACCGGACGCAGCTTCAGCCGCTTGCGGCTTGTCTATTCCCGCCAACGGCGCAGTCACTTTAGCTGCATCTCTCTTCTCACGAAGCCCTTTTATCAGCGCCTGTGCCTCGGCAGCCGTGGCGCCATCACTACTATCCCCCAACCAAGCTGCTAGCTGTGCTGCCAGCTCGGGGGGCATGTCTTCCTTGCATGTCGGGGTGACGACAACGGGGATTGGATTCCCCTCCATCGGTACTGGGGTCGGCGCCTCGAGCGGTGCAGAGGGAACCGGGACGTCTCCACCGGCTGGAACCCTTCTCGGCCTCTTAGGTCTCCCTCCAGCCGGCGGAGAGCCCGAACCCTCCTCCCCGTCTCGCTCCGCCAACCGTTTCTTTATGTCGGACACCTCTTTGCAAAGGGCCCGCACCATCTGGTCGGTCGTCATTCTCTTTGCGACTTTCTTTGGCATCTCTCCGACGAAGTATCTAGAAGACAAAGAAAAAGATCAAAACGCTCAAAATTGGCTCTTCGTTCTGTCCCGAGCTCACGGGTAGCGAGGAGGTGCAGCTTCGGAGCACAAGAACAAGAGGACGTCTTCTGGTCTTGCGTCTCTTTTTATCCGTCTTCAGGGCGGGCGAGAACCCGCCCCTGCCTGCCCCTGGGGCGGGGCTGGCTACGTCGGTGTCTAGGCCAGCCCACTCTAGGGCGGGAAAAAGCACGCCCCGGCTACGCCGCTTCGGGCATACCAGCCGAGACGCGCCTCCCGCCCAAAAATGGCTTCCCGGGGGGATCGAGGCACTCCGCCATACGTTCGGGGGGACCGAGTGGTCGCCCCTTTCCAAGCGCGTTGGGTCATATGACCTAAAAATAACACTTTTTATTGGTGTAGGACAGTTTTGGTTTCCAAATGATGAAAGCCCTGGTCATGTGACCTGAAATTAACACTTTTCATTGGTTCAGGACTGTTTTTTTTCCTAATGATAAAATCCCCCACCTTTTTTCCTCATTCTCACTTTGTATTTTGAGTGAAGAAGACCTGTTGAAAGACCTCTCTGTACTTTTTTGGACTGAAAAATGGCTTCAGTAGCAGCAGGAGCATCTCAGCCACCACCACCACCACCACCACCAAGAGGACCACCACAACACCGCACTGGTGGAGATGAAGAAGAGGAAGGGGAGGAGGAGGAAGAGGAGGGGAGGAGGACATTCCTGCCAGAAGACAATACCCCATGTAGGCCAAAGCCACACATTGTATGGGAGTTTTTTTCCATCCCAAGTGGCCAAAAACAGGTGACTTGCCTAATCTGTAACATGGAACTTTCAAGGGGGGACCCTAACAAAAAATACTCATTTGGCAATAACACCATGATTCGCCACATGCAGAGCAAGCATCCCAACAACTATGCTGCGGCAGAGGTGAGCGAACTGGCCAGTAACCCTCCCCAATCTTCACCCAGCACCTCAAAAAGAAAGCAACCCACTCCATTGGGACCAGAGACAAGAGAGATGGTCCCAAACATTCAACCCCAGTTTGGGAAATATAAGATCACTTGTATTTTTTGTGGGAAAACCATCACCTATGGTGAGCAAAGCATAAAGCTCATCAACCGTGCTGGTGACAACCACAAATGCCCCAAAAATCCATAATTTTTTCCTGTTTTTTTTTTGCTCCAGTTGAGCCGTTTTCAATTCCTTCGTTTTTGGTTCTCCCCAGAAAAATAACAAAAAAAATATAAAATAGTTCATAAAAGCCAAAAAAAGTACAAAATGTTCAAAAAATTTTTTTAAAAATATAAAACAACAAAAAGAAAAAAAAAACAGTTCTTTTCAGAACTACCTCCAATTTATAAAAAAAAGGCTTGATTTTTAAAAAAACTCTGTCATTCTTTTCCCCCCCGTTACGCTCCCCGGTTTGCTCCCCGGTGCGCATACCAGGCGCTCCCTTTGCGCGAATCGAAAAAAATATATATATATTTTTTGCCCCATGAGGCCCTTTTATGGCCCCCACATCAAACCTAGGGGGTCAGGGGGGGTCTATCCTGCCCCATTTTGGTCGTTCCCCTCTTTGTTTTTGCCACCTCTTGTGTCTCGATCCTACCGAGACACAAGATGGCGGCTGCTCCGGACTGTTTCGAATGTTTACAGACACCCGTGAGCCAATCAGCTTTCCATGCGCAAGTTGCGTGGCGCGCCCGGTATGCGCCCCGGTGGATGTACCAGGGCACGCCTATAGATATATATATATTTTTTTAACCTAAATTACTCAAAATCCACTGGAGCACATATCTTGAAACATAGCAAAGGCACATCGGGCTACCAGTCCCTACAATTTTGCCAAGTTTCGTGGAAATCCATTTAGCCGTTCGGGCTAAAAGTGAGGTCGACCGCCCTATAAAAATTAACATGGGGAAAACACGTTTTGGGACCCCCCTTTTTTCTCGGCCCCCGCTTGACGAATCCCCCCCAAACTTTCAGGTAAGGACCGGAGCGCGGCGAGGCAAATTTGAGGAAATTTTCAGGCAGATTCCTCAACCGGCGCCAAAGTTATTCCCAATAGAATGTTGCAATTTCCCTATTGAAACCTACTAATATAATTAATATATATATTACCTACTGGCGGTCGCCAGTAGGTAATATATATATATATATATATATATATATATATATATATATATATATAATACATACCCGAAACGATCATGAAAACAGTAAATTATAGAAATTCAATCAGATCATAGTAGCAAAAAACTTCGGAATGAACAAGACGAGAAGTAACAAATTAAGAAACATCAAAAGAACAATAATGTAAGAGGACTTGTTAAAACATAGTACTTCACAGTTACAGGCATCTCTAATACTATAAGTGGGAATAGAATGGTTTAAAATGGCGATAAATGAACTAGAAATGTATATAATTGTAAATATCAGGCTGCAGACCTTTTGTAAATGGATATGTTATACATTAACCTAGTATAGATTTTCACCATCTTTTTACTTCATACTTTAAATAGTAGCCACTACCATTCCCCTTTATTAGTGATTTAAAACACAGAAGCCCAACAATTAATTTTGGTTAATACGTTTATAATAAGTCCCTTCTCCCCTCTTTTGTCTTGTTTTCGTTATAAATTAATGGGAGCACTTCACTGAAATTAGTTGAACAAATGACAGTTAAAGAATGACAATTATTCACTGTATATAGAAGAAACTTGAATGTAAATACTTTATTCAAGATACAGAGTTAAAATTGCACCTTACGTAAATTGTCTTAATTTCGCTTATACAGTTTAACGGTAGTACTTCACTGTGATGTGTTCAGATAATGATTTGACGAATATTTACTGTATATAGAAGGAACCTGATCTGATTGTAAATACTTTATTTGGGATATAGGGTTAAATTGTACTTCACGTGAATTGTAATCACCCAGGTAAAAGGATTACGAGTATGTACTGGCCATACGTTTACTATGCAGGGTTGGAGGTCTAGATGACCATGGAAATAGTAGAGGGTACTTCCACATATTACCGTATATAAGTAAGGTCTAGACCAAGAGACTCTATGGTCCAGTTGAAGGCAGGACCGAAACGCGTAGACCGTCTATTTGATGCACTTTCTTTTGCACATGGTGTGTAAATAAAACTGTGAGAAAAATCAACTGTTGCTGTGCCGTGTCTTTATCTACGAACTCGTAGGAGAAGAAGCGAAGGTGATATATATATATATATATATATATATATATATATATATATATATATATATAACCTACTGGCGGTCGCCAGTAGGTAGTTATAGTTAGGATTTTTTTCAATGTTAAATCTCAAAATTCTATTTGGAATAACTTTGGCCCCGGTTGACAAATCTGCCTGGAAATTTCCTCAAAATGGCCTCTTCGAGCTCCGGTCCTTCCCAGAAAGTTTGGAGGGGATTCGTCAAGCGGGGGCCGAGATAAAAGGGGGGTCCCAAAACGCGTTTTCCCCATGTTAATTTCTATAGGGCGGTCGACCTCACTTTTAGCCCGAACGGCTGAATGGATTTCCACCAAACTTGGCAAAATTGTAGGGACTGGTAGCCCGATGTGCCTTTGCTATGTCTCAAGATATGTGCTCCAGTGGATTTTGAGTAATTTAGGTTCAAAAAAATATATATATCTATAGGCGCGCCCCGGTACGCGCACCGGGGCACATACCGGGCGCGGCACGCAACTTGCGCACGGAAAGCTGATTGGCTCACGGGTGTCTGTAAACATTCGAAACAGTCCGGAGCGGCCGCCATCTTGTGTCTCGGTAGGATCGAGACACAAGAGGTGATATAAAAAAAAGGGAGAAATGACTATAAGGGGGCAGGGTAGACCGCCTCTTAACCCCCTAGGTTTGATGTGTGGGCTAAAATAGGGTCCCGCGGGGCATTTTAAAAAAATATTTGTTTTCGATTTGCGCGGGGGGAGCGCCCGGTACGCGCCCCGGGAAGCGCACCGGGGAGCGAAGCATGGGGAAAATCCAGGGCCTCATTTATGAAGGCCTTGCGACAGTTTTGCGCCGCCTGTGCGTCACTTTTTGGGACGCACCAGCGGTGTAAAAAATGCGCCTCGTTGCGCTATATTCAAAAAGTGACCCATCTAGGTAGATGGGTCACTTTTTAAAACCCTGCGCCACATTATACCTGCGTCAGGTATAATGTATGCAGAGGGGCCGTTCCCCCGCAAAAAGCTTCGTAATAGTGACGCAGTGAAATCTGTGAGAATTCACTGCGTCACTTTTAGGATGCTGTTGCGTCAAAATCTTGTGCCTGCCTCTCAGCAGGCATAAGACTGACGCAAGACCTTTCACATGGGGCTTTCCCCATGTGAAAGGATGCATTACTGGAGTTGCGTCACTTTTGTGACACACTCCAGCAATGCGTTACTTTTGTGTTTACAGATACGTCAGAAATACTGACATGATTCATCATACATTAAATATGACACATCTGGAATGTCATAAGGAGTGCGCACAGAAAAGTGACGCATCACTGTTTGCACGCAGCGATGCGTCACTTTTCAGAAATGAGGCCCCCAGTTTATTCACTGTGTCACCTCTACGACCCTTTCTTGCGTCAATACGTCCCATTTGCATACATTACACCTGAGGTAGGAATAATGTGGCGCAGGGCCTTACAATGTGACGTAACTACCTAGATGCGTCACTTTGTAAATATGACTGAATAAGGTGCATTTTTTACAGCACTGGTGCGTCACAAAAAGTGACGCATCGGTGTCATTAAAGTGACGCATGGCCTCATAAATGAGTCCTTCAGTGTTCTACTCATGCGTCATATTAAATTTATGACGTATTATGTTGGAAGTTCTTTTAGATACGTTAGTATTTCAGACGTATCTGTAAGCGCAAAAGTGAAGCATTGCTGGAGTGTGTCACAAAAATAAGCAACTCCAGCAATGCATCCTTTCACATGGGGCCAAACCCCATGTGAAAGGGCCTGCAGGCCTGCTGTGAAACAGGTGTAAGATTTGGACGCAACAACGTCATAAAAGTGACGCAGTGATATCTCATAGATTTCACTGTGTCACCTCTACGACCCTTTCTTGCGTCAATACGTCCCTTTTGCATACATTACACCTGATGTAGGAAAATGTGGCGCAGGGGCTTACAAAGTGACGCATCTACCTAGATGCACCACTTTGTAAATATGACGCTCTGGTGGTGTTAAGGTGACGCATGGCTTCATAAATGAGGCCTTCAGCCTTCAACTCCAGCAATGCATCTTTTCTTACCCTTCCACACTCCCGTTCCTTTTCAACATTTTCTTTGAACATCAACATTCCCTATATTCACTCTTCTTCTCTTTACTTTCTTTCCCAAAATTCACCTTCTTTCAGTCCCCCTACTTCACTTCCTTTCTCCTCTCATACCTTTCTGTTCTTTCTCACTCATTTTCCTTTCCATTATCAATGCACTCCATTTCACTTACTCTTTTTAATTTTTTTAAGAATATAGCTCTTTGATGAGAATTGGAGGTAGTTCTGAAAATAACTTTTTGTTTTCTTCTTTTTTCAAAACAAGAACAAAAACAGGGAATGGAAACTGCTCAACAGGAGCAAAAAAAACAAAAAAAATTAGGGGTGGAAAGGGCAGGGATGGTTTTCCAATGCTCGAACCTTGAGCTGGATACTTTGCTCCCCAAAGGTAAGGAGTTGATTGCAGTATCTGCATCTCAGGACTCCATGGTTAAAAGCAGGTTGAATGTTTGGCATGAGCTCCTGCGATTGCCCCCTCCCAGAAGTAGTTGCTCCTCCAGTGGATGTAGAGGCCCCATCACTGGGAACCTCTTGTGCCAGAGCCCTGACACTTTCCCGGGCAAAATTCTGGGGGTGCCTCCTCTCCACATGCCAGATCATCGTAATGTTCCCAAATGAGTATTTTTTTGGGGGGTAACCCCGTGACAGGACTTGTTTGCAGATCCTGCACTCCACTTTTGGAGCATTCACCTTTTTTTGGTTAGGTGGTATTTTAAAAAATTTCTAAATAAAATGTTCCTTCACCTTTGGGGTAGGAGGCTCTTCATTGATGAAATCAGGTTCTTCATCACTGCTGGATTCTCTGGCAGCCATGGTAAACCAAGAAAGATCCAGGAGCACAAAACAGGTCTTTCAGTCACAAAAGTGAAAGAAGAAGTGAAGGAAATGGGTGGGCATTTCATTCTTTGTAAAAAAAAACTGTTAGCATCCAATGAAAAGTGTTATGTTAAGGTCACATGACTTGACGCGCTGACGAGCGCGCACCAGAGCGCTTCCGGGTGCGCACACGCGGCGCAAACGTAGGCGCTTCCGGGGCGCATACGCGGCGCGAACGTAGGCGCTTCCGTGGCGCTTACGTGGCGCGAACGTAGGCGCTTCCGGGGGGGGCTAAAGTTGCGCGCCGAAGTGATGTCTTCATAGTTTTACGGAAATGCAAAATCATGTTCATTTCCTTATAAAAAAAACTGCTTTTATTTGTATGGTACGAAATGTTTTGCGTTATTATTAACTTTTCATTCATATTTTTTTCACGAACAAAAGTAGCGCTCTGGGTGCGCTTTCCGGAGAGCTTCCCGGAGCGCGCACCCAGAGCGCCCCGGGAAAAAATGATTTAAAAAAAAAAAACTTCAAAATTAATGCTTACACATAACAGCAAATTGTAATAAAAAAACATAGATTAGAAACTCGATGTAGAAAGGAATTAGCATTTAAAAAAACCTATGAAATTCACTGAAAAAACCATAGGTTTCACACCAGTTATAGTTAGGAATTAGCATTTAAAAAACCTATCAAATTCACTGAAAAAACCACAGGTTTCACACCAGTTATAGTTACATGGAAATTTTACTGACATAAAACCATTGAAATTCCCACGTTATAGTTAGTTGGACTCACTATAACTTGCGCGTGTAATGTACTGCTGAAGACATCACATATTACATCACTCATGACATGGTCAGTGACATCACTCATGACATCACTGATGACACCATCCTTGTGACAGAGAGACTGACCTACTTTCACTGTAAAGTAACCCTTGAAACACATTTTGAAAAAAAAAACTAACATTTAAAAAAAAGTGGACATACCGATACCAGTTACAACAACCAATTCAGTAATTCCATCATTTATATACACATCCACTCACTCACCAACACTTCTATATAGTCACTCATACATATACTCACTCATCATATGTAGTGAGACACCTATACATCCATTAACACAGCGACAGTCTTCCAAAAGTTGCTCACACACATACTCACACATGCAAATAAACTATTGAACATCCATTTATTTGCATAAACAGCTATACACACACTACCACCTTACTTCTAAGGAAACTTACACATACTTACTCTCTTAAACAATCACTTATAGAAACACATACTTATTAAAACAAGAACTCTTTCAATCTCTCACTCTCACATATACTCACTTATATACACCAATACTCACATATACTAGATTAAAACATATGTAGTTACTGATAAAGACAGTAGTGAGACAGTCATTTACTTACTAACACATACATATACACACTCACTCACCCATACAGTCTGGCACATATGCTGTCTTCAAAACACATACAAACAGTGAGTCAGTCATTTATGCATCAGTGTGCTAAGTAACACCCCCACCAAATGATACAGACATTTATACTGATACTAAAAAAAACATCTAATAAGCCATAGAAACACACATGTAGCTACTCACCAACCTATGCACCCACTTATATACAAAGTGAAACACTGATACAAACATGTAAATATTTAAACAATGCTCGCTAATATATGTATTCACTATGATAAACTTAATAAGCTAGTTAACCAATCATTTCTTTATATCCATTAAGACACTCAATTAACCATTTATTCTTCCATCGACCTTTACATATACATATATAAAACATATTTATTTTTCAGAAAGACACACATTCACTGGATGGTGTCATCAGTGATGTCATGAGTGATGTCACTGACCATGTCATGAGTGATGTAATATGTGATGTCATCAGCAGTGCATTACAGGCGCAAGTTATAGTGAGTCCAACTCACTATAATGTGGGAATTTCAATGGTTTTATGTCAGTAAAATTTCCAGGTAACTATAACTGGTGTGAAACCTATGGTTTTTTCAGTGAATTTGATAGGTTTTTTAAATGCTAATTCCTAACTATAACTGGTGTGAAACCTATGGTTTTTTCAGTGAATATTTATATATATATATATATTCACTGAAAAAACCATAGGTTATAGACCATATATAGTTAGGAATTCGCATTTACAAAACCTTATTTTACTCACACAAAACCATTGAAATTCCATATATAGTTAGTTGCACTAACTATATATCGCGCACCCGCAATCCACTGCTGATGATGTCACATATTACATCATTCATGACATGGTCAGTGACATCACTGATGACATCACTGATGACATCTCAAATGACATCACTGATGACATCACTGATGACAACATCCAGTGACTGTATGTTTCTGTAAAGAATATGTCTTACATATTGAAGAATGAGTGGATGTATAAGTGTCTGGATGAAGGATGTAGTAGGTGCATGACTGACTGTATGAGTGAGTGATTAAATGTGTCTCACTGAGTGCATGGGTTAGTGACTAAACTGTCTTAATTTGTGCATCATTGTGTCTGTTGTTCTGTAAACTGTTGCATGTGTTGATAAGTAGCTATATGAGTAACTATATGGGTTATTGATTGGTTGCCCAAGTATTTGTATGGGAGACTGAGTGTGTGTGTGGGTGGCTGGGAGGTGTATGACTCTGTGCATAGATGTGTGAGCAGTTGATTCACTAGATGTATGGTTTCAAAAGTGCATGTGGAAACAGCTGTATGGGCGGTTGACTGTGTGCATGAGTGTATTGGTGAGTGAATGGATATCTCAGTGCTACATGTCAAAGTAAGTACATATGTAAAACACAGTACATGTGAGAGTTGACATATATAAATAACTGTGCATAAGAGCCAGTGAATGTGTGAGTGGCTGTATGGATCATTGTGAACTTGTATCAGGGATTGTATAAGAGAGTAAATATGTGTTAGTATATGTTTGAATAAGTAAAGTTTGTATAACTGTATAGTTGAGGAAATGGAGGTGTGATTGATTCTTTGCATGACTGACTAGGTGTGTGAGTAACTCCATGGATGAGTGACAGTCTGTGAGTGTCTGTTTACACTGATTGTATCTAAGGTTATATTAGTCTGAAGAGGTTCATCGTATTATCACATGAATGATATCATCAGTGATGTGATCAGTAATGTCAAATGAGATGTCATCAGTGATGTCATCAGTGATGTCACTGACCATGTCATGAATGATGTAATATGTGACATCATCAGCAGTGGATTGCGGGTGCGCGATATATAGTTAGTGCAACTAACTATATATGGAATTTCAATGGTTTTGTGTGAGTAAAATAAGGTTTTGTAAATGCGAATTCCTAACTATATATGGTCTATAACCTATGGTTTTTTCAGTGAATTTTCAAGGTTTTGTAAATGCTAATTCCTAACTATATATGGTCTATAACCTATGGTTTTTTCAGTGAATTTTCAAGGTTTTGTAAATGCTAATTCCTAACTATATATGGTCTATAGCCTATGGTTTTTTCAGTGAATATATATATATACATACATATATAAACATATATCATCTGTATATCTATATAAATACAAACATAAATGCATGCATACATATACTTATATGCATACAGATGCATGTTATTTACATGAAGGTTGAAAAAACACTAATAAAAGCAAAGCTAAAAAGCCACCTCATTACAAACAGAATGGCTTTAACTTAAACGAGGGCGAGATCTATTGCATTTTCAATGCTTGTTTACTTTGGTTCCATCAAGAAGGCATTCAGATGTGTCACACATTTGCCATGAATTCTGAATGTTAGCACTCTAGTTGCACATTAGATCACTGTAGTAAAGCTACTGCTCACCAGGGACGTCTGCTGCTGGTATTCAAAGTGCATGTTTCAGTCTGCATGTCAGAATTTTTTTAATAAAATAGAAGAGGATTTGAGAAGTCACTCAAAATGATCCCTAATTTTTCTTTCTGAAGCACTAATCATACTTTCTATGGCAAAATTAACCCCCTCATGTTGTTCCTTTTTAAATTGAGTGTTTTCAGACTTACCACTTCATTCCAATCAAGATGGCTTCTGGTGTGCCATACTTTTGTCATAAGTAAGACTGTTAGCGCTCTAGTTGTTCTTTAGAACACTCTGGGACATTCTGTCATTGGGCTATACTTGGGGTACATCTGGGTGATATTTGGGCTACATTTAGGCTCTTTTGTCTCTGGTGGCCATCTTGGGAGACTGTATGTCAGAATTTGTTAATGAAATTGAAGAGGGTTTGAGAAGTCACTCAAAATGTGCCCTAATTTTTCTTTCTGCAGCACTAATCATAATTCATATGGCAAAATATACCCCCTCATTTTGTTCCTTTTTAAATTAAATGTTTTAAGAGTTACCACTTTATTCCAATCAAGATGGCTTCAGGTGTGCCATACCTTTGTAATAAGTAGGACTGTTAGCGCTCTAGTTGTTCTTTAGAACACTCTGGGACATTCTGTCATTGGGCTATACTTGGGCTACATCTGGGTGATATTTGGGCTACATTTGGGCTCTTTTGTCTCTGGTGGCCATTTTGGGAGACTGCATGTCAGAATTTTTTAATGAAATAGAAGAGGATTTGAAAAGTCACTCAAAATGTGCCCTAATTTTTCTTTCTGCAGCACTAATAATACCTTCTATTGCATAATATACCCCCTCATTTTGTTCCTTTTTAAATTAAATGTTTTAAGAGTTACCACTTTATTCCCATCACGATGGCTCCAGGTGTGCTATACCTTTGTAATAAGTAGGACTGTTAGCGCTTTGTTGTTCTTTAGAACACTCTGGGACATTCTGTCATTGGGCTATACTTGGGCTACATTTGGGTGATATTTGGGCTACATTTGGGCTCTTTTGTCTCTGGTGGCCATTTTGGGAGACTGCATGTCAGAATGTTTTAATGAAATAGAAAAGGATTTGAGAAGTCACTCAAAATGTGCCCTAATTTTTCATTCTGCAGCACTAATCATACTTTCTATGGCAAAATATACCCCCTCATGTTGTTTCTTTTTAAATTAAATGTTTTAAGAGTTACCACTTTATTCCAATCAAGATGGCTTCAGGTGTGCCATACCTTTGTAATAAGTAGGACTGTTAGCGCTCTAGTTGTTCTTTAGAACACTCTAGGAGGCTGCAGTAGAACACAAAGGAATCAACTGACAGTCTCTGTCCTTGTTGGATGTACATGTTTTACTGAGAATGTCAGACTTCATTTTCACATGACTGAGAAAGATAATGTGAATTTACAGAAAATATGCTTTCAGTTTAGCTTATAGATCCCCTTCCAAACCACTGTGGGAAAATCATGAGATATTAGTTTTCTTTCAAACAATATTCATGATATCACAGCAGAAGGTTTTTTCACATGGTAAAATCACCTTAGAACCCACCACAATTCCTAAAACGAGTATGGTACCATCAACAAATGATTTATAATGTAACTAAAGTCCTAAAACCCTCTATTAACTACAATGCTTTTTAATGAGGTGCTATCATGTATATTGGTCCCAAGATGGCTGCCAACACTTCTTGGATGAAGTGCTGACAGCCAATCAGATCAGATGTGTGGTTAGGCTCCGCCCAGATATATATCTTTTTTTGAACCTAAATTACTCAAAATCCACTGGAGCACATATATTGAGACCTAGCAAAGGCACATCGGGCTAACAGTCCCTACAATTTTGCCAAGTTTCGTGCAAATCCATTCAGCCGTTCGAGCTAAAAGTGAGGCCAACTGCCCTATGGAAATTAACATGGGAAAAACGCGTTTTGGGACCCCCCTTTTTTCTCGGCCCCCCCTTGATGAAACCCCCCCAAATTGTCAGGGGCTGCTCAGAAACAAAATGTTCCATTTTCCTGAAAATTTCAGCCAATTCCGTCCACAAACGCCAAAGTTATTAGACATAGAATTTTCAAAAATCCCATAGAGAAAAAATCCTAACTATATATACCTACTGGCGACCGCCAGTAGGTAATATATATATATATATATATATATATATATATATATATATATATATATATATATATATATATATATATATATATATATATATATATATATATATATATATATACAACCATAACATCCCTGAAACTTTTTTTTTCCGTGAATTTCTAAGGTTTTTTAAATGCTAATTTCTAACTAGAATGTCCCTGAAACATATGGTTTTTTCAGTGCAAATATATATTTGTATGGCCTAAACGTGTCATGATGATTGTGGTGGACTGAAGGCAATGAAATAAGTATCAGCAACGCACGAAAATCGGGTTTACGCTTTGTTCTTTCCCACGGAAGGGAAGTTTGTGAATGCAGAGTTACGATGCAATTTTCAAAACTAGTGGCCTGCTCCGGTCAGCTCCTGTCTTGAAAGTTTCGAGGTGATGCGCCAAGCGGGGACTGAGAAAAAAGGGGGGTCCCAAAACGTGTTTTCTCCATGTTAAGGAAACTTTAGACACGGCTACAGCCTGAACTGCTGAATGTAATTATACCAAATTTGGCAAAAAGTAAGTATGGGCTGATAATCTGTTCCGCTCGCGGAATTTGCGAAATTGCAATTCTGCACAAGAAATGTAACGCAGGCAGCATAAACCTTCTGAAAATGATGATTTGGATCAGAATAACTCCTCAGATTGAAATTTGGCAGCTCTTTTTTGTGCAAGGAGTCCATTTTTGGGGGGGGGTGGGAGGAAGGAAGTGCCCCAGAGTCTCCAATTTCCTGTTCTTCTCCAACAGGCTCCTCACAGTGCTTTGTCCATGTCCTGGTCACTTTTCATTTGGATCTGGAGTTGGAAGGATTACTTTTTGTGGCTGCTGCTGGATATTTATATTTGAGGACTTTTTGTTTGGATCACTTTTGGATTACTTTTGGATTTGAGATTTTACAAGTAAGTTCCTGTTTTTTGTTTGGGGCATTGCAGTTGCTGCAACTACAATTTTTTTACTTTTTCAAACCTTTAAAAAAAATATATTGTGGGTAGGCACAGTATCCAGTAGGCCCAGGGTTAGTCATGGGTGCATGATACAACTGTGAGTTTTGTTGAACTTAAATATCATTTAGGTCATGGAATTGAATAGCTCACTGTTATATGCAGATTTATTTTACTTTTGGGGTGCATGTGAAGCCACACTAGCCAGTAGGCCCAGGGGTAGTCAGTGGTGCATGGACCAAGTCTTTCTGTGGGGTGTCTTGAATTTAAACATCATTTAGGGCATGGATGGCATTGGATTGTGGTGATTTGTGTGTGTTTTTTGTTTTTTTGGGGTGTTGTTGGTGCCTGGTCATGTGGATGGGGGGCATTTTGAGGCCTGGTCCAGGCAGGGCCTGACCATGTGGGTGGGGGTCAAGGGGCCATTTTGAAGCTAGGCAGTGTGCTTTGTGCCATAGGCCTGCATCCAGTCTGCCTTGCTTTCATCCATTATGCCCAGGGGTACTCATTGGTGCATCGATCAAGGCTTTCTGTGGGGTCTCTTGAATTTAGGCATCATTTAGGGCATGGATGGCATTGGATTGGGGTGATTTTTGTGTGTTTTTTGATTTTTTGGGGTGTTGTTGGGGCCTGGCCATGTGGTTGGGGGTAATTTTGAGGCCTGGTTCAGGCAGGGCCTGGTATTGTGGGTGGGCGTCAAGGGGCCAATTTGAAGACAGGCAGTGTGCTTTGTGCCATAGGCCTGCACCCAGTCTGCCTTGCTTTTATCCATTATGCCCAGGGGTACTCAGTGGTGCATGAAACAAGTCTTTCTGTGGGGTCTCCTGAATTTAAACATCATTTAGGGCAAGGGTACTCACAAACTTTCTCTCGGGGGCCAAAGTTACAGTGTGGTATGCTTCCGAGGGCCGCACTGGTGGGGGCGGGGTCAGAGGGGGAGGGGGTGGGGCTAGAGCAACAAAAAAAAACTGTGACCATGAGGTTGAACACAAGTCCCTGCAGCAGACGCCTTCGTCCACTGAGCTACAAGACCCGGCATACACACCTCTCTCTCTCTCCCTCTCCCTCCCACTCTCTCTCTCTCTCTCTCTCTCTGCCTCCCTCCCTCCATCCCTCTATCTCCCTCTCATCCTCCCCGGTCTCCCTCTGTCTCACTCACTCTGACTGTATCACTCCCTCTCCCTCTCTCCTTCCCCCTATTTCCTCTCCCTCCCTCACTCCCCTTCCCTCACCCTCACTCCCTCCCCTCTCTCCCTCCCTCACTCCCCTTCCCTCACTCCCTGTCCTCACTCCCCTTCCTCACTCCCCTTCCTCACCCCCTCCCCTAACTCCGTTCCCTCACTCCCTTCCCTCACTCTCTTCCCTCACTCCCTTCCCTCAATCCTTTCCCTCCCTCATTCCCCTTCCCTCACTCCCTTCTCTCCCTAACTCCCCTTTCCTCACTCCCTTCCCTCCCTCACTCCCCTTCCCTCACTCCCTTCCCTCCCTTACTACACTTCCCTCACTCACTTCCCTCCCTCACTCCCCTTCCCTCACTCCCTTCCCTCCCTCACTCCCCTTCCCTCTCCCCTTCCCTCACTCCCTCCCCTTCCCTCACTCCCTCCCCTTCCCTCACCCCCTTCCCTCCCTCACTCCCCTTCTCTCCCTCACTCCCCTTCTCTCCCTCACTCCCCTTCCCTCACTCCCCTTCCCTCACTCCCCTTCCCTCACTCCCCTTCCCTCACTCCCTTCCCTCCCTCACTCCCCTTCTCTCACTCCCCTTCCCTCCCTCACCTTCCCTCACTCCCTTTCCTCCCTCACTCCCCTTCCCTCACTCTCTTCCCTCCCTCACTCCCCTTCCCTCACTCCCTTCCCTCCCTCACTCCCCTTTCCTCACTCCCTTCACTCCCTCCCCCTCCCTCCCTCCCCTTCCTCACCCTCTCCCCTCACTCCCTTCCCTCACATCCCTTCCCTCCCTCACTCCCCTTCCCTCACTCCCTTCCCTCCCTCACTCTCCTTCCCTCCCTCCCCTTCCCTCCCTCCCCTTCCCTCCCTCCACTTCCCTCCCTCCCCTTCCTCACCCCATCCCCTCACTCCCTTCCCTCCCTCACTCCCCTTCCCTCCCTCCCCTTCCCTCACTCCCTCACTCCCCTTCCCTCACTCCCTTCCCTCACTCCATCTCCCTCACTCCATCTCCCTCGATCGCCCTCCTCCCTATTTCTGTCTCCATTTCTCGGTCTCCCTTTCCCTCCCTCTCCCTCTGTCTCTGTCTTCCCTCCCTTTCCCTCCCTCCCTCTGTCTCTGTCCCTGTACCTCCCTCTGTCACCCTCTGTCATCTCACCCTGCCTGTTTGTCACTGGGCTGAGACAGCTTCCCCAGCCAGCTTCCCCAGCGAGCACAGACACACAGCCCCCACCTAAGCACTTCACAGCACTTCACAGGTCATACTAACTCTGCCTTGTCCATGTTCACTCTGGCACTGAGATACAACTTCTGGGGTGATTCGAGTGCCCTACAGCTTAAATGAACATAACATAGTCACCTCTTGATCCTTGGTGACAGTGAATGGCATGGTTTGAGCAGATCATCTTGAAGGCCCACCACCATCAGTGATTGTTTTGTTTTTCTCCTCAAAGCAGCATTTCTAAAGCAAATACACACTGGGTTTGGTGTTTCCTCTGTTAATGTCCTTTATTGCTGGACTGCCCAACTTAATTCTATAGCTTTATGTGTGCATTATAATGATTTGGTTATATGATTCGGTTATGTCACGTTGTTGAGACTACATTTTACCTCTTACTGCTGCTTTCCTTCATTCTCCCTAGGGTAGTTATGAAGAGAACAATTCGAAAGGCAGTCCACATTGTCATTGCATAGCTGTGTAGCTCAGTGAGTTAAGCTCTCCCTGCTAACACGTGCTGTGGACTACGGGTCACTGGGCCTAATATCGTCGCTCTGAAGTCCACGAATAGATTACCTTTTATTAACAATGCAAGTAAGAAAAGAGAAAACTGTGTTAACAGGCGATATGAAAAAAATATGAAGTGTGGGGATTGTGTGTGAGCACGACTGGTGATGACAGTAGAAATAAATGAATAACCCTACCTTCTGCAGCAAGATGACTAATACGTTAATACATTATATTTTGGGGGAAATAACTTTTAGGTTTTGCTCATACGTGTGGCATTATTTTTAGATATCCACCTCTATTTGGCATCCTTATTTTTCTAATGTGTCTTGAGGTGTCTTGAGTCTGCGGCTGCACTGCAGAGGACTGTTTTTAGTCTCATGTCCTGTTATGTATTATGGAGGAGAGAGCAATTCAGCTAGGAATCAGGCCTCTCCGTGGTTAGGATACCCTTCCCTCACTCCATTTGCCTCGGTCGCCCTCCTCCCTTTCTCTGTCTCTGTCTGTCATGGGCTGAGACAGCTTCCCCAGCGCGCACAGACACACAGCCCCCACCCGAGCACTTCACAGCACTTCACAGACCATTTGCATTTGAATTCTCCTCCTCTTAGCGCCCCTGCAGCTCCACTCTGGCCTCGCTTGATTGAATCGGCGGGCCCCCACAGAGAAGCAGTGTGTTTGCAGACACTCTAAAAACACGGGTAGGATGTCTCATGGTCCGCGGGCCGCCACGGAATGCTTGCCGGGCCGCCACCGGCCCGCGGGCCGTACTATGAGTACCCATGATTTAAGGCATGGATGGAATTGGATTGTGGTGATTTCTGTATGTTTTTCGCTTTTTTGGGGTGTCGTTGGGGCCTGGCAATGTGGGTGGGGGCCATTTTGAGGCCTGGGTCAGGCCTCAAAATATATTCTGAAAAGAAAAGATAAAGAACAAAAGATAAGAAAAGATAAGAAAAATAGTTCGAAGACATAAATAACCCCACAGTTATTTCTGTCTCCAAATATATATTTAGTGCCATAAAATGGCTGGAGTTTACCTAGCTAGGTATTTAGAAAGGGATATATAGTAGATGTAACCGACTTACATCTATTTATAGTACATCCCCACAGAGTACAATTACATGTGTTTAAATATCATACACTTGGTGGGAAGTATGTGTTCGAAGACATGGTTAACCTACTTAGTTTGTGAACATCGATACATTTGTGATTTTGTGACCATGAACAAAAACTTCTCCAACACTTTTCTACTGTGAAAATGGGAGGAGATTTGCTTCTGCAAAAGGGATGAAGTAAAGTACTTTACAGGGCAAAACACTTCCAAACTTGTTGGGGTTGAAAGAGAGACATCTCTGCAGGAAAAATTGTTTCCCAGTAGAGAAAAAAAGAAGAAAAATGTGCATTTGCACTTAGGTGCTGGGGCTCCACAATATGGACTTGAACTGAGAACACAAGTGTCAGGAAACATCACGAGTTTACTAATTGTACACCTAAAAGGTTGGGGTTTTGCAGCTTTCCAGAGATATCAGCGAAACAATCTGTGATTATCAAAAAAGGGTTAAAGTCTGTTCAAAGGGGAGCAGAAATGGCCAAATGTAATTTTGCACATTTTTTTGGTAATAAGGTCTAAACAGATTAAGTGCCATGTGTAGAGTTCGGAAGATAGGATATTCACCACAGTGAATATCTCATAGGCTATAATAAACTTGTGATCCAGTGGACGGGATATCCATTGTGTTTGAGAGTTTCCCATTCACCAAACTCTAATGCCATAAGTTCCCTTAAAATACGCTCGTAGCATAGAACTGATTGTGAATTATTTCAGTGATGGGCGTGCTATTGGCTCTTGTGGGATTGTTCCTTCCTTACTCCTACTACTACTAGCAAGTAAAAAAAAAAGCATATGGAAAATAAGACCTGGTTGCACTAAGGGCACAATTACGATGGCGGATGGACCTCAGTCGGTCCTCCATCATTTTGTTTTTGGGACCACCCATCTACAAGGATGCGGTCCTACAGGGCAAATTAGGATGCAACTGCCACCGTGGCAGTTGCATTGCTCACATTTTGAATTACAGTGGGTGCTGAGCTCTGCAGCACCCACTGCAGTACAAAACAAACACCCCACACATATTCCTGAACTACGTGGCAGGCACCATTCGGTGCCTGCCACATGGTGCTGGGATATGTTGGAGGTTCCAGACGTACCCCCAACACCCAAAGTCAAGGTCCTGTGGGGAAGGTGAGTCAGCTACAGGTCCCCAAGCTCCCTTTCTGCCAACCTTTTCAGGGCAGGTTACCCTCCATGAAAAGGCCGGTGGAAAGAGACATTGTAATCCTAATGCCAGTGCCTGGCAGGCACAGCAAGCATGGTAGGGACTACAAGCTCTTTCAACACACTGAAGGGCTCAAGGAGCCAGTTGGATGCGTGGTAGTTGGACATGTCTCTCATGGCGGGGAGACCACTACCGACAGCCTGTCAGTGGCGGTCTCCCAGACATCATAATCAGGCCCTAAGTATTTGGTTTAAAGGTGGTAATACAATAACGATTAGTGAATTCAATCAATTAATCAATAGTTACTTTATTCGATTTGAATCAGCAGTCTTAAAAGTACAATAAAAGTATCAATCGGTATCAATCCATAATATAAATATCCAGTAAGAGGTCTAGTTTCAAACATAAGCATAATACACGCCTAATAAAAATTTGGATAACTACCTGCAAACAGTACAATTGTCTAAAAATTGAAGATATAGGATATCTTTTTTTTAATTATTATTATTATTTTTCTGCAAGGAAAAGCAACATATGCAAGTCAGATATTTCCAATATTACATAACGAGATAAATAAATTCATCAAAAAGGTAGACAAAGAAAGAACATACATGAGATCTATACCATTTCCATTTCCATTTCCTAAATCCATTCCGTAATGGGTGCCCAGATTTTTGCTCCCATAGCCCTCCTCCTAGTCCCTTTAGTCTTATAGATAGCAAGTTTCAAATTGTACATCAACAGCAGTCTTTCAGGCCAACTAAAAAAAGAAGGGGGCTCGGGATTGATCCAGTCTCTTATAATACAGGCCCGTATTACAGCCATACAAATGAAGAGAAAACATGTTGTGGCCTTAGGTCTTGGCTGACCCACAGTTCCCAGACCACAGCCGATGAATACCAGGTCACCAGTTATACTAATCATACGTTCCAAGATTACAAATAAAAACTGTTCAATAAGAGAAAAAAATTCAAAAAGTTTTGGGCATGAAAAAAACATATGTACCGCATCAACAGCAAATAGGGCACACCTATTACATATTGTCCCTGTAGTCAAGCTCCATTTCGAAATCTTCCTGGGAGTATAGTATAAATCATGTATAGCCATAAAATGTTGTGAACGCATCATACCTGTGATGAGAACTCAATTGGCCAGCATACCGGATTCAGGAAAAATAGTTTCGGGTATTCCAAGCTTAGTTGCCCATTTTATATGGCAACTATCCAAATCATCTGAAAATTCTTGAATCAGATAAGTATAAAATAGGCCAATTGGTGTCTATTTCGTCATGTTTTCAACAAGAGGGATTTAAATTATTTGGTATTCTGATACTGAACCTACAGTCTGTAGAAAACTACGAATTTGAAGAAATTTGAAAAAGTAATTTTTTGATTAACAAAAATTATTCTGTAGATCAGTAAAAGGAACCAAATGTCCCTCTTTAAATAGGTCACCTAAGCATCGAATTCCTTTAGTACTTCATCTGATGACAACTTGGTCACAAAAGATAGAAGTTAATAAACCTGATGCAGTAAATGGAGTCTATATATTTAATTTTGAAATTCCCATCGGGCGCCTGACCAACTTCCAAACTATATAGGCAGCTTTTAATATCTTAAATTTAGTCTTCTTAAAGTAGCTAGGTTTGACTACCTTCAACAACCTTTATCAACCATTATCTCTTCATCCATTGCAAGCTCGTAAATAGGTGGAGTATTACACAGAGGGATTTGCGCTTTATCCCCAAATACAAGTGGACTAATGAATTGAAGAGATGCGTCTGCATAATAGAATAAGAAATAAGGGATACTCCACCCACCCAGCTCTTTAGGAAGAATCATCTTTTTGTGAGCTGTGTGTTGCCGTTTATATCCCAATAGAAATCTGGAAGTTGCCCTCTCTAGTTTTCTAAAGCAAGCAGGAGGGAATTCAATGGGAATTTTACGGAAGGGAGTATTAGCATTTTTAATACATTGGCTCTACCATATAAAGATAAATGGAGATGTTCTAATCTTTCTAATATCGAAATGATCTTGGCCACTGCGGGATTAATATTTAGTTCAGAGATATTAGAAACTGGGAGTGAGATCTTAGTTCCCAAGTATGTAACTTCAGGATCAGTGGCTATAGTAGTCTCTCCAGTATTATTACACCGCTTGTGTCAACATTTCAACATGGTTTATACCCTCACGTGATACAGCTGATCATATACGTCGTTTAATCACATTTCTGGATTGGGCTCAGGCAACCAGCTCCATTATTGGTATAACCCTGTTGGATGCTGAGAAAGCATTCGACAGGGTTGCTTCGGCATATATGTGGGATTCTTTAACCAGAAAGGGATTTGGTCAAGGCATTTTAACAGCTTTAAAAACTATCTACCACTCCCCTACTGCTTCCATACGCTTGGGTGGCCATACATCTTCCTCGTTCCCAATCACCCGTGGGACCCGGCAAGGGTGTCCGTGTTCACCATTACTCTTAGCTTTTTACATAGATCCTTTCTTAAACTGTTTACACCTTGCTGAAAATATTAAACCTGTTCATCTAGCCCACATTGACTATCGATCCCTAGCCTATGCGGATGATATAGTTATAGTTACAACAGACATAGGGACTACACTGCCCGCTATTAACGATCTAGCGGCACAGTTTGGATCCTTCTCAGGATACAAGCTGAAATTTTCCAAAACTCAGATTTTGTATACCGGAGGCAACCTGCCTTCTACTATAGGAGAGCTGGCCTCAGTGAATTAGGAATGACAACATTTGTTCTGTTCTTGTTTGTATTGATACCAGGGGTACTTTTTGTCCCTCCGTACCTGATTAGGCATATGACCATGTGACGAGCATTTTACTTACAGCAAAATGTGCCCTAGCATTCACAAATCATGCAGGAGGCTCAACATTTTGTGGCAAAGGTGGGAGAGACAAAGCAAGGCCTGAAATTTGAAAGCTATAGGCACCTCATATTATCAGCTAGTAGAAGGGGAGCGGAGAAGAGTTTGGGACATCTAACCTGGGCTTTCATAGGAATTCTATAACGTATAATAGCAAATCCATTATCTCTGTTATTTTGCTGCAGTTTCCTGCCGCTAAAACTGCGATAATTTTAACGATGTTCTTGCTAATATGCCGCTAAGTCCTTTGTGACACAGGTATGCCACTGAGTAAGCTTCCAGTCAAACCCTTTCCGAAATGTTGTTCTCAAAGGGGAAGATGATTTCAAGAGTATAACTTTGTCTTTCTGAATCAGTGACCACCTCATCTGTGGGATGGGAAGGGACGGGTTTAACAGTAACTGAACAGTGGTTGTCTGTACCATTGATACATACCGTTGAATATCAAAATTACAAAGGAGGAGCCTCTGTCACACCGCTACTATTTGTGATTGCTGTATGGGGCGTGGCTTGGCCAGTAAGACTTAGAAGGTGTGAAAATCAGATTTTCCATCAATCACGCTGGAATATCAAATTAATCATTATATGAAAAAACAGTGTATGAGGGGGACTTAAGTGCCAGTGGAAAGAGAAAGGACTTCAGATTGTGAAGGGGTATTTAACACACAGTGGTGCCTATGTACAAGGAAGTGACGGAGAACAGCATTAGCCTTCTTGGCTTTTCGCCACTTATGAAATACAGGGCTGCACTGCATTTACAAAAATACAGTGCAGCCCTGCATTTCCCACCGCGCTGGCACTAAATTTAGCTGCCTAGCGCCAATGCAGGCACACTTGAACCATAGTACAAGGGTGCCTGCATTGTGGGGAATGATTGTTTATGTCCATATAGGTGTCCCTTCCTGCACATAAACAATCTTAATGGGCGATTTGTAACTTCTATGTGTGCTGCTTTGTGCAGCACACATAGAAGTTGCAACTCGTAATTTTTAAAACTATTTTTTATGTGCAGGAAGGGACTTCTCGTCCATATCGCCACCACAACATCAAAAAAATGATGTTATCATGACAATAGGGACTTGTAAATATGCCCCAGTATTTTGTAAAATACCCATATGTAATGATGTGTGCATTCTCTTAGCTGGGCCTGGGCGGAGCTAGGGGGATAGAGGAAGAGGAGGAGCGAGGAGCGAGGACAGGAAGGGGTTAGTTAGAGTAGGGACCAGGACGAAGGAAGAAGCAATCAATAACGCTCCCTGATGTATGTACATGTAGTGTCTCGGTGTTTATTCCTACTAGGACACTACAGCTGGCGACAAGGATGGGATCCGCAGCCTGGCATTCCTGAACCCTGTAAAGAAGCATCCTGCCCCTGGGCACCAAGAAAAGAAAGTCGCAGTCGCGACACATGTGTCCCATCAAAGCCGCCGCCAAGGACCTGAGGCCAGTGGTAATTGCCCCAGCTCCGCGAGTGCCAGTCACGTAGAGCTCTGCAGGATCAGCGTGGTCGAGCGCTGAAGAGGATTTAAAAAGAAGTGCTGTGTGGCGCCAACACCTGGAGCTTACCCCGGGTACGTGTGATCAGCGGTGCTCTGTGGAGACAGAGATCAGGATCCTACCCAGATCCTACCCTGCTGCTCCGGTTGTTGAGGAGCGTGTGAGGCATTGCGGAAGCCTCGAAGAAGTGCTGGGGAAAGAGCGCCGGTGTGTGCTGAAGCCAGAGACTCACCCCCGATGCGTGAAAAACGGCATGCGACCATTGCGCGCCAAAAGTGAAGGAAAACTCACCCTCGCTGCGTGAGAAACGGCACGCGTGAAAAGAAAAGAAGTCGGGAGCCTACCCCGACCTCACTTGTGTGGGCTGACGGCCCAGAAGCGTGTGAGGCATCGACAAAGCCCTGCTGCCTCCAAGGATCGGCTGACAGTAAGTGCCGAGTGCATCTGCGTCTGAATCTCTGGGCTGGAAGTGTGAATCATCTCAAATCTCGTGGAGACTGAGGCTACAAGACTGGCGCCATATTAGAGTCAGGCGGCCTGTGGAGACACCCCTGTTCAAATGCCTATACGGCCATCTTTGAGTCAGGCAGTGCCGAGTTAACAAACACTGATCAATGCAAAGGGATGACAAACAAACAAGCACAAGTCAGTGCAAGGAAGAAATAGCAGACAAACACGGGCAAAGGCAAAAGTACGATAAACAAACAAGCACAAGCAACTACAAGAGTGATGCAACGAGCATTGGCCAATGCAAGTGAAGAAAAGAAACAAGCACAGGCACATGCAAGAAATATATAGAAGTAATAAGTGGACACAAGTAATCACGAGCAAATGCAAGTAGTATAATAAGAAAACAAGCCCAAGCAAATGTAAGTGGTGTAATAAGGAAACATAAACAAGCACCAGCAAAGACAAGAGGGCCAAGCAAACAAGCTTTGGGAAATACAAAACAAGCAATGGCAAAGACCAAACTAGCATTGTCAAAGACAAGAGGCAAGAATCAAGTCTTGACAAAACAAGCATATGCAAAGGCAAGTGATGCAAGAAAGCAAGTACTGGCTGATGTAAGAAGTGTGAGGAAAAGCGCCTAAGCAGATGCGAGAAACGTAATCAAACAAACATAAGAAAATGCAAGAGATAAATAAAGACAACATTGAGCACAAACAGAAGAGTGCAGTCCTGCAGAAGACCCTGAAGAGGGCAGAATTGCTGAAGACCCCGAAGAGGGCAGAAGTGCAGAAGACCCAGAAGAGGGCAGTCCTGCAGAAGACCCCAAAGAGGGCAGAATTGCTGAAGATCCCAAAGAGGGCAGAAGTGCAGAAGACCCAGAAGAGGGCAATCGTGCAGAAGGCCCCCAAAGAGGGCAGAACTGCAGAAGACAATACCAGAAGTCAAGAAAATAAATGATCCAGAAGCATGAGGAGATGAATGTTGAGGAACTTCTCCCATCAAAGAAGTGATTGGAAGACCCGTACTAGTCCAGAAGAGACGCATGAACGAACAAGATGTCAAATGTGTCAGGCATCATCGCGGAAGAGCCATCAACCACCTGCAGCTAGCATGCGACTCTAAAGAAAAGGAGTCACGAGTCACGCACAGTATAGCTGAGTGGTGGCCAGTCTGAACTCAAGAAATCCAAGTTTCACTCACTGGCGCATGTTGAGATAGTTGCGAAGCATACCAACCTCAAAGCAAATGACCAGACTGAGGATTTCGGCTGAAGAGAGTCAGCAAAGAAGACGGAAAGCATAGTGAACAGTCCTGTGACTGTAACAGATCAGAATCCTCCTCTCTCATGGCGGTGGGAGAAGTAACACAACGGTCCAATCCCGGCATTGAAGTACCGCCCCCAGCGACACGGACTGGCACTTGGAGTTTGGGTCCCAAACGGAACCAGTGGCTGGAATCACTGGATGATTTCCTGGAAGCAACCGGTGAGCAAAGAGATAGAAAATGTCTGATACTACTCCTCCTGCTGGTGGGTCGCAGAGACCTATGAAAGACTCCAAGAGAAGCTGCGTGCCCATTTCAAGGCACAAGCAGATGTGGATCATGATCGCATCGTCTTCAACACAGCACGACAGGAACCAGGCGAACCATTGCCAAACTTCATCACCCTGTTGCAAAGTCTTGTACAATGCTGCCATTTCAACACATTTACAAATGAAGAAGCAGTTCGGCTCCGGATAATTGAAGGCTATTCAAATTCTAACACGAAGCGCAAGATCCTTCGAGGGCATTGGTCGCTAAAGAAAATGATCAGGAAGGCCGATGTTGGGATGCGGGTCAAAGCAAGAGACAGTTCACTGGAATCGCACCCGAATGCAAAACACCAAGACACCCGGAAAGAGACATCACTTATGTACAGGAATAAAGCTCCGGAAACAAACAAAACTAGAAAGACCAGAGATAAGACCAGACCAGAGATAGACAGTGGGAGAGACAAAGGGACATGGAATACTCTGAGTCAGCAATACAAAAGACGACCTCAAGGAGTTATTCACCCTCAAGGAGTCATTCAAAGTATGGCACAAACTATTCTGAAGAGGATGAAGTGTTAAGTGGGTCAGATCGCATCAATAGACCCGATGACAGCCTACCCAACAACGGTGTAAGAAAAGCAAACTATAGAAGAATGGACCAGTCACGTCAACACTGGAACTCGGGACACAACCACACCCGAGCACCTCACTGCTCGTCACATTCTGGGGACGAGTCCGAGGAAGTATCAAGCAGGAGAGCATATCACACCCGCAGCACAGATGTCAGTACACCAAACAAGCGGGAAGAAGAAACAGATCGCAAAAGACGGAATGATTCACTCAGACACCGAAAAAGGGAAGACAAACGCATCCATGACATCCGAGATAATGAGAAAATTGAGAGGAGGTCATTACCATCATGCGAGAAAGTCAAAGATGAAATACACTGGGATCAAACACGAGAAACAAGCACGTGGTTATCAAACAACCTCTCCAATGAAATGACACTGAGGACACCTCGAGAAAGGTACCCGGAGAAAGGTCCCAAAGATAACTCCAACATGAAGAGCAACTTGTCACGGCCTACCCATTTCAGAATTCTACCAGTCAAGACACTCTCAAAGGAACGTTCTCAACGGAAAATGACAAAAGACTCCTCCGATTCAGAAAGCATGTCCATCCGATCCTGGAAGTTGAAAAAAGGACATTCGTCCCATCAAGAGCAACCTATCTCACACCAATGTTTCCGAAGACTTAATCACCCCACAAGACAACTTGTCATGCCAGTCGCAGGTATATCACAACATAAGGAATATACCGTCACCCCTGATGGGGTCAGCGAGGCTGACTCAAAGGACATACCGAATGAAAACAGATATAAGGGACATTACACACTGGATGAGAAAGGACTATACAGTCACTCTGCATGGAAGGCAAGACAAATTGACAGAGACGGATCATCATCGGATGAGAGAAGAAAAGTCACCTGCACAGGGTTCATCAGTCTTAAACGCGAGTGGGAGTGGGTGAGACAACCAGAGGCCGCAAATCAACCAGAGGCCGCAAATGAGTCCCCAAACCAAACGAGGGTGACTCGTTCAGACATTGACGTGCCGTCTGGCATGCATGACTCTGAACAGGAGGACAGTGTTACCCTCGACTGGACCAGACAAAGAGACGCACCATCACACGTGGGTGCTCGGAAGAGAACCAGAACAATATCCACTCATGAAGGAGATCGAGCGTCAATCGAACAAGAGCCACAAAGGAAGACAGACTGCCACCATCATGCTGAGTCATTCACAGTCAGCTCGCAAGGGGCAATAATGATTGCCTCTGAGACTGAAGATGGGTGGATAACCTAGAAGCCCATTGTGAACCGCCATGAATCTGGGAACAAGAAGATCTCACAAGACATTTCGCGAGTTCAAAGAGGCACTCTTGTAGTCAAATAGACTCTTGTCATGCCAGGAGAAAGCCACACCATGGAACTGGATAGTTGTCTCCATAGCTTAAACGGGCGGTCAGCAGACTTGTTTGGTTGAAGGACTCTGATCAAGTCGGTTGTTTCATTTGTTACCAAAGGGGAAGATGTAATGATGTGCGCATTCTAGTAGTTGGGCATGGGCGGAGCTAGGGGGTTAGAGGAAGAGGAGGAGCGAGGACAGAAAGGGGTTAGTTAGAGTAGGGACCAGGACGAAGGAAGAAGCAATCAATAAAGCTCCCTGATGTATGTACATGTAGTGTCTGTCGTTATTCCTACAAGGACACTACACCATATTTTAGGATCTTCAAAACAGAGTGTGTGTGTGTGTGCGTGTGCGTGTTTTTTTCCAAGTGTCACCTTGCCAGACTCAACTAAAAGCTCCTGTATCAACTATTTGTTAAACAATACATTTACTGAGGGGTGTAACACCCCAAACACCCCGCCACCTGCCCTCCCAAGCTAAGCCCCTGTTCCTGTAAGTTATAAGGACTTTTCTGACTTACAAAATGGTTTTAGTATATTGCACATTGGTATTTTGCTGATCGCAAGCTTCGAGTTTGAAAATTACCTTTGAACAGATAGACCTATGATGTCTAAGCAGTGCCCTTTAGGGAGGTAATGCCTCCGTGAACAATAAATAACCCACCAAGGGCTTCTGGTTTGTTAGAGTTTAAACGAATCACCTGATCCAAAGCCACCTTCCTTAGGCTTGATAGCTAGAATACAGGCCAAGAAATGAACCGCGGATTTTACATGCTAACCTGTCCACCTGCATTTAGTGCCTAATAATTGCCATTCAGCAATTATAAACATGCATGAAAAATGCCATGATGATTTGATGGCATCCAAATGTTTTTTGTTCTGAAAAGTGACACGAGATCTCCAAATCGGATACTAAAAACAAAACAGATCACAGTTTAATGAATAAACTAATTCAACAGGGCAGTCGAACATTTGTCGAGATGCATGGATCATTGACCTCAGACACACAGTTTTATCGCCATGTTTTTAAATATTAACAGCAGATGTATCTTACGCAAGAACAGATAGAGGTCATAACCATGTATCAAAGCAGTTCGCACTTTTCACATTTCACCACATGGTGGCGCTGTGTTGTTATATTATGTCCTAGTCAGAAGAGAGTTTGACTGTTTAACATTATTTAAAACAAGTATTGGCATAGCCAATAGGTCTTGCCTTTGGGGCCTTATGAGTGTTTAGCCAGTGCTATTGACTTTGCCAATGTCTTTAAGTTGTGCTGTAGAGAAGTGTGGCTGCTGTGCAGCATGCTGAAAAGTTTTAATAAAAAAGTGTCAGAAGCATTTTCGTTACCTTATATATGACCAAGAAGGCATTATGTACAACTGAACAACCATATTAAAAAAACTATTTACAAGAAAAAAAATCCTCAGTTTTCCTTTGTTCTTGCAATGCTGGCAACTTGTTTCTGCCTATTCTAATGGTTGTGTGTTAAAGCTTTTTTTTGAGGGGGCATAAATAATCGGAGGGTGAAGGTTGGGAACTAGTACCTGTATTATAACACTAGCAGCGGACAGACGCTAGGGGAGAATCAACTGATGCCAGATTCCGAGAGCAGGCTGAGGTGGTGCTGAGTGATGCTGAGGTGTTAGTGGTGGTAGTGGTGTTGACTGGTGCGGAGACGATGCTGAGGTGATGCAGAATGATACTCAGGTCTTGCTGAGTGATGACGATGTGTTGGTGTACTAGTGCAAAGGCGATGCTGAGTGATACTGATGTGGTGCTGAGTGAGACTGTGGTGGAGCTGAGTGATTCTGTGGTGGTGCTGACTGATGCTGTGGTGGCACGGAGTGATATTGTTGTGGCCCTGAGTGATGCTGTAGTGGTGCTGAGTGATGCTGTGGTGGTGCTGAGTGATGCTGTTGTGGTGCTGAGTGATGCTGTGGTGGCGCTGAGTGATGCTTTGGTGGCCCTGAGTGATGCTGTGCTGGCGCTGAGTGATGCTGTGGTGACGCTGAGTGATGCTGTGGTGGTGCTGAGTGATGCTGTGGTGGTGCCTAGTAATGCTGTGGTGGTGCTGAGTAATGCTATGGTGGCCCTGAGAGATGCTGTGGTGGCGCTGAATAGTGCTGTGTGGTGCTGAGTGATGCTGTGGTGGCGCTGAGAAATGTATGTTGTTACAACTTAAACAGTTACAAAACATGCCTTTACAATGCAGTTTTTTACATCGCAACATCCTTTACAATGCACTCCATTACATCGCATGACACTACTTTGCATTTTTAGAAACTACCTTTACAACGCATTCCATTACATCGCATTATATCTTTACAACGCATACATTATAACGCATTCCATTACATTGCATTTAAGGTAAGTATTGGATAGTATAGGGGTAAAAATGACTATTCTAACTCCAGGGGGTGCAATAGTAGGGTAAGTGTTGGATAGTGTAGGGGTTACAATTACTATTCTATTTCCAGGGGGTGCAACAGTAGGGTAAGTGTTGGATAGTGTAGGGGTAAAAATTACTATTATAACTCCAGGGGGTGCAACAGTAGGGTAAGTTTTGGATAGTGTAGGGACACTATGCATTGTAATGGTGTGCATTGGCATGGTATGTGTTGTAATACCTGCATTGCAGTGACATGCGCTTTAGTGTCATGCATTGTAGTGTCATGCGTTGGAATGCCTGTTTTGTAGTGACATGCGTTGTAAAGAATGTTGCAATATAATGACTGCATTGTAAGTGTAGTGCGATGCAATGATTACGTTGTAAAGGATGTTTCCCGGCGCCTAGTGATGCTGTGGTGGCACTGAGTGATGCTGTGGTGGTGCTGAGTGATGATGTGGTTGCGCTGAGTGATGCTGTGGTTGCGCTGAGTGATGCTTGCGGGGAATAGCTGCTGTGATCGTGCTGATAAACGCATTTTAGAACATTACAATTAACAGCACAAAACACAGGGAAAACCCAAACTGCCAGTTTCTACATTAGAGTAAAGTTCAGATTCCCCCTTGAAGTTGAGAAGCAGTGAAATCAGTGACATTTGGTGTCTCTTGGCAATGCCTTGAGCTACTGAAGTACGGCCTTTAAAGCCAATGACTATAAACATGAACTAAACTAGAAAAAAAGGAACAAGCAAACAAAGAAGCAGGTTGTGTAGACCCACAAAAAGGAGGCAAGAAACTCAGGAACAGACCTCACATGGGAGCAGGAATTTAAGAGAGGAGAATAACAGGGTTATGCAAGGGCAAATAACCTGGGGCAGTACCGCGAATCAAGCAGAGAAGTGCCGAAAAAGTACTGCAGCCCTCCTTAAAATAATGGCTGAGTACTCCAAGACTGTGGAACAGTACGGGTAAAATTCCACAGCAGTGCTGCCTGTCTCGTTCAGCCGAGCTATCGTTCTTCAATTTCTTCAAATAAACTCCCTGGCCATCGATGGTGATCCCAGACCAGTTGTCAGGGGTTGGCACACCCGACAGGAAGGGAGCAGACAACTGGTCGGACCAAAATTCTCATGGAGGGTCGAAAGACAAAGAATACAAATCTTTAAAAGCTTTTTGTAACCACAGTTAGGACTGCTTTAAATAATGAACATCACAGACATGTTCCACCTTTGTGGCACGGTGGGCGGGCCTTCCTTTGTGCCACGTCTGGTTTAGAACATATTTATGTAATGTATGCGATGAGCTAATTTTGCTGTAATTTGGCGGGGATTAGGTTAGCATTAGCAGAATCCATCCTGTATTTAGAGACTATCTTGTCCATTTTGTGGAATCCATTTTGTATTTCTGTCAGCCATTTTGTTCGCCATGTGCTACTGTGTGCTCACCATGTGCTCTGTCCTCCCTCAGTGTTGACTGCTCTTGTAATATGCCTAGAAACGAACTATATTTAGCATCTTCCACCTTCGCACATGCTCATTTGAGCTTGCAGCTGTCCATGCAGCTGCTGTTAGTCTGTAACTGTCAGGATGTGTCACAAGAATTAGCAACTGTTAGCTCCTTCAACTTGTTGACTATGCATTTTCTGTTAGACCTTTTATGTACCTGAAACCAGCCTTTTGTACTTGTACCACCTTCATTTGAGCCCCTGTGTGGGTATAAAAGGACCAAGCTCCTTCCATTCAGTGTGCTACTTCATACATTACCGAAGGGTGTGGTGTGAATGTAGTTCTTCCTCAAGAGGTTTAATAAATTTTCTATTTCAGTTTCTGTGCCAACTTCTTCCTATTGGTCTGAGGACTGTGCCGAGAAGGGCAAATCCTTTGCACTAGTAGGCCTTGCTGAGGCTCACCAGCTCACCACCACAAATTCAAGGCAGACTGAGAATAGGGTTGGGAATAAAATAAAATCTGTGTTACTGAAATCAAACGTCCGACTGGAAACAAACATGCAATCACTTTTATTCTGCAGCCTTGCCAGTCTGCTGTTGAATTACTCATGCCTGTGACGCAGTGTTTGTGAGGTGAGTCAAGTCTCCCTGCAAGAAATGAAAAAAAAAGCATTGGTCGCGAAGCCGTGAAAGTGACGCGGCCGTGAAAGTGAAAATATTCGCGATTGCGGGCTGTAAGGGTGACCGCAAGCGATGCACTTAATAAGCCATGATGAGACAGGAAAGCCAGATGGCGCCTGTGCTCTAACTGTGTGCGTAACAGCATGCTCTAGGCCACACGAAAAGCGTGTGGTGAGCTTTTTGAAGCCCACTTACTAAAAGTCTTGCCAGAGTAGCGCATATGCTGGCTCAGACAAGACCTAATGAAAAGGAAATTACTCAATTTTCTCTCAGCTGGTGGTGAAACTGACTACAATAGGGAAGAGAAACCATCCCACAACCCAAACTTTATTGAATAGGCAACACTTCTCTCTGAAGAACAGAAAGATATTTACTTAGAAGTCCAGAGTCTTTTAAGGTTCTGATGATGGAAATGTGATGTTGACAAAGTTATTTAACGTAAAATACTAACTGAAGAAATGGTTTCTTCTGTTGCTCTCCGCGACCCCATTACTTAGTTACATTTGTTAATTTCTTTTGTTCACATCAACCATCTTTCTGCACTTTTTCTGCTCTTCATATGTGGCTGTGTCTACAGAAGGCGTGCACATTGTTGCCTAAATTTATCACAACAAATGTTTTCTGATACATTGTGTACCAGTCTTGAGCGTCCATTCAACCCAATGCATTCTGGGTGTTGAACCGAATCATTACACTTCTCCATAACAATTGTCTCTGGGAGGAAAATGTGTCCTGAAATATGGTGTCTCCAAAGGCATACATCATTTCATGTGACAAATTCCAGTACTGAATTTTTATGTTAAAACCCAATGCTTTTTGGGAGTTGTAATTCTAGCTCACCTCAGTAAAACCAATTAAATTCCAGCAATTTGAACAATGACATACAGAACTGGAATACCTTTGTTACTGATGAGATAGGGTCATGTGATAACTTTAATTAAGCATTTGTGTTTTAACAATATATTTTACCTCTGTGTTATTAGTTGTAAGATTGTTATTTTGCTCCATTTGTATTTAAGTTGGTCGGTGCTGTTCTGGCTGTTCTGGGGAAGCAAACATCATTTTGTCTTTGAAAAACAGAACAGATCAACGAAGACCCGAGTTCCATTTAATAAATAGAATTAACTGTACATGTTTACAGAATTTAATATGGTATTGTAAGAAATTGGGTTGTTGGTTGGCTTGGGAGAGCACCCTGGTCAAGCAGCAAGCACGATTTTTCTCAAGGTGAGGCACAGCCATACCAATTCTAACCTGCGCTTAACCCTCTGGTAGCTTGGAACAGAGCAGTTAGGCTTAACTTAGAGGCAATGTGCAAAGTATTTCAGGAATGTATGACATTACAACGCATACATTTACATTCGCATGCCTTTACAATGCAGTTTTTACATAGCAACATCCTTTATAACGCACTCCATTACATCGCATGACACTACATCGCATTTTTAGAAACTACCTTTACAACGCATTCCATTACATCACATAATACCTTTACAACGCATACCATTACAACGCATACCATTATATTGCATTTAAGGTAAGTATTGGACAGTATAGGGGTAAGAATTACTATTCTAGCTTCAGGGGGTGCCACAGTAGGGTAAGTGTTGGATAGTGTTGGGGTAAAAATTACTATTCTCACTCCAGGGAGTGCAACAGTAGGTTAAGTGGTGGATAGTTTAGGGGTAAAAATTACTATTCTAACTCCATGGGGTGCAACAGTAGGGTAAGTTTTGGATAGTTGTAATGGTATGCGTTGCAATGGTATGCATTGTAATGCCTGCGTTGTAGTGACATGCGATGTAGTGTCATGCGATGTAGTGTCATGCGTTGTAATGCCTGCGTTGTAGTGACATGCATTGTAAAGGATGTTGCGATGTAATGACTGTGTTGTAAGTGTGATGCGATGTAATGGTCGCGTTGTAAAGGATGTTTCTGGTATTTGAGCAACACATGAACCAGTAATATAGTGAAAAACAACAAACATAAAGGGCTACACATCAAGTTTGGAAAATAGAACTTTTTTATATAAAAAATATAAAAAGACCAAAATGGCAAAGGTAGAACCAGAGATATGGAATTTTAAAGGTCTTTGTGAAAATAGCTCCAAAAAGGACAAAGTTTCAATTCTGAATATCTGGTCACACATGACCGGGACAAAGTTACAAGTACAGTCCAACCGTGATAGAGAGTGTGCCAGCTACAGGGACCAAGTTAGGCCTGCTGAACAAAGTGCCTTATATCCTGGCTTGCCGAGCATTGTTGGGACCCGTGTCGGAGATGCGTTACTCAGCGAAGTGATTGATTGGTTCCAAGATGTGCAGAGGCTGCAATGCAAGGACCTACATCGTCATTGAGAATACTTTCGGAGTGACTTGAAGTGCAAAGTCCAGCATCAAAGTCCAGCATCGAAGAGTCATGTCGATGAGTTAGTTCCAAAAAGCTGCGAGGTTGCAATACAAAGTCTGTTGTTGTCATCAACGGTGCTGTCCATGAGAGATGCAAAGGCCAACACAGATGATGCTTTGCACGGAGGCAGGTCTGATGGGCTGCAATGCAGGTCTTTCTGACCGGTTCAATCCATTCTCGCAGCATCGGCCATGCGTCGGTTCTCCTTAAGTTTGCACCGCCAGCAGAAGAAATTTTCAGTGGCTGCCAGAGCACCTTAAGCCCATTTCCAAGGGTCCAGGAGTGGAGTGGCACTACTTGGCAGGGTAGACTCATGGATGGCAGAGTCCAAGTGCAAGTGCAAGGTTTTTGGAAACCTGTTGTGTCCCTGAGGCTTCAGATCAGGAGGCCAGCCAATTAGCACTTGGAGTCTCTCTGGGTTCAAGCGATGCAGGTTCAGTCCTTCTCATCCAGGAAATAGGGCAGCAGGTCAACACAGCAGGGCAAAAGTCCTTCAGAGCTGCAGACCAGGCAGAGTATTCACAGGTCCAGCAATGTACTGAAGTGGTGGTATCTGAGGTCCAGTATTTATACCCAGTTGTGCCTTTGAAATGGGAAGAAGCTTCTAAAGGAATGCCATTGATGTGCACAGGGGGTAAGCATTTCTTTCTGTGAATGTAGGACATTCCCTATTCAAGTGTAAGTGGGCTGGATCCCTGCTCCACCCTTCCATCCTGCCAGTGATGACCCATCCAGTCACACCTAAGCTCCCTTTTGTGTGCGGGTGTTTAGAAGGAATACGCAAAGCCTTCTGTCAGCTACATCCAGTCATATGAAACAGAGACAGGCTGCAGGTACTAAAGAGATAAGTCAAGAAAATGACAGCTTTCTAATAGTTCTGAAAAGGGGGTGGTGATGGACATAGTATCTGAGTTAAACAGAACACTCATACCCAGTCAACAGATCAGGGCTTGATCCATCACCGTTTTTTAGCTCACTGCACCATCCCAGCTCAGAACCTGGCTATATGCAAATTAGTCTGTTCCTGGCCCAGTGCATCATGGGAACAGGGCAGACCAAACTACCAAGCCAATTCTTATACTGGGAAGGAAACAAACTTCCGGGGACCGGTTTCTGGCATTACAGCCGTCTTCGGCCCGGCTTGCTTGAATCCTGATGGTGGAATGAGCAAGGGACTCACATCTGAGTATACCCTTCCACGCTTATGGTGGACAAAGCGATTCTGAAAAGGGGGTGGTGATGGACAGAGTATCTGAGTTAAACAGAACACTCATACCCAGTCAACAGATCAGGGCTTGATCCATCACCGTTTTTTAGCTCACTGCACCATCCCAGCTTAGAACCTGGCTATATGCAAATTAGTCTGTCCCTGGCCCAGTGCATCATGGGAACAGGGCAGACCAAACTACCAAGCCAATTCTTATACTGGGAAGGAAACAAGCTTCCGGGGACCGGTTTCTGGCTACTATAGGTGTGGCAGGGTATACTCAGACATGAGTCCCTTTCTCACTGCACCATCAGGATTCAAGCAAGCCAGGCCGAAGACGGCTGAAATGCCAGAAACCGGTCCCTGGTAGCTAGTCTCCTTTCTGGTGAAGAATTGGCTTGGTAGTTTAGTCTGCCCTGTTCCCATGATGCACTGGGCCAGGGACAGACTGATTTGCATATAGCCAGGTTCTGAGCTGGGATGGTGCAGTGAGATAAATAACGGTGATGGATCAAGCCCTGATCTTTGGACTGGGTAAGAGTGGTCTGCTTAATTCAGACACTCTGTTCATCACCACCCCCTTTTCTGAATAGCTTTCTAATAGTGGCATTTTCGAAATTGTAATTTAAAATCGGACTTCACCATAAGTTAGGATTCTTCATTACAATTCCAGAGACATCAAACATGAACTGCTCACCTGTTCCAATTTGGAAATTGCACTTATAAACTGTAATAAGTTAATTCGAAGATTATTGTATGGGAGAAGAAGGCCTTACATTAAAGAATAACAAATGTAAGAGTTTTTCACTACCAACACATGAAAAACTTTGTAAACGCATTGCACCCTGCCACTGGGCTGTCCATGGTCTACTCTGGCGGTGACTTCTATGTATCAAAAAGGAAGGTTTGGGCCTGACAAAAGGTTTACTTGTGAGGTCGAAATGGCAGTTTAAAACTGTGCACACGCATGTTTGAAGTGCTGCTTAAGTAGGTGCCACAATGAGTGCTTTAGGCCCCCTATTAGCATTTAATTTACAGGCCCTGGGCAAAAGTAGTGCCACTTTACAAGGGTCTTACAAGTAAATTACAAGTAAAAATACATATGAAAATTGGGTATAAGCCAATCTACCATGTTTTACGAGAAAGCACAAGCACTTTACACTGGTTAGCAGCGGTAAACTGCACAGAGTCCTATGGTCAGCAAAAACGAAGTCAGCAAAAACAGGAGGTCTGAAGGCACAAATTTAGGAGAAATACCACACTAAGGATGACAGGTCTAACATGTGTTTTGTACCAGTCCTTCCCAGTCTGTATCACCAAAGGATTTTATGTAACTTAGTGCTATATACAACAATTATAAATACAGAAATAACATCTGAGTTCTATTTTATTTACTGGCATATGTAAAACACACCTCCTGTAAAACTACTGTGGTCACACCTGAGCTTCACTGTGAAGTACCTCTCTAATGGTTGTTCGTTTTGTAAGCAAGATGGGCTGACTTTAAATACCGGCTTCTCCATGTGAGCAAACAGAGTAACTTTAGAAAAAGAGTTCCTTTCCATGTACACCAGTTCCCTTATCTGGCAAAAGGGCTTCAATATTGTCGGATTCCATGCCGTTATGAATACCTGGATATTTAATCTATGGCAGGTACTACGTTGAAGATTGTCTTACCATCAGCAGCATATTGATTTATCAGGAGTATTTTTGGTGGTAAACATACACACCCTGATGTGGGGGACTGGGTGTCCTGGCGCTATTGGCAGACAGCAGATGTTTATTGTTTCAATACTCATTTCATCTACCATGGAAGGGTGAAATGCTGAGTGGACACATCAAAACAGAGTTTTGAGTAGATCGCTGAGACACCAGTTGTTTATAGATAGCAAGTAGTCCAATGTGATAGGCAACACCTTGTATTATCTCGGGATTTTAGCCAACACAAAGCTGCATATTGGAAAATGTAGCACCTGTCTAGTACATTGCAGTATTTAATGTGCCTCTAAGTTGAAACATCATGACTGCCTGAAAATGTCATATGTTACATGAGATCCTTTTCCCAGTCTGTATCACCAAAGGAGTTTATGTAACTTAGTGCTATATACAACAATTATAAATACAGAAATAACATCTGAGTTCTATTTTATTTACTGGCATATGTAAAACACACCTCCTGTAAAACTACTGTGGTCACACCTGAGCTTCACTGTGAAGTACCTCTCTAATGGTTGTTCGTTTTGTAAGCAAGATGGGCTGACTTTAAATACCGGCTTCTCCATGTGAGCAAACAGAGTAACTTTAGAAAAAGAGTTCCTTTCAATGTCCACCAGTTCCCTTATCTGACAAAAGGGCTTCAATATTGTCGGATTCCATGCCGTTATGAATACCTGGATATTTAATCTATGGCAGGTACTACGTTGAAGATTGTCTTACCATCAGCAGCATATTGATTTATCAGGAGTATTTTTGGTGGTAAACATACACACCCTGATGTGGGGGACTGGGTGTCCTGGCGCTATTGGCAGACAGCAGATGTTTATTGTTTCAATACTCATTTCATCTACCATGGAAGGGTGAAATGCTGAGTGGACACATCAAAACAGAGTTTTGAGTAGATCGCTGAGACACCAGTTGTTTATAGATAGCAAGTAGTCCAATGTGATAGGCAACACCTTGTATTATCTCGGGATTTTAGCCAACACAAAGCTGCATATTGGAACATGTAGCACCTGTCTAGTACATTGCAGTATTTAATGTGCCTCTAAGTTGAAACATCATGACTGCCTGAAAATGTCATATGTTACATGAGATCCTTTGGCAATTTATGCTTTTTAAAATTGTTGTACCAGACTTTCTATCCAGTGTCATAAAGGAAGTCAAGTCGCTGAAGGGGGGTAACTCATCCACAAATCCCGCTTTGCAACAGCAAAAACCATCGAAAACGAACCAAGACTCTGCTAACCCGTGGTCCATCACACAAAAAGGCACTAAGTCAAGTGGAGGAACAGAACCACCAGCTAAATGATCAGCCAAAAAGTGGCCACCTCTAACCAGCAACAACGGGTTCTGACCTGACTGAAGTAACGACTGAAAACGCCGGGGATTCCACCGGACACACAACCCGAATGGATAACCCAGCGACCAGGCCAATGGCCAGCCTAGTGACCCTGGTACCCTCCAAATCGGAAGCGTTGCCAACCCCCCCGCTACCGCGCAGCAAGAGAGAGCGCAAACGTCAGCGCAAACATAGAAACAACATAAGGGCAAAAGCAAATGCCGCACACCAGGATTTTTTTTCCCTCTTTGCGAAGGCAGTCGATAACAAAGCCTCAACTCCAGCAATTCCCAGCGCCTCCAAATCAAAAGGGGATTTACCAGCAAGCGTCACCCAGCCATCCTCAGGGGGTACCCAAGATCTAACCGAGCCAGCTATGGGAGCAGCAATTGAAGAATAAAGAATAGCTATGGAAAATCTAATGACCAAAACCATCGAGCCGAGCCTAATTGGACCCACAGTTACATTAATAAAACCTAACACAGTGTCGGCCACAACACCTTCCTGTGTGGACACCGTAAAAACAAGATTGAATCTCACAAAAACAATCTACAACCAAAAAATAACCATTCCTAAAACCAGTCATCTTTCATTAAAGGCTCCTAACTGTGTAGGGCAACAGGAGCAGAAACCAGATGCAGGCCTGTTTACCAATAAAATCAACAAGTTGGCGCAAAGCGTTCCCAAAACAGAGAATAAAAATGTTTCCTTACTCTTCCACATCTTACTGGCACCAGAATATAAATCAAAGGGTCGGCAAGATATCCTTAATAGATCTAACATAATAAAATTAGTGGAAGGCATCCTGGGGTTCGCAGGCCTGGCATCGGAGGACATAGAATCCATTGAATTCCTCCCACCAAGAGGCACTCAACCGTCTGAGGTAATGCTGGTATCATTTAAGTTGGCCCGCTGGGCAGGAGCCTTTTTGAACCACAAGACCACCCTGCGGGATTGGGGCTTTAGAGTGTATCCCTATTCCACTAAAGGCTACCCCATCTCCGTACTAACCCAGCCGACATCTCTGCAAAATGCTGGCATTATCAGACCAGCGCCCTATCTTAGACCATATTCGATCTTAAAAAACGCGGCAGGATCCAAGGAACTGTATAAAATTTCTCCAACTGTGGTTTCCAACGTCAACACAAGTCAAGGCTGGGAATGGCCTTGACTTGTCAACCAAAAGCTCAGATTGACCTTCTGAAGTAGAGCCAACTTCCCATAATCATAAACTCCAAATAATGCCAATTCCTCCATTAGTTCCATCTACTACCGCTCCCATTCCAGAAGCTGATTCCATCTTCTTTATGTGTTTTTGGAACATTAGCACCCGGATACTTTTTCTTTCCTATGCGAACATGCTGTAATAGCCCTACAGGAAACCTGGGCTACAGAAGGATTTCCCGTCATCGGCTATATTGAATTATGGAAACCTGCACTCAGGGACAGCCGCTACGGCCATGCAAAAGGTGGCCTTTCAATATACATATCAAATAATTTAAAAGGCCCAATCTCACGGTTAAGCATTGAGGAAGACTGGCTACTTGGGGTCAAAATTAACTTGTGGCGAAAACAGCGCCCACTTCTTTTAAATGTATACATCAATTACAACACACATACAAAAAAAGAGACCTGGCACGCCTAACAGAAATAATGAGCGACATATCTGCGGAACATCCCAACTCAGACCGCAATGTCACGGTGGATTTTAATACCAACTTATTTCAGGGGGCTTTAGCAGACACCGATGGGCCCTTCTTACTCCCCATCACTGAGGCCGTGACACAAACCAAACCAACCAACCAAGCCCATTGCGGTCTGGGTGAGATCTGTGTGATGAAACTCTACAGCGCCGGCTACCTGGTAATGAATGGCAGGTCGGCGGGGGATATCCCCCCGAATTGGTCCTGGACAAACGGTAGCAAACACTCCTATCTGGACTACACCATTTGCAACACAGACCTGCTTCATTGTCTGGTCAGCTTCCGTATTCTTCCACGTTCTGAAAGCGACCATAGGCCCCAGGTCATATCCCTTAACATAAATTCAGTGAAGCACAAACCCGCACCTCCAAAGTGTCGGGAACACATACGGAAAATCTTCAGCGACTCAAGTGGGGCGAAGACATCAGCCCGACTATCCTACAGGTATGCATGGAACGTATAAAAAGTGGAAATGATCAAGATGCCTCCCCCATTGTAACATGGACGACGCTGTGCTCCAATCTGAATAATTGTTTTCCAGTAAAATAGCAGGCCCAAAGGACAACCCAGTTTCACAATTTTAAACTTTCATTACAGTCAAAGCTACTCAAGAAAGCCAGGAATAACACCCTGCGGTCACTCACAAAATATCCTGGGAATGTTTAAATCTTTATCAAGCTGCCCAAAAGTCATTCAGGCTGGCGATCATCAAAGACAAACACATACATGAAAATCAATTTTGGTGCAAACTGGTGTGGGAGAGTAAGAGCAAAAACCCAAGAAAATTCAGGGCCCTAATTAACCACACCAACCCGAGGACCTCAAGCTTTGGATCAGCAAATATCCAAGAGGCTGAATGGGCATCATACCTCACAGACCATTTCAGGTCCCCAGAACATCTAGGACCCAAAAGATGTGGTCCGCTGAGAGAGACTGATACCGGGGCCAGCATTAACCGGAGTGCTCCCACTGAGCTGCCAAGCTCCCTTAATATGGACTTTCAGATGTCCCAAGACATAGTAGCGTCGGCTGTGACTAAAGCAAGATCAGACGGAGCACCGGGCCCAAATGGCCTGCCACAGAACCTTTTCAAATCTGATATAGCTTTTTGGTCAGGAACCCTAACAAACTTTTTCAACTACGCCCTGAGATCCGCAACTATCCCAGACTCATGGCGGGGTGCAATAATACATCTAATTTATAAATCAGGATTCCGCGCTGCCCCTAACAACTATAGACTCATTGCTCTTTTGGACATTGAGGCTAAGCACTATACAGGCCTCCTTTTGGAGGACCTGAAGCTATGGGCAAAGGAACACAACCGGATTCCGATTAATCAAACAGGGTTTTTTGCCAACTCAGGGACTATGACAAATCTTCTAGCAGTGTCAACCATCATCGACAAAGCACTCTTAACATCTAAGACAGTGCTATTCTGCTTTGTCGATTTCAAAGCAGCATTTGACAGGGTCCCCAGGGCGGCTTTATGGGAAAAACTTAGGAAGTGGGTGATCCCTGACAAACTACTGCAGGCCATTATTCAACTTCACTCTCGCACCTGGGTCCGAGTGAAGTTAGGGTCTGGCACGCATCTCTCGTGGAAAATTATGACAACGAGAGGTGTTAAGCAGGGATGCGTGCTGGTTCCCCTTCTCTTTAACCTGTTCATAGCAGATCTGTTGTTGACCCTGGATGAAACCAATAGTCATCCTCCAAAGGTGGGAGGCACAGCACTTAGTAACCTGTTATATGCCGATGACCTTGTTCTCTTCAGCCTCACCAGGGTCGGGCTGCGAAGGCTTCTTGACACACTGCTTCATTATACAATATCGAATCAATTAGAAGTCAATTTAAAGAAAACTCAAGTAGTCCCCTTTGGGAAGAAACGATATGTTGGCGGTGAGTGGTCCTTTAACAACATAAGCCTTGCGATAGGTCAATCGTATAAATAACCTGGACTCAAGGGGCAACCTTATAAAACAGTGCCATGAGATTGCAGTCAAAGCCACAACTTTTGCAGTATGTTTAACTAAGCTTTCAAAAAATCTCTCAGGTCCAACTCTCTCGCCCCTCTTGGAAGTCCTGAGAGCGAAAACCGGCCCCACCCTATCATACGGGATAGAGACATTCAAGGGTAAATTGGACACGGCCCTAAACCAGCATACCACCAAAGTCTTTAAAAAGGTACTCCAGTTGCCAACTTCTGCATCGGCTGCACAGATAAGTTTGGAGATAAGGCTACCAAACTACGAGGTTTTCAATATTGGTGCATACCTAAACCTCTGTCACAAGCTGAGACAGGCTGACCCAGACTCATTAGAATCCCTAGTCTGGCTAGAAATCTCCCAGAAAAACCCAGGAGGAAAGTTTGGTCGCCTTTTCAAGGACTACATCCAACAAATGTCAGCAGGTGACCTATGGGCTCTAAACCCCAGTCAGACAGCGTTTTAAAATTGCCATCAAAAAATGTGTAAGAATGAGATCACATTACAGACAAAGCACTCTTTTCAAAACTCCTATAGTCGGCTACTCCCCGCCGCCTATCTTTCCTGCACATACTCACTGTATCTAAAACGTAGCCTTATAGCTATTAGAATGGGTGACTGGCATTTTCTGCTAGACTTACCCCCCTGGAGACACACGGCGGAAGATCTAACTTGCGGAGGGTGCGGTACAACAGCCAAAACATTGTTACATGTAGTCTGTCTTTGCCTAGCCTTTAACTTCCAACGTAGGTGCAAACTATAAGCCGAATGGAACAGGCTGGGCGCCCGGACTTGCAGGCAAGCCATTATGGTGGCTTTGAATTCTGAAAACACTGACTTAAATATAAGACTAACAAAGTTCATCCAGCAAGCATATCGAAATTTCAAGTTAAAGAGGTCCTGCTAAATCCTCCCTCTTATTTTCTTTCTTTTTCTTTTTTATCACTTAATGAACCCTATGATACATCCCAAACTTCTAGGGGGATGAATTGAAAAGAATATGAGTAGTACCCCTAGGAAAATTGGCTTGTCTGTTAGATGTATGATATCCAAGTCAGCGAGAGTAAAGAAAAAAGATTGAAGTTCCCTGTATATTAGGTTTTAACTTCTGTACTACTTCTTCTTCTGCTTCTGGTTTTTATCCTTCTTTTGAAAAAAATATTTTTACGGACCTAGGAGGCTGAGGTTGTGAAAGACCTTATTCTTACTATGGCTGGCTTACTGACTGTTTTGCTGTTTTAATTTTTAACAAGTTGTATATAATGTTAATTATGTAACCCTCTTTTAAAGATATCTGTGTTATATCTAAATAAATAATTTCTACTACCATGCAGTTGTTGGCCTTTTGAATCAGACTGAGACACATCACTTAACTAGTGCTCGCCTGACAGGATATGAATTGACACTGTTAGCAACTCATATTACCTTGAAGAGGTGTGCGACACTCAATCCAGCTACTTTGTTGCCATATCCTGTGACTGGATCTCAATCAAAAGAGCCTCATGATTGTACATTCCTTACTGAGGAACAGACAAAGGGTTGCATTCATTTGCAAGACACGCCCCTTCCAGATGTAGATGGGGAACTGGAGTGGTTCATGATTTTGGCCTATTCTGGAAGGAAAGAGGCTTTCTTACATCCCACGGGATGCAGATAATGCACGGAGAATTAGCGCATAATCTCTTGACTGCACTTACATACCCAAAGAGAATTGCTATTATGAAGTGTAGCGCGCACAAGAAAATCATTGACAAAATAGGACAAGGCAATGCCCTTGCAGACCGTGTGAGACTGCGATGCTGCAAAGCACTACATACATGTACTTAGTGAAATCACAAGCTGAGCATTGGCATGATGCTAGAGAGGAAGTATTGTTGGCATGATGCTAGAGAGGAAGTATTGGATATACAGAGAGGTCTGCCTCTGTGAAAGAACTTGAGCAATGGTCTAAAGAAGGAATATTAGATGATGAGGGTTGTTGGCGCAACAAAGACATGGATAAATGGAAATTACCTGCAGCCTATCTACAACCTATGGTTCAAATGGCACATGGGCTGGCACATGTTGGAGCTGTAGCAATAACTAAATTGCTTACGCAAGTTTGGGAGCATCCTGAAATTGCCAGCACAGCTGAAAGAGTAGTACAGTCCTGTTTGATCTCTTGGCAGTATAATCCTGGTAAAGGGACACAGACTCCTACAGGACGGTTTGCTACACCTGCCGCACCTTTTGAAGTTTTGCAGATGGATTACATCCAACTTGAACGCTGCAATAATCTGAAATACGTCCTAGTGATGGTATGTGCCTTCAGTAAATGGATAGAGGCAAACCCTACAAAGGATAATACTACTCTCACCACAGCGAAGGTGCTTCTAAAGGACTTTTACCCTAGATATGGTGTTTGTAAGATTTATGGAGAAACAACAGGCCTCATTTTATTTAGCAAGTTGTTGAGCATGTCCTGAAAGGATTAGGGATCAAACAGAAATTCCAAGCAGTTTTCCACCCACAATCAGCAGGATTAGTGGAGAGGTACAATGCTACTTTGAAATTGAAATTAGCAAAAATACTTGCTTCCACGTCTTTGAAATGGCCAGATGCAGTACCTTGGCATTGTTATCCATAAGATCGGTGCCATATTCACGGTCTGGCCTGACCCCGTATGAAATTGTATTTGGAAGGCCAATGAACATTTGGGGAGTTCCTAAGCCACGCCCCATACATGATGTTCCTTGTGTTCTGATGAATGATTATATGGTACAGTTAACCGACAGTTTGATCTCTATTCATCAACAGGTTCGAGAAGCGCTTCCTGACAGATCTACAGGTGAGGCCCACAAACTCCATCCTGGCGACCATGTGATGGTCAAGGTCTTAGACAGATCGAACAACTTGGAGCTGAGGTGGCGAGGACCAGAGCAGGTGCTCCTAGCAACAAGGACAGCAGTTCGAGTGATGAACAAGAAGAACTGGGTCCATAGCTGAACTTGCTCCGTAGCGGTCGCTCCCCCACGCTCCTCTGCCTCACCTCCCTTCTTCCTCTGCTGAATTGCATTGCCTGTGACATCGCCTGCAACTCGAGAGTGCCTCAACGCTTATATAGCGCTTGGTATCGTTTTTCTTATAATTATATTATAGCCCAGTTGCGCTGCATAGCGGAGATTTAAATTAAGCCTGTATCGTTTTATTGTTTTTATAGCAGAGCCCAGTTGTGCTGCATTGCTGTAATTTCATTTAAGCCTCATTATTGTTTCTTGACATTGTGCCCCAGTTTCCCTTTCTCTACTACCATTTTGATTCTGTCTTCACTCTTGACCCGTGTCTTCTCCCCGCTCCCGCCTCCCAGCTGCCCCTTCCAAGCTCCGCCCCCCCCTACTATCCACTTATGTCAGATGCACCTACGCGCAGCGTTCACGCGCAGCGGACGCGCCCCTTGCACGCCGAAGGTGCGCCAAAGTTAAGCCCGTCTACGCCCGTCCGCGCCTGGACCGCGCCCAGCGCCAGACCCCCTGGCCCCCACAAACCGCACTCCTCCCGCATAACGTTTGACGCCGCCACCCTCTTAGCCCTTAACCCCGGACTCAAACCTCAATGCTACGAAGCTGCCCCGGAACGTACCCATGGTCCCTTCGCCTGCCACTCCTGCACATTTACCAGCATCAAGACCCATACCACATCCACTAACCCCAAACACAGCCCCGACTCTAACCACCTGAAGTGCATCCTGTTGAACACCCGCTCGGTCCACAGACATGCCACCGAACTCTGGGATCTACTCGACACTACATCACCGCACGTCGCCTTCCTTACTGAAACATGGATGAACGCATCATCAACACCCGACATCACCATAGCCTTCCCGGACAATTACAAGATCATCCGAAAAGACCGCACCAACCAAACAGGAGGAGGCATCACCATCATTCATAAGAACACCATCAAAATCACGACCAGCTCCGACGATAAGCTCACAACCGCCGAACACCTTCATTTCCAGATCCACACCGACCCCAGGACCACACTCAGAGGCACCCTCATCTACAGGCCTCCAGGAACCCATAAACAATTAAGCGAAGACATCACTGACTTCATCAGTCTACATGCCCTCGCCTCCGAGAACTACATTCTACTAGGAGACATCAACTTCCACCTGGAAAAGAAAAACGACAGCAACACCACCACCCTCCTTGACAACCTGGCCAATCTTGGCCTCAAACAACTTGTTGGCACCCCCACCCATGTAGCCGGACACACGCTCGACCCAATCTTCACCTCCAGCAAACACATCTCCTTCGATCGCACCACAGCTCTCCATTGGACGGACCACAGTTGTGTTCACTTCAGCTACAAAACCACCTCAACCCACAACCCCCCACAACCTATTCCCCGAGGAAAATGGAACAAAATCACCACCGACCAACTCCTCTCATCGCTCAACCAAAACCCACCCGCCCTCTCATCTGACCCAAACCAAGCTACCATCAAATTCAAACAATGGATCACTCACAGCGCTGACAAATTAGCACCCATGAAAAACCATAACACCACACAAGACAGCAAAAAGGCCCCATGGTTCAACGATGACCTTAAGAAATCCAAGAAGCTATGCCGCGCTCTCGAGAAAACATGGAGAAAAACCCAACCACCGACAACATGACCACCTTCAAGGCAGCCACTCGCAAACACCACCAGCTGATTCGATCCACCAAGAAATCAGCATTCAAGAACCGACTCGACAACAACGCCCACAACAGCAAGGAACTATTTAACATCGTCAAAGAATTCATCAACCCCACCGCAGCCTCAAACAACATCACTCCCTCCCAAGACCTCTGCGATTTGTTATCCTCCTTCTTCTACAACAAAATTGCCGACATACATAACAGCTTCAAAAACAGTTCCAACGAACAATCCTCTCCACCACCCTCAGAACCCAAACCGCCCTCTAACAACCTCAGCGCCTGGAACATAATCACCACTGAAGACACCATCCGCCTAGTGAATTCCATCCACACTGGCTCCCCAACCGACCCATGTCCTCACCACATCTTCAACAAAGCAGACTCCATCGTCGCACCCCATCTCCATGATGTCATCAACTGCTCCTTCAACTCTGCTACCTTCCCAAAAAGCTGGAAACATGCCGAAGTCAGTGGCCTCCTGAAGAAGCCCACAGCAGACCCCTCTGAACTTAAAAACTACCGGCCCATATCCCTCCTCCCATTCCCGGCCAAAGTCATCGAGAAAGCCGTCAATAGCCAACTCGCCGCCTTCCTCGAATCCAACAACTCCCTCGATCCCTCGCAGTCCGGCTTTCGAGCCAAACACAGCACCGAAACCGCCCTCATCGCAGCAACAGACGACATCCGAACATTACTGGACAACGGAGAAACAGTGGCCCTCATTCTACTCGACCTCTCCGCCGCCTTCGACACTGTCTGCCACAGCACCCTCATACAACGCCTCAGCAACATCGGCATAAAAGGAAAAGCCTTGGACTGGATCATTTCGTTCCTTGCCGGGAGAACTCAGAGAGTCCGATTTCCCCCATTCAAATCAGAGGCCACCAAAGTCATCTGCGGTGTACCACTCAGTCCCACCCTCTTCAATGTTTACATGAGTCCACTCGCTTCCATCGCGCGTCAACACAACCTTAACATCATCTCCCACGGTGACGACACCCAGCTGATCCTTTCTCTCACCAAAAACCCCAACACCGCCAAAACCAACCTTCACGAAGGCATGAAAGAAGTAGCCGTATGGATGAAAAACAGCTGCCTAAAACTTAACTTCGACAAAACGGAAGTGCTCATCCTAGGATCATCCCCCTCTGCCTGGGACGACTCATAGTGGCCTTCGGATCTGGGTTCAGCACCCATACCCACAGACTACGCGCGTAACCTAGGCTTCATCCTAGACTCCTCCCTCTCGATGACCAGACAAGTCAACGCGGTCTCATCCTCCTGCTTCAACGTACTTCGTATGCTCAAAAAAATCTTTCATTGGATCCCCACCGAGACAAGAAAGACCGTCACCCACACACTGGTCACGAGTCGACTAGACTACAGAAACACCCTCTATGCCGGATTCACAGCCAAATTACAGAAAAAACTCCAACGCATCCAAAACGCATCGGCAAGACTCATTTTGGACATCCCTCGCCAAGATCACATTACCAGACACCTGAAAGACCTCCACTGGCTTCCCGTCAACAAGAGAATAACATTCCGTCTCCTCACCCACACGCACAAGGCCCTCTACGAACTAGGGCCCGAATGCCTCAACACTCGACTATCCTTCTACACACCCACCCGCCAACTAAGATCCTCCAATCAAGGCCTCGCCGCAGTTCCGCGTATCCAAAGATCCACCATGGGAGGTAGATCCTTCTCCTACTTGGCGGCCAAAACCTGGAACTCACTCCCCACTCACCTCCGCCTAACACAGAACCACATCTCCTTCAGAAAAGAACTCAAAACCTGGCTATTCGATAAATTATGAACCCCCTCCCCAAGCGCCTTGAGACCCTCTGGGCGAGTAGTGCGCTATATAAATCCTTGAACTTGAACTTGAACTGCAAACGTGTGTTGCCTGCCTTGGTGGAACCTGCTGTGTTGACCAACCATCGAGATATTCTGGAGACGGAGAAAGGTCAAGCTATCTCACCTTACGAATCTGCGGAATTCTTCCCGGACCACATGATTCCTGGAGCATCGTGATACCACTTGAGACCGAGGAAAGAATCTACAGTGCTGAAAAAGACTGGTTGAGCTACTGCCCTGACTTAGTGAAACGGAGAGCCGATGTGGCAAGGGGGGGGTCAGTCCTGCGTAGTGTAGTGACACTCGTCTTGGCCTGTGGTGAAGAAATCAACTGCTGCCCAGGGAGAAGAGCTCCAAAGATTGTTTCAACTAGTTGGTAGAAAGATTAATTATCGCTGTTGCTAAAATGCATAACAAAAGAATCCTTTGTGCTGTGGGGTTTGTTGTTGCTCTGGTGGCTATGGCAGTAATCTCCTGGTTTGTTGAGAAAGTGGCTCCTGTTCGACAGCTTTTTATTGCCACTACTCCAGTACCAGTGGAACATTGCTACTTCTTGCTTCCGTAACATGAGCAGAAGCATTGACAATCCTACCTAAATATTACATTAATTCAGATTTTGCATCATACACACAATGCCACGAATACCTCCAACTGTTGGGTGTGTGGGATGGTACCTGCACATCAAAAGAAAGGAGGAACAACTTTTATTCCTCTACCGTTTTCCCATAATGGTTCATGTCAAGCTTGGTATGCACTTTTGTTTGCTTCTAGAAAGCCTTCAGTAGGTGTAGTTAACTTTCGTCTGAATAACATATGCTATCAAGATAAAGATGGTTATCCTCAAGCTAAAGGGACTAAATAGGAATCGGAAGAGTATCAACCTTACAATATTTCAACACCATGGGCCCGATGTAGGTGGCCATTTACTGACCGGTAACAGCCGATTTCGGCCTTTAGCGACCGGTAAATGGTCATTTGCGATGTAGGGGCCCTATATTACCGATTCGGTAAATGTACCGAATCGGTAAAATTACCGAATCTGTAAAATACCGAATCGGTATTTTTACCAATTCGGTAACTTGGAGATGTAGGTGGGACTCTTCTGAGTCCCACAGGCTTTACAGAATCGGTATTTTACCACCCAATCCAATTGGGTGGTAAAATACCGAATCCAGGTGTACATGCACATGTGTGCATGCACACATGTGCCATGTGACAGACAGACATGCCCTTAGGGCATGTCTCTGTGCCACATGTCACACGTGCCTGAATTCGGGGTGCTAGAGGGTGTCAAAGTGACACCCCCTGCACCCTTGCAACATTCGGTATTTACCTAATCAGTAAATACCAATTCGGTAATGCCTATTGATTCCTATGGGCTTCAATGCCCGTAGGAATCAATGGGCATTACCGATTTGGTATTTACAGAATCGGTAAATACCAAATCAGAACGATTCAGTATTTACTGAATCTGAAATACCTACATCACCCCCCCTTCCTCCATTTTACCACTTCTTAAATACCGAATCGGTATGATTCGGTATTTATGAAGTGGTAAAATTAATTTACCTACATCGGGCCCCATATGTCTTAAATATGAGAAACATTAAGAACATTGGACCTTTTGTAATTTCTGTGACAAGAGCTAAAGCAGATTTATGTATTAGTAGTGTTGGGAAAGTTCCAGTAGGAAGGAGTGAGTTTTCAGTAATTCTAACCATTGAAGGTGCTAATAACAGCAGTTTTACTTCTTCACATAATACCTATTTTGTGTGCGGAATATAAAGGATACTATCAATTACCTGTTGGGTGGTCCCGGGTTTATGTTACATATCATTTTTGTTACCACCTGTGTTCTTAGCCCCTCCATCATATCACTGGGTTTTAAAATTGTACAATGATATTTCCAAGAACAGATACAAACGAACAATACATATAGATGAGGTTGATCAGACTGAGACCATTTTGCACTAATATGTCGATTTCAGTTTGGGTTTGTTCTTCTTTGTGGGTGCTGCATTGAATAGCAGAAAGATCAGGCGATTGACTTGTGTTGTGAAAGCTGTCACCAATCAAACAACTATGGCACTTGGGAACATTACAAAGGAGCTGCAAGTTGCGAGGATTGTAGCACTCCAGAATCGCATGGTATTAGATGTGATTCTGGCTGATGGAGGTGGTGCATGCCGCATCATTGGCAGCAGCTGGTGTGTCTTTATTCTGGATCACTCGCCTTCAGTGTATGATGCAATCTCTAAACTGCCTAAGATTGCTGCTGAAATTCACCCAGAGACTAGAACATGGACTTTTTTAACTGGATATGGACCCTCTGTATTACTTGGGTCTGGAAGCTACTGACTATTCTATGTATACTACTGGTGATACAATTTTCATGCTGTACTTGTATACAATGTGGTCCTATACTTTGCTCCATGTGCATCACTGCTTGTACAGCTGCCAAAAGAAATATTACAGAAATGAAAGCACAACAAATGTTAAATAAAGAGATCACTGAGATTATGAGCATCAATGTACAGGATGCATATCTAGATTACCCCAGATAAACGAATGTCTTCAGCTAATGCTAAAAGGGTCCTGTTGTAATTTGGAAGCAATAAGATTAGCATTAGCAGAAGCCATCCTGTATTTAGAGATAATCTTGTCCGTTTTGTGGAATCCATTTTGTATTTCTGTCAGCCATTTTGTTTACCATGTGCTACTGTGTGCTCACCATGTGCTCTGTCCTACCTCAGTGTTCACTGCTCTTGTAATCTGCCTAGAAACGAACTATATTTAGCATCTTCCACCTTTGCACATGCTCAGTTGAGTTTGCAGCTGTCCATGCAGCTGCTGTTAGTCTGTAACTGTCAGGATGTGTTCACCAGAATTAGCAACTGTTAACTCCTCCCACTTGTTGACGGTGCATTTTACCTAAAATCAGCATTTTGTAATTGCACAGCCTTAATTTGAGCCCCTGTGTGGGTATAAAGGGACCAAGCTCCTTCCATTCAGTGTGCTACTTCATACATTACCGAAGGGTGTTGTTTGAATGTAGTTCTACCTCATGAGGTTTAATAAATCTTCTATTTCAGTTTCTGTGCCAACTTCTTCCTATTGGTCTGAGGACTGTGCCGAGAAGGACAAATCCCTTGCACTGGTAGGCCTTGCTGAGGCTCACCAGCTCACCACCACAAATTCAAGGCAGACTGAGAATAGGGTTGGGAATAAAATAAAAGCTGTGTTACTGAAATCAAACGTCCGACTGGAAATAAACATGCAATCACTTTTATTCTGCAGCCTTGCCAGTCTGCTGTTGAATTACACATGCGTGTGACGCAGTGTTTGTGAGGTGAGTCAAGTCTCCCAGAAAGAAATGAAAAAATAAGCATTGGTAGCGAAGCCGTGAAAGTGACGCGGCCGTGAAAGTGAAAATAATCGCGATCGCGGGCTGTAAGGGTGACCGCAAGCGATGCACTTAATAAGCAATGACGATACAGGAAAGCCAGATGGCGCCTGTGCTCGTAACTGTGCGCGTAACAGCGCACTCTAGGCCACACGAAAAGCATGTGGCGAGCTTTTTGAAGCCCACTTACTAAAAGTCTCGCCAGAGTAGCGCATATGCTGGCTCAGGCGAGACCCAATGAAAAGGAAATTACTCAATTTCCTCTCAGCTGGTGGTGAAACTGACTGCAATAGGGAAGAGAAACTATCGCACAACCCAAACTTTATTGAATAGGCAACACTTCTCTCCGAAGAACAGAAAGATATTTACTTAGAAGTCCAGAGTCTTTTAAGGTTCCGATGATGGAAATGTGATGTTGACAAAGTTATTTAACGTAAAATAGTAACTGAAGAAATGTTTCCTTCTGTTGCTCTCCGCGACCCCATTACTTAGTTACGTTTGTTAATTTCTTTTGTTCACATCACCCATCTTTCTGCACTTTTTCTGCTCTTCATATGTGGCTGTGTCTACAGAAGGCGTGCACATTGTTGCCTAAATTTATCACAACAAATGAGACAGTGTTTTCTGATACATTGTGTACCAGTCTTGAGCGTCCATTCAACCCAATGCATTCTGGGTGTTTCAGCGCGAGTCTTTCTCAGTTGAACCGAATCATTACACTTCTCCATAACAATTGTCTCTGGGAGGAAAATGTGTCCTGAAATATGGTGTCTCCAAAGGCATACATCATTTCATGTGACAACTTCCAGTACTGAATTTTTATGTTAAAACCCAATGCTTTTTGGGAGTTGTAATTCTAGCTCACCTCAGTAAAACCTAATAAATTCCAGCAATTTGAACAATGACATACAGAACTGGAATACCTGTGTTACTGATGAGATAGGGTCATGTGATAACTTTAATTAAGCATTTGTGTTTTAACAATATATTTTACCGCTGTGTTATTAGTTGTAAGATTGTTATTTTGCTCCATTTCTATTTAAGTTGGTCGGTGCAGTTCTGGCTGTTCTGGGGAAGCAAACATCATTTTGTCTTTGAAAAACAGAACAGATCAACGAAGACCTGAGTTCCATTAAATAAATAGAATTAACTGTACATGTTTACAGCATTTAATGTGGTATTGTAAGAAATTGGGTTGTTGGTTGGCTTGGGCGTGCACCCTGGTCAAGCAGCAACCACAATTCAATTCTTGTTAAGGTGAGGCACAGTCATACCAATTTTAACCTGTGCTTAACCCTCTGGTAGCTTGGAACAGAGCAGTTAGGCTTAACTTAGAGGCAATGTGCAAAGTATTTCAGGAATATATGACATTACAACGCATACATTTACATTCGCATGCCTTTACAATGCAGTTTTTACATAGCAACATCCTTTATAACGCACTTCATTACATCGCATGACACTACATCGCATTTTTAGAAACTACCTTTACAACGCATTCCATTACATCACATAATACTTTTATAACGCATACCATTACAATGCATACCATCACATTGCATTTAAGGGAAGTATTGGACAGTATAGGGGTAAGAATTACAATTCTAGCTACAGGGGGTGCCACAGTAGGGTAAGTGTTGGATAGTGTTGGGGTAAAAATGACTATTCTAACTCCAGGGGGTGCAACAGTAGGGTACGTTTTGGATAGTTGTAATGGTATGCGTTGTAATGTTATGCATTGTAATGCCTGCGTTGTAGTGACATGCGATGTAGTGCCATGCGATGTAGTGTCATGCGTTGTAATGCCTGCGTTTTAGTGACATGCATTGTAAAGGATGTTGCGATGTAATGACTATGTTGTAAGTGTGATGCGAAGTAATGGTCGCGTTGTAAAGGTTTGCTAGGTTTCTCTATGGCCAGCTGAGCGAGGGCCCAAATCCACAGCTAGGCACAGTTTAAAAAAGGGTCAGTTTTCTGTGGAAAATGTGATGTGTCCATGATGCAGTTTAGGCCCTTTTCTGTTGTGGACACTAGGCCTACCCACACAAGTAAGGTCGCATTTTTATTAAGAGACTTGGGGGAATGCGGCATGCATGGATGTCTATGGCTCCAAACAGATTTCAGAACTTAACATCCAAGAAATGTGAGGAACATTTGTTTTTTTTCTAACGTTTGAGGTGTTCAAGTTATTCTCGGTAACAGAACCTGGTGAGAGCTACACAAGTAACCTCACCCTGAATGTCCCTGGGTGTCTAGATTTCATACAGGTTTTCTAGGTTTCCCTGGTTGCCCGCTGAGCTAGGGCCCAAAATCCACAGCTAGGCACATTGCAAAACAAGGTCCATATTCTGTTGACAAATGTGATCTAATCACGTTGAGTTTTGGGCTGTTTTCTCTTACGGGCATTAGGCCTACCCACACAAGTGAGGAATCATATTTATCCAGAGAATTGGGGGAATGCTGAGGGGGTGGAAGTTTGTGGATCCCCACTGAATTCGGAAATTTTCATCACAGAAATATGAGCAAAATGTGCTTTTTGTTTTTGTAACAAAAACGTTGAGGTTTGCAAGGGATTCTGGGTATGAACCCATTGAGAACTTTCCATCACAGAAATGTGAGGAAAATGTGTTTTTTTTCAACAATTTTGAGGTTTGCAACGAATTCTGAGTAACAGAACCTGGTGAAAGCCACACAAGTGACAGCATCCTGAATGTTCCTGGGTGTCTAGTTTATATTTTTTTATAGGATGGCTAGGTTTCAGCTGAGCTACGGCCCAAAATCCACAGCTAGGCACATTGCAAAAAAGGGGCAATTTTCTGTCAAAAATGTAATGTGTACACGTTGCGTTTTGGGCCGTATCCTGCCATGGGCAATAGGCCTATCCACACAAATGAGGTACCAGTTTTTATAGGGAGACTTGGGAAAATGCTTGGTAGGTTGAAGTTTGTGGTTCCCCTCAGATTTCAAAAATTCTAAAACACAAATATGAGGAAAATTTGGGTTTTTCAACACTTTGAGGTTTCCAAGGGATACTGGGTAAAAGAACCCAGTGAGAACCACACCAGTCACCCACTCCTTGATTTCTCTGGGAGTCTAGTCTTCAAAGATGTAGAGGTTCGCTAGGTATCCCTAGGTGCCGGCAGACCCAGGCCCCAAAATCCAAAGCTAGGCACATTGAAAAAAAAGGGTCAGTTTTCTTTAGAAAAAATATGATGTGTCCACTTTGGGTTTTGGGCTGTTACCTGTCAGAGGCACAAGGCCTACCCACACAAGTGAGGTACCATTTTTATCAGGAGACTTGGAGGAATACTGTGTGAGTAGATGTCTGTGGCTTCCTACAGATTCCAGAACATTCTATCACAGAAATGTGAGGAAAAGGTGTTTTTTATTTTTTCAAAGTTTGAGGTTTGCAAGGGGCTCTGAATAACAGAACCTGCTAAGAGCAACACAAGTCAACCCATCATAGATTCCCCTAGATGTTTAGTTTTCAAAAATGTACATATTTGCAAGGTTTCCCTGGGTGCCAGCCTAGTTAGGGCCTAAAATCCACAGGTAGGTACATTCAAAAAAGTGTCAGTTTTCTGTGGAAAAATGTAATGTGTCCACGTAGAATTTTGAGCCATTTCCTGTTGCAGGCACAAGGCCTACCCACACAAGTGAGGTACCATTTTTATCAGGAGACTTGGAGGAGTGCTGTGTGGGTAGAAGTTTGTTGCTTCCCATAGATTCTAGAACTCTCAGTCATAGAAATGTGAGGAAAATGTTTTTTTTGTGTGCAAATTTTCTGGTTTGCAAGGGACTCTGGATAACAGAACCTGGTGATAGCCACATAAATCACCCCTTCCTAGATTCCCCTAAATGTTTTGTTTTAAAACATGTACATGTTTGCTAGGTTTCCCTGTGTTCCGGCTGAGTGAGCGCCTAAAACCCAAAGCTAGGCACATTGCAAAAAAAGGGTCAGTTTTCTGTGATGTGTTTGCATTGCGTTTTGGGAGGTTTCCGGTTGAGGGCACAACTCCTAACCAAACAAGTGAGGTACCATTTTTATCGGGAGACTTGAGGGACTGCTAGGTGCATGGAAGTTTCTGGCTCCCCACAAATTCCAGAACATTTTTTTCACAGAAATGTGAGGAAAACATGTTTTTATTTTACAACATTTGAGGTGTGCAAGGGATTCGGAGTAATCGAACCTGGTGAGAGCCACATAAGTCACCCCATTCTGGATTCCCCTGGGTGTCCAGTTTAATAAAATGTACAGAAATGCTAGGTTTCCCTACGGGCCAGTTGAGCTAGGACCCAAAATCTAGAGCTAGGCACATTGCAAAAAAGGGTCTATTTTCTGTTGAAAAAAATTATGTGTACATGATACATTTTGGGCGGTTTCTGTCACGGGCAATAGCCCTACCCACACAAGTGAGGTAGCCTACTTATCAAGAGACTTGAGGAAATGCTGGGTGGGTTGAAGTTTGTAGCTCCCCACAGATTTCAGAACATTCCATCAGAGAAATGTGAGGAAAATGTGTTTTTGTAATGCATTTTGTGGTTTGCAAGGGACTCTGGATAACAGAACCTAGTGAGAACCACACAAGTTACTTCAGACTAGGTTACCCTAGATGTCTAGTTTAAAAAAAAATCAGGTTTGCTAGGTTTCTCTGCGTTCTGACTGTGCTAGGGCCCAAAATGCACAGCTAAGCACAGAGCAAAAAAGGGTCAGGTTTCTGTGGAAAAATGTGATGTGTCCATGTTGCATTTTTGTCCGTATCCTGTCATGAGCACTAGCCCTACCCAAACAAGTGATGAAATCATTTTTGTCAAGAGACTTGGGGGCATGCTCGGTGGGTGGAAGTTTCTAGCTTCCCACATATTCCAGACAAATCCATAACAGAAATGTGAGGGAAATTTTTTTTTTTTAAAGTTTGAGGTTTGCCAGAGATTCTAGCATTCTGGATTCACCTGGGTATCCAGTCTCCAAATATTTACAAGTTTGCCTGGTTTCCGTAGGTGACAGCTGAGCTAGGGCACAAAAGCCCAGTTTTATGTGTAAAAATCTGATGTGTCCATTTTGTCTCCCTAGATGCGTCACTTTGGAAATGGGCCGCAACGTGGCACATTGTTTATGTTAGGAAAAACATGAAGAATCTCCAAAAAAGACCCCTTGCTGAATTTTGAATTGTGTCTTCTTTACAGAAATGTATAGCTTTCCAAGATCCATTATTGGTTTTACACCCATTTCTACCACTAACTGGAAGGGAATATTCCTCTTTCTTCCTCATGCTTTTTCCCCATATGGAGTTGCAACACAGTTGTTACAACAACAATGTTGTAATAACGCATACCACTACCCTGTAAGTCATAACAACGACTTGCGGAGGGGGGGGTGCTGGATGTTGGAACAGTATAATTTACTATTCCAACTCCAGTATGTACAACAGTAGGGAAGGTGTTGGATTTTAAATCCAACACCTTCTCCCTCCTCCGCAAGTTGTTGTGAAGACTTGCGGAGTAATGGTATGCATTGTTACAATGCGGTTGTTGTAAGACCCGCATTGTAATTCCCTGCCGGAAAAAGTATTCATGTTAAATGTCACTGGAAGGAGGTTAAAAGAGCAACAATAGGAAAAATAGGCTATGTCCTAGTAAAATGCCTAAACTTGCTGACAAAAGGCTGCCTGTGCCTGAAAGCTGAAAAGATGATGATTTTAGCACCACAAACTCTTTGCCGATACCAGCAGCACTTTATCCCATTTTTCCCAACTAATGTAGCTCTATTTTGGCCAAACTATTGATCACCTCCAGAGGAATCCACAAACGCTTGGTACCTTTATAATCCTCAAGATGTTAGAAGAAAAGGTTTCAAATTGGGGGTGGATACCTTATGTAGACAAAACATTATGGAAACCTAAGCGCAAACTACCTGAAATGACCAAAGTAATGCATGGCACTGGTGAGGGGGAGAAGGCCAGGCAGTGAATGGGTTAACATTGTGTTGTTGCTTAGTGTTATGATTTGATTTTAAAGTGTGTTTCTTGACTATTGATGTGATTGGGTCTAGATATGGTAGGCCTTTTTTGTTAGAGATCAGTCTTACTTTCCATGATAGGATTTGATATATTTCTTTAGATTCGTTTGGCTTGATTTAGGTCGGGGAGTTTGTTACAGTTTTAATTCCTGGTAGTTTTAGTTTTTTTAAGTATTTAAAAGAATTGGTAATGCATAAGGTCGCTTCTTTCAAGTGTGCCCTGTAAGGTATTGGCCGCCATTCAAAGTCTTTATTTGTATTCGCTTTTTAGGACGTGCTGTCATAGACATTATACAATGGAATGTGATACTTTGGCAATTTTTTGTTAAGACTTTTGGTACTTGGGGGATTCAGTTAGAATATCATAATATTTAGGGACTTCAGATACATGGATCAATGCAAAAGCTATTACTTTCTGGTTGAAATGATAGGAGTATCCAAATCCAAGAATTGTAGAATGTAGGTTGGTTTTCAGTATAGTTGTAAACCTTGCATGTTCAACATCTATGATAGTTTTTATGGTTATATTTGTTAGTTTGTTGTTTTTGATGTATTAGCATTTCATTGTGAACTGTACTGTGTTTGGTAAGTAACAGTGCATGCGCTAATGGATGTTTGTATTTTCATATTAGTGATATACTGTATAGATTTGACTGAATGGTGGAGAAACAACTTAGATGATCCATCCGTCCTCCATGTGTTACGTTGTGATAATGTTATTATATTGTTTTCACTTAAAATATAATAATTTATTCATTATTATTGTATGTGTCACATAGTAAAAAGGTAGCTTTTTGAGTAGTTAGTAAGTCTTGGGGTCAGTCTATTTCTTCATATTTGTATGTGGTACTAGCGTTTCTCTTAATGCTATTTGTGTTCCGGCAATACATCTTTTTTGGTTTTCTATGCCTTGGAGATGACCTGTTGTCTCTTCAGGAACATTTGTAATTTTATTTTTTAATATTGTTCCAGCCAGCTCTAGTGACTTTTACTGGGGTTTTCCACACCCGGTAGAACATTTCTTACTTCCATTTCTGCAATATTAGGCGGATGATTATGTTCCCTACCACTATCTACAATGTTACTTTTAGTGGTATCACTGATATTGCACTCATTAGAGTTATTTTTGGTTCCTTTACAGTGCATTTTCTTACTGGTAGGTACAACTGAATACCATCCCTTTTTTTTGGATTTAATGTGTGTTGCCATTTCCAATAAATTATATGTGGGTTTCAAAGTATAATAACTATTTAATAACTAATTTAAATATAATATGGTTTGCAATATTTGTTTTTACATTTTAATATCGCAGCTACACGTGTTTACTTATGTTTTGCATGTTCTCTTTACTTTAGTTTATTGAAAATTTTGGGATTTCAGGGCTGTTTGCTAATGTTTTTTGGTGGCAGTTTCTTTGCACCCGCCTAATATGAGGAAGAGATATGTTAGGTGTATGGTTTAAAAAAAAGTTTTTATTTGTATTTATTAGTTCCAATTTATTTTCAAGCAATGGACATTAAATGTAAATGTTGTGCTTTGGTTGTAATATTTTCAAGTTTGTTTTTCTTGTACTTTGGATTTTTATATGTCTATTGTTTGTTTTCTGTTTTTTGGCCTTTGTCTTTTTGTTTGGAGTGTACCTGCATTTTGGAAAAAAACATATTTGCTATGTTTTCATGTCTTTAATTATTCTTCTTAAATTAATCAATCAAACCTATTTGTCAACTCTTTTAAGTTTAAATTGATCGATTGTTTGGAGTCTTTTACCATTATAATAAAAACGAATTAGTGTTGTTATTGTAAACATAAAGTGTATTCATTTTTGTTAGAAATTTGGAGTCGAGTTGGCAGACCTATGCACCCTGTCCAAGTAGGGACCACAATCCTATTCAGGGTTAGTCAGATACACACCATAAATTAACCTGTCCTCACCCTTTGGTAGCCTGTGTAAAGTATTTGTGCAACACTTAATATAGTAAAACAGTGAAAACACCACACATAAATAATCCATGCTAGGTTAGAAAAATAGAGCTTAATTTAATAAGCATAACAAGGCCAAAACAACAAAAATCCAAGGAGTGGAACCGGAGGTATGACTTTTTAAACCATATCTGCAAATATAGTGTTTAAAAGCACAAAGCAGCACCGGGGCTATCTGGTCATGCATGACCAGGGTAAATCCAAAAGTTCAGGCCGAACACAATGGAGTACAGGTCGGATATAGGTACCAACTTTGTTCCACTGAAAAAGTACCTCCGTTTTAGAATGCATCGACCTTGAGGGGGAGACGAGGGGAGCAAGGAGGTGATATGTCGGTTCCAGTCCTTAGGATTTGTCGGCGATGATTCATTGTTGAGCTGTGCACTCAGAGATGCTTCGCTATCGAGCAGCACTAGATCTAGTGGATTTACCATTAAAGAGGGTTTATTATTACAAGTCCATAGGTACCAAACATGACAGTTCCACTCCTTCTCAATCAGAAATGAAACATTAAATGGATCAAGGAATTCCCAATGTTAACCTATGAGAGGGGTAGGCCTCTCAGAAGTGACAAATTAATGTGGGAGTCTTTCACCACCAGGACATGTAAAACTCAAGGGTATATGTCTTGCCTTTTACTTGCATAGCACCCTACAGTATAGGGTACCCAGGGCCTACCTTACGGATGGCTTATATGTAATAAAAGGGGAGTTTAAGGCTCTGCAAGAGGTTTTAAATGCCAAGATGTCATGGCACTCAAACTGCAAATGCAGACGCTACAGAGGGAGGCCTGAGACATGTTTTAGAGGTCTACTTGAGTGGGAGGCACAATCAGTGCTGTGGGCTCACTAGTTTCTTTTAATTTACAGGTCTTGGGCACATATAGTGCACTTCACTAGGGACTTATAAGTAAATGAAGTATGCCAATTGTAGATTCACCAACATTACCATGTTTTAGGTTAGTAGGTACATGCACTTTAGTACTGGTTAGCAGTGGAAAAGTGTTCAGAATCCTAAGATCAACAAAATAAATCAACAATAAGTGAGGCAAAACAGTCTAAAAGTTGGAGCTTGCCTGTGCCAAAGATGGCTGCGTAGCTTGATAGCTCCATGGAGCCGTCCACATATCAGTCATCGATCCAGCAGTGGTGCTGAATATTTTGCCCAGATTTCGACTGTCCTATGTCCCAGGTGGAGCTGAGAACGTCCAGAGCCTATTTGGTCCCAGCGCACCCATTGCAGAGTGCTGCAGACGGAGAGGAGCGCATCACACCCGCCCTAGGCCATTAGCCCCAGTCTGGAGTGATGCAGAGTCGGCTGGCTGGTAACAAGTGACTGTGGCTCTCGGAGCTAAGCCTGGCGAGCCTACTCACCCCAGAAGTTTGTGGTTGCAGCCTGGGCAAGGAATCTAATCATTGTCCCCTGGGATGCCACAGCGCGGTGGGATGCATACTATGCAGTGAGTGATCGGAGCTGCCGGGAGATGACGGACGTACCCTTGCATGCATCTTTGCACATCTCGCCTGGCCTGGCCTCATTCCTGGTGAAGGTTAAAGGCTGCCTGCATATCCGCGCGATCCGCGCTGTCCCCCCTCCACCCCCCCGTTGCTTGAGTGGCTGCCCTGAGCTGCAATCTTTCTGTAAGTACGGGAGTGGCCTGATGAAATGACGAGCGGTCTGACGTCGCCATTTTGTGACCCCCGGCACCACTTACAATTAGCCTCTCTCCTGTGCCTCACCTAATTGTATTCATCCCAGCAGGATGGCAGCGCGGTGTTGCTCGCTCCTGCCCTCCTGTGCTGGCAGCACACTGACTAATGCTGGCCTGCACATGTGAGTGCGGTGCTCAAGCTTGCGATTGGGCTCACTTGAAGATCCTTAGCAAGGGCCCTGTGAGTGAAGCTGAATTACCATGCCTGCCCACGCGATGCCCTGTGAAGGTAGAATCTGCTGTGATGCATGCTGTGGGGTCCTGATCCTAGGGACTAATTCATAACTTGGAATCTGACGAGTCCTCATCACTGCCCATTGAGAGAATGCTTTAACGTCATGCCTGCTTCCCCCACGGCTAAGAAGAGTCTGGGATGCGCTATCTGTTTATTGTGCCAGGTATTGCACAGTCTGGGTAGGAGTGCATTGCTACGGAGCTCAGGCTCCTCATGGTCCTGCCTGAGTGACTCTTGGTCGTTATCCTGCCGGCTGTAGCTCTCCAACATGTGGGTAGGACCATAGTGCTCACCACCTTCGCAAAGGTGTTCAACTAACTTGTCCATGATTGCAGAGTTGCTGCAGTCTTCAGAAGTCCGGGTACCATGGGTAGAGTGGATAAAAAAGCCTAAACTCACCATTGATCAGCGCAAGTCAAGGGTGCGGGAAGACACACCTGAAGATGGAGACAATACACAGGGAACACTGCAAGCCTTTGGCAGACGGAGGTATCCGTGGCCTGCTGTAGGCCATGGAAAAGAGCTGGCATAACAGTCTATCGGTCCTTGGAAGTAAACTGGACTCTCTGTCCTATCGTATGGACAGAATCACTGAACATATGGATAAACAGGTAGAGAGACTTGATATAGCCGAACGCAAGGCCACGGAGGTGGAAGAGGCTCAGACAGACCTAGACTTGGAACTGAAAAAATGGGAAAGGTGCTACAGGTCCTGCAAGACAAGGTAGAGGACCTAGAGGTGAGGTCCAGTCAAAACAACCTCCGCAATACGGGCCTGCCGGAGACCACTCAGGTCGGGAACATGGAGCTCTTCCTTGAAAAACTCCTGGTGACACTGCTGGGAAGTGAGGCGTTCTCCCCCATGTTCATGGTGGAGAAGGCGCACTGCTCGCTAGGCCCTCGCCCAGCCCCTGGGGTGCCCCCTATGCCTCTCATCGTCAAACTGTTGAATTATAGGGACGGAGATACAGCGTTGAGAGTGGCACAGGAAAAACAGTCTCTGCATTACAAGGGCTCTGCTATTTCCCTATTTCCGGATTTCACGATCAGAGTGCAGGAGACTCGCCAGCAGTTTGCTCCTTTGAAGCGACAGCTGCATGACCAGAATCTGGACTATGCTATGTTAAACCCAGCAAGACTCCGCCTAAATCGGCAGGGTAAATTGCAAATTTTCGTGGATCCCAAGATGCCACAAAAAGCTCTGAAGGAGTGGTACAAGAAATGGCTGATGGACTCCTTGCAGAGCTACTCTATCGGAGCGGCTGATTACGCCGCTTGCTACACAGATAAGATGGTTGCTGGCGGGGGTGGCTGGAAGAACTTAATGACTTAGACTGGGGATCTAGTAGCGATGTCTGACTTGAAGTTTCCATGGTTAACGGGTTACTATTATCTGGGGTGTTAGGCTCCAGAACCAAATGTTGAATGTTCAGGCTCATAATACGTGAGATTATATGACCCAGGCTGGATACGAGTTGTACGGGGGGACACAGGTGTATTATTACAGGTTGCACCATTTTGACAAGTGGGCAGACGGCTCTTGGAGTGCCCTTTTCTTAGTCTAGTTAGGTTCCATTTACCTACCAGGCTGGCAACATCCGCCTACCCGTGTAGCACACTAGTTGGGAACTGTTCTGATTACAACGTTGTTGTGTATGATTTACTTTGATGAGCATTTTGATGGTACACGGGGTATGTTCTGAAGTATTTCTCCATGGCTCTGGAGCCTAGTCCTGTTACCTTATCAATGTTGTGTTGGGTGGGGGAGGATTAATCCATGCATGTTCAGTTAGAGAAGGCATGCTGTGGGTAGAGGGAAAGACACAGAGACTAAAGTCGTTTGTTTCTAAGTATTTTGACATGATTACCTTGATGCAATGCTACATGAAAGTTCGACCCAAAGTGGCACCTGTTTACACAGAGGCACTTCTGCTCTATACACCTCGATTTTTCCTGACCTTTTAGATGCATGCACAGTCTTGTAAGATAAAAATGTTAACTTGGAATGTCTGGGGTCTCAATGACCATAGAAAATTGTGGAAAGTACTGGCCTTTATCACTAGACGGGGGTCAAATCTGCTCTTCTACAGGAGTCACACTTGCCCTCACGCAGTGCTCTGTTACAGCACAGAGGGTTATGGGGTAATATACACGCCACGGGGCTCATATCACCTACACAAGGAGTACTGACATGGGTGAATCAAAAATCTGACCTCCGCCAGGAAGCACTGGAGACTGACCCCAAGGGGTGCCTTACTGTTTCGCAATGCAGTGGGAGAGGGCTTAGACTGATCATCGTTAACGTTTATGGCCTTAGTTTCAATAACACTGCCTTCTTTGCAAAGTTATTAGAGAGCACAAGTAGCTATAACACATGTCCCTTGCTCTGGGGAGGTGATTTTAATTGTGTATTAGATCCCACTTTAGACAAGTCAGGGGGCCCGCCTAGACGCCCAACTGCCTCCACTCGGTCCATAATGTCGGCTATTACCCAACTAGACTAATAAGATGTGTGGCGTACACGCTCACAGGGCCGGGAGGCTTCACACACTATTCAGCATATCATAACCTCCACACTAGAATTGACTACTTATTTATTTCAAGGGTTTAGTTTGCACAGATCCATGACTGTGCAGTACTCGTTCGCACGCTCTCAAACTATGCCCCAATACAGATTGACTTGGACACCCCGCAAACAGTCATACCTCCCTTTACTTGGAGGTTCCCCCGTATTCATTACTCAACCCTGCTTTTAAAGAAGAACTGGCTGAGGCCATAGAGACTTTTATGAGATGAATGTGGGGTCAGTCGACTCCTTTGCCACAGTATGGGACACGTTTAAAGTGTATATCCGTGGGATTGCTATGGCCAAGCACACTGGAGTTCTCTGTACTCTTTGCAAGTGCCTCACAGACGTAGAGGCCAGTTTAGCAACCCTGTACCAGCAACTGCTGATGGCAGCTGATGATGGTATTACACAGGAACTGCACCGAAGAGTATCACTCGACAGCCGACACCGAACTGTAGTAGCTAGCCAACTATGAGACTGCTCACACATATGGAGAAGGAAATCGCCCGGGTCAGTTCTAGCTTCCCTGCTTAAAACTAGGAGAGAGAAGTCTAATGTGTCTGAAGTACATGACGCCGAGGGGGAGACCCTAATGGGCAACATCGATCGCCATAATAAATAATAAATATTATTCTTCAACCTCCATAATTATTTTTGGTTTTCAATATTTTCGTGGGTATAAATACGGAGAATTTACTCCTGAGTCCATTTAATATAAAATATTTGAATTCCAGCCATCCTTTCATTAAATCTTCATGAATAGAACTCACGAGGTCAATTGATACTTGGATCTTTACACTACGTACTGTTCACCACTTTAGACATTACAAAATGGCCCCCATCGTAGTGAACCAATCAGGTCCGTGGTGTATAATCCTTAAAACCGGAACTTACCCCTCCCACTTCCTCCACCCGGTTCCAGCGGCGAAGGGTAGGTGCATACAGCGCAGCTCAGGAATTACCAAGTAAATGGAATGGAGCCAAACATTGGCACTTTGCTGTCATCCTATTTAGGGTTAGACTCAGCACTAGCGGATTTACACTTCCTTTAATACACCCCTGAGCCTCACCACGATGATCAACCGAGTTAAGAATACTACGTGGCTATAATATAATTTTGTAACTGCTGTTTGGTTTGGTCCGGTAAAACCTTCGACACACTCCTCAGCGAGAATACGATGGTTTGTCCTGACCAAGCGCTACGTGCTAGCAGCGTCTGTATAAACTGAATGACTCGAATAAACGCGATTAATATTATTGGCAGCACACCATTGCAAGGTGCTCACCGTACCGGAATCGGACGAGATCTAAATCAATTCACACAACGTAGGTTTTACAATAGCACTGGCACTGATCCATAGAGTCTCCAGGCCAATTAACCTACCGCTAATGATTAAAACCTTTTATTGCCAACAGTTAAGAATCGCTCAGGGTAAACTAGACTAAGTTACAGCAGGCTCAACCGAAGGGTGGTTCCCTTGCCTTTTGTTTACACGATCTTGAAACCCATGTAAATATACTTTGGTATCCTGATTGATACGGGTACCCTGATTTACACGGAGATGCTTACTCCTCCAAATAAGAGAGAAATCTACCCCACCCACCGTGATGATTAGCAGCTTTTCACTACCCAGTCACCTTCCAGTGACCATGTGTAACACATTAAATACAATATTAGTGCGGTCTCCTGCATTTTTATTCCACACTTGTGTTACTATTGTATATACCAGTACAACATCCCACCCCAATTTCAGCGCACAATGCCATACAAGACCTGACTTTGATAACAAGCATACCCTCACATTGGGGCAATAGAGTGGGTGCCAGTCATCCGGCATCCCTACAGTCCTCTGATACTTCTCACACCATCTGTTACTCAAGTTCCAGCCCCACACTATCATAATCTCACACGACTGGACAGCTTAAACCAAGGGGAACAAAAAGTGTAGTTAATATCTACATTCCAGTCTCAACATGCTGTAACACTTGATTATACGTGTTCACTAAAGGAATTTTTTTGTAATGCCCAAATGTATAACACTTCTGCTAAATACACCTCTGACACTAGATTGTAATCACCATCCAATCAATGTGTGTAAATACAGGTCATTAAGATTTTTCCCTATATATAGCCTTATGGTGGAAGATCTCCCTGAAGCTTTACCCGCTGGACACTGTTGTTGTCTGATTGTTTTTAACTTTAGGTGAGTTTTGAATAACTGCGAGTGACGAATACCAAATTAGTATTCTATTTTTAGCCTAATGTTTTTATGTTCTCACATGTCACTCTCACTGAATTTCCACATCTGAGAGTGCCTGATACACTTGTGCAATGGTGTTGTGACACGCCTGACTCCCACTGGCATGTAAAACGCACAAGTATTACAGTCACTGATGCACCTTTTGTCAATCTGTTTGTGATATGCTCTCCCTCTTCCTTTAACAGGTATTGACAATCACAACCTGAAGAAGGGTAATATAATATTGTTATCCCCTCCACCCACTAGTGTGGTAGCCATGCGAGCATACATACACCACACTCCAGGGTATCAGCGTAGACAGTTGCTTAAACCATTAGATACTTGCTAATTAGTCATCTTGGTCCTGAAGAATCGCTAGACAAACTTCACAGTAGCGAGAAACATGTTGACCGGACTACAATAATTTCTAGATGAGAGCTGGAAACATTATTTTCCATTACTCTCCGCGAGGAGAATCGTTTTTAACTAAGGCAGTGGATCTTCTGAATAAAGTATTCCCAGTACCACTAGCTTTATTTTAACCCACTACATCACGTCTACCCCTTAGTTCTGGCCCCATACCTGCACTTCATCCATACGGCAGTTGGACAAAGATCTCTGCTAAAGAGCCCCTCTATGAGGTGTTGCCCGTTGGGTATTGCACCGCAGACCCAACGAGGAGCAGGCCCAAATGATGAAGCATGACACCTGAAAGGGTGTGTGAGGGCATTAAATCCAACAAAATGGATTCCCAGGGTTACCTTCTGACTACCCTACCCTAATTCATTTGCATCACAGACTGTATCAATTTCTTTCTTCCATTAGGAACAGCATGATAATTTTTGTATAGACGAGACCCTAATGGACCCATCTGACATAGCGAAAAGATTTAAGCAATATTATGCATCTCTTTATAGGTCGGAGGGTGGGTGTGATGACAAAGTTATTTTTGGCTACCTCACCCATATCAAACTGCCTTGGCTGTTCAATGGCCTAATGTGCACACTAGAAGTAGAAGAAATAACTGCAGCACTAGCCGGGATGAAATCCAGTAGTGCCCCCGGGATGGATGGCATCACTGTCTCCTTTTACAAAGAATACAGGGACCTACTGATCACACACTCACAGACTCTGTTTGAGGAAATCATTGAAACTGGCGTTATGAAACCTTCAATGCGGGATGCCCTAATAGTTACCATACTTAAACCGGAGAGCCCCCGACTTCTTGCTGCTCCTATTGACTGCTATTGTTCTTTAATGTGGATACTAGATTTTACGCAAAGGTTTTAGCGACCAGATTATCTTGCTAGTGCTGCTGATGATATCACCAGAATAAGAAAATGGGGGGAGTTTACCCAAAAATATCCACTCAGGACCTGGGTGCTATATGGTATATGAAATGAGGGTCCCTGTGAACTGTGTAGACATTATTCACATTTATTTAAAGCAACAATAACAAAGAAATAAAGTAAACACACTGTAAATTAATCACAATGAGCAAGTACTGCAATTTATAAGTTATAATAACAGTGCCCCAAAAGAAAAAGAAGTGAGGTAGCGTGATGCTGTGAAGAAGAAAGGAATAGATAAAGACTGATAATATGCGTGACAAATAAATATATCAAATTCCTGAATTATTTACACAATAAATCGGCTTCAGATCCCTGAGCCAAAGAAAGGAATCATAAATTATCCCATTATTTATCAAAAAACGCCTATTTGACACTGGTATGTAATATCCCAAAAAATGTGGGCGGTGTCAACTGAGAAAGAGGGGAGGTAGCCGTCGATGTTTCGACCCCACGCTACAGCAGTAGGCGTACTTGAGGCCTTACATCGGGGTCTTCATCAGGACAAGGGTGTAAACAGGGGTGCACTACAATTTCATGGTACGTAGAGGTATTTTCATACGACAATCAGTTGAGGAAATCCACTTTTTCAATTCATCAAAGTTTGAAGTGGTGGTAAAACCACAGCAGCCGTAGTGGTCTTCACTAGCATTCCACATGGAGTTGGACGCCGTGAATAAACTGGCTTTGTCCCGGGTAGAAACTTGACTTATAACCTAAGAACCGTTTTTGGGGCTAAACAACATACCCGACGGGATACGCCGGCAGTGGCTGTTTTCCTCGACATGGAGAAGACGTTTGATTCCGTGGAGTGGAAATTCATGAAACACATGCTGACAAGAATGGGGTTTGGGACTCAGCGTTTTTTGCAAAATATGGGAGTGCTTTACAACTCCCCTACAGCTAGAATTAAGATAGGTGGCCTGGTTACAGACCATATTCAAATCACTAGAGGTACTAGGCAAGGGGGTCCACACTCCCCACTGCTGTACGCCTAAATTGCTGAGCCCCTTGCATGTGCGATGCAAGAATATCATTGCCACAGGGGCTTACGGCATATAATTTGATTATATCCACGTACACAGATTATACGTTATTATATGTTAGAGACCCTGAACTGAATCTCTCGACTGTACTGCAGGAGGTGATTCTATTTGGTACCAGGTCCAACCTCAAGTTGAACTGGAACAAATTTCTTATTTTTCCGCTGACCGCTGAGATGGTCCACGTCACACCGGACTATCCCCTAGGCTGGACGACGGAGCCAGTTAGATACTTAGGCATCAAAGTACATACCGACTCAGAAGTGATCATTAAAGAAAATTATGAGACTGGTGTGTCCAAACTAGAAGATGATGTGGACAAACGGGCACGCCTACCCCTATCTCTAGTAGGTAGAATTTCGATCATGAAAATGGTGGTCCTGCCACGGTTTCTATTCTTATTCACTATTATCCCGATAGTCCTCCAGAGGTCCTTCTTTCGGGTATTGATAACTCATATGGTGTGTTTGGCTTGGGCTGGGATGCATGCTCGAGTTAAGTTGGAGATTCTCACACTCCCATACAGCATGGGTGGGCTTGGAGCGTCAGATCTAGAACTGTACTTTAGGGCTGCACAGGGAGCTCATGGGCATAACTGTATGCACGGTCCCACGGATGCTCCACATTTCCATATTGAGAATGTGGTGGCGGCCCAACTCCTTTACCAGCGCTACTGTTCAAGCCTCATGACCGTAGGACTGGGATACTTGTCTCCATTAATGCTACAACACATGCCTGGCATAACCTACTGAAATTACAAGTGGGTGCAATACTCTACTCGCCTAAAACTCCACTGGAGTGGTGTCATTGGTTGCCACCATGCAGGGACAAAGGGTAGGTTCGGGCCTTGAAAGCCATAAAAATCCACACGATAGGGGAGATGTTTGACGAAGAGCTAACATGGGATGACATACGGCTAGAGGATCGGATGGTTACTTCACTGACACAATTTCACTTCCACAGGGTAAGACATTCATTGAGGAAGCTCCTGGGCACCGGGTTAGATGAGCCACCAGAGGTGGATCCGCTCTCCTATGTCATTAAGACTGAATCGCAAGTACGTATTGTCTCATGGATTTATAACATAGCACAGGGCTATAGAGCTAACCACTACACCAAGCCTCAACTGGCATGGCAGGCAGACATGTGCCGAGTGATTGATGATACAACTTGGAAGTATTGTTGTGAGAGTACGAAACGCATTTCATTAAACGGACGACACAGGTTGATTTATTTCAAATTTTTAAATAGGGTATATTATACACCAGAGAGATTCTGTTGGTACGGGGTTGCGTAATTCTGAGGTGTGTGAACGCTGTGGTGTGGACACAGCAGGTTTTTATCACCTGGCATGGTAATGCTCTGGGATGCCGACTTTTTGGGAATCAGTCTTCACAACTCTTGGGGAAATCACGTACACCACACTTGATCCGGACCCCATGCTCGCTCTATTGGGATATTCCAAACATTTACCTAAAGGAATCAGACGACTGGTAGATATGGGTCTCCTTATGGCTAGGTGTATAGTTGCGATCTGCTGGTCCCGGGGCCCAATCCCCACTCTAATGGGTTGGACTCGTGACCTGATGTACGGTAGTACGCAAACTGAACATTATAACGAGTTATTACCTCCTGGTAACTGACCTAAAAACTCCTGAAACATAGAGCTGGTGCACTGTGGGCATGTTATGTTTTGTCGTTGCTGGTTTGAGAGGAGGTCCCTGCCTAATGGCCCCCCTGCAATGCCTTATGTTTAGTATAGCGTCCCAGGCAAGAACAATATGGCAATGTATAAAAGGGTTATGGATGTGATTGGGAACAATTGAATATATTGACACAGTGGACTACAAGATATTATAATTGCCTCATTGCAAGTATGGCATGTCTGTTTTTTTTTGTTCTCAATAAAAACCTAATAACAATCAAAAAAAGTTTGGGTGAAACCATCCCAAGGCTGCTGGATCTAACAATTGTATTTATTCTTTTTAATCGGTGCATGTATATTTATTGTAGTTTAATTGATCATATTTTAATTATGTCTATTTTCCTGGGTTCAATACTTAGACTTTTGTGATTATTATGTTTCCTTAGTTTTCATTAGAGTTGTCAGAATTTCACGTCATTTCATTGCACGTTATCATGGGAAATTATGTGTAATTACGTGATATGCAAATCTGTCATTTTACACTATATTTTACTGTGAGATGTGCCTTTTGCATTATTTTTAGCACAAGGGTGCATTTAAAAAAAACACCGCGAACATCAACCCCTCATGTTCTGTTTTTCTGCACAATTTCAAATCTCTGTATCGTCTAGCACCATCCGCATTACATTTGAACAACAGCTGGGGCATAAATACGTTAAGTGGAATAATGGCATAATTTTGGGAATTTTACGTTTATCACATTTACAAATTTACACTAATCTCGCCAGAGTAATTTAAATTTTTATCAGATCTAGTTTTAATGTACTTACAATATTTGGTATTTCTCTGTATTTGTTTTCCAAACTGTTGTATTTTAGACGTTTTTTAAATTATATTTTTGTTGTTGATATATAAGTGAAGAAGTGTGGCTCACTTGTTAGAGGCGGCAGACCCGAGAGCAGAGGACGGCCCGGGACCAGGGTTCGAATCCCGGCGCGGCAGGTTTCTGGACCAGGGTCAGTGGACTCGATAATTCTCTCGCCTCGGTGCCCACTCTGATCAGCGATCACACTCGGCAACTCTGGGCATTAGCTTGCCTCATCTTCACTAACGGCCCCACCAGACCGCTGGGGATGCCTGGTCTCACCCTGGAGATACCCATTAAGGGACCATCTCTCAGGGAAGCCAGGAAGGGTTTCGCAGCGGTCGAAGCGCCTTGGGACCCTCCGGGTAAGTAGTGCGCTATATAAATGCCTATACATTTACATGTTGTTACTGTTTATGTATAGGGTTGCGATATTAAGTTGACTATATTTCTTTGAGCAATGTTTTTGAATCTCAATATTGTTTCTCTCAGTATAGTATTATATAACCAGATTGGACCCTAAAGGAAAGTTCTGGATTTTTCGGGAACTTTAAAGGGGTTCCTAGAACAATCTGCAAGGAAAGTTAAAGGATGGTTCTGAAACTTTCTGCAGACTATTTAGGAAATGAATTATCTTGTACATATTTTAAATCTCCCTTGGCCATTTAAAAACATTTCTTCTTTAAGACAGAGTTGTCGGGCCTTTTTAACAGCCCTCCAATATTAAATTGGCCCAGGAGTGGCTGAGGCATGACACAGCAAAGACAAGGGAGCAATCCACAAGCAGATTAAGAATATCTCCAGAGAATGTAGTCTCGATGTAAAACCAGCTGGCCTATCCGTGTTGGCTCTGACTGCCACACTAGCTTTGTACTGCATAGACACAGAAGAGGTCTGAATGTTTCGGCTTTTCTCTCCTCAGTGCAATCATTACGGCAAAAGAATTATCGACTTAGTGCATGTGCTGTTGACAGCAGAACTCAGAAACATGAAGAGGTAAATACTGCCCAGTGTTTCTGAGGACTGCTGTCTGTAGCCCATGCACTAACATTGAGATGTTTATGGTTGATGTATAGCTAAAAATAGTGGGGCATATTACCAATTTTTAGCGATATTTACCGCTAACGATGCTTAGCAACGAATTTTTTAACGCTAAGCATCGCCGGAAATTATCGCAGAGATAACCTGCTATTAGCAAGTTTTATCTCAGAAGTGAAAAAAATCCTCACGCTAACTGCTGATTGAGAAATTATCGCTGGAAAACCAACGATAATCTCTCGAAGTTTGGCGTTAGCTTGATGATAGGGGCTCACAAACTTAGCCATGATATCCACCTTCCATAGGATATCATGGCTAAGTCAGGAAAATAAATGTGAAGGTAGTGTGGGGGTTCCCACACTGAATCCTGATGGGTGCTCCTCGGGAGGTATAGCAAGCCTCCAATTTATTAATAAATTATTTTAAATTCAAAAGGTCGATTGTTTTGCCAAGATTTTAATCAAAAGTTCATGAAGTCAGATAGTCGTATATTGTTTTCATATAGACTGTAAGAATATCACATCCATGATAAACATAGTACAGAAACGTGAAAAATCCCTATGCATTTCGGGACGAAAGTCCCTTCATCAGGGGACATGATAATATCGGGACGTTCAGAAAAACGTGTTCAGGAGTAGATGGTATTGAATTTGAAATAATTTATAAAAAAATTGGAGGCTTGCTATACCTCCCGAGGTGCACCCATCAGGATTCAGTGTGGGGAACCCCCACACTACCTTCACATTTGTTTTCTACCAGAGTCTCTGAGCCAGAAGGGGCCATTCCTGAGGCGCCCAAAAAAGTGTAAAAATTTCACTTTAGGATTACCCAGAAGAAACAACTAAACCCGTAGGTGTGCCACACAATCATTATATATAAGTCAGGAAAATACCAGGTGTAAAAAAAGCAGTGCTAACCGCGGTTAGCGCCGCTTTTTTTATCCCTAACAGGGTTAGCGAAATCCTTGATAATAGGAGAAATGTCGCTTAACAACATTTCTCCTATTATTTTTCTGTGGAACGCCCCCTTTGCATCTCATTAGAGATGCAAGGGGAAGCATAGAGAAAAAGGGTGCTAACATGCTAATTTGCGTGTTAGCACTCTGTTGCTGATAGGGAGATCATTTTATCTCTGCTTTCTTGGCTTTTAAAGCCAAAAAAGCGGAGATAAATCCCTTGATAATATGCCCCAGTAAGCAGAGGCCTGGATCCTATAGGGGTCGAGATTGTCCACATTCTGATATTATTCTCTGCCTTGGCTTTGGAGGGCCTGGCATTTAGCACCATCAACATTTTCAGATTGGCGATCTTGGCAGACCACTCACAGGTGGGTGACCACCCAGTAGGGAAGCACCAATTTGTTTGTAAACTCTTGAGAAGCATTCGCCCCTTCTCTTCCTCTGGAACCATGTATTCTGTTCTATGGGATGTTAACAAGGTCCTCAATCTATTCCTGTCCTGGTCAGCACACAGATACCTAACATGAGAGAAACTCTCAGCTAAACAAGCCACTCTTCTCTGCTGAATATCTTGCAGATGTGTCTCCTAGGTCAGAGCTCTGGGTAAAACGGGTAGGGTATTTACCCTGGAAGGAGTCGCTTTCAATATTTCAGGGTGTACGAAATGTAACTCCTGCCTGGTTAATCACCCTTCTTTTCCAGATTCCCCAAAACTGTGAGTGGTGAAGTATATAAACTCCTATGAGGCATTGATGATGGATGTCCGCCCCCGCGGTGAGCAACACTTATTGATTGCATTACGCAAACCGTTCAAGGTGGTCTCCTCTCCTACTATGGCCCAATGGATCCGATTTGCCATGCAGGAAGGCATCATTAACACCAAGAGATTCGGGGCACACTCTGTTAGAGGGGCAATAGCTACTAAGGCGTTCTCCCATGGGCCTCGCCTGGAGGATATCCCCAGTGCTGCGGATTGGTCGTCAAACTCCACCCTTAAGAAGTTCTATTTTAAGCCGGTCCCTAACATTGTTGTGCTGGTTGTAGATAAGCTTTAAACCAGCGCAACCCTTGCCTCCGGTCCTGCCACAGAATTAAAAATGTAAATTCTATTAAAGACACATAGGCGAGGATTAACCCAACCTCATGTCCTCTTTGTGCCCTTATGTGGGATACATGTTTGACATTAGAGTGATTATGTACTTTTCCTTCTCTCTGATGTTCATGGTGTTATTTACAGTGTTTGATGCACGTTCACTAACTGATGTCACATTAAGTATCAGTGAAGTTTCATATATATTTGTTTAACTTCCTCTCAGAATCTAAAGGGTGAAATCAAAATTAAAGGTGCTAATCGCTGTCTGCATTCGCAGGAAGGAAAAGGAGGCAGCAACAGAGTCACGGGGCTATGGAGGGTACATGGAGACATCTGATTGGACATTCTTGTTTAAAAGAACTGTTAATATTTTAAATAATGGTTGCTGTTTAATAAAGTGAAGAAAGTAAAGCGTAATCCTCACCTCTGTGTCCTTAATAGAATTACTGCAGTGTTTCTGAGGACGCCTGTCTGCAGCCCAGGCACCAACAGTGTGATTTTTATAGTTAATGTATAGCTAAATATAGGAAACGGAAATGTACAGACACATTCTGAAACAGCTCAGCATAGATACAACCCCAGGACTTTCTCTCCACTACCATTTGGAAAAAAGTCACGTTCAATAGCAAGACCGGAGGATCTTAATGTGCCTGTTTAAAGTATATCTAAAAGGCATGTCAAAAACCCCCAATTTTCATTGAAATGCATGCGATCCTTGATCACATATCATGAAGTTACTTGGAAGGACCCAGTGGTGGCTGGTGAACTTTGAAAGTGAAGAGGCGAATGCCTTCTTCAAAGCGTCACTTTCTTTGGGAGACCTTGGGTGACTGTTCCCTTAAGAAAATCTGGAAAGTACGTCAAATTGTTACATTTTACAGCAAAACTGTCATTTACATTTGTTAAACAGCATAGTCTCATAATTGTTTTTCTGAAAGCACAGTCATGAATTATTACCAAATGTCCTGCTCTGGTTGTGTGGAGGGCAATGGCCTGGATACGTGAAAAAATTCTGTGTGCTGTAAAGTGTAGCTCACTGCCTGCAATCAAATACAAGAATACACTTTTGCTTTGGTCATGCTGGCAAAATAAACCAAAACAGGCTGCAAGAGCATGCCCCCGTTCACAAGGGCTCCCAAACTTCTCCTGCTGCCTTTGAGAGGACTGATGTCAACAACTCATTCTGAAGAAAATAGGACAAAAATTCGGAGAATGTGAAAAAACTCGCCTGCTGACTGGGAATTCCCCTGTTAGGTGTCCAAACACCTCACCACCACAGTTACATGGCCTGGAATGCCCCAGGACCTTTGAAAGTCTCATGCTGTGAATCAGTGCAACAGAAGCGTCCACATCTGAGAGGCCTGTTTGACATGCTCTTTATTATGTCTCTTTTTTCAACTTTAACCTATTGGGCAAAGGGTCCATTATCCTCGCAATTTTTATTTTTGAGATAGTTTTGCTGAATATTTAGCTCCCTTAACTGCACATTTGTAATTGTACACATTCATGTAAACAAGCGCCTTTAATTGTACTTTACAGTTGTTACTACATTGGTGAAGTTTAGTAACAGATTCAAGAATGAAAGGCTCAGCAGGCCCATACAAGATTTGAACCCGTGATCTTCAGGTTGCCCTCAGTTTACCATTTTATGTCCATTAATCACCAAACTACCTTTCTAGCTATATCTGATGGAGAAGTGAACCTGGAGTAAAATAGTTTAGCGGACTGAGGCTGGCGGCGCCTGATCCAGGAGTCTGTGTATTTGTCAACCCTGTCTTTAAATATAGTAAGATATCTCAGAGGGCAAATGCAAATGTTAGCGCTATAAAAATGTCTGTGAAAACAACTGGTCACAGGTTTGATTCATCATGACATACCTGACAGGCTTAACATGTCTTCAGCAGAGCGCCATGTATGACCAGAGGTTCACGTGCTGAAACTAGAAATCCTAATACACTGCACACTGGAATCCTGCGTTTTTCCAGACACACATTTGCAACTAGCAGAATATATATTTAGATCCTTGCAAATCTAACTTTAAGTCTCTTGAGGTTAAAAAAATGAGTGCTATTGGTTTATGCAGTGAATCGCACAGAGTAAGTGCTAGCAAAAATTCCACCTTTATTTTAAACAACAGACGATAAATCAATTGACCGTACTGTTCAACCTGGCCAAGGTGAGACACATTTTCTAAAGCTACTATTAAATGTTCATGACTCATCAGTGTCAAAAATGTCTGCACATCGATATACAGAAACAAAACTGGTCCAGGTTCATAACTAAATACGTCGACGTTTCGACTCGTCTTTACGGCCTGTCGGTCATTTAAGCCTGAGCCATGCGAGTCTACTTCAGGACGAAAAAAGAGAGGGGTAACTTGGGATCATGGATGACCCTACAAAACAAGAGATACAGATTCTATAGACTGCTGCCGCTAATGTCTGTTGTTAAATAAATTAATATGAATATCTTATGTCACAATATTTTTCTGTGAATTCCTTTCCTTCTTAAATAGCACATACTTTTTCTACTTATACCTTTTCTATCTGCACACTCCAATTCGGGTAACTTTTGTTATATAATTCAAATCAATGCTTGCAATGATTAACATGTTGACCTTGGTACATTAAATATTTCTCAAGGTTGGATATTTTGTTTTGCTGTTGCCCTTTTTTCGTAATTTGTTGTTATGAAGAATGAGAAACATTTATTTGAATAGAGCTGATCTTGAGTGACATGATCCTGAACTTTGTTGATGCAAAAAATTACTGATTAATTCAGCTATTATGAAATATAGAGGTCTTGAACCATTTTTCTATATCGCAAGAAACCCAGGTCCAGTACCTTTTTGGGTTACCCCATTACTTTAATGGATTACCATATTTATGTGGCAGCACTTAGCCACCTTTTTGGGCTTAATGCTGCCTTGTAAATAAGGCTCCATTTAACACAGTTTTCTACGTTAAAGGGGCATGTAATGGGTGTTGCTGTGGGCGTTCCCAGCAACATCCATGGCTTTTTGAAACTGCCCCAGATTTATGAGAAATCGTAAATCTGAGGCAGTGCCAAAAAACGTACGCTCCCAGGGGAGGTGTAAGGGAGGCACAACGAAGAGAAATTTATGTATTTCTCCTAATTTTTCCTTTCTCTATGTGTGCTGCGTTCTGCAGCACACATAGAAAAAGGGAAAAGCCTCTTTTCATTGTTTCTGCAGGAAGGTTTGCCTTCCTGCACAGAAATATTCATCCCCACAAATCAGGCACCCTGCACCATGGCGCAAATGTGCCTGTGTTGGAGCACAGCAGCCCATTGTGCACTGGCGAAGGGGGTAAGGACAGGAATGCGCTGTATCTGCTAGATATAGCACATTCCTGCCCTTTTCTTTTACTGTAGGGCAGTGCAGCAGGCAGGGCTGGGGCCCTGCCCTTCGGTAAAACCCCATAAATGAGGCCCTAAATTTAGGGGCATTACAGGGAGCGACAGGTAGTAGCCAATTGGCAATCAACCGTTTTGGATCTCTACACCCTCTATGTGACCACTTCCTATGGAAAGCGGACACAACCCTAACCCTAATTGGATAATTCTCTCCAACCAATGATAGAGGAATATGAAAAGTGGCGTCCACATCACCTGCCCCACCTCGGGAGAGGCGCTGACTAAATGTGGGCACACTTCTTGATCTTTCTAATTTTCCCGCCTGTCCTCCCATCAAAAGTGGGGCCAGGATAGGGGAGTTGGCATCCGCCACTAACTGGACTAGCCTGGGTCGCAATTCAACGGCGGTATCAGATTTAAAGCCTCCGACCTTGGAATGCAATTCTTGCCTGGGGATTATACTTCTGGATGAGTCTCTACCAGGGAATCTAAATCGTAAGCTGATCATTGTGAGCTCGCAGCATGCAACGGATACAATGAGGCATTACCGAAACAAGACAGATTGCATACCTGCTAGCTCCCTGAACCACAATCAAACTTCTTGGCAGCCATTTGAGAAGTGGACAATTCACGCAACAGAACAGGATGCCCGTAAAGCAAGCCAATGTAGACGCTACTCCCTCTACAGGTCACGAGGAGGAGACAATCGGCAAATCAAAAGCCAAAGAGTAGCGTCCCGCTGAAGCAGTGGTGAAGCCGAAGCAGCCAACAGTCCTGGGATGTTCTCAGGAACAAAAATAGACAAAATCGACTGGGAAATATAAGGTCTGGCGCAGTAAAATGTATGAAAATAATGAAAGGGTGGGACACTTACTAGCAATGCTCTCAAGGGAGAGCATTGCTCAGGGGGCTATCGCTTAAATTAGAGATCCTTTTTTTGGCCTAATCTCCGAACCAACTTCTGTGCGTTCTTTGTTTCAGGGGTTTTACCAGCAACTGTACACATTGCACATCCGCTGTGAAGATAAAGACATAGAGGAATATTTACTGGGTTTGGCAGGCGAAAGGTTATCGTTAGAGGAGAGGGAGCTTTAAGAGGCCCCCATCAAGGAGGATGAAGCAAGGTGGCAATTAAGTTAGTCCCATCAGGGAAAGCGATAGGAACAGACTCTATCCCGTGGAAATTGTATAAAAAGTTCGCTCCCTGCCTGTATAAATTTATGGGACGTGTTCTTGAGTGCACAGTTGGGAGGGGTGGCCCCAGACTCATGGAGATATGCCACTATAACACCAATGGGCCTGTGCACACGTCAACGGTGTATGCAGAGCAATTTCTTTTTATCAAAAGCTTCTGACTGGTTGGTGATATGGTGTTACACAATATATTACAAATGAATGAGAACAATCAGGAGTATTTATTTGTTCTTCTTTTAATTCTGAACAGTTGCTCTGCCAACACGTGTTTCATCTGGGGAAGTACCCCAAGACTTCTTCAGGGCTTATAGGCAAAGGAAAATTCCAGTCTCAGACAATGCGGCGGTCGAAAACGTATAGCGCACTCGCTGCTCCATAGCTACGGATCTGGTCATTGGCTCCCCTTTCTGAATCTGGACCGGGCTACACCACGAGGCACACTGCCACCTAACAAGGCACACCACACAAAATGAAGCCTCAGTTCTCTGCTTCACCGCATGGTCCTCATTTCCGGACCTGACACGATTTTATCGCCTACTTACCTATGCCAGCCAGGATAGAATAACAACCGGCAGAGAGATCCACAAGCTGGGGTGATATCATCCGATTACATTGGTAAATAGTGATATTAAGATATACACCAACATTTTAGCCAGGCGACTGGCCAGGGTAAATAAGAAATTAGTTTCTCTAGTCCAGCATGGTTTTGTCCCTGGTCGTAATACGATTGACCTTATCCAGTGGATAATCTCCACTACGGAGTGCATCTCTCATCTGGTTTTTAATATCAAATTCATTCATTTCAATTGAATACAACGTCTTCATACAGAAACTTGTCGCCATTTTGAAACTTTTGCCTTAATCTACCCTCTAATGATCAGACTGCTATTCCACAGTCCTGCACAGATACCATATTTTGGCACTGGTTCGCCTTGACCATTGGTGCACCGCCTTTTCATTGGTATAGGGGATTGACATCTTAGCTGCCCTGAAGAGGTCCAATGTTTAAATGGATTAAGCGTGTTGACTGATGGTTTTTCATTAATGGAATATAACATAATAAATGAAGAAACAATACGCATGGACTGTATAGACACTATTATTCATAAGGAAGTGTCATATTGAATTGTGTTACTTTGACATTGTTTCTATTTATTTGTATGTGCATTTGTGGTGTAGCTCCTATTGTGTATTCATATCTTGCGGACTATCACATTATTTGATGCCTCAAAGGTTGCCGGAGACCCTATGGCGTTAATCCTGCTGGTTGCAGAAAAAGCTTTCAATAGGGGCTCCTGGCCTTTTTCATGGGCTATACTGGATAGGAAAGGCCTGGGAAGCAGTTGTATTAATCCTATACAGACGATGTATCGGAATCCAGAAGCGAGAACTCTGGCAATGGGTGGCATTTCCCATTCAATCACGATCAGTCTGAGAACACAACTGGGATGCCGACCCTTTAATTAGGAAGATCGAGGGGAAAATTTGGGATCTTAGCTATGCACAATAAGGGGGGTACACAAATATTTTAGCCTACGTTGATGATCTTGCGATCGCTACTCCCAACCCCAGGATGCCCTTGTGGAAATCAAAAGGGAAGCCACCACTTTTGGGCTTAGCTCAGGTTATCAGCTTAATCAAAATAAAACCCAAATTGTGATCAACAACTCGGTACATCTAAATGATAATGATGACACCGAAGGCAGGGTATCTGGGTTGGATATCATGGCAGCTGTGACGACAATTGTTGATTTAAATTTAGGCCCATTGTTTTGCAAGTTTAAAACCGATTTTGCTTAATTGAATAATTTAAAATTGGCATTGATTGGGAGAAGCAATGTGATTACAATTGTATTTCTCCCCCAAATGTTATATTTTTTAGGGCCATTCCCTTAAAGTTAGAAAGCTTCTGGTTTAAGTCTTTGAATCAGATGACTTCCAGATTCTTATGGCCTGCTAAATGCCCCCGGAGAGCTATGAAGTTTTTGACTCTTCCAAGGGACTGGGGCGTATGGGCAGTTCCCAACTTTTAATTGTATTATTGAGCATCGATATTACAGCAAATGAAAGGCCTTCTAACAAGGGAGAGAGTAAGTTTAGAGAGAGGGGCTCCTATCTCTATATACGAATGAGTACTTGATATAGAAGCTAGACGATGTTTTCTGTGCCATATAAAGTTTAGGTATTTTAAAACGGTCAGCTTTAAAATATTGATTGGTGCATTTAAAGTATGGACAGCTGTCCTGAAAAAATTTGGATGACGCCGAGTGAATAGCTATACCCCTTTAAATAACACTGAATTACTCCCAGCCATCTTCAAAGATAAGTATATGAATCAATGGGATGAGATGGGTCTGAGGAAGATCAGGGACCTTGTGGACGAGGGGGTGTATTATTCTTTTATGGAATTTAAGACATGTTCGAGATAGGAAATAGCCAATTCTTTAAGTACTTACAAGTAAGAGATTTGTTGGTTAAAAATGCGGAGGAAGGGGTGGTTTTTCTAGGGTGGGCGTGATTGGTCTCCACCATCATTGGCTATTTTGTACAAATCTTTAAATAATGTAATGGTGGACGATTTCATTAAGCCAATGGACCGTTGGCAAGGGGACTGTGAAGACTCACTATATTTAGCTCAGACTTCATTTATTGCTGATAACCTAAAGATGCAGTGTTTTAAAATATTGTTTAATTTATATAATACCCCAGCTAAGATTGTCAAATGGGGGGATCTGCTGGTTTACACTGCCTTCGGTATGGCTGCTTTGCAGCCAACCTTGTTCACATGTTCGCAAACTGCCCCACGCTCGACACTCTGAAAAGAGATATCGGCAGGATGTTGAAAGAGCATTTGGGATTTCAGGTAGCTCTCTCTTCTCAGCTGATGTTCTTAGGGGTGAGCGATATGGAAGTGCCGTGGCATACCTTGATACTCTTGTTTATTGCCATGACCGTACTAAGTCTTTGTCTGGCGACATATTGGCTGGACCCTGAGCCACCAACTGGGCATCAATGGCTAGGCTGACTCCTGTGGTACATGGCTGGGAAATGGCAATTTATAAATGGAGGGGGTGTCAAGCTTGGAAAAGAGCGGCAGAAATTTGGGCTCCAGTGCGCAGATGGATTAATGAGATCAAAGAGTAGAAATCTAACGGGAGGGGAAAGCTGCCATGGGAAAACGTAAGGGAGAGAGAAGTGGGAAGTGGGAAGTGGGAAGCAGGAAGCAGGAAGCTTTAAATTTGAACTTGAACTTGAGAGGCTGAAATACACTAGATATAACTGATAAACTTGCTTTTTGCTGTCTATATGTGTTTCTGTTCTTTTTTGTTGTGGGAGGGTCGGGGAGCTTTTCTCCATTTGTCTGGTTTATGCTTCCTGTTCTGCGATGTGTACTTAAGAAAATATGCAAAAAAGAATATAAAATAAAAAAGACCGGTGGTCAGGGAGATGTTCACTCTCAGCTTCTTGATCCTCATCTGTGACCATCAGCATGGTGACTTCAGCCCTCTCGTGATAGGGTTTAAGGCGCTTTACATAGATGAACCTCTTGAGGGTCCTGCAAGTGCCAAGGTCGACCAGATAGGTGACCTCCTATTTTCTTTCTAGGATAGGGTAGGGCACAGTTCAATCATCGTGGAGGGCCCTAGATGCCACATGCTCTAAGACCGATACCTTCTGCCGTGGTTGGAACTCCACCATGGCAGCATTTTTGGTTATACGAGAGCATAAGTAGCTCTTGGCTTATCCCAAGATTTTCTATGACCTTTTTTCATGTTCTCAGCCATTCTGTAATGAAGGCCAAGGACATACTCCACAATATCCTGCTTAGTCTCTGTGAGAGGTCTCTCTAGTTCTTCCTTCACAAAACACAATGGTACCCTTACAGGATGATGAAACAGAAGTTCAAAGGGTAAAAATCCTACTCCCTTCTATGGCACCTCTCTGTATGTAAAATGTAGCCATGGCTGTAAGACATCCCATCTCTTTATGAGCATTTCAGGGGGTCCACTAATCATACCTTTCATGGTCTTGTTGAACCTTTCAACAAGCCTTTTGGTGTGTGGATGATATGGGGTAGTGCACTTGTAGGTCACTCAGCATTGTGTCCCCAAAGTAGATGAGGTAAGCCGACATGAACCACCTCCTTAGGAAAGCCTGCCCCAGTAGAGATACCAAGGAGGGCCCTAGTCAATGCAGGAGTATTACTCTGGAATACCTGGAAGTATGATCCATTACTACCTGTATACATTTGATTTCTGGGGCTGTTTGAGGGCCAATGGGACTGACAATGTCCATCGCAACCCTTTCAAAGGGAACCCCTACCACTGTAAGTGGAATTAAAGGGGCCTTAAGGTGGTCACCTGTCTTGCCACTGGCTTGATAGGTGGCACAAGGGTTACAAAACTCCTTCACCTTCTGGGGCATACCAGGTCAGTAGAAGCGGATCACCAACCTACTCCAAGTCTTTGTCTGGGCAAGATGCCCAGCTAGGGGGATGTCATGGGCCAATGTGAGGAGACACTCTCTAAACCGCTTAGGCACTACCACTCTCCTAGTGGCACCAGGAATGGGGTCTATGGCATCAGTGTAAGAATTCATCCTCCCAATAGGTCCTAAGAGAGCCACTGACATCTCCTTTTTGTTGATCAGAAGCTTGCTGCCTCAGGCTTTCAAGAGTGGGACAGGTCCACTGACCCAGGTACAGATCTTCCATAAAGGGTCCCTCTGGGCCCAAGAGCTTGCCGTGTAAGGCCCAAGCTTCAGTGGCGCAGTTCCCTCTGAGGTTGACATTTCTTCTCCCTATGGAGAGGGGACATGATCTGGGGTCTGTTTAAAAGCTGGTTTCCAAGGCTTCCTGCCCTTTCTCTTTGAAGGATTGGGCCATGACTTCAGGCTCCAATATTTTTAACCTGGGTTCTCCAATGTGCTTTGGTTTTCACACACACCCATTCAGGTATAACCAGTGTGGCAGGATGGGTTTTTCTTTGTACCTTAGCCTATCCCGAGGACTCCAAATCACTGCCCAGAAAACACTGTATAGCCATTGCAGGAGATACCACCACCCTTTTGAGGTCAGTAACCCTTGCCTACTCTGAGGACACCAACACCATTGGATGTACTTTAGACTGAATATCAGCACTGAAGACTGTACAGGTCTCACCAGTCATGTATTGTTCTGAGGACACCAGTTAATCGGTCCCCATGGTGACACTGGCCTTATTTTCTCTCAGGACGTCAACTGTAACCCCTTTTATATGTGGCTGTTGTCAGTACTTCTCAAGGTTACTGGGCCAAACACCCATGGTAGCTACATCCACCCCCTGAGACTAGAGTTGCCTCTGCAGGCTCTTCGACATAGTCAGGGTCCACATGTGATCCTATCATTATTTATTATCACCTGAGTAGCCCGGAAATTAGGATTTTAGGTCTGGTCATCTGCAGAGGAATTTGCAAATGAGCCTACAATACTTTCACATAAAAATAAGTGCAAGAAATGAGAGGTTGCACTTTTCTGGGCACATACCTCATCCATTAAACAAGGCATACTTGCTTCACACTACCAGCGCTTGTTACGAAAATTAAATCTTTGTTTACCTACTGCTTTTTGGTTTTGAAACTTTTAAATATAGGCCTGCCGCTGTGTGACACACTGCTTGTTTCTTAAGTTAACTGACTAGTGCTGCAGCTGAGCAGTACACTGGGGCGGGCGAAAAAAGAGGATACTAATCTGCATTGCTCCGACTTGGGAGGAAATACTTGAAGATTCAATGGCAAGCAATTATTGGTAGCAAACTAGCACAATGATTGTTGTGAGTTGTAAGGGAACTCACCCAGACAGTTTTGGGCAGTGTGTGCATGCCGTCTGTGTGCCTCATGATTTACAGCATTGAGACACTGTATGTACTTTTACACTTGGAGCTAAAGTTACAAGAAAGCAAAGCAATGCGGAACCGCAAGTCATTTGGCTGTGCTGTGATATATTACTTTCAAATCACAGGGATGCATAATATTTACACCAATATGATGGATCTCTATGCTCTCAACTATGCTGGCACGCAACAGGCTGCACTGCGCCAACAGAGGCACCCTTGCACCATGGTGCAAGGATGCCTGTATTGCAGAGATGATTGTTTTTGTGCAGGAAGGGACACCTTTCTGTACAAAAACTATCACCAGAGGTATTTTCCTCTTTCTATGTGAGCTGCAGCCACTTGCCAGACCCTAACCTTGCCTTTTCTTACATGTGAGTCACCTTCTGTGTTGGCCCAAGGTACCCCTGTGGGCAGGGTGCAGTGTATGTGAAAGGTAGGAAATGCCCTGATGAGTGGCGCATGTCCTGATAGGGAAATACTGCCAATTTATTTTTTCACTATTGAAAGGCTATCTGTCCCATAGGATTGAAAGGGAGTTTAATTATAACATCTTATAAATATAACTTTCTATTGGGACAAGATAGGAAGGTAAAGTTTAGAATGCCTAAACTCAGAATATAAAGATGCATCTTTTAGTGAGGATGATTTGTACATTCTGTGTTTGAAAATACCACTTTTAGAAAGTAGGTATTTTCTTGCTTAACCATCCTGTTAGCCTCTGCTAGCTTTGTGTATTTACTGTCTGGCTCTGGAGTGACAGGAGCTGGGCATGTGCATTCTATTCAGACAGCCATGTAGGGGGTAAGTTGTGTCTTTCCTTTCCAGGATGAGTCGGTCTGTGCTTAATAGACCTGGGCTGCATTCAGAGTAGGGGGAGGAGATTTCTTTCACATCTGAATAGGCCTGTTCTGCCTTGGACACTGCTGTCTCCACCCCCTGCCAGGAAGCTGCACCTCATAGGACCTGCCAAGCTGTGCTGTTTGGATTCTCTGGAGGTGTTTCCTACTGTTGGGAGCTAGAAAAGTAACACAATGATGAGAGGCACAACACATCTGCACAAGTTTCGGATGCATTGCCGAAGAAACCGAAGCATTGACTGCCCACGGCTCGAGAAATCGGCGTACACCGCATCAAGTCCACCAATCTAATTATTCCGATATGACCACATTGATTACAACGCAGACCTGACTGCAAGAACCAACGCAATTCAGGACTGCGGCTGGAGGAATTGATGTATTCCTGATCCTCAGGCATCACATCTAGGCATCACATCTGGGCACCACATCTGCAAGACCGCTGGGGCTGCAGCAAGAAACGGACGCATCACGTCCTCACACAGTAAGAAACTGCTGTATCACCTCCCCTTCAGTATGGAACGGACGCATCACCATCTCTGCGTGGCAGTAAGCCACCAACAGAACTGTTTCTGCCTTTCTGAACTCATATTTTGATTACTGTATTGTGGATTTTTGTAGTTTTGATCTTGTTCGGGTTAGATAAAGATGACTTTTTTTCTAATCTGGTGTGGTGTCCATTTGTAGTGTTTTTACTGTATTACTGTATTACTGTATGTGTGCACAAATGCTTTACACACTTCCTGAGATGAGCTTGTCTGCTTGTGCCAAGCTACCAAGGGGACAAGTAGGGGTTATTTTAGAAGTATATTCCCCTTACCCTGACTAGGAAGAAGGGTCCCTACTTGGACAAAGGTGCAAACCATTGTCAACTAGAGACCCCCATTTCTAACAGGCCCATATTTACAAGGCCATGAAAAGCCAGGCAGAGTGGCTTCATGTGGCCTTGTAAATATGAAGCAACACATTACGCCCCTGGTGTGCCAAAAAATGTGATGCACCGGCATGTCACTGTGGGAAATGAGATGTGGTGCAGCTGTGTTGTACAACAGGGTGCTAAAACTTTAAAAGGTAACTAATGAATAAAGTTTTGTGTGTTGCTTTGTGTTTGTTATATTGAAGTAAGTGCATGTAGTAATAAATCTAGGTACATCTGCATATTTACAACTGCAATATAAAATGAAAACAGTTTTTGTATTATGTGTAAGCCAGTAGTAAAGTAGTTGGTATTTTCGCTAGGTTAAAAATTAAAATATACTTTGTTTTTTTTAAAGAACAATATCTACATAACTACACACAGTTAGAATGCCTGGAAAAACTTAGATAAAACTTTAACAAAGCAAGTACAGTATCTCTGCAGACACTAGTTACAAAAGGGACAAAGTCATTTCTTATGAATATATGTGACATCTGCAAAGATTAGAAAATGAATAAAAACATTATGACTATGAGACAGAATAAGAGTGAACTAAGTGTTATTGCAAGGTCAGAACATATTCTAACAAAGATGGTCCCACCTTAACCATGAGACAGATGCAGTTTAAGTAAATCAGAGCAAGGATGTTTCGTAGTAGAATGGTTGTAAATCTACTGAGAAATTTGAAGAAGATGCACTGAAACAGAAAGAACGAGTTAAGAGAGTAGTTGATAAGGTGTTTGCTTTGAAGAGGATTTTTTTCATTTTGAGTCCAAATAGAATGAAGACTGTTGACAAAATGGTGTTGTGCATGATGAGACAAAACCAGAAGAAAATATTAGTAAATAGAAGTACCTTTTATACAGTTGTTAGTGGAGAATGGATACCTACTTCTAGTACAGAGCCTTTCTTTAACCCCTTCGCTGCTCATGACGAGCTCAGCTCGTCATGCAGTACACTGGTCGTGTGCTCATAACGAGCTGAGCTCGTCATGAACAATGGAAATATAGGATCTGCAGCACAGGAGGAAAATCTCCCTAGCAGCGGTGGTGTTAATGAAGAAAGCTCTCTGCAAGATAACATATTAGTTCCTGCTATTGAAAGAGGACAAAATTATGTAATAAAGAATGGCAGTCCTTTAGCAAAAGAGGTGATGGTGCCTAGAAATGTAGAAGACGTTCTTGCAGAAGAGGTATAAGGAAGGCGTACTCAGGTCCCTGTATACAAATGGAATTGTAGTAGCGTTAGACTGCAAACCGTTGATATATTGGGAAAATTCCTACTTATATTTCCAAGGTGAAATGTAATACACAAAATAAGTACTTTACGAGGTTTGGATCCTTGCAAGCTGAGAAGGCATACTAATCTGCAGTGACACTCACTAGCTTGTTTATCAAAGGATATTTTAGGATGCTAGCTGTACAAGACTCAGTAATGCGGACTTTAGTTAGGAGAAGGCTGTAATATGTGAAAACGTGGTTAGGAGAAATGAATAGGGCACTTTGCCTGGTACTGTGGAAGAGGTAGAAAAGGTTTATGATGATGTGCAGTTTTGTTTCTTTGGTCCAGAAAAAGACTGTAGGGAAATTGAAGAGTTGATAACACGAGGAGTTGCAGAACAGGACACAGGTACTACAGTTGATAGTTTTGAAAAAGAGATTACAAAATTCCAGACAGTATGCTCTGAAAAAACAGTGTATGTTTGTATACATTGTTGACGCACTCACTATCCGGGATCAGTGATATCCGGGATGTCATGGCTCAATTGGTGATTCAATGTCCTGCTTGGGCCTCCTTGATAAGGGCCCGGTTTGTGAACTTAAAGCCCAGACTATCAGGAGGGCTCCTTTCTCGCTTCGAAGTTTGAAAAGTATATTATTGATTTATCCCGTACATCACCGTCAACATATTAAATGGGGACCATTGACTTTGGACCTTCGATAGTTCCCATTATTTTGTGCCCTGACAAAGTTTAACCTTTTGAACGAAACGCGTTGGCTGGAGCTCATGTGTTTTGATGGAATTTGAAATAAAGGATTGCTTTACACAAAGGAACTGATCAGTTAAAGAAGAGACTACAAAATTTCTGACAGTATGCTCTGAAAAAACAGTGTATGTTTGTATACATTGTTGACGCACTCACTACAAGAATCAAACACGGACTGTTGATTTATATTTAAAAAGTGAAATTGAGAATAATGATGACCGGCAAAAGTTTGCACTGTACTTATGGGAACTATTGGAGCACGGAAGTCAATGGTTCCCCAACTAATATGTTGATGGTGATGTACAGGATACATCAATAATATGTGATATCCGGGATGTCACGGCTCAATTGGTGATTCAAAGTCCTGCGTGCGCCTCCTTGATAAGGGCCCGGTTTGTGAACTTAAAGTGCAGACTATCAGGAGGGCTCCTTCCTCGCTTCGAAGTTTGAAAAGTATACTATTGATGTATCCCGTACATCACCGTCAACATATTATTTGGGGACCATTGACTTTGGACCTTCGATAGTTCCCATTATTTTGTGCCCTGACAAAGTTTAACCTTTTGAATGAAACGCGTTGGCTGGAGCTCATGTGTTTTGATGGAATTTGAAATAAAGCATTGCTTTACACAAAGGAACTGATCAGTTGAAGAAGAGATTACAAAATTTCAGACAGTATGCTCTGAAAAAACAGTGTATGTTTGTATACATTGTTGACGTACTCACTACAAGAATCAAACACGGACTGTTGATTTATATTTAAAAAGTGAAATTGAGAATAATGATAACCGGCAAAAGTTTGCACTGTACTTATGGGAACTATTGGAGCTCGGAAGTCAATGGTTCCCCAACTAATATGTTGATGGTGATGTACAGGATACATCAATAATATGTGATATTGGGATGTCACGGCTCAATTGTTGATTCAAAGTCCTGCGTGGGCCTCCTTGATAAGGGCCCGGTTTGTGAACTTAAAGCGCAGACTATCAGGAGGGCTCTTTCCTCGCTTTGAAGTTCGAAACGTATATTATTGATTGATCCCGTACATCACCGTCAACATATTAGTTGGGGAACATTGACTTTGGACCTTCAATAGTTCCCATTATTTTGTGCCCTGACGAAGTTTAACCTTTTGAACGAAACGCGTTGGCTGGAGCTCATGTGTTTTGATGGAATTTGAAATAAAGGATTGCTTTACACAAAGGAACTGATCAGTCTCCTGGTACAAAACAATGTTCACTATAGAAATGTGGAAAGCCTGCAAGTTATCACACATATGGAGGGTCAGACATTTCCATCAACAGGTCCGATTGAAAAGGTGGATCAGTCCAGAACAGAAGAAATTTATGAACATTACAGCATCCACCCTTTGTATTCTAAGGAGGTTATTAGTGATGCCATTGAGGTATTTCAAATGAAGGAGGCAAAAGGAGCTTTACTTAGTGTGTGTTAAAAAAGTTTAGAAGCTTGGTGTTTCTCACAGCTTTTTCCTAGTGGAGTAGGTGGCAGTTATGGCGAGTGGCCTGTGCAAATACCGGCAGCTGAGTATAGATGTAGTACACTGTTTTCAGAAGGAATGTAGATTTTGTCAGAGTATTCCATATATATTTTACCTATTATTTGAAAGTGACTTGTCTGACCTCTGATATGCTGTGAATCATATTCTAAAAACAGGAGTTAATTTTCATAATAAATCAGCAAGCAGCCTTTTGGAGAAATTTCAAGGAAAAGATGAGCACTTGGAACACAATTTATTAAACCTAATGGCACGTCAGCGGGAAACTAATGAATTCTGGTTTCACTCTCATGGTGAACTCAAGTGCATGTTGAAAACATTGGAGCACCTACTTGGTTCCTGATACAGAGTTGAGCTGGCTATGCATGGGATGACCTGCTAGAATTCCTGAAACTGTTTGCAGATATTTTAATCACAGATTTCAAGCAATGATGTCTTTCATCTTGAACAAAACAAAACCTCCTCTTGGCATAAAGAGTACCAAGCCAAAGGTGCTCCCCATATTCACATGCAGTTGTGGGTAAAAGATGCCCCAAAGTTTTGAACAAACAGTAATGAGTCTGTGTTGTCTTTTATTGAGCAGTAAGAAACTTGCTCCATCCCAAAGGAGAGTAATAATAACATATTAAGACAAGTTCTACAATTGCAAAATCATAGATGCTTAAAATACTGTCTGTGGAAATTCAGAGCAAAAGGGAAATTTTCTTTAAGATGTTTCGGATTTCCATGACCTGTCATCTAACAGTGAAAGAGTCAACAGCTGCTTGTCTGCAGTCAGACATACATTTAAAAGAAAATCACTGAAAAATACCTATAACCTAAGAAGAACAGAGGCTTCCAAGCACATTAGTGACTTCAACCATGTGATTCTAAAGATGTGGAATTCAAACATGGATGTATAGTTTGTTGCAGACAACTTAATTGCTGTTACTCGGTACGTTACATCTTATATAATATATAACAAAGTCAGAGAAAACCGAGATGAAGGAAATTAGGGAGGAGATTTCCGCAGAAAGTAGTCTTATGAAGAAATTGTACAGTTTTAGTTTTAAATTTCTTTCTCACAGAGAGATAGGCTCCTATGAATGTGTAGACTGGTTAAGATCAGCTACTTTGTTTACTAAATCTAGAGGAGTTCTACGGGTAAGTTTAGGGCATACAAGTACTCATAAAAGAGTACTGAAATCTTTTCCTGGAAGTCAACATCTTGCAGAATTTGAGCCACTGAAGAGTAACATGCTAGATACATACTATGCAAGCAAAAGTCATCATCTACAAACGATTTGTCTATACAAAAATCTTCAACATTATACTTTCAGAAGTAAAGTCAGTAAAAATATTGCTGAAGGTAATTTTGCTGCGGCTGGATGTGAAGGATGTGTGGTGAGACATAACAAAGGAAATTTAGTCAACCATCAAAAGCTACATTGTTAAAATGCAGACAAACAGGAGTTCTTTTATTTAGCCTTGTTAAAGTTATTTCAGCCATGGCAAACTGAAAGTGAGCTACTTGGAGATTTTGACTGTTATGAAGACTCATTCAATGCTGTGAAAGACAGCATGGAGTGCTCTGTGCTTCTAGTGTATCTTCAAATGTTGAGGGAAGAAACTGAACAAGAAGAATCAATTGCTGCTGAGGTAGCAAGAGAGAGTTCTCAGAGCAGTCAAAGTTCAGCACCTGGAAGTCAAGATCCTCTTGGACAGTCAATATTTGAAAATGAAGCTGAAATAGCTATGAATAAAGTAAAAAATGCAATGCAGCAAGTAAGATAGGAAACTGTGGATCTAGAACTACTAATTCAGCAATTGAATGTGGATCAGAAAATTTTTTGAAGAGGTAAATGGTAAAGTAGAACATGGATTTCTGCATGAGAAACAAAAGTGTGCATGTTGCACATATAAACCAGTTCCATTGTACGTAAGTGGTCAAGCTGGAACTGGAAAAGGCTTCTTGGGTAAAGAACTGACAAGTTAACAACAGAAGACAACAGATTCCAATTTTTTGTTTGCAGTCACTGCACCAACAGGTTTAGATGCTCATAATGTTAAAGGAGTTAACCTTCATTGATTAATAATGCTGACTGTTGAACATGACAACAAATTAGAATATAACACAAATTATCTTGTGATGGTTGTGACGAAGTAGCAGAATATAAAACAATGAAAGCTACTAATGGTTGATGAGTCAGCATGATGTCTAACCTAATGCTAGCTTTTAAACATTTGTGAATGCAGCAAATATTAAAAACTGAGTACAATGTACTTTTTGAAGGAAAAGGCTTAATAGTCTTTGGAGACCTGCTACTACTAACTCCAGTCTAAGGACAACCTGTATTGAAGAATCCACTACATAATGAAACAAGGAATTCACTAGGAAGTATTGATAATGTAAACATTTGGGAAAAATTTCAATACAAAGAGTTAATCAAACGTATGTGCCAAGCATCAGATATGCATTATGGAGATATACTAAAAGACACAAGAGTGGGAGTCCTCACAAAAGAAGGAAAGACAGCATTACAAACCCTTCTCATATTTCTTTTTTCAAAGTAATGTTTCAGCTACTGAAGTAATGTATAACTTTGATAAGGAAGCAAAATCTGTTGTTTGCTTGATGCCAACTCTTTAGGAGTGTTATAAATTCAATGAACACCTATTGCAACTGGAAAAAGAAAGGACAAATGAAATTAGAGCAAATGATGAAATGGAAAATCAAGGAGTTACAGTGCTACTAAAGGAAAAACTGCACTCAAAATTGGATAATTTAGAAAAGTCTATGTCAAAAACTGCAGGAATGGGAAGTAAGTGCTGATGTGAGCTGTGTAACAGAGTATAATCGGTTACAAATTAAATATGCTCCTCATTTAGGCCAGTAACCTGTGGTTCAAAAAACAAAACTGTGTCCAAAGCGGAAAATATCGAAGCAGTCTATCAGAGTTGAACAGAAAGATGAACAAAAAGAAAAACAATAAGGAGGAAAGAAAGGAAAACTACAGCACAATGAGGAAATAGAGGGTATCATTTTTATAATAAATCTGGAGTGAAATGTTACGCTAATGTAGTGCTAAATGCTCTATACTATTTGCCTCATTTCACAAATTCTTTCATAGAAAACGTAGATAAAAGAATGTCTTAACAACTGTGTTGTTTACTTGAAGAATTAAGAAGTGACAGAAGTATTAAACCTTCTGCTACTGAAATAATAAAACTCACCACTGACTGTTAAATAAACAGTTGTTGTACCTCAGCACTCAATTGTGTAGTACAGAAGCAAGTGCTTCTATGAAAAAGATTAGTCAAGCCCCGACATCATTACAGAGGCACAACTTCACAATGATCAGAAAAGGACATATTCAAAACCATTATATAGAGAACGTCTAAAGAGTTAAGATATTTTTGCTGTTTTAATGTCTGGTTGGCACAAATCAAGTTAATCCGATGTCATATTGTCAATACATATCCTGTGGTACGTTATTTTTAGAGTTCACAAAAATCTGGGACACTTTGTTGAAAGTTCTTCCGTCTATAAGTCCCAAAAAAAACACAACAGGCAGCTGACACATGTTTCGTTACTCAACGGTAACTTCCTCAAGGCTGCCAACAAAAGATTACATGAATGAGCGAGGTGTGTTCTGACATCAATTAGACATTTTTAGTGGTGCCACAACATGTGAGGTCAAATCAGACAAAACTCAAAAGAAAAAGAGAGCCAAATGGTGATGTTCTCCTCTAACGAATGTAGTGTAAGGAATATTTAGTTAATAAACCATCTGACAAACAGAACATAGCTTGAATTTAAAAAAGGAAGAAAGACAACGGAATAAGAAGAAAGAAAGAAGAAAGAGTTGTGAAGTGAGATTCAAAATAAGAAAATAGAATAGAAAGGGGGGAATGACCCAAGAAAAAGCTTTAGCTGATGTGCAAAAAAGTGACATATACTCGTAGTTTGAATATACCTTAATGGCTATTTCTTGAATGAGAAGCAAGATATGCAATAAGGGCCAATTTCCAAATAAAATAAAGAACGGTGAACCTGCAAACCAATAAAAAGTCTGTTATAGCATTAACGAAAATTCCTGATCTGATCATCCCGAAATAAAGGAATTGGTTTATTACCTTTGAAGAGAACAGGTCTCTCTATCATTAATTTCAGATAGATTATGTTGAATAGTATGATCCTAAAAACTAGAATAATTAATTGTGTTAATTTCAGAATCCTATTAGTAGAAAACAGATTAAGAATACAGATTAAAACTAGAAGCTTAAATGGTTGTGAGGAAATTACCTTTCACAAATGCATTTTATGTTAGAACAGGTAGTAAGCTGGAACACGATCAGTTGACAGCCATGTAGGAGAGAGAAAGGCAATAAATCTATATAAAAGGACTCAATGAAAATGAAAATAAAAAAAATTCAGTATTTACTTATGGTACAATAGGAAAATAGGAACATTGTTCAGATCATGTCACAATGTTCTCCAGAAGTGTATTAATTATGCGAAATTAATGTTACCTCAAAAAGCGGCAGAGAAGATACCGTAATCCTCAGTGTAGGCGCTCAGTGACAGCTATGAACCTATCTGTATGTACAAAATAAGTGGAAATAACCCTATGAGAAAAGTTTCACTCCCATTGTGAATGATAGAGAGAACATTATTGTATAAGCATTCCGTTATCTAGATACTATTAATCAATTGAAAATGAGAGTAAAAGCTAGTTGGCATATACTCACTCTATACTAGTCTCATTGTTGGCTCCCATAAGTAACATAAGACAAAAAAGAGGAAGGAAAGGCCACTTAGAATGGTTTGTTTGGATTCAAAGAACCTTGGTATGTTCCTAAGTCACATATCAAAAAGAAACAAACAAGAACATAAGCAACCAACCAATATGGTAATATATTATTAGTTTTAAAAACCCATGCTGTATATTAAACAAATAAAAGTAACTAGTCTGCCTCTACTAGCTTACCACATCTCAGCATAGAGAGTTGGAGAACAAAGCATAAAAAAATAATAGTCTATATTGAGAAAAATAAGTACAAGCGAAAATCATGTCTGACGAATTGTGCGGGTGAGTTCAGTATGCGATATGAGCATACTTCGGCAGTCTGTAGATGGAAATTGTATGCATACCATCATGTTTTAAGGCTATGAAAACATCCTAAAATTTAATTTCGTATGCAAGTGGACCGAATACGTCTATAAAACCTGCAAATCTGAACCATGTAATATATGAGTAGGAAGTACGCAACCAGAATGCTTACCCACTAGAGGCCTTGTAAGACACAATGAATGGAAAGGGGCGACCAATCGGTCCCCCCGAACATATGGTAGGGGGCCCGGATCCCCCCGGGAAACCATTTTGGGCGGGGGGCGTGTCACGGCTGGTATGCCCGAAGCGGCGTAGCCGGGGCGCGCCTTTTCCCGCCCAAGAGGGGTTGTCCTAGACACCTACACCGTTGGCCACGCCCAGTAGGCTTACCGGAGGAGGGTACACGCCCTCCCGAAGAGGAATAAAGAGAGCAGGAATCCGAAGAAGCATCCTCTTGTTCCTGTGCTTGGAAGCTGCACCCACTCGTTGCACGTGAGCCCTCGACGGAACACGGAGCAATTTTGAGAACTGGTAATTCTTGTGTTTCTCTTTCAGCGACTTCGAGCCTACGGATCCAGGACCGTGTTGAGCAACGGGGATCGAATATCCGACAACAATGCCTGGCAAGAAGGCGGGAAAGAAGTCCGGGACTGACCAGATGCTTCGCATGCTGATAAAAGATATGGCGAGCATGAAGAAGCAGATGGCAGCGATGAACAATACTGGTAAACCGAAGAAAGTTATAGGCCCGGCATTGCCGGGAGTCGTCCCCGCAGGGAGGGGTAAAAGGGTCAGGAATAGGATGGCAGGGGGGGGGGTCCCGGTTCCCGATTTACCCCCGGCGAGCCCGGTCATTCCAGTCGAGGCCCCGGTACCGATCCCAGACGCGGGCCAACCGATTCCGGTTGTTGTTACGCCCGCCTGCGAGGAGGACATGCCTCCGGAATTAGCCGCTCAGTTGGCCGCATGGCTTGGCAGAAAAACAGGGGTTGCTACGGCACCGGGAGACACGGCCGAAGAGGCCAAGTTACTAATACAGCAGTTGCGGCAGTCGCGAGATGCCGCGAAGGCGAATCTCCCTCTTGTCCCCCCACAGGTGACCTCGGAAGGACCGGCAGCTGGCGTCGAAAAAACAGCGGGAGCAGCAATGGAGCCGGGTAAGCAAGCATTGCCAATGGCAAGGGAGGGGTCTTTGCCCTCAAGACGGGAGAAGGTGGTCCAACATATACCGTTGGCCACGAAAGAATTTATATGGGCTGATAAGTATGTGAATATGTTTTCTCTACTGACTGACCATCGCGAGATGGAGTATGTTAAGACACAGAAGGATTTGTGGCACCCAAGTGTATGGCGAGCCAAAATGGCGGGTTTCAGGGTTGATGAGACAATCTCAAATTGGGCCAAGGCCTTTGCAATGTTTACTGCAATTATTGGGGAACGTAAGCCCGAGGTTTTGCCCGAATTGGCCTGCTATCAGGCACGAATAATGGATTTTTATGAAACGTATGAGGGCAATGAGTGGATGGGTTACGATATGAAGTTTCGTAAGGCCAAAGAGTATGATTCATCTCTGACGTGGGATTGTCTCGACTCGATCTCTTGGCAGAAGCAGCTCCTGCCGGGCGCGACAAAGTCGTCCTCGCTAGGGGGAATGGGTCGGGGTCTTCCCGCCAACAGCCTGCGGCGCCCTTTCGAGCGGGCCCCGCTGGCGACCACCAAGCAAGGAATGGTGGCAATGGGAGTAAGAAAGGGGTCTGTTGGAATTTTAACAGGGGCAACTGCACAAGGCCACAAGGGGCATGTAAGTTCAGATATGTGTGTGCGAGTTGCGGAAATTCTGCACACCCCGAGAGTTCGTGCAGATCCAAGAATAGTGATACGGGGGGTAGAGGGGGGCCAAACAGGTCTGAGGAGGACCATTGTGTACCACTACCTACCCCTGTTGATATCATGGCAATGATCCCCTGGCTAAACGAATACCCTGATCATGTCTCCGCTGGGGTGTTGAGGAATGGCTTCTTATATGGTTTCCACATCCCGGTGGGGGATTTTCGTGGGGAACCACTTTGTAGAAACCAACTGTCGGCTCAGCATAATCCAGCGGTGGTTGAGAGGAAGATTGCAAAAGAGGTTGCCCTTGGCCGGGTTGCTGGCCCATATAGCCACCCGCCAGTAACTAATTTCATCTGTTCCCCGCTTGGAGTGGTTCCCAAGAAGGACCCGGGGGAATTTAGGCTGATGCATAACTTGTCGGCTCCGAGGGGTCTTTCGGTGAACGATGCGAGTTTGTTCGGTGCGGTACGCATCCTTCGATGATGCCGTCACCAGGTTGTATCGCCTGGGGCCCGGAGCGCTGATGGCGAAGTCAGATATCGAGTCAGCGTTCCGGTTGCTCCCGGTACACCCACGGGATCAGCGTCTGTTAGGCTTTGTGTTCCAGGGCCATTACTACATGGATAGATGTATGCCAATGGGTTGCTCCATCTCTTGTGCTTATTTTGAGAAATTCAGCTGTTTTCTGGAATGGGCATTTACAAACGCCACTGGCCATAGCCATGTTATGCATTACCTGGATGATTTTTTGTTTTTGGGGGCACCCGGCGACACAAAATGTGCACAGGCCTTACATGAATTTTGCACTCTCATGAAGGTATTCGGGGTGCCATTGGCACCAGGTAAAACGGTTGGACCATCTACTTCACTCGAGTTTCTGGGAATTGAGCTCGATTATGTGGAGGGATGTTTCCGTTTGCCAGTGGGGAAAGTAGCGAAATTCAGGGCTTCCCTGGAACTGTGCATTAACGAAGAGAAAGTTACTCTCCATCAGTTACAACAAGCAGTAGGTCAGCTTAACTTTGCCCTAAGAGTGATACCAATGGCCCGCCCCTTTTCCCGCTCCATTGCACAAGCCATGGTTGGTCTCAAGGAAGGGCACCACCGCACGAGACTGTCGGCAGAGGTTCGCCAGGACATGCGCATATGGTTGGCGTTTCTGCCGGACTTCAACGGTCGAGTGGTGTGGAACAAGCCACCAGCGTCTTCTGACGAGCTGGGTTTGTCGACCGACTCTGCTGGGAGCCTGGGATTTGGCGCCATCTTTGGTAATCGATGGTCGGCGCAGACATGGCCGACTTGGTGGCACACCAGCGGTCTCACAGGTAACATTGGGTTTCTTGAGTTGTTCCCCATTTTTGTGGCTCTGAAGGCATGGCCGGATGAGTTCAGAGATCGCTCTTTGGTGTTTTGGTCCGATAACATGACTGTGGTCGAATGTATAAATAATCAGGCAGCTCGCTGCAAGTGGATATTAAGATTACTGAAAGAAATTGTACTACTTTGCATGAGACTGAACGTGCAATTCAGGGCGAAGCATGTGCCAGGTGTACTGAACCAGGCGCCTGATGCACTCTCTCGTTCACACATGCAGGCTTTCAGGGGTTATCTACCTTCCGCGGACCTAGCGGCGGCACCATTTCCCGAAGCACTCTGGCTACTCGGTGCCCCGGATTACAAGACCTCGTGGCAGCAAGCCTAGCCCCCAGGACAAGGAAGGCATACGAAGGAGCGTTTCGTTCCTATTGTGCATTTTTGGGTCCGGCAGGGGGGGACATTTGGGGTCAGGAAGATTATGTCCTGAAGTTTCTAGTAGCACTGCACAGAGAAGGCCGATCAGCGTCAACGGCCAATAGGCACCGTGCGGCCATTTCATTCATAGAAGAAGGGTGGCTGGGCCCAAGGGGAAGGAGGGTAGGCAGGGCCACACAATATGAAATAGAAGTATTTGCCTATGCCTCCATGTTGTTTCAAGTACGCACTGGTTTATGTACAAGTAAACCACAACCTGTTAGTTTACAAAAAACAGTTTATGTTTTCAATTTTGTACTTAGTTTGCAGAAACAATTCGCAAAAAAGAAAATCAGAACTAAGACCACTATCAACTTCACGTCTTAGCCATGCGAAATTCCAAAACATTTACTATACATGTGCAATAAACCAAACATGTGATGAACAAATAGAAAAACAGTGATTTTAGACATTAGAAAACATTAACATGAATACATGGACCATACAATCTTGTGCATTTATGAAAAAGGTGCTTTCACAAACACTTTAGAACACAGGGAGAAGGTAAAACACAACTTTCTACACAGTTACACTCCCATGACCTGAACATGAGCTAATCAATTATTTATCAGGAGCATTGCCAGTGTCAGCAACAAATAACAATGGCCAACTGGCCAGACACAACAAAAGGGGATGCCGACGCATTTCGAATCCTGATTAGCGACTTGCAGAATTCTCGTCAGGGCAGACTGAATCTAGTCCATGGGAACTGTTAAAATGAAAAACAAAATAGGGTATTTACTATCTAGCAGGACCTCTTCCCACTACTCTCCGAACAGTGAGTTTGTGAAATTCATACCTTGTGTGAATCCTGCCCACTGTCAATCCTGTTTAGGTGGGAAGTGTCGTCTATGCATTGGTGGCCTACGCTGCAACAGAGTAATAGGATGGGTAAGTACCTTCGAAGGTCCACGGGAAGGAGTTGCTTACTAAAAAAGGTCTCCTATTGCTCATTTACCTGTGATATTTCTGGAAGTTAAGCCACGTCTTCGCCACGTGTGGTGAATATGTTTTCTGAAACAAGGTAACAAGATGCAACTTAGACCCTGCTCGCTCACTACCACGCTGATCGCGTGTACATTTTGAGGCTTGAAAAGATGCACTTACTTAGACACCGATCTGCGGTGGCCTCAATGGGGGTTCCGATTACAGGGCCGCTTTTCTCCACACTGGGAGCAGTTAGGAAATTTTTCTGTAAGGGTAAGGAAGGGGGAATGTATTACCGCGTTACCGTTTCTGTACTTTATATGTGACCAGTGGCAAGAACGCTGATCGCGTTTGGGTAATTAACAGAAAAAACACTTACATAAACACCGGTCCGTGGTGGCCTTAGTGGGGGTTCCAATTTTAAGTCCTCATTTCACCACACAGAGGCCAGTAACTGTGGGGGTAGGAAAAGGAGGGGGAAACTTGTTACCGCGTTATTCTTTCTGTGCTTAAAACCATTGTATGGCAGTTTAAAAATGACCGCTCCCGTGCTTACCGCAAATTGTTTAAAAAGTCTCCGATCAGTGTGCTCGCTCCACCACGACAAACCTAGGGGTATGGGTGTCCCTGGGCGTCGCCGGTCTTGAAGCTCAACACATATGGTTGGAGAAGGAGCCAATCAGACCGCCGGCCAGGTACTGATGTATTATGGGACCTGTAGTCTCAGAAAAATAATCCAGGAGTTATTGGGACCATTCTGGTGCATTGTGGGACATGTAGTGTCCGCAAATTGGAGTTGGCACAGAGGGTACAGTCCCCTGCGCGGCCGCCCTCACACCGTGAGGGGGAGAGTTCTGGTAGTGGGGATCTGACACCGGTTGCGACCTTGCCGTTGGCCCGTAATGCTAGGATGTACAATTTTAATTTAGAAAGTATGCATTTGCAGGATGTTAGACTCGGCTAGGAAAACCTTTGTACTAGAGATTTGTTAAGGTTAGCCAAAGAATATGTCTTCATCAAAATGTAATAAAGGAAAATTGTACATGATATGAAACTGTTATTTTAATGTTTTAATTTTGTTTCATATTTTAATAAATACGGCCGGGAGGGTAACTCCCTCCCGCCTTCCAAAAGTTCAGAACTGCGTCCGTCTTCCCATCCTTGGGGATTGTGTTGGGAGGGGGTGACAGGCATCCCGGCCATAAGAGATTAGTATGCTCCTAAATGAAAAAGAAAAGAAAATATAAGTTTTTTGATTGTTGCTATTAACGAGACTGGTGACTCTTTAAAATGGAGTTATGCATTTATATTCTAAGTTCGAGGACTGAAAGTCACAGCGCCGAATGGCAAACAATATAAAACAACTTACTTCAAAACTGCCGCCTTTCGCCGGAATTACTGCCAACTGTGGAAAGTATTATCGGGCAACCACGCCTGGCGTCCTACTTGCCATTTATGATGGCAAAGAATCATCAACATAGAAAGCGGCAATGATTCCCAGAAATAGAAAAGGGATACATTGCATGTAACACACAATGAGAAAGCGCTCGGGATAGGATAAAACGGTCCGTTCGGGTGGCGGCCATTTTCAAGAAGGGTAAATGTGACTTGAGTTAGATAGAGTAGGTGAGGGGAGGTAATATATGTCTGTATCTCAAGGATGCATGGTATGTAAAATTATTTTAGAGAATTTCAAACAAAAAAAGGGAAACACTGTAAATGACCATTGAAGTTTGATATATGAACAAAACTATATTACTAATAATTGGGGGAAAGTTGGAGCCGCTATCAATAGTTAGTATGCGGTTGTGCCCAACGACCGTAGCATACTTATTGCGATAAAAAGCGTGAGCTGTTTGCTCCACATAACGGATTGGAGCGTCCTTGAGAACAAGAATTAACAGGTCAAAGGGGAATCAAAAGTGGTGAATGAGATTGTGAGAAAACAAGGAAAGAAAAGGAAGAATAAGGTGCAAAACAGAAAATGCATGATAATTAGGTACCCATCAAAGTGTGATTCCAAGATTTGGTTTTAGTTGAGACAAGATTTCGGAAAGAAATTATGATAATAAGAATCTGACCTCATTATTCCCATATATAATACACAAAGTCAGATGACATCATATTAAGTTTGCGACACTAAACTTATTTCTCTTCAAATACTTATCAAAACATGGTGAGAAAATACAAAGTCAAAAACAAACATTTCATACATGATATCATAAGGTTGAACAATGACAAATTCATAAAGAACAGCAAATTGATGAATATTAAATGACAAGTACTAAACATCTTGAGAGAAAACATCCTTCCAAGTACCCAACTAGTTTTTGCTCCGATCCATATGTCATTCTAAAGTAAACAGTAGATGACAAGCGTTAAGAGTCTTGGAATGAATAACTCCAAATAAGATGTCAAATGGAGATGTTGGAGCTAATAATAGCTATATTTTGAAAAAAAAACTCATAATGAAAGATTCACAAGTGTCCCAAAAGGGAGGGGCTCAGTATGCAGTTTCTTAATCTTTTAAGAAAACATGTAGTTCCTTATCATAATTGAGACCCCGCTGCATAACTCCATTTTAAAGAGTCACCAGTCTCGCATCGCAGGGATCCTGCTCTCACACAGAACTGTGCATAGAGACTTAGAACCTCAGTGAATTAGGGTGTGCCAAAACTCACCTTAGTATCCGAAATCCCCTACCAGACTAGGAAACAGTGTCTCATTGGTTCTTATCGACCCCCAATGATTAGACAACCCAGAACATGGACTTAGAACACCTCAGGTAACGTGGAACACATGAACACTCTTTCGTTTTACTAACATATCAATCCAGAACGAGGAGTCAATGAGGACACGTGCGAGTTTGAAATGTTTATTTCTAATGCAGTGTTCTCAAACGCAGTATCTTAGCTAATACAAGCAAACATATTATAAGGATCAAGGTTAACAGCATGGTTACTATGCCATAAAATACAAAGGGTGAAAGCATGTTAAAATGATAAAGGAAAAGGTCTTAATAGAACCTCAGTTTACCCTCCCTAGCTAGTATATTATATTATATCTACAGAAGGTCTCTTTGGGTTTAGAAGGGTGGGCCCCTACCTTTTGGTTCAGCAGAAATGGATCACATCATCTCCTGCACCAACTCTCTGCATACGGGTATTCATCAAGTGTGTGTCTCATGCTCTATGCAGTGCATTATTAAACGCGCCGAAACCCAAAGTTGGCCACAGCTGCATCCATAATATGTCTACTCTGTGCGCTGATCAACCCAAACAGCAAGTGCTGTGTTGAAGTAACCTTGGAGGCATAGCTTACCAAGCAAGGCTGATATTATAAGCAAACATGTTATTCTATAGCGTAAAGCAAAATACCCAACTAGGCAAAAATCTATAATAACAAAATCTGTCATGTGCAGAGGCAGCAGAAAAGGAAAATGGCGTTTAAACTTCTAACAAGCTCATGCTTACTTAACACAGAGCAAAGGTGAAACCAAAACAGAACACACCCTCCCTTTGATCCGAGCACTGATAGGACAAGTATGAAGGGGCAAATTTAGGAACGCAGAGTTCAAGATCAATAGTTCAAACACAAGTCTTTAATTTGGCACCTTAAAAACAAAGAAAAAAGAAACATAATTGTTCAGAAAAAAATCTCAGTTCCGGACATTGATAAAGTCAATAGACAAAGGTTTCAAAAATGTTGAGGGTCCAAAAAAATCCAATAATCCAATGAAAGTTGTAGGTCAAGAAAACGAGACTGTAAATACAGTTCATCCTAATAATGAATATGCAAAATATGCAGCAACAGCCTCCAACAGGAAGTCACTGTTATCATCCGAAAATAAATCGGCCATCCAATTCAATAAAGGGAAAGAACATACATGCTCTTCAAATACCTGAGCCTCTTGCACCATCAGAGGACAACTCGGTGGGTTCTCGAGGAAGCTGCGAGCCAAGAGATCTTGCGCCGCTGAGAACACATTCCAACGACCCAGTATACCATGCATCACTGCAAAGGCCATAATCCCTCCATCAGAACAAAGCAATTCATGAGTAACTAAGGGACCCAAAGTTGATTATAATCCACATCGGGAGACACCGTATTGCTGAGACACAAATCCAGGGCCCATTCGAAGTCGCAAGTCAGGCAATGGAAAACTGGCTGGACACATGTAAAGTAGGAAAATCGGAATGATAATCCATAAGCTGCACACAGTGTAGCAAGAGGCAGTGCACCATAGTACTCAAGCATCCGGTTGCGAAGGGGCCCTAGCCGAGACAGCTCGTCTTGTAACACAGGATGTGCATCCATTTTGAAATGACCAAAACAGTAATAGCACGCCAGCAGCAAGAGCCAGTAGCAAGGGAAATCCACCAAACAGGCTGGAGAAAATAGAATGGAAGAAAGCTGGAATGACTCCGAAAATCTTTTGGAAGGAAGTCACAAAGCCACTGCTTACCACTTTAAAAATGTGAGCCAGCCCTGAAGTGCAGGACCCATTGAAGATAGTGTGAATTAACTCACCGAAGTGCAAAGGCAAATCAGTATTTAACCCCTTCGATGCTCATGACGGAACGGTTCCGCATGAGCATCGGTCGAGCTGTGCTCATGACGGAACCGTTCCGTCACGACCATGCCCGTTTTCGTTAGGGCCCAGCACTGGTGGTAAATCTGCACCACACGGATGTGGGTAATAAGGCATGCACCTCTGTGCGGGTGTTAGCCACGTGAAGGACAAATGTTTCACAAGCAGATGTGAAGGAAACTTCTTTTTTGGGACAATAGAGCTCTTATGCGACTCATCTTATTGAACTCTGCTTTCAAGGTCGGAATCTTAGGTCAGATGGAAACATCAAGTTTCCCATGAGGGGTGGATACTTTACATTCTTGCAACAAACTACACGTTCACTGACTGTAACGACATAAGCAATCCATTTTATTAACCCACAACAATCCTCATTGTTTAAAAGTAAATAACTCCCATTTGTCAGCAATGTGAATGTGGGAACAATTGCAGGCACTGCTGTACCTTTCAAAATACAGGCTAAATTAGGCTCATTTTGATTACAAGAGCCATGTAATTGGATATGTCGACACATTAAGGAATGATCCGGTGTTTCAGTGCATTCTTCACCATTCAAATAAACTTTTCTTCCCTCCCTAAGGCATCTATATGTGAAAGGAAGCGACCAGGCTTCATGGAGATAAGAACTTACAAGAGGCTCATATCTACCAATGGCAAAGTACTTCACACAGTTTTTAAACTCAAAGAAAGGAAACGGCAGAGTTATTAAACCGTGAATAAGCCATGTTGCATCATTGGCTTCTGCCACAGAAAACGGTAAAGGCTATAGCCTCTCAATGTGTAACATGGAAAAAGAAGCATCCTTCATCGATAGTAAGAGTTGCTTTTCATTCAAATTAAAAGGGGCAAACAAGGATGACGTACTCATGTAATGCCACAGCACTTTACCTGCCTTAAGGGTCTGCAATGTTCATGCAAACTGCATAATGGAACGCAACAGATTTTGACAATATCTACAACTGATGACACAGTATTATCTAACGTGTAAAAGCGAGAAGAGAGTGTGTTAATGTTGTTATCTACAACTGCTAGCACTTTTTCTAAATTAGCTTGATCTCTAGCTCTAAGGCGGGTTGGCGCCTTAATCTGGGAAGCTTTCCAGAATTCGTTATAAACAGCATATATCCATCTTTTAGATCTACCTTTAGCCGGGCCTCTAATAAAATTGTTCAGATCAACATCGTCAGTCAGTTTAGATAAATGCAATTCAACTGACGCCAAGGTAGAATATCTGAGCCAGTTCTGACACAATTTGCCTACAGAATAGGTAGTCACAGAATGGCCACTTTCAAAACGGGGATCTACCCTGACCTGTGTAAAGCCATGAGCTAAACCCAGAAAACGATGCTGGCATGAATCAGCACTTCTTTGCCAGAGCAACCAGCTTTCGGGATCCAAACTGGATATGTTAAAGTCGGAGTTCAACAATAGAGTTTGTAACTCTCTCATGGAAAATTTAGTAGTATTATTCCAACCGGAATATTCCACTAAATCAGGAAAAGAAGGAGCATTCAATTTTTTAGGAGTAGCCAATCCAAAGCATGTTGTCTGTGAAATCGTAGAATTCAAAAAATAACATGTGGTTCGGGAAGAGGCATGCACGGTGCAAAGCCTCAGTGCCTTGCACTTGCCAGCTTTTAGAACCCCAAACTGATCTAAGGTCAATTGTATCGTTCCACAACTCATAACCCCCAACAGCCAACTGGTCTAGAAAGGACTTCGAATACAATAATTTAGTATCGGTAAGTCTAACTTTGAATGTGGACTTTTCAACCATTTTAAAATAAAAGGCATTGGGATTAGATTGATTCAAATCTGTAAAGTAAGTGAACCTTTTCAAAAAGGTAGCAGAACCGCCTTGTATAGGAGCTGGACAGTGTTCCCACTGGGTATAATTTACAGTGAGCCTACAGGTATTAGCTTTATGCAGGTAGTGATTGCCAAAATGTTGATAACAATACAAATCACCGTAATTAGCAGACTCCAAGTACAAATCTTCAGCATCAAAGGCAGCATAATATTTCAAATCAGAAAACAATCATTCAATGGCCTGAACATCCCAATCATCAGAATGTATATTTTGTTTAGCTACATCCCCCATACACACTCTAAGCACATTAGGGACACTTATAACCTCAGTGGGCCCATGAATTTGAAATCGAACAGCATCCCATACAATCCCATCTAAGACAGGCCAAGCAGTGACGTTAACAAAGGCCAAGTCTCTATTCAATATGTGTGATGAGGAATGGGGAGCCAAAGTTCCATTGATATGTCGAATGCATGTTCTCTCCTCGATATAATGTCCATTGACGAGACGGAAAAAATAAAACACAAAACCAATTGACATAAATAGGTAAATCGAAAAAAGCACCATCCAAATATAAGTCCAAGGGGGAATTAAAAAATGTTTTTTAAACAGTCTTGCCAAAACAGAAATCCTCGAAGGCTTTTTTGATGTGTGGGAAACAATGTCAAATGAAAATCTGGATTCTGTAACAGAGCGAATTTGCAAATCAGGCATTGATAAGTCAGTAGGATAAGTAAAGTCAGTTTCATCATGTTGAGTACCAGGCAGTATCCTCAATAAAGGACTGGAAATTGCAGGCAACTCGGGAGCAACATCAGGCACAGGATTGGAAACCGGGGCCAAAACAGAATTTCTCAAAATCGAAGGACATTTGACTGCCGGTGTCATACTAAGAAGAATCGGCCACTCTGTGTATCTTGACATTGTCAATGGAGATACACCTGTTCTCCTTACGACCTGGAAGTGGTGGTAAAATGACTGTTCTTGTGCCCTTCACTCCAAGCACTGGAACCGGAGCTCGATAAGAGTGACCAAATTCTTTCTTGTTCAGCCCAGGAACAACACTGTGTACTCTGCAATGTGAGACTTTGCAAAGTTGAATTTGTAACCAAAGTCCACAAAGTTACAAATTATGCGGTCAACGCGACACAGATGCGCCCAAAGCTGGTCGTCTGTGAGATAAATGTCATCTACATACGAACACGCATCAGTGTCTATTCTCTCTAAGAGAGAGAATATACGGGCAGCAAACACGTCCCGACTATTCTTATAGCCCATCAGTAATCTTCTTTACTGGCACTGTTTGCCGCCACAGGTAAAACTAGTCCACTGGGAACCTAGTCCGTCCAAATTGTGGGCAAAAAAAACATTGGATATGTCAAGCGTGGTTTTAAACTGCTTACGCACAAGACCATCCACAAGAGCAGAGCCGTGTGTATTCTGTACTGCACAGGTACAGCAATGCGAGATTAAATGCCGGTAATCCAATACTAAACGGTACAAGCCGTCAGGCTTGGTGACAGTAAAAAGAGGGTTATTCATCTGTGACACACAAGTTTCAATCACACCCTGATATTCCAATTGTTCAAGGATTTCCGCGACGGAAGCCTTAGCTTCACGTCAGATGGGATATTGAGGTTGAGTCTGTGGCATAGACCGCAAAGGAATCTCATGGTGTGGGGAAAATTTATCCCAACCACACTGTGTACGGTACAGAGCCGGCACAAGAGCCTTAGCCCACTCTTCTGCAAAATTCAGCGCATGCTCTTTTGAGACTGTGTGCGCGAAACTAGGGTGGATCACCTCCTCCCCTCTCGGAGCTGCGAGCACAAAAGGTGGCGGCCAGTCAGCCTCCGCTAACAAAATGTCATATGTAGTCGTAAGATTTTCCCAAAGTACCTCTTTGATGGTACGCTGTATGTCACCTTCAATTAAAAGGACAATTTGTAAAGTCTATCAGGGGGAGCTACTCTAGTATCAGCTGTCTCCACAACAACATATTGTTCAGTCGCTGTCACCTTCAGTAGCGGACGCAGGGCCTCTCACACTATGGTAATCTCCGCCACGCTGTCCAGCAAGGTCAGAGCCCATGTCTGATTCCGAAGCTGCGTTCTCACTATCTGTGGCATATCTCGCTGTTAAAGCAGCAACTTTCTTTTTCTGAAACTGGGGTCTCTTCGGTGTTGAATCGTCCTGCTTGCCTTTACTGTCTTTCGGGCGGGGCTGGTCATGTCCCTGCTGGCCACCCCGACCTCTGCCGCCTCCTCCACCACCGGTTGATGAGGCCGATGATTCCTTAAAAGAAAGAGGAGAGCGTTGTTCATAAACCTTAAAACGATCAGGTGATTTTATCATTGCGCAATCACGCAAGTCATAAATACGTTCTGTAGACACAGGCACCGGGACGCAGGACGAGACTCCTGTTTCTGCTGTTGTTGTTGTTTACCCTTGTATTTGTTTTTTTGGCCAATTTTGTTTTTGGTCTTGGGCTGTTCGTCAGTCTCTGACTTCGGCCCTTGGGGGAAAATGTCTTGACATCCACGCTATTGCGGCCCACGGTTTTATAAGCCGCCACAATAATCCTCAGTAACTGTCGTGGTTTGTCGGCATCGGGAACCGCCTGAAAAGCATTGGACACCTGAAAGTTCACTGCATCTCCCTTGACATTCGCAAGTATGAGATTGGAAACTACGTCAAAGGAGCAGCATAGGTGCATACCCAATTCAACCGCTGCCTTAGGTCCGTGCTCATATTGAACACGTTTAATGACCTTTGGAAGGACAGTCATGGACGGAGTGCCGAAGCACCTCACATATACTGCCGCAAAGATCTTTCCCCACGACTCACAGTCACCAATTTCTGGGGTCAAGTCTTTTGGCATGCTAATTGTCAGAATCCTATGTTTTTCACCAGGAGTCGTGTTAGGAAATACCGCTTCCAGCTGGTCAAACTTCTCGGCAAGCCAGAATTGAAAGCCATCCTTATTCTGGGGGTGCTTGCCCATCACAGTGTTGACCATCACAGGACTAAGCTTCATTCCGCCCCATCCCGCTGGAAGCGCCGCACCACCTGGGGCCCCGCCCGGGAGATTGCGGGTAATGTATTGCACTAACTACCTAATTACATTAATCGCAACTGTATGTAACAGCCACAAATCAGCAACGGCAACCGTTCCATGTCGAGGATGCGGTGTAAATCCAGCCAAAACGGGCCATGTAGCGCCTGGAATGGACAAAGGACCTAATCTCGGTGCTGTCAAGGAGTGGGGTAGGGCGCCATTAAACCAAACTCGGTGCTGCCAAGCGTTAATCGGAACCTCCTGTCTCCTATACAGAGCATATTCCTGTGGCACAGCCGTGGAAGTGTACGTGTTGAACACAGTAGTATTTGCATTCACAGCCGGGAAGGTTACCCACGAATAAAATATTTCGTAAGGGTAAGCCACTTCCGCACTCACAACCATGATCACGGCCATTCCATCTACGGGGACATTATAAGTCTGCAAATGATAGCGCACCACAATGCGACTATGTTGTGGAATGGCCACCGTGACCATAGTGACACAGAAAGAAAAAGGTACAATAAAAAGTACGTAGCACAACTGGGTAGTAATTCAAGGAAACCGTTTTGAAGGAATCAAACTTGAAAAGACCTATATGAGTATAGGTAGGTTTGTCCAACACCAATAATAGGACCACGTAATAGGACCACCAACAATTGGGCGCCATGGCACAGGGATCCAGCTCTCACACAGAACTGTGCATTGAGACTTAGAACCTCAGTGAATTAGGGTGTGCCAAAACTCCCCTTAGTATCCAAAATCCCTTACCAGACTAGCAATCAGTGTCTCATTGGTTCTTACCGACCCCCAATGATTAGACAACCCAGAACATGGACTTAGAACACCTCAGGTAACGTGGAACACATGAACAAGTCAATGAGGACACGTGCGAGTTTGAAATTTTTATTTCTAATGCAGTGTTCTCAAACGCAGTATCTTAGCTAATACAAGCAAACATATTATAAGGATCAAGGTTAACAGCATGGTTACTATTCCATAAAATACAAAGGGTGAAAGCATGTTAAAATGCTAAAGGAAAAGGTCTAAATAGAACCTCAGTTTACCCTCCCTAGCTAGTATATTATATTTTTTTACAGAAGGTCTCTTTGGGTTTAGAAAGCCGGACCCATACCTTTTGGTTCAGCAAGAATGGATCACATAATCTCCTGCACCAACTCACTGCATACAGATATTCATCAAGTGTGTGTCTCATGCTCTACGCAGCGCATCATAAAACGCGCCTAAACCCAAAGTTGGCCACAGCTGCATCCATATTATGTCTACTCTGTGCACTGATCAATCCAAACAACAAGCTCTGTGTTGAAATAACCTTGAAGGCCTCTGCACTCACTGTACAGACATAGCTTACCAAGCAAGGCTGATATTATCAGCAAACATGGTATTCTCGTGTAAAGCAACATACCCAACTAGGCAAAAAGCTTTAATAAAAAAATCTGTCATGTGCAGAGGCAGCAGGAAAGGAAAATGACGTTTAAACTTCTAACAAGCTTATGCTAACTTAACACAGTGCAAAGGTGAAACCAAAACAGAACACACCCTCCCTTTGATCCGAGCACCGATAGGACAAGTATGAAGGGGGAAATTTAGGAACGCAGAGTTCAAGATCGATAGTTCAAACACAAATCTTTAATTTGGCACCTTAAAAACAAAGAAAAAAGAAACATAATTGAAGGAGTGGATCGTCCCAATTTGTAGAAACTTGGGGATTGGCCGCTGCCACCAAGCTTTTAGAATATTTAAAAGTGATCTCTCTTCCCTTATTGTTTTCGCAGTATCTAATTTTCTGGCAGCGATGTGGAACATAAGGAGGAAAGTTGAGAATATTAGGGGAAGTGGTAATCCTTGATAACTGTGTTGATTTCCTGAAATGTCTCCCTTTTAAATAGTATTAGCTGTTAGGGATTTTATGGGATTATTTCTCCTGAACATGTATAATGACTATGCTTTTATACTAATGACCGAATTGTCCATGATAACATATTATGTTTTAATTGTTTTAAATTTTTATTGTTACGTTTTACATTGTACATTTCTGGTCAAATGTGAACTCTTTTATGACACTGATGTCGAAATAAATATGACAATGGTTAATGGATATTATAAGCAAACATGTCATTCTCGTGTAAAGCAAAATACCCAACTAGGCAAAAAGCTTTAATAACAAAATGTGTCGTGTGCAGAGGCAGCAGAAAGGAAAATGGCGTTTAAACTTCTAACAAGCTCATGCTACCTTAACACAGTGCAAAGGTTAAACCAAAATACAAGACACTCGTTTTTAGCAACAATCAAAATATGTATATTTTCTTTTCTTTTTCATTTAGGAGCGTACTAAGCTCTTGTGTCTTACAAGACCTCTAGTGGGTAAGCATACTAGTTGCATACTTCCTACTGATATATTACATGGTTCAGATTTTCAGGTTTTATAGACGTATTGGGCCCGGATGTATGACGTTACAACGCATACTTTTACCACGCATACCATTACAACGCGGTTTTTACAACGCATACCATTTGAACGCATAGCGCTTTGGGGTGCTGGATAGTGAATAGTTTAATTTACTATTCCAGCTCCAGTCCCCGTGGACACTAGGAAAGGTGTTGGATAGTAAATTAAACTTATTCCCTATCCTAGATCGCCCCCCAGCACAATGCGTTGTAATGGTTTGCGTTGTAATGACTTCGTTGTAATGGTAGTGCGTGGTAAAAGATTTGTTGTAAAGGTTGTATACCATTGGGCCCACTTTCATACGAAATTTAATTTTAGGATGTTTTCATAGCCTTAAAACATGATGCTATGCATACATTCTCCATCTACAGACTGCCAAAGTATGCTCATATTGCAGACTAAACTCACCCGCACAATTTGTCAGAAATGATTTGCGCTTGTACTTATTTTTCTCAATATAGACTTAATTTTTTATGCTTTGTTCTCCAACTTTCTATACTGTGATGTGGTAAGCTAGTAGATGGCAGACTAGTTACTTTTACTTGTTTAATATACATCATGGTTTCTAAACTAATAATATATTACCCCATTAAATCTAAACTAATAATATATGACCCTCCTGGTCACTCCTCCTGCCGCACGGTCCCCGTGTGCCAGGGCCTCCCTCTGCCTGCCGCCTCCTGCCAGGTCCTCCCGCTGCCTACCTGCCTGGTCCCCTTGCTGCCTGCCTCCAGCCCCAGGCCAACCTTGCACGTTCCGCGTGCTTGGCCCCCCTGCTGCCTGCTGCCTGACCCCTGACCCTGCCATTGCACGGTCCCCGGGGGCAAGGTCACCCTACTGCCGACCCGACCCCTGCCCCTGCCCACAGCCCGCCGCCTGCTAGGGTCAGCCCTCAGGTCCCCCCCCTCGCCGCTCCGCCGCTTTCCCGCCGTTTTTTCCCGCCGATCCTACCCTCACCCCTCCTCCCCCCGCCGCTCACTTCCCTCCTCCCCGCCGCTGTCCCCCTGCGGCCCGCCCCCTCTTCCCTCTGCTCGCCCCTGATTAGCCTCCCCGCTCCCGCCTCCCAGCGGCCCCTCCCTCGCTCCACCCCCCCACTACGCCTTTTATGGCAGAGTCCACGCGTACGTGCAGCGCGCTCGCGCAGCGGGTGCGCCCTAAGCGCGCCGAAGGTGTGCCAAAGGTAAGCCCGTCTGCGCCTGGACTGCGCCCAGTGCCAGGACCCCTAGTCCCCGCAGACCCCAGCCCGCCCGCCGTACGTACGACGCCGCCACCCTCAACGCCCTCAATGCCGGCCGAGTCCCGGGCTCCTACCGAGCCACCCCGAGACGCACCCACGCACCCTTATGCTGCAACTCCTGCAAGTTCACCTGCTTCTGGACCTGCACTACTCCAGCACCAACCAAGACCAAGATGAGCAACAGCAGCAGCCACCTGAAATGCATCCTGCTCAACACCCGCTCCGTCCACAGGCACGCCATCGAGATCTGGAACCTACTCGACACCACAGCCCCAGACGTCGCCATCTTCACGGAAACCTGGATGAACGCCTCCTCAGCGCCCGACATCGCCATCGCCATCCCAGACGGCTACAAGATCATCCGAAGGGACCGCATCAACCACACCGGAGGAGGCATCGCCATCATCCACAGGAACACCATCCGCATCACGACCCACACCGACAACACCCTCGCAACCGCCGAGCACCTACACTTTCAGGTCCACATCAACCCCAAGACCACCCTCAGAGGCACCCTCATCTACAGACCCCCGGGACAACGCACACAATTCAGTGAAGACATCGCCGACTTCATCAGCCCGCACACCCTCTGCTCCGCTGACTACATCCTCCTAGGGGACCTCAACTTCCACCTGGAGAACAACAACGACCGCAACACCACCACCCTGCTGGACAACCTCGCTAACCTCGGACTCAAGCAACTGGTGACCACCCCCACCCACTACGCCGGACACACACTTGACCCCGTCTTCTCTTCCAGCAAGGACATCGCCTTCAGCCACGCCACCGGACTCCACTGGACGGACCACAGCTGCGTCCACTTGAGCTTCGGAAGGACCACGATCCACCACCACTAGCAACAGGTTGCACGCAGGAGCTGGAACAAGATCACAGCCTACCAACTCGCGACCTCCCTGAGCATGAACCCTCCCACCAGCACAACGAACCCTAGCCAGGCTGCCACCAACCTCACGAAGTGAATCAGCGACTGCGCAGACGAACTTGCCCCCCTGAGGACCTCCGCCTAGCAGACCCGGTAGCAAGAAAGCCCCATGGTTCACCGACGAACTCAAGAGCTCCAAGAAGAACTGCCGAGCCCTCGAGAGAACTTGGCGCAGAGACCCAACACCGGACAACATGACTGCCCTCAAGCTCGCCACCCGAAAACACCACCAACTCATCCACGCCACCAAGAAAACTGCATTCAAGGAACGACTGGACAACAACGCACACAACAGCAAGGAACTCTTCAACATCGTCAAAGAGCTCTCCACCCCCAACGCCGGAAACAACGACATCACCCCTTCGCAAGACCTCTGCAACTCCCTCGCCTCCTCCTTCCACAACAAGATCGCGGACATACACAACAGCTTCAGCACTCAACCGACGAACGCCACGACTGAACCACCGCCCCCCACCACCACCCTCCGCGCCTGGACTCCCATCAGCACCGAAGACACAGTCCGCACGATGAACTCCATCCACTCCGGATCTCCGACCGACCCCTGCCCCCACCACGTCTTCAACAAGGCCAACGCTGTCATCGCACCCCACCTGCGGGACATCATCAACAACTCCTTCGACACCGCTACCTTCCCGGAGAGCTGGAAGCACGCCGAACTCAGCGCCCTACTTAAGAAACCATTGGCCGACCCCACCGACCTCAAGAACCCATCTCGCTGCTCCCGTTTCCTGCAAAAGTCATCGAGAAGACCTTCAACAAGCAGCTGGCCGCCTTCCTCGAGACGAACGGATCCCTCGAACCCTCACAGTCTGGCTTCCGGGCCAACCACAGCACCGAGACCGCCCTGATCGTAGCCACCGATGACATCTGAGCGCTGCTCGACAACAGAGAAACAGCGGCCCTCATCCTCCTCGACCACTCCGCGGCCTTCGACACTGTCTGCCACCGTACCCTAGTACAACGCCTCAGCAACGTCGGAGTCCAGGAGAAGGCACTGGAGTGGATCATCTCCTTCCTCGCCGGAAGGACACAGAGAGTCCGCCTCCCTCCGTTCAGATCTGAAGCCACCGAAGTCATCTGCGGCGTTCCTCAAGGCTCCTCGCTCAGTCCAACCCTCTTCAACGTCTACATGAGCCCCCTCGCAGACATCGCACACCAGCACAACCTCAACATCATCTCCTACGCCGACGACACCCAGCTGATCCTCTCCCTTACCAACGACCCCGCCACCGCCAGAGCCAACCTTCATGAAGGGATGAAAGAGGTAGCCGAATGGATGAAGAACAGCCGCCTGAAACTGAACTCGGACAAGACGGAAGTCCTCATCCTGGGATCCTCACCCGCCACTTGGGACGACTCCTGGTGGCCCCCCGCCCTGGGCAGCGCACCCAAACCAACAGACCACGCACGCAACCTGGGCTTCATCCTGGACTCCTCCCTCTCCATGACCAGACAAGTCAACGCCGTCTCCTCGCATTGCTTCAACATCCTACGCATGCTATGTGAGATCTTCCGGTGGATCCCCGCCGAGACCTGGAAGACAGTCACCCAGGCCCTCATCACCAGCCGTCTGGACTACGGCAACTCCCTCTACGCCGGAACCACCGCCAAACTCCAGAAGAGACTCCAGCGGATCCAGAACGCCTCAGCACGACTCATCCTGGACATCCCCCGTCACAGCCACATCCCCGGACACCTGAGAGACCTGCACTGGCTCCCGGTCAACAAGAGAATCACCTTCCGTCTCCTCACCCACGCACACAAAGCCCTACACAACCAAGGCCCAGGATACCTCAACAGCCGCCTCACTTTCTACGCTCCCAAACGCCAGCTTCGATCGACCAGCCACGCCCTCGCCGCCGTCCCCCGCATCCAAAGAGCCACCACAGTGGGACGGTCCTTCTCCTACCTCGCCGCCAAGACATGGAACTCCCTCCCCACCCTCCTCCGCCTGACCCAGAACCACCTCGCCTTCAGGAAGCAACTCAAGACCTGGCTGTTCGAACAGTAGCAGACCCCCCTCCCCCAGCGCCTTGAGACCCTCTGGGTGAGTAGTGCGCTATATAAATGCGATGATTGATTGATTGGTTGGTTGCTAATGTTCTTTCTTGTTTCTTTTTGATATGTGACTTAGGAACGTACCAAGGTTCTTTACATCCAAACAAACCGTTCTAAGTGGCCTTTCCCTCCTCTTTTTAGTCTAATGTTACCTATGGGAGCCAACAATGAGACTAGTATAGAGTGAGTATATGCCAACTAGCTTTTACTCTCATTTTCAATTGATCAATAGTATCTAGATAACAGAATGCTTATACAATAATGTTCTCTCTACCATTAACATCGGAGTGAGACTTTTCCCATAGGGTTATTTCCACTTATTTTGTACATACAGATAGGCTCATAGCTGTCACTGAGCTCCTACACTGAGGATTACAATATCTTCCCTGCCGCTTTTTGAGGTAACATTAATGTCGCGTAATTAATACACTTCTGGAGAACATTGTGATATGATCTGAACAATGTTCCTATTTTCCTATTGTACCATAAGTAAATACTGACATTTTTTGTATTTTCATTTTCATTCAGCTCTTTTAGATAGATTTATTGCCTTTCACTCTCCTACATGGCTGTCAACTGATCGTGTTCCAGCTTACTACCTGTTCTTTTTTTTTTATATATATTTTTATTGACAGCACAAGCAGGCATTCATTACAAAAATAAAGCTTTTTCAAAAATTATAAAATTATAGTACACACAATTCCTTAAAGATTTAGGGCCCGATGTAGGTAAATCTTTTTTACCAGTTCATAAATACCGATTCATACCGAATCGGTATTTAAGAAGTGGTAAAAAAGAGAAGGGCAGATGTAGGTAATTTTATTTTAAAAATTACCGAATCGGAAGGAATCGGTATTTACCGATTCGGTAAATACCGAATCGGTAATGCCCATTGATTCCTATGGGCATTGAAGCCCATAGGAATCAATGGGCATTACCGATTCAGTATTTACTGAATCGGTAAATACCGATTCCAGCAAGGGTGCAGGGGGTGTCACTTTGACACCCTCTAGCACCCCCAATACTGGCTTGTGTGCCATGTGGCACACAGACATGCCCTAAGGGCATGTCTGTCTGTCACATGGCATAGGTGTGCATGCATACATGTGCATGCACACCTGGATTCGGTATTTTAACACCTAATTGGATTGGGTGTTAAAATACCGAATCTGAAAGGCCTGTGGGACTCAGAAGAGTCCCACCTACATCTGGAAGATACCGAATCGGTAAAAATACCGATTCGGTATTTTACAGATTCTGTAAATTTACCGATTCGGTAAATATACCGAATAGGTAAATACTGGCCCCCTACATCTCAAAGTGCCAAATACCGGTCGGAAACGGCCGATTTCGGCCATTTCCGACCGGAATTTGCCTCCTACATCGGGCCCTTGACCCCTTCGCTGCTAGGCCTTTTCCCCTCCAGTGCTGAGCCCTTTTTTGGCAATTTGGGGTAGTGCGCGCTTAGGCCCCTGTAACTTTTTTACCACATAAGGTATCCACGCCAAATTTGTGTCCTTTTCTTCCAACATCATGTGGATTCCAAAGGCGCCCAGGGTTTGTGAATTCCCTTGGAGGGGTCCCAGAAATTAACCAAAATATAGTGATTTTTTTGTTTTTTTCAGAAAAATGGGAAAAACGGGCTGCAAATGAAAGCCTCTGGGTTTTTCCCTGAAAAAGTTATCAAAAAAGGGTTTGTGGGGCTGAAATCTCCATTTTCTCAGCTTTTAGGGAATGACAGTCTTTTGTCAGAGAACCAACATTTTTCACACAGTATTGGCATTTTTCTGTGACATAGCCTATTTTTGCTATTTTTAGAGCTTTCCACCTCCTTCCAGTTAATGGTAGAAATGAGTTTAAAAGCAATAATGGATCCTGGAATGCTGTACATTTCCGAAAAGTAGACAAAAATCTGAATTCAGAAAGGGGTCATTTGTCTAAATCCATGAAGGTTTCTTTATAGAAACTAACAGTTAAATATTGGAATAATTGAGCCTTTTGTCTAAACGTTTTCACCTATAACTTTTTCTAATTTTGACAGCTCTTGGAAAGCAATATACCGTTACATCCGTTATACCTTCCTGGTTGTGGGGATATATAGGACTTGTAGTTTCACCAAGAACCCGATGAACCCATATCCAAAAACTGAGCAGCAACTTGCAATGGTATTTTTTCATTTACCGGGTATAGAGCACTTTGTCTTTGAAAATGTATACATGGAAAAATCTGTATGAAAGACACCTATGTATTTTTGAATTGGGTACAAATTATAGAGTTTAGAAACAGTATATAATTGCTAATTTTAAAAATTGGGAATACTCATACTAGCATGAGAATTATTGGTCATTTTTCAAAAATATTTTTTTTAAACACAATGTCTTTCATTTTAAAGGGAGAAAGGCATGAAAGCTCAATTGGTAATAACAGTTGATTTACAAATCTGAAGTACCCCAATTCTCCCAATAAAAACGGTACCTCACTTGTGTGGGTGGGCCTTGTGCCTGCGACAGGAAACGGCGCAAAATGCAACGTGGTCACACCTAAATTTTGCAGTTACAAATTGACCCTTTTTTGGCAAAGTGCCTACCTGTAGTTTTTGCACCCTAGCTCTGCCGGCACCTAGGGAAACCTAGCAAACCTATACATTTTTGAAAATTAGACAGCCAGGGAAAGTCAGGATGGGGTGACTCGACTGCCTACCCTTCAGGTTTTGTTACCCAGAATACCTTACAAAGCTAAGAATTTGACAAAAAAAACACATTTTCCTCACATTTCTGTGGAGGAAAGTTCTGAAATCTGCGTGGATCAACAAATTTCCACCCACCCAGTGTTTCGCCAGGTCTCCCGAAAAAAATGGTACCTCACTTGCGTGGGTAGGCATAGTGGCTGCGACATGAAACAGCGCAAAACGCAACATGGTCGCACCTCAATTGCCCAGTGAAATCTTGCGCTCTTTGGACAAAGAGACTACCTTTTGTTTTTGAGCCCTAGCTCTGCCAGCACCTAGGGAAACCTAGAAAACCTATACATTTTTGAAAACTAGACACCCAGGGTAATTCAGGATGGGGTGACTCGACTGCCTACCACCAGGTTTTTTTACCCAGAATACCTTGCAAAGCTAAGATTTTGACAAAAAAAACACATTTTCCTCACATTTCTACGGTGGAAAGTTCTGTAATCTGCGTGGATCAACAATTTTCCACCCACCCAGCGTTCCCCGAGGTCTCCCAAAAAAAATGGTACCTCACTTGCGTGGGTAGGCATAGTGGCTGCGACATGAAACAACGCAAAACGCAACGTGGTCACACCTCAATTTCCCAGTGAAATTTTGCGCTTTTTGGACAAAGAGACTACCTTTTTTTTTTTGCGCCCTAGCTCTGCCAGCATCTAAGGAAACCTAGCAAACCTATACATTTTCGAAAAGTAGGCATCCAGGGAATTTCAGGATGGGGTGACTCGACTGCCTACCCCCAGGTTTTGTTACCCAGAATCCCTTGGGTGGGTTGGTGGAAATGTGTTGATTCACGCAGATTCCAGAACTTTCCACCACAGAAATGTCAGGAAAATGTGTTTTTTTTGTCAAAATCTTAGCTTTGCAAGGGATTCTGGGTAACAAAACCTGAAGGTAGGCAGAGGAGTCACCCCATCCTGAATTCCCCTGGGTGTCTACTTTTTAAAAATGTATAGGTTTGCTAGCTTTCCCTAGGTGCTGGCAGAGCTAGGGTGCAAAAACAAAAGGTAGTCTTTTTGTCCAAAAAGTGCAAAATTTCACTGGGAAATTGAGGTGCAACCATGTTGCGTTTTGCGCTGTTTCATGTCGCAGCCACTATGCCTACCCACGCAAGTGAGGTACCATTTTTTTTGGGAGACATTGGGGAACGCTGGGTGGGTGGAAATTTGTTGATCCACGCAGATTCCAGAACTTTCCACCACAAAAATGTGAGGAAAATGTGTTTTTTTTGTCAAAAACCTAGCTTTGCAAGGGATCCTGGGTAACAAAACCTGAGGGTAGGCAGAGGAGTCACCCCATCCTGAATTCCCCAGGGTGTCTAGTTTTCAAAAATGTATGGTTTTGGTAGGTTTCCCTAGTAGCCCATCAATTCCAGACACATACACACATACTGGTTGGATTTGGCACGAGGGCAAGTGATGGTTCAGTATATAAAAGTTTAAAAATCCATGTCATTTCTCTTCTGAGTAGTTCTTTATTGTTATCAGTGCCTTCACGTTTTTCAACAACTTCCAATATCAGAAATTTTAGTTGGGAGATGTTGTGTCTCAATTCAGTGAAATGTGCTGCCACGTTGGACTTGGCGTTCTGTGTTTCGCGGGAGAGACGAATGCCGTACTAACCCACCGGAGCTCACTGAGCACACCAACTAAGGTAACGCATTGATACTTTATTTACATGTTCCGTATAGGCGCTGGAGAGGCGCAATGGAATATGAACTTAGCCCGTCGTGGCCCAACTAACGTTTATCACCGTTATTATTGTTTTAGAAACGCTATACGCTGATAACACGTAAGCGAACGACGATATACTGATCTGCATGTTTAGTCACTTTAAGCACTTTGAAACACCTTGTTAATTTCGCCATTAGCCACCCCGACCCTTTCACTTAGTACACCATCACTTAATAAGAATTTGAGGCACACGGTAACATTGACCCCAAACACACTATGATTAAGTCGTTCACTCCAAGCACTTACCCGACCTGCATGGAACGCTGAAGTATCCTTGTTATATAACCTCCCCCTTAGTGTTATATGCTCTATCTCTGTTCACAGAGGCTCCCCGATGAAGGGCACAAGACCCGAAATGCATTGGAGCAGTGTCTTGAAAATGTAAAACATGAATGAAATGGATTACTGATTGAAATACTACAGACCAATAAATTGTGACAATTGGTTACGTTATGGAGGTTTATTGTTTAAACACCGAAGGTGTGCACTAAACGCAGGGATGTCACCAAGGTAACATGGTGACACTTTGAATAGATTTATCATACACGTATGTCGGACGGACACGCCACCTGCCTGTAGCACCCTACCATTCAAAACAACATTTGACCAAAGAAACTCAACTATAAAATTTGCTGTGCATCCCCCAAACACTATATTTAGATCAGTATATAAAAGAACAAGAGATTTCCCAAAAATGAAATGCACTGTCAATTACATGGACAAAGAAACTGAGCCAATGACTTGCAGCTCATGAGCTGTAAAGCCAGCGTCAAGGCACCAACCGCTTTACAGGCCATTCACACTCCTTTCATACCTGAAACAAAGAAAAACAATCACACCACCAGGCACAAAAGGAACACATCACAACATTAAAAAAAAAACAGAGCACCCTAAGTGAAAAATATAAAAATAAAAAAAACCACAGCAAAAAAGTCCTCAAACACACACACTGGTTCGATTTAGCACGAGGGTGAGTGAAGGTTCAGCATATACAATTCTATTAGCAAGCGATTTCACAAATAATGAAATGCACTGCTAATAATTGAAAGGACGAGAAACTGAACCATTGACTCACAGCTCGTGAGCTGTAAAGCCATGACAAGGCACCAACCTCTTTACAGGCCATTCATACACCTTTCAAACATGTGACACATACAAAACTTTCACACCGCCAGCCGCAGGCCCTTTACATCAAAACACTCACACCAACAGACAGCGCCATTCAAGGGCCCATCACATTCACACGCCCACATTCCAGACACAGCAAATACGCAAATTGATGGACTGGGTGGAGTGGCACTCAGCTAGCACTGTGTGTAGTGACCATCAGAAAGTAAATACTCACACACCGCCAGCCAAGCGCAAGTCCACCAACACCACCAACCAAGCACTTGTCCACACACACCGCCAGCCAAGCACCTAACCTTGCACACAAACACCAAAGCACCATCCATTCACACCACCAGCCAAGCACCAATCCTTGCACAAAACCAGAAAAGCACCATCCACTCACACCACCAGCCAAGCACCTAACCATGCACTCCGCCAGCCAAGCAAAAATCCACGCACCCCCCCAGCACAACTCCAATCCATGCACTATGCCAGCCAAGCACCAGACCACGCACACCACCAGCCAAGCGCCATCCACTCACACCACCAGCCAAGCACCTAACCATGCACTCCGCCAGCTAAGCAAAAATCCACTCACCCCCCAGCACAACTCCAATCCATGCACTATGCCAGCCAAGCACCAGACTACGCACACCACCAGCCAAGCGCCAGTCCACGCACACCGACAATCCAAGCACAATCCTGCACACACCACCATCGAAATTAGACTTTTTTTTAAGAAATACCACAAATCAAATGAAGAAACCTACAAATCTGCTAACACAAATTCAAAAACTAAATGCTGTGCACTAATGCACACCTTAAAGCAGACTAAAAAATATTACAGAACACAGACCAGACAGTACACTTACAAGCTCAATGAAACTCCCAAAACTTCTTTTGTGTGTGGTACGATTTAAAACAAGCTGGCACTCACAATCCAGGTTTTGAAGGACAGTCAGGGCAGTACAAACAAGACTCCCTCCGCACTTCTCTTCGCCAACAGACTCTACATTTTTTAGTGGGATTGTCTTTTGCAGTTGTGGGAGGAATGTATTCTGGAAAGTGGCGATCTTTCAGTCTAGCCACTTCCTCCACCACTCCAAATCTTGGGACAACAGCCTGTTCCACTAGTACAAGGCTGCCTATTATAGTCTCCTGAAACTTAACAAAAGGCATCTTTAACTCAAGACAAGATTTCTGGAACACAACAAAAGCATTAAAGGATGCCAAGTGGAAAAGATGGATAGCCAACTTCTTGTACCAAATGTAAGACTTTCGAAGAGCAGCATAAGGTTCCAACATCTGATCTACTCTGTCAACACCACCCATGTACTTATTGTACTGTAAAATGCACACAGGTTTACGCACTTCAGCACTCTCACCCCGAACAGGCAGAGCTTCAGTGCTTTCATCATGGATTGTAGTCAGCATGTACATATCTCTCCTGTCTAAAAACGTCACAGCTAGAAGCTTCCCACATCGCAATGCAGTAGATTGTCCCCGCACAAGCCTTTTGCAAACAAGTTCTATTGGGAAACCTTTCCGGTTACTGCGCATCGTGCCACAAGCAACAGTGCCCACTTTGACCAATTCCTTGAACAAACGCACACTAGTGTAGAAGTTATCTACATATAAATGGTGGCCTTTGTTAAATAATCGTCTATCTAGTTCCCACACAATTTTCTCAGTCACTCCAAAAGTGGACGGACAAGCAGAAGTGTTAATGCTGGAATCCTTACCGGTGTACACCCTGAAATTATAAACATATCCAGTCTCACTGTCACACAGCATATACAGTTTGATTCCATAGCGTGCCCTCTTACTAGGAATGTATTGCCTAAAAGCCAAGCAGCCCTTGAACAATACCAAAGACTCGTCCACAGCTATTTGTTTTCCAGGAGCAAAGATCTCAGGAAAACGATCAACAAAGTGATCAAGGACAGGCCGAATCTTAAAAAGACGGTCACAATCAGGGTGATCACGTGGCAACGCTAAATCATTATCAACAAAATGCATCATGCGAAGAAGAAGCATATACCGATCACGAGTCATAACTGCAGGAAATATAGATTTTGCCATCAAGGGACTAGTGGACCAATAAGAAGACATTGATGGCTTCCTTAGCAAGCCCGTCAAAAAAATTAATCCCAAAAACTTCTTCATCTCTTCAACATATGTGGGAGACCAATGGGTAGCTCTAGAATGGGGCTTAAGGCTGGCACTGTGGTCCCTCAAATACTGCTCTACATACAAATTAGTTTGCTCCACAATCTCTTGCAAAAACTCATCGTCAAAAAACAACTGAAAAAATTGAATTGGCAGAAAATTGTCAGTATTCACTCTACACCCTGGAACACCAGTGAAGTCTGGCAATTCCGGCTGCACCATGCCAGGGGCAACCCAGACGTCATCACTAACATCGGGAGAAGGAGCCACCCTAGCCTGCAGCCCAGATGCCTCTTGCTGCACTACATCAACGGGAACACTAGCATCCACAGCTGCCTCTTGCATCTCAACATCAACAGAAGAACTCGCATCCCCAGATGCCACTTGCTGCTCAACAACAACAGAAAGACTAGCAGCACCAGATGCCTCATGCTGCTCTACAACAGGAAGACTAGCAGCACCAGATAACCCTTGGCGAACCACAGCAATGTGAAACCTTTTGGGCGCAGCCTTCACCACACTTGCCTCTTCCCGACGAGAAAAAAAGGGAAACCTTGAGGACCTAGGCTGCCGCTCAGATGGCTCTTGCCTCTCTACCGGCACATCAATGTCCCTCTCTACCACAGGCACTTCATCAGCACTAGAAGAATCATCATCCGATGATGATGAATCAATGCGAAGAGAAAACTCACTGCCTGAATCTTCTGCAGCTTCCTCATGCTCCGAATCGCAGTCAGTGTCTGGACCATGCTCAGAGGAAGACTCAAAAAGCAAACCAACAACCTGCTGAGCAGTCATCCTGCGAGCAGCCATTATTCTTACAAAGCAAGAAGACTACACACAGAAGTGAACAAGAAGCTACACTGTGCAAAGTAAGAAGTAAACAAGGTAGAGTCTTCACACAAAGATCAATACACTTTAAAAACAATTCAAATCTAACCAAATATAAGAACACTCACCAACACCTACTCTGCTAAAACACAGCAAAAAGAAAGGAAATCCCACTAGAAAGAAAAAAAAGTATAGATTAGACAAAGTACACATCAAGCAGCAATACAAAAAAAAAGTTAACAATCAAGAAACACAAAGCCACACAAACAGCAATAACTACACTTTTCATAAAAACACATTCATCTAGGGAAAGTAGTACAAAAACATTTACTTACCAAGCACATGCAACTACACAAACTGCAAAACCAGCAGTATCTGAACCACAACCTACACCAATACAAACAGCAAATGCCTGGATCAAAAACAAAGAAGAAAAAAAAAATAATACTACATTTCACAAACAACATAACAAATGAATAAACAACACACAAATTTACCCCCAAAATCGCATCCACACAGATGGGCCATCAAAAAGGGCAAAACGGACAAAAGTACGGGTTGATTTGCCCACCGGGGGGGCAGAAAATCTAAATAAAAAATCCAACCCACCAGGAAGCGACCCTTGCAAAAGGGGTCACTTCCTACAATCTAAAATAAAATCCCTGGTGCTAGTGGGGGCATTTCCACCGCACAATCGCAATGCTGTGTGCGACCGTGAGGCAGAAATGCCCTGGAAAGAGACATCAGGAGAGAGGAAAATCACTTGCCTCTCCCCTGATGCCTCTTTGCTCGAGTAGCAGCACAAATTCAGGAGAACAATCATCAGCCCAAAAACATTTGTGAGCTTCCCACTATGACGGACAGCTCACTCAAGGGACCCCTGCGCACATCGGTGCAATGGCATAATAACACACACAAAGGTCACTAGAAACAAAGCAGGTGATCGAGTTGCAGCACAAGTTCAGGAACACATTCATCAGCCCAAAAACATTTGTGACCTTTCCACTATGGTGGACAGCTCACACAAGGGACCCCTGCGCACATCTGTGCGATTGCATAATAACGCACACATGGTCACTGGAGACAAAGATGGCGCTTGAGTTGCAGCACAAATTCAGGAAAACAATCATCAGCCCAAAAACATTTGTGAGCTTCCCACTATGATTGACAGCTCACTCAAGGGACCCCTGCGCACATCGCTGCGATGGCATAGTAACACACCCATGGTCACTGGAGACAAAGCATGTGTTTGAATTGCAGCACAAATACAAAAAAACATTCATCAGCCCAAAAACACTAGTGAGCTTAGCCTAGGCAGGACAGGTGTGTTTTTAGCCACTTCAGATAAACACAAAGTAAAAGTAATGAAGGACAGAGGCACTTGCATCCTTGATTAAAATGAGCACTATAATGATGATTTCAAAATGACCCCCATCAACATTTTTTTTTAAAAAACGGCCATTTATACACATAAGACGCACGAAAACACTTCAAAGTTACATTTCCCCCAAAAAGGGGAGCGTCCCTTCCCCAAGGGGCCGCTCCCCGAACAACGAAATTGGAAAAAAAAATTTAAATCCCTAACATTCTAGCTGCAAGACCGCACGATCGTGCAGCAGGAATGCTCTAAAGTTGCATCGAGGGAAAGGAAAAGCCTTTCCTTTCCCTCGATGCAAGTTTCAAAACGATCCCCCCCCGCCCCAGCCGCAAAACGAACCTCTTTCTCCGAAGACGCGCAGGAAGCAAATGGCTTCCCTGTGTCGGTAAACAAAGGGAACCTCCAGTGACGTCAGCGCGCCTCGCGCGCTGACGTCATTGATGACGCGGGCAGGGAGGGCGGGGGGAGGCAGGGGAAGGTCTTCCCCTGCCATCCCCGCAGAAAAAAAGAAAATCGGGCAGACTCGGGGGGAGCGCTGGCACTTCCCCCGAGGGTGGGGCTCATGACGAGCTGGGCTCGTCATCAGCGTGCGAGCGCCCTACTCCATGACGAGCCCAGCTCGTCATCAGCCCCGAAGGGGTTAATCAAATAGCGAATAGGCAAGAGGATTTACAGTATATCAAAGAAAAATACGTCAATTTTGTCTGCATCAAATAGGCTCGCAACCAGCTTTTAAACCAAAAATTTGTCAATTAAGTAAGGTTACCCTAATGTTAATAGCCGGGTTTACTAAACAACATAGTCGGATTAGTGCTATACAGTTAAAATCCTGCACAGAAAGGCAGTAAGTCCAGGTCCTTAAAAAATAAAGTGGAGGAGCTATTCACAAATCTAATACAGCAAAGATAAAGTTGTTCATTCGTAAGTAGGGAACAAGATACCCCATATTTTATCCACTTTCTTCGAGGAGCCTATCCCTCAAATTTTTGCGGATGGAAATTCCATATTGTATATCTCATTTATCAAAAGCCACCATTCGGTTACCAGTGGTGGTTTGTCTCAGATCCAAGCCCTAGCAATTATTAATCTGGCACAGGAAATTAGAATAAACATTAGGTCCTTATAGATAGCAGTATTTGGTTGTATTCCCAAAAGTATCATCTCGGCAGAAAGTTTACCAAAGATCATTTTATTCAGTTTCAACACTTTTTCTATTTCGTCCCAGAATGTTTGCAGAGCTGGGCATGAGAAAATTATATGGTCTAAATCAGCTGCTAGTAGGTCGCATTTTGGGCATTTTGTACGTTTGGGTAATGCATTGTTCCCTGACCACTTAAAGAAGTGAAGCGGCGTGTAGTATAGCTGGCATACAGTCTTATAAGATTGAAGTTTTAAGCTAGGAGAGTGAGTTAAAGAGTTGCTGTTATGGAGAAAAGTGGAGATGTTATGCGGGGAGATGGGCATTCCTAAAATAGTGGTCCATTTCCATGCAATTTTAATGCAGTCATTAGGTTTAGATTGACAAAGAAATTTGTACCCCAAGCTAATTATGTCATTGTTTGTTTCCCCGTAAATGCAAGTCCATATTTCTGAGTCTAAAGTTTCCTTTAGTTTCATTCTATTCACGAAGAAATCACGTATCTGTGTGTACTTGAATAGCGCATTTACCGGTACTTTATAAAGTGTTCTCAAGGTATCAAATATTAGAAAGCCTCATGGTCCGTATAAATTGGAAAGTTGGTTTATACCGAGATTAGCCCATATTCTAACTATTGGATCGCTAAAAATCTCGGGTAAGCCCCGGTTATTCCACATGCTTAGCTTAGGGTGAAAGAACGTAGTTTTATTGATAGCCATGATGGTATTCCATATATGAACCGCATCTTTAGCGGTCTTAAACTTCACTTGTTTGAAGTAGTTCATTGCTTCTAGCAAAAATTGTACAGAATTTGCTCCAAGCATAAATTGGTGAAAAAAATAAGGGTAGCTAGAGGAAAAAAGGCTGCGTATCCGACCCAGGAAAGAAGCGTAAAAGTAAAATTTTAAATCGGGGAATTCGAGGCCGCCCTTAATAGCTGTTAGTTTGAGAAGAGAAAGAGCTCTATGATTTTTTTTGTAGCCCCAGATATAGCTGCCTTGAATACCATCCAGTTTTTTAAAGAATAAGTTGTTAACAAAGAGAGGGATAGACCTAAACAAATACAAAAATTTAGGCAGGATGTTTATTTTTATAAGGTTGATTCGTCCAATTAAATTTAAGGGAACCTTATGCCCTTTTTTGAGAGTGCCTGTTGTCTCCTTCAATAAAGTATCATAGTTTAGAGCCATAATTTCTTTTAAGTTAGGTGTTATTTAAATACCCAGGTAATTCGTAGTATGACAGACCCCCAAAACTGGGGCCGGCAGCTTATAGTTAACAATGATTTGCGTTTTGTTTAGATTTAGTTTGTATCCCAAAACCGAGCCGAATTCATCAGCTTCCTTAATGATCCCAGCTATGGCTTTCGGTACATCAGTTGTATAAATTGCCAGATCGTCTGCATAAGCAGTAATTTTGAGGGAGTTATTACCATGAATAAATGGTATAATACATTCTTGAGTCAGTATTGAATTAATAAAAGGCTCCATTAAAAGAGCAAACAAAAGGGGTGACAAGGGGCACCCTTGACGTGTGCCTCTTAAAACCGGGAAACTATTAGAGATTAAATTGGCATATCCTATTTTTGCATTGGGTGAGTCATGCAGTACTTGAATCCTGGTTAGAAACTGTTTCCCAAAGCCCATCCTCCTTAATATAGCCCAGAGGTAATCCCACCCCACTCGGTCAAAAGCTTTTTCTGCATCTAATAACACCATACCGAGTGGGGAGGAGTTAGTATTGGCAACGTCAAATGCAGTAATAGCAGTGTTAACATGTGCTGTCGTGTCTCTGCCCATCACAAAACCGTGTTGGTGTTGACTAACTAATTTAGGCATTAACGGGGCTAATCTCGTGGCTAGTAACTTGGAATAAACCTTAGCATCGGCGTTTATCAAGGAGATGGGCCTATAAGACCCACACTCCACAGGTGATTTGTCCTTTTTTTTTAAAAAGATTATTTTGGCAGTTTTCCAGGAGTTAGGGGCTTTGCTTGTGTTTCCAATTTGATTAATCACTGAGCAGAGTGTAGGTAACAGTTCCTCGCTACAGCATTTATAAATTTCCATTGGAAGTGTATCATCACCAGCGGATTTCCCCTGTGGGAGAGAAGAAATAGCCATTTGTATTTCGGATAGTGAAAAATTTCTTTCAAGTGGTTCCATTAAGTCAGGTTCCCTATCTAATCTTCTTGGTTATATATCTTTGCATATTCTCTTCAGTAGGGGTAGATTCAGGTGTGTAAAGGTTGCCATAATATGTTACAAATTGTTGTAGTATCTGTTCTGGTTGGTTGTAACTAATCCCGTCCACCTCTTTAATATTTGTAATCATAGAATTGGCCCTATCTTCAGCAACCTTATAAGCAAGAATTTTGCCGACTCTATCACTGCTTTTGTATTGTGACTGTTTGTATTTGTGTAGTTTCGAACTAACTTTTTCTCTTAAAAATGTTTTAGTTTTAGACCGGAGGGTAGTCAGTTTTAGTTCCAGTAGAGGTTTATTTTTTGAAGTACGTCCCCCTAAGTTCTCTTGTATGATAGCCTCAGCTAAATGTTCTTCCAGTGACCGTATTCTAGAGGTCATTTCCAAGATCTCATCTTTTCGTTCTTTATTTTGTCTCATAATGAACTGCTGTGCAAACCCTCTGATGCTCGCTTTGCATGCATCCCATACATAGATGAGGTGTGCTGAGTCCAAGTTAAATTCCAAGAATTCTTTAATATATTTCTTCAATTGGGAAACAAAAAAAGTATCTGTTAACAAATATCTTGGAAAAGAAAATAACCTGGCAGCCGGTTTAGTAGATAAAATATTAAACCGATGGGATTGTGGTCCGAAGTTACTTTTGGACAGATCTCCATTTTACTACCCTCTAAAACCCAATCTGTTGTCCATGCCATGTCAATGCGGGAGCACATTTGGTGGGGGGCAGAGTAGTATGTATATCCTGCAAGTGTTGGATATTGGTTCCTCCAGGCGTCTTTTAAATTATGAATGCCCGATAGCTCTAAAATAGCTGCCCTGGTTTTATGCATACGCTCTGATGGACTCATCTTGGTCTTGTCCCTTGTGTAGTTCCTAACGCAATTGAAGTCCCCCATCATTAATATGTCCCCTTCCCAGTCCAAAAGTTTAATATTGAGACGATCAAAAACCCCCGCATCATCAATATTTGATCCGTACAAGGCACATAGTACATATTTTGAATTCCTTAGGTTAAATTGTGCTAATGCCCATCTACTGGCTTTGTCTGCAGCAGTTCTAAGTACCTCCACCTTAAAAGTTTTCTTCTTAAGTATGGTGACACCCCTAATTGGTGCATTCCAAGAAGTGCAAGTAATTAGTTCATATCCCCCTTGTTCCATCATTTTACGATCCTGAAAGCGAATATGGGTCTCATTTAAAAGGGCAAAGTGAGGGTTATACATTTTCAGTTCTTCGAAGACTAATTGTCTTTTAATTCTATTGTTGAGACCGAGACGTTCCATGCTAGACAATTTATTTGATACATTTATTAGATTTTAACCTCTGTAAGCAGTGCCCATTGCGTTTATTCTTTAAATCATTATTCAGGTCTATAAATGTGCTTGTGCTGTCGCTTTCCCCCTTATTTCCCCTAACCCTTCCCCCCTCAGCCCTCTCCCCTTGAGCTTTTCTCCCTGCTCTAGAGGTCCCACCCCAAGTACCTACCCAGAAGCCTCCCACTATCTTCTGCTGCCGCTGAAAGGGCAGCTGACCAGAGAGGTCTCCCCACGATCTCCCCCTCCATATTAAACTCGTATACGAAATCCCAACCCATCCCAAATCAAAAGAAATGTGTTTTTTTAGTCAGTGAAAATAAAGAACAAAGTGGTTATTCGTAACTTTCAGATTCTAGGTTTCTGTAGGGCTAACTACCTAGGTTTAAGTGTCCATTTTCGCCAAAAGTTGCTCTGCTTCAATAACATCATTAAAAAAATAAGTGTGCCCTGCATTTATAACTTTAAGACGCGCGGGTTCTTGAAGATATACTGTAGCCCCCCTAGACTTGAAAGAGTCTATCAGTTTCCGCAGCCCCCATCTTTTGTCCATAGTAGACTTACTGAGATCTGATTTAGCAAAGAAAGTTACGTTATCACAAGTCACCGGTGTATTCGGTCGAGCTTTAATTGAAATTGCCTGTCTTTGCAAATAATTGCTGACATAAGCCAGAATTGGTCGAGGGTATTTGCTCTCTTTGTTTTTGGAAATGATCGTAGTCTATGTACCCGTTGGAGTTGGCAATCCCAATCCCAATCTCCAATGTCCGGGAATGCCGTTTGGAATAATCGGACCAGGTAGGCCCTTGCGTCGGAGCCTTCAGTCCCTTCGGGATTCCAAAAATTCTTAAATTCTGGCGCCTCTGTCGGTTTTTAAGATCCTCAACTTTGTTCTTCAAGGTCTCAATGTCTTCCTTATGTTCTCCTGTGGAGGCCGTAGTAGTGGCCAGTGTTTCCTCGATGTCAACTACCCTCTGCTATAGTTCTTCTATATCTTTAGTGACTCCACTTAGCTTGTTAGTGACTTCCTGTAGACAGTTATGTATCTTACAGTTATCTTCCTTTAGTTGGCGAAAGTGTTGTTGAGACTCTTCATGATGGACCATTAATGTTTTCAAGATTAGATCCAGAGATGAAGAAGAAGTCTCAGTTGGAGAAGGAGTAGGAGAGAAAATGAGAGATGTAACGGGAGATGTAACGGGTGTAGCCATTATAGCTGATATGACCGGTAATGCAGTTGCCTCATTGCATGGGGTGGTAGATATAAAGGAATTATCTCTCAGGTTAGATGTTGCACACCCAATTGGTGTATGAAGCCCTGCAGGTGTGACGTCCATGGAGACCATAGTGATGGGAGCCAAATTGGATATTGAGTTTGGAGCTGGGTCTAAGCTTGGTAAGTCCCCTTCGCTAAAAGAGGTCTTAAGAGTATAGTCTTATGAGTTGTCAGCTTCTATGGAGTGGTTTCCTGGTAGTACAATAGACTGCTTTAAAGGGGCCCCCTTTAACCTGCATCCACTTAAGTAAGGGGCTTTGAGCTTTGATTATGTTCCCTCCTATAGCTCCTGTAGCTGTTGATAGTAGAGTTGTAAGCAGTGTTGCTGTATCTTTGGTCTTCCCTTTCTTAGCTCTTACTTTTCCTTTCCCCTTTATTTTAATAGCAGAGCATTTCTCCCTTCTTGTTTGAGCTCGGGCGTTCTCAGTTCCTCTGCCTATCCCTTCCTCCACTCCTTCCTCCACTCCCTCCTTTCCTTCCACAAATTCCTCATACTCGTCATTAGAGTTGATTTCCTGCATTGAGTTAACCTCAGTATTCCCCATGTCATTATCGATATTGGAGCTTTTCTCTTCCAGAGTTGTATTTGATGGCGGCACCAGTATCTGTGCTTGTAGTTGTACATGTGTAGGTTGAGGAATTAGTGGAGTGACTATGGGAGCCATATCGGTTTGTAAAAGTACATTGATATCAGGCACATCAGTATCAATGTCAGTGTTCATCTCTAATGGATTGCGCAGATTGCGCAAATGCCCCTTTGTTTAGGTTACTCTCCGCCGGTGAATTACAGTCTGGCTCTCCCCCTGATGGTACGTCATTATTTAGTTCCCCTTTGTTGAGTAGCCTTGCTACTAATGTTATTGATCTTCTTGGTCTTATTATTAGCCTTATCTATAGAAATATCACCCTCTTTTGTTTTAGTTTTTAATTTAGACAAAGTCACTTTCTCCTTTACATTCAAAATAGTAGTGGGGAGATTAGGCTGTGGCTTACCAGCTTGGGGCTCCGTTTGACTGAAGCGAGGTGTGCGTGCCACCACTGCAGGTGAGATGGGTCTGAGCGGCTGTGCTCTCCCTTCATCCGTTCCTCTCCTTGGCTCTTCTGATCCTTCCTTCAAGGGAGTACCATTCAGCAGAGCCTTATTCTGCCTTGTATTTTTGGGAGCCATGAGAGCCATAAGGGTAGTCCTTCGTACCCGTTCTTCTTATCTGGCCAAGTCCTAGTTATATCGGTAGAAATCAGTTGTCAGCCCGTCAGCCCAAGCCTCACCGATAATCTTTGTCAGTGCTGGATGGAGCAGGATGGTGCTCCTCGAATCTCAGAGCCAATAGCCCCCCTGGTAATGACTAGCAAGTAGCTCTCATTAGAGGAAAGTGGTGCTGTATGGAAAGCTTTGTATTTGAGAACTTTATAATAGACTTGTAGTAGACTTGGTAAAAGCCGCAGAGACAGCGCAGAGCAGCCCCGGCGGCCGCACTGCTCTCCGTTCCTCGCTTTCACCTCGACTCGCCTGGTCTCGGTGCCTCGGTGCCTCAGTTCCGTCCTCGCTGCAGCCGCAATCCGCAAGCCGCAGTCCGCCCAGCCGAGCTCAGCTGAGTAGAGCGGTGAGTAACAGACGCCAAACACCAAACGCCAAGCGCCAAACAATCCCGGTCAGCAAAAGCAATCAAAGCAAGACTCCGTCACTCGGTCACCCCCTGTCCATTAGCGGTCAATTGATCTCTGTTCTCCGTTTCTCGGTTCTTCGCGGTCGATCAGTTGGGTTGGCGTGCCATTAACCTCACAGGAGGGAGATCTCTATGGGAGGACCTCGCTGCAGCGGCTTCAATCCGCCATCTTGCTTCCCTAATTGCTTACTACCTGTTCTAACATAAAATTCATTTGTGAAAGGTAATTTCCTCACAACCATTTAAGCTTCTAGTTTTAATCTGTATTCTTAATCTGTTTTTTACTAATAGGATTCTGAAATTAACACAATTAATTATTCTAATTTTTAGGATCATACTATTCTACGGTATAAAGATAGAATATCGACGGGAAAATATCGACTAGCATTAATATCGTCGTTAGAATATCGATTGTAAAAAATATCGTAGTAGTAAATATCGTTGGAAAAAATATCGTTTTGTGAGAAAGACAAAAATATCGTCAATAATAAATATCGATGAACAGAATATCGTTTAATAAAATATCGTTGTTTATAATATCGACAAAAAAATATAAGGTGTTATAAAATTAATAAAAAAATCTGTATTATGTTTTTACAAAAGTAACAAAACTACTACTAGCAATAATATGTGTTAAAAAAATTTTTATATAAAACATTTGTAAAAGTTCTAGAAGCGGGTTATTGGTATTATAGGGGATAAGGGTGGGTAGTAAATTAAAATTATGTTATAAAAAAATAAAAAAATAAAAACAAATTAGAAATTAATTAAGAATTCGAAAATTTAATTTGAAATTTTGAATTGTTCACGAAATTACAATAGTAATTATATTTTAAAATTTCTAATTAAAATTTTAGGAGCGGGTTTTTGGTATTATAGGGGATAAGGGTGGGTAGTAATTTAAAATTATGTTGTACAAAAATTTGAAAAATAAAAAAAATTCAGAAAATAATTAAGAATGCGAAATTGTAAATTCAAATTTCGAATTGTTCACGAAATTAAATTTAAAAATATAATTTTAAGTTACAAAATATAATTTTAGCAGCGAATTTTTGGTATTATAGGGGATTAGGGTGGGTATTAAAGAAAAAAAGTAGTGTTAAGAAATAGTATAAAATATTTATAAAGTATAAAATTTTCATGAATTCAAAATTTTACATCGAAATGTACAATTTTACACGATAATTATTTTTTTATATTCTTAAAAAATTATAAATTAATATTGAAGAAGTGAGTTTTTGGTATTATAGGGGAATACGGTTAAAAATATAATTTAGATAGAAAAAATTATATGGTTTACTATCCTGCACATTCCCAGACTTATATTGGATTGGAGTTAGAATATTATTTTATTATGGTTTCCTATCCAGCACTTTCCCTGACTTATGTTGGATTGGAGTTAGAATAGTAATTAATATGGTTTACTATCCAGCATTTTACCTGAGTTATGTTATGTTTGGAGTTAGAATAGTAATTTATTATGGTTTACTATCTAGCATTCTCCCAGAGTTATGTTATGTTTGGAGTTAGAATAGTAATTTATTATGGTTTACTATCCAGCATTCTCCCTGAGTTATGTTGGATTGGAGTTAGAATAGTAATTTATTATGGTTTACTATCCAGCACTTTCTCTGATTTATGTTGGATTGGAGTTAGAATAGTAATTTATTCTTGTTTAATATCCAGCATTCTCCCTGAGTTATGTTGGATTGGAGTTAGAATAGTCATTTATTATGGTTTACTATCCAGCACTTTCCCTGACTTATGTTGGATTGGAGTTAGAATAGTATTTTATTATGGTTTACTATCCAGAATTCTCCCTGAGTTATGTTGGATTGGAGTTAGAATAGTAATTTATTATGGTTTACTATCCAGCACTTTCCCTGACTTATGTTGGATTGGAGTTAGAATAGTAATTTATTATGGTTTACTATCCAGCACTTGCCCTGAGTTATGTTATGTTTGGAGTTAGAATAGTAATTTATTATGGTTTACTATCCAGCACTTTCCCTGACTTATGTTGGATTGGAGTTAGAATAGTATTTTATTATGGTTTACTATCCAGCATTCTCCCTGAGTTATGTTGGATTGGAGTTAGAATAGTAATTTATTATGGTTTACTATCCAGCACTTTCCCTGATTTATGTTGGATTGGAGTTAGAATAGTAATTTATTATGGTTTACAATCCAGCATTCTCCCTGAGTTATGTTGGATTGGAGTTAGAATAGTAATTTATTATGGTTTACTATCCAGCACTTTCCCTTATTTATGTTGGATTGGAGTTAGAATAGTAATTTATTATGGTTTAATATCCAGCATTCTCCCTGAGTTATGTTGGATTGGAGTTAGAATAGTAATTTATTATGGTTTACTATCCAGCATTCTCCCTGAGTTATGTTGGATTGGAGTTAGAATAGTAATTTATTATGGTTTACTATCCAGCACTTTCCCTGATTTATGTTGGATTGGAGTTAGAATAGTAATTTATTATGGTTTACAATCCAGCACTTTCCCTGACTTATGTTGGATTGGAGTTAGAATAGTAATTTATTATGGTTTACTATCCAGCATTCTCCCTGAGTTATGTTGGATTGGAGTTAGAATAGTAATTTATTATGGTTTACTATCCAGCACTTTCCCTGATTTATGTTGGATTGGAGTTAGAATAGTAATTTATTATGGTTTAATATCCAGCATTCTCCCTGAGTTATGTTGGATTGGAGTTAGAATAGTAATTTATTATGGTTTACTATCCAGCACTTTCCCTGACTTATGTTGGATTGGAGTTAGAATAGTAATTTATTATGGTTTACTATCCAGCACTTTCCCTGAGTTATGTTATGTTTGGAGTTAGAATAGTTAATTATAATGGTTTACTATCCACATTTACCCTGACTTATGTTGGATTGGAGTTAGAAAAGTTAATTATTATGGTTTATTATCCTGTATTATCTATTTACTATTTTTAATAAGAATAATGCATGTCATGTTGTGATATTCATTTCAACAATATGAATAAAAAACATTTTCATAACATTTCTAGATATATATGACAAGTTTATAAATTAATAAACACAAGATTTTTTTTATTATTTTTATTTATTCATAGTTTAATTTGTTACTGTAAAGATTTTGAACATTTCATAAAACATTTAACATTATTTTTGGTAACAAATTATATTGCAGTTTTGTACATAAATACAGTTTCAATAATGCAAAAATTAGTATATTAAATTGTAATAATTGTTAATAAAATTTCATATATCACATATTTTTTATGTCATTTTTTTATCAAGATATGTACATAACATTAATTTACATTTTTTAATATCTGAGAAAATTATTTAACAATGAAAAACATTTTTTAGTATACAATAAACAATTAATACATATTTCTATTGAACATATTAATGTATATTTTACAATATTCATATGTTTTTTAACAATAAAAAAAATATTACTAAACATGGAAAATATTATGCTATTTAATACAATTTATTTTTTACCAAAAGGGTATTTAGTCCTATTTTAGTTTTTATTATGCAGACATTTTGTTTTTGGAACTTCACTTTTTACTCTATCAACATCGTTGTTTGGGTCATTTTAGAAAACGGAACCTCGCGGTTGGGAGCTGCTTCTTGTTGCTGAAGGTAAGTTTATTTTACATTATTTTTAAAGATATTTAAGTTTATTTTAGTGATAGTTGTAGTGTGTACGTTTCGATATGTGTAGTACTTTACTCTTTATGTGCGAATTACGTGTTATTTAGCGTCGTTATGTAGAACGTACTTTGTGAGGTAGTTCGAACACAAGTAACGTTTAGTGTTGGATTAATGGAAGATTTGAGATGTTTTCATATGTTTTCTATGCTATGTGTAGGCTATGTGTTTTTCGCATATTTTGAGGTTGCGTTTTGTTTCGATTATTTACAGGTCTTCGTTTTGGGGAGCAGATGGATTGTTACGCTTTTTTTTTAAAGCAGGTCCATACTTTTTTACTTTCCCTGCTTTTTCGGGTTTTCTACTTTTTTACTCGTGATTATTTATCAACTTTTTAATGATTTCAATTTCGAGAGGATTGCGACGTGGGACTATTATCAAACAGTTGTATTTTTTGCATTTTGTTGGGATTTTTAAACACTATATGGATAGCTGTGGAAAGTATCACAGTGGAATATATTCTACAGCAGCAGAACCGTAAGTAAAAGTGATATTTACTTTTCGGTTGCATTGTGTTATAGTGTACTATTTAGTTAAATGTAATTTTATTATGTCTTATAATAATATATTATTTATATTTTTACATGACATAATGTAACTAAATTTAACTATATAGGATGTTTTGTTATGCTTTGCTTACTTTTTAGGTATTTATATTTAAAGGATGGATTTAGCTATTAGGTCTAAGTATGCTAGACCTTCTATACTTGGGTACATTCTAGTTTTTTGCTGGAGATATTCGTACATATTTAATGTTTGTTTACTTAGTTTAGGGCCAATTTTAGAAAGGGATTGCTCGATTCTGAGTTCTTGGTAGCTCTGTTCTTTTTTAATGCTTTGGATTAGTTTGTGAAGTGTTGGTTGACTTCTTCCTAAAGTGGATTGGAAGGCATTATGCCATCCTTCAACTGCGTTGTTAGTTTTTGCTTTCTGTGCTATTGTACTAGCATACACATTCCACCATGGAATTTGAAATTTAGGTTGTCTACGGTGGCCTGAACGATGTAATCTTCCAACCCATGTATCTTCAAAATAGTCCAAGATGGGAGTTAGTTTTTTCTCATTGGTGCGGTAGAAAGGGCTGTCAATTAATAAATTGTAGTAGTTAGCTACTTCTGTTGTTGGTACATATGCCAATGCAATTAACTTTTTTATTTGATAAGCAAAGTGACTGTTTGTAGAATATTCAATGCTCAAAGTAGATTTTTGTAAGTGTCTCCATATACTTTGGTTGTAGTGATAATAACAACCTTGTATTGAGGTATGGGGATATATTTTAAGGATAGCTTGAATCATGGCCATTTCAAAGTCAATTATAATTCTTTGAGGATAGTAATTATCAGTTAATTCTTTGATCGTTGTTAAAAGTTCAACGTAGGTAGTATTTGTTTTGTTTGGCAGCAGAGTATAAATTAGAGGGATATTTGTATCTTGGTATTCACCATGGATGGTGTAAAATTGATAGAAAGGTTTGGGACAAACTTTAAAAGTCCCGTCCATCATCCATGTTTCACATGATTTCAGTTTTTGCAAATTACTATTAGTAGCAAAAAGTAAAATTCGTTTGTCATGACTGTTGTTGTCATACATTAAGAATTTATCCTCATTATGTGTAATGGTATATTCAGGATATATTTTTATATCCTGAAAACTTTCTGGGGTTGGTGGAGTTGGATCTGAAGCACGTTTAGTTTTTGCAATTAATCTTTTTAAGTTGGGAATAGAAGGTAGCTGTCCTGTCACATGTTCTGGCACTTTGCTTAAAACATTTTTCAAAATACTAGTGCTTGTTTCTTGTGATCCTGTACTAGCATCTTTCAATGTTTCCAGTGCTTCTCTAACTTCTACTTCTGTTACATTTGGTGGGTGGTTATGCTCACGTACATTTACCACATTGTTATCAACAGTTGTTGCTCTCCCATAGCATGCACTTGAGTAATATTTGCTACATTTCCAATGGGTCTTATTCGCTTTTATTCTTTCTTGGGTGTAGGTGTAACCCATGTAGCTCAGCATTAGTTTCCCTTTTTGCGAAGTAATGAAAGTTGCTCCAGTTGCCATGTCTAAGGTAGATCTGTGGAAATATATATATGTATTTTTATGAACATTGAACACTATTTATAGAGGTGTGTAGAAGTGCAGGAAAAAGCGTGAACATATACTTACAATGTGGCTTCACTGGTAATTCTTTTATTCTTATTTCTCTTTATGATTTTTCTCCTTTTTAAGTTCTGTAGTAGTGTTAAAGAATAATTGAAAGACATAATTTAGTGTAATAGGAGTTAGATTTTACTTTCAGAATTGTTATATATACAGTGATTATACTTACTTGATGTAGTAGAAGATGTTGGTAGTGTAGTTGTAGATAGGCAAAAAAGTTTTGTAGACTCTGTTGAAAAAATAATCATTGTGTTACTTATAGTATTTGGATGATAGCAGCTATTAGCATATGAAGTAAATTGTAAATTTACTTAGCAAGTTTAAATAATTTTTATCAGCTATCTAAGTATAAATGGATAAGGTAGTTTATAACTGTTTTTACATCTAAGTTTCTGGTTGTTGTTGATAAGTTTAACATGTTTTCTTTTTACTCTAAAGAAGAACAGTTTTTAAATTAGGGAGTTTATCTACTTTTTGCTAAGATCGAATGAAAAAAGGAATGGGATTTTACTTACTTGAAGTGTAGTATAACGTTTTGTAGTTGTAGTCGTAGGTTTGTATTCTCTTCTCTCAGCAAGGTAACCGTTTTTCTCCAAGTTTGGGCCAAAAATGGTAAATTACGTTAAGTGTGTAATTGTTTTTATATTAGTGAGTTAATTAATGGTAGCTTTTGATTGGTTCAATTAGTGAAATTTCAAATTCATTGGTTGAGAACATTTTTTTGAATTAGAAAACCGTTATTTTCGTAAGAGTTTGTTGCATCACTATGTGTTTGTTAAATTACATAGTAAAAAGTTTTATATGTGTTATTTTGTTTTATATGTAAATAGTTTATATGTAGAAAATAATGCAATGTGTTTCACATTTAGGCCATCGGAGTGTATGATAGTATCAGTAAATGTAACATTTTTAGACATATATTATTTATTTTTATCTAAATAAGTAATAGGAAAAATAAATAATTATATGTGTGAATAGTGTTGCCACGTAAATTAGAAAAAAAAGTGAGTAAAAAAAAGATAATAGTGCATATCGAGTTGGTAATTAAAAGTCGATATTTTTTATATCTTTATATAAGTAGAGAGGTCGTCGATGTTAGTGTAGTCGATATATATGTATAAGGTAATGTTATTTAAAATAAAGTCGATAATGTAGTAGTCGATATTTATGTTGTCGATATTTGTGTGAACAATATTAGGGTTGTCGATAAAAAAATGTCGATATTTGTGTCATTCCTTGTTTAAGTATAGGATGACGATATTAATGTAACCGATATTTTAGTGACAATATTTATTTTAGACGATATTTATGTTAACGATATTCCATCATGGAACCCTATTCTACATTATCTATCTGAAATTAATGATAGAGAGACCTGTTCTCTTCAAAGTTAATAAACCAATTCCTTTGTTTCGGGATGATCACATCAGGAATTTTCGTTAATGCTATAACATACTTTTTATTGGTTCGCAGGTTCACCGTTCTTTATTTTCTTTGGAAATTGGCCCTTATTGCGCATCTTGCTTCTAATTCAAGAAATAGCCATTAAGGTATATTCACACTACGAGTATATGTCACTTGTTTTTTCGTCAGTTTTGCATATCAGCTAAAGCTTTTTCTTGGGTCATTCCCCCCGTTCTATTCTATTTTCTTATTTTGCTTCTCACTTCACAACTTTTTCTTCTTTCTTTCTTCTTATTCTGTTGTCTTTCTTAATTTTTTTAATTAAATCTATGTTCTGTTTGTCAGGTGGTTTATTAACTAAATTTTCCTACATACACTGCATTCGTTAGAGAAGAACATCACCATTCCGCACTCTTTTTGTTGGGGTTTGTCTGGATTTGACCTCACATGTTGTGGCACCACTAAAAATATCTAATTGATGTCAGAACACACCTCGCTCATTCATGTAATCTTTTGTTTGCAGCCTTGAGGAAGTTACTGTTGAGTAACGAAACACATGTCGGCTGCCTGTTGTGTTTGTTTTGGGACTTATACATGGAAGAACTTTCAACAAAGTTTCCCAGAATTTTGTGAACTCTAAAAATGACGTACCACAGGATATGTATTGACAATATGACATCAGATTAACTTGATTTGTGCCAACCAGACATTAAAACAGCAAAAATATCTTAAGTCTTTGGATGTTCTCTATATAATGGTTTTGAATATGTCCTTTTCTGATCATTGTGAAGTTGTGACTCTGTAATGAGGTTGGGGCTAGACTTATCTTTTTCATAGAAGCACTTGCTTCTGTGCTACACAATTGAGTGCAGAGGTACAACAACTGTTTATTTAACCTATTATAGCTATCATCCTTTTGGATTTTAGTTTGAACTGACATCCTGTGCAGTGGGTTGTCTATGTTACCTTGAGAGGCACCACCACGTTACTCAAATTATAGGGACTGCCTAACTTAATTGCAACAAAGATCTCTATTGCAACTCTTAGATTGGTTGTGCAACAGTCTACACCACCACTGCATGCGCTTTGTTATTGTGTCACCACTGACTGTACTGGATCAGAATAGTTCTCTCAAAATCTTAAGCAGGATGCACAAGAATTTCCATTGGTAATGCTAGGACTATTAGACGAAGAAGATGTGAATATCAATTAATTATTTGGTTTAACTTATACATGGATCAATAACTGTGAAGATTGTAATTTTACGTCTAGCACTGAAATCAATTCAGAATGATTCCTTCACTTTACATTATCAGATTGTAAAGCTGGGCCTTTGAAGATTTAACCACAAACACCCATCAAGACTTCACTTGTCCAAACTGCAGATCAGAACTTAGGTCAACGTTGTTTCTACAAAGGTATGAAAAATATATCACAGTCATACTATACCGATGCAGAGTTGATGGCAATGAACTAGGAACTGAAATAACAAACTTTAAAGCTGCACATATATCCATCTAAAAAAAACTTTTACAACTATAGCAATCATAAGTCCTGAAGGAGTTAAATAACCTCTGGACACCACACAATATACTCAAGATGTCAAACAGGATGGACAGAGTGCAATAACATACAAGTGACATTCAAATCAAGATTACCTAAAAAGTTACCAAATTCATAACTGCTATTTCTAGAACTGAAGTTCTAAGGATAATTTCGGATAAGAAACTGTGAGATTGTGTTGACATATATGTGAAGTATCTGCTTGTCAGACATTATTCAGCCTATTGGGGGTATTGTCTACAGCAAGCCATTAAAAATGAAAGACTAAATGAATTCATAAAATATTGGATAACTTCATTGTATTACTACAGATAAAAAGTAAAAACATTTTAGACATTATTTGTCCTAATAGGGATGATGTTTACAAAAGGCTATCTAGAAATGAAGGCTGTTTCATAATTGTTGGACATATTGTACCAGATATACAAATATCAGAAACAGTTTTAAGATACAGTTGCTTTCATTAAGGTAGTAGACTATCAGCAAGCAATATTAAAAAACTTGTAGTGAGTTCAGTAAACAGTATGACATAGTTGTAATGATGACTGTGCACTCTTTTTTTTACAATACATTGATTGTTTTCCCCACTTTTTAATGATGTTGCTCCATACAAAGCACTGTTGAAGTCAATAAGTATGAAAGCTGAAAATAGTCATGGGGACAAGATGGATCTCTGTAAAAGACCACAGCTGTCTCCTAATCCCTTGCTGCTCAATGCTGATGCCCGAAGAGGAACAAAACCGGGAAAACACCACATTTGCCTTCAGAAAGGGACACAGCTTATGGGACACTCACCTGGGACAAGGAAGCAAGACCAGTGTTGCAGACGGTCCTGGTAGCGCTGATGCCATCCCGCAAGCAGATAATTTTCTCCGCCCAAGCAACAGCAGAGCTCCTGGCTGTGCTCGCAGTACCGCCCGGGTTGTTCTGGCATGGAAAAGCGCCAAAATCAGCATACCTCACAAGACAGCCCGCACTGCTCATGATCAGAGTGGAGATGCTGGACAACCTGCTGTAACAAATGTGACTATGGGGGTATGCCTCCCCCATGCTCCAAGGGACCTAAAGCTACTCTCACTGGTGGACCTAAGAATGCTCTCAAAGGAAGCAAGGGCCTGGAAGCTAATACAAACAAGAACAATGCCAATGGAGACAAGGAGGGGACAGGGGTAAAGATGGATTCTCCCATGCAGCAGTCAATTACTACGTTTTTCAGCCCTACGACGGTGGCCCCTGGAAGATGACAGAACATTACCAGTGAGGTAGGGGGAGATGAGGGGGCAGATGGGGCCCGAGGCACCAATCCACAACTCATTGCAAAGAAGTGAACACCACTGATGATGTTAACATGAAGATGGACGAGTCCGGGCCACAACAATTGGTACACAACCCTGGGAATAAACATTTTTCTACACCCCCCGGCCTTTAAGATCAAGGGGTAGTGCAAGGCCATAGTGCCATCCAATTAGAGGAAATGCCTCAGACCATGGAGTACAATGAGACCATTCCAGAGGCTTCATGCCCCTCATTTGGGGTAGGGTTAGAGACAAAGGTGCTAATGAAGGGGGTGACAAGTCTCAGGACCCTCGAAGAATCCTTAGACCTAGGGGACAAGTTATTCTCCTTGACAGACGGCTCTGATATGAGTGTGCCAGTAGCTGAAGGGGAGAGTGTGTCTATAGCCTCCAGTTCCGACCCCAGTAGCCAGCTGAATGGGCCCGATACGGTAGTCCACAGGAAGAAAATACCAGGTGAAGAAAGGAGCAGATGTCCCAGGGTCAAGGGAAGGAGGGGTTGAAGAAACAATTAAGTTTTTGGTTTAAGTGGGATAATTCTGGCACGCAAAAGGCATATGAGGAGCCCTTTATGGAGGTCGGAAGGGGGCACTGAAGTCAAGATCCTAAGGAGCCGACCCTGAGACTAATATAAAACTAGATCAAGCATCACCTGGAAGAGACACGACCGGATGGTAAAAAAACTCACCTGGCAACAAAGAAATTACAAGGGGAGGTCAGGAAGGTAGCGTAAGCCTGTAATGAAATTAATGAAAGGATTACAGCAGTAGAGGAGCGCACTGCTAGTTTTAGAGAACAAAATGGCGAAAGGACAAGATCAGAGAGAAGCTCAGGGGGGGCAAATAGCGGACATGAAATGGAAGTTGGAGGACTATGAAAATCGGCTAAAACATAATAACTTAATTATCTTGGGCATAGAGGAAGGCATGGAGGGAGGAAACATCAGAGCCTATGTCCTAAAACTGCTGAAAGGGGTTTTCCCGGAAATCCAACAGTGGAACTGAGACATAGAAGTCCAAACGGTTCACCGCCATTCTCTTATGCTTAAGAACCCCAGGAAGACAAACTCAGGGGGTATGCAGCAACCAAGAGCCATCATAGTCTATTTGGGGAATTTCCTACTGCGTGAGGTAGTATTCCTTAAGGCACGCCCAGACTCCAAACAATCATACGAAGGACAGTCATTCTTCACTCGACCTGACTTTTGCCATGTGACCATGGAAGACGCTGGTGCCTGAGGCAGCTGACTCAACCTTGTCAGGCGCAGGGAGCAGAGGCGTATCTGCTGAATCCAGCCCGCCTGAAAATAATTTACTACAGCAAAGTGAGAGTCTTCACATCTGAAATAAAGGCAAATGAATATTTGGAAAAAATACAGAAGTAGAGACAGAATAAGACCCATGAAGTAAATTAGTCACCTGTATGATGAATGATGAAGGGATAAAAGGGGGCGAGGAAGAGAGGTGTTGCCTAGATGTTACCAGACACATGGGTTGGCAATTGGTGGGGGCATTGTGCAGCAGGGGGGAAGGGGCACAGGCATCATCTCCCAGACTTTCCAAGGTCTGTTTGTCTCACAAATTGGGTGAGGGGAGGGAAGGGTGGACAGAGGGGAGGGGGAAGGAGGCATGGCCAGCGTTAGTTAAGGGAGGAAAGGGGGCACAACTAGTACTAGCACTAGGGAGATTCCAGATAAGAGCAGAAATCAGATCATGGGAAAGGAAGAGCAAAAAAAGGGTACTCAATGGAGGGGGCGGCCTTTCCTGGAAGAGGAAAAAAAAGACTATCATGACTAACTTAAGGATAGCTTTGGTAAACATCTATGGCCTAAACAAGCCTGGAAAATGATGCAGGGTTGCAGAAGACCTAAAAATGCTCTAGTCTTCCTCCAAGAGACATATATTGTGAATTCCGAAAAAAATTTTTTAGAATAATTAGGTATAATCTTATACCATATACCACACAGTGCATTAGAACTAGAGGGGTTGCTATTTTAACTCAGAGAAGAGAGATTGTATGTCAGAAACAATAGGCTGACAAATATGGGCACAGGGTTATTGCAGAGCTACATATTTTGGCATTTTCATTCACCTTGTGCTCACTCTATGGGCCAATGGGAAACTATCCTGAGATCTTTGAGTTCTTGATTATGGATCTAGCAGGAGGGCGGAAGATCAGGCATCGGAGAGACACTAATGTTTAGCTTACATCTTTCTAAAAAACAAAGGCAGCAATTAACTAAACTATATCAAAAGCTAGGAGTATTTGAAGAAGAATGAATCAGGGTGATAGAGACTGGAGAGAACATGGAGGGTATACTGAACATGAATATAACCAGGAGGGGGGAGAGAGAGAGCAAGTGGATTCAGTCTCCCTTGGCAATGTGATTAAACAAAGTGGAATCCACTCAGAAAGTGGTAGTGGTCCCTAAAGTGATGGGGAGCACACAGTGTTGTTTAAATGCCCCTCACACACCAACAGGCCCCTTGGTGTCATGCTTCATCATCGGGGCCTTCGCATCCCTCTACGGGATGCGGCGTGCTACGACTGATGACTACGTAGGAGCACTTAGTAGTGAGCTATGTGAGGGTGTGTGTTTTAGGGAGAGAGTGTGAGTGAGGTGAGGTGAAAAAAGTGAGTTAAAAAATACCTGGCACGTAGGAAAAAAATACTTTATTATGTCCCCGGCTGGTATTATTAAAAAGGTGCAGAGTGAGGTTGATAATATACGTACTAGGGTATATTAACCCCTTCAAAGTGTCAACATGTTTCAGGGCGCAAAGACTCCTTCTTCAGGACAAGGATATGCACATTATCCTCCCCTTACTCACATGAAATGTTAAAGTGTTATATACAAAAATAAATGTGTAATGTACCTAACAATGTTTATATATAGGTAAGTTCAGTTGCGCCCAGTTGGCGTTGATGAGAACCTGTGAAAAAAAGACATAATAAACATACTAGTCGGCTGTCCAGGAACCTAGGGAAGAAAAATGCTTTCCTAGTCAATAAGGGTAAATGGCAGGACCCAAAATGAGGTTCTTAGACCCTGTAAAAAAGACATTTAAAGGACATAGAGACAAAAAACACCCAGACATACATCTAAATTGTTGTCTCCCTGGTATGGATGAAGAGAGGGAGAGAGTGATTAAATGAAGGCTTACTTATTGTTTAAAGTCTGATAACCTCATGAGCCTGTGCGTGGTATTGGGGGGGATCCTTCCTCACTGTTCAGTAAAGCAACCTAAAGGATAAGCAAGGGTAGGTTTTAGGTTGTTTAAAGGAGAGATCAGCAGAAAGTACAAGGTAACAACTGCACAAAGCTCGTTCTTATTCGTGTGACCCCACTCACGGTTACTGCATGGTTTAATCGGGTATACTGAACAGGCTTGCCCTAGCTAAAGCAGCAATAGGTGATGTAGTTATCGCTAAGGTTACCGAAAAATATATGATACGAAGGGAGAGATATTATGAGTTCAGTGAACGGGAAGGACATATACTTGCAATGTTTTATATGAAATTATATGATTCTGAGCATAATAGCGAGGATAGTGGGTAGAATGCAATTAATGAATATCTAGCATCTGATGGTTGTGAGAAATTCTCCTTGGAGGATCAGGAGTCTAGGCAGCTGTCTTCCTACCCAATGAAATATTTAAAGTACTTAGTGAGCTTGCAGCAGGAAAAGCCACAGGGCCAGACCGAGTTCCACTTGAGTTTTATTAACTTTTTTGCTCCTCTCTGGGGCAGATTTTTCAAATTTGCTTTGTCAGATACAGACGGGGGAGTCTCCCCCAGAATCCTCGGCACAAGCCAAAATAGTGGTATTTCTGAAGAAGGGGAAGCCAGCCATAGACCCAGGCTAATATCGACCAAATACGCTGATGAATACAGACACTAAAACATATTCTAAGGTTTTGGCAAATCGTCTGAGCCCAGTCATCTATCCTTTCTAGGGCTGTTTAGAAAGAACGGGCAGCCTACTTCGCAGACGAGATAAGGAACAGCAACAACCCCGCCAAAAACATTTTTTCCATACTTCAAGATCTCAAAACAGCTAGGGTACCTGCTGTGTCCTCTATCACATCAGATGGGCATTGTGAGGCTCTCGCCACCTTCTTTGTCAACAAGGTGGGAAACATCTATGAGATCTTTCCTCAGGTGGATATGGGCCATGGCCCTGGGGGCACACCTCCCCCCACCCACACGCTTGCCGCCTTCCCGCCGATCTCTGAGGATGCGCTGTGCTCACTTTGCAGCAAGGCTAAATCTGGATCCCCTGCTGATCCCATGAAGCCTGATCAATTTATGAGACTGTTGCCGGTGCTTCCCACACTTCTGGGCCAAGTTATTAACATGTCTCTGTCTACAGCAATTGTCCCTAGGACCTAGAAGCAGGCCAGGGTGGTTCCCTTATTTAAAAAAAACACCCTTGATACAGCTAAACCTGAGAACTTCCGTCCTATTTCTCTCCTGCCATGGGCCTCCAAGATCTTTGAATCCTATATAAATTCCATCTTATCAGGCTTTCTGGAAGAGAACAATATATTTGATTACTCCCAGTGTGGCTTCCGTCCAGGTCTCAGCTGGGAGTCCTCCCTCTTAGCTGTGACTGAACATCTGAGGGCAGCACTGGATGAGGGACGTACTTCGGCAATAATCCTATTTGATCTCAGTGCCGCGTTTGATATGCTCTCTCACTAGAACTTTCTGCTGAGGTTGGAAGATGCTGGCTTTGTGGGACCTGCACTGGATTTGTTCACTTACTTTCTCAGGTGTCAGCCCCTCCTTTCACCTCCAGGGTTCATACTATCAAGCATTGAGTGCCGCAGGGCTCAGCTTTGAGTTCAACGCTCTTTAATCTGTATGGCCTTTAGCTGCGGTGGCCAAAAGCAGAAGGCTGACAATGGTATCATATGCAGATGATACGCAGTTGGTAGTTACACTCTCCAATGACTGTCTGCATGATACTCTTAAGTTTTGGAGTGGTCTTGCTGATGTCGCGGAGTGGATGACTGCCAACTGCCTCCAGCTCAATGCCAGCAAGTTTGAGATCTTACTGGTAGGGAAAGATCTTGAGCTGTGGAGTGAACATGGGTGGCCTGCCACCTTGGGTTGTGCACCCGCCCCCAAACAGGTGGTGATCAATGTAGGCATCTGGGTTGATTTGGCTTTTAACTTCCAGACCCAGACTAAGAAGGTGGCAGCGACATATTTTGGTATACGACACGGACTTAAACCGCTGTTGTTTCTTTTGATCCCTCCATCGGGCAGGTGATCGTCCAGGCCTCTGTTCTGTCAAGACTGGACTACGCCAGCTCTTTCTACTTGGGGGTTCACAAGACGGAGACTATGAGACTGCAGAGGGTCCAAAACGCAGCCGCCAGAACTCTTCTAGATTCTGCTCCTCCGCCAGTGCTATTCGCCAGCTACATTGACTGCCGGTGGCCAGATGAGGGAAGTTTAAGGCCCTCTGCATTGCTTTCACGATCTTGAATTCTTCTTCTCCTGGCATCTTGGCCAGCCTGGTCTCATCTTAAATCCCCAACTGCCATCTTTGTTCGATGGGCCATCTCCTGGCGGTTGCTCTGCGGGTAAGGAGGGTTCGCGCTGGTGGGCGTTCCTTCCACTCACTGGCAGTTAAACCCAGGAACCCACTCCCTGTACACATTCAGAGCATAGATAGTTATCTGTTTTTTTGCAAGGCTATCAAGACTCACCTCTTTACTTCATTATGGGTCCCTTTTGCTGTTCACATCCTTTCTGTCTGCCACTTTTGCTTTTCAATAGGTTTTTAGACTTCTCTCTTGCTATTACGATAGGCTCTCCTGCTGTATGTTGCCTTTTTGTTGCTATTAGCGCTGGGACACCCCTTTTCTGGGGCAGCTGTGCACTCTATAAAGCTATCTAACATAACATGTATGCTTTGACTACAGCTAGACTTGTATTGGTGGGAGGACAAACAGAGGAATTTAAGATAAAAAGTAGGATCAGAAAGGGCTGCCCTTTATATCGACCCACTAATTCACATGATAGATACCAACCCTAGGATAAAATCTTTATGTTTTCATGGGTTCAAAACTAAGATTTTAGGTTATGCAGATGACTTAGGGGTCACAGCATCACTACCGATGTCAGCACTGGTTGAAATAATGAAAGAAACATAGGCCTTTGGGAAGATATCAGGGTACTCACTTAATCAACATAAAGTTAGAGGGGATGGTAAATAGATTTATATGGGCATACAGGAAGACAAGGGGGACTCTGAAGTGCATATCTCTTCCTTGGGAGAGTATATAGAAAAGGAAAAAATGGCAAAAGGAGGAACAAATATGGACACATTTTCACAATAGATGACAGTATATTCTCCTATTGGTCCTGTGACTAACGTCCACTGCGAAATTATTCAAATGTTTTCTAATATCATCACACCCACAGGAGGATAAGATTACACATTTTATTTCTTGAAATCTGTTCAAATTATACTTTTTTCATTTCTTTTATATATATCACAAAGCACAAGCAAAAAATGTATACATTATATACAACAAATAAGCCTACCTATGTACATACCTATATAAAACGACTATACACAGTAGAACAACATGTACACTTTATACAGCAAAAACATATAACAAAAACAATATATGACAAAATAAGGGGGGGGAAGGGTATAATTTATATATATATCTCTGTTAAGTACTTTCTATCTTTCACCCTATGGAACAGTACTACAGAAGTGTCCTCCTAATGAATCTTGGTGGTACACTGGTAGGTAGTCAGACACGCCGGTTCCAAACAAAAACTTTGTGGAACCCCACTCTTCACATGTGTCCAGTGAAGTATCTTTCACAAGTAAATTGAAAACAACAGGACTCCTCCAATTGGAAAGTGTTGACGCGGTCGCGTTTTGGCCTTCCAAAGAATTAGGCCTCCTCAGGACAGGGCGACAAAAGTAGGGGGAAAACAAACCTAAAATACATATAATACAATACATTACCTTGCAGGTAGATGATCAACACTCCACGTGCCACCGCACCCTGCTCCACAACCGTCACCTTCCTACTTCAACAAAGGTCACGTGTCTACCATTCGGGATTACATCCAAGAAACAAGCTCAAAAGAGGGAGAGAAGCAGAGAATAACACCATAGCCAACCTGTGATACCGTAACGTCCCCTAAAAGAATAATAATAAAAAGAGTAAGGGTCAGGGAAGTCTGTGCTCTAGGTCCACATAGTGCAAAAACCATCAAGGTGGTATGTCAGCGCTCAAAGTGAGAAAAAGGTGCGCACAAGCAGTGATCACCACATGTCTAAAACTATTAACAAAGGCTACCGGAACCGCAAAACTGCACCAGACTACTTACTTGAACTTCCTTGGGAGAGAGCAGGATTGTCTGTCCCAGATTTTAGACATTATCAACTAGCATAAGCCCTGCAATATATGTGTGGATTAGTTGGGGGAAATCCCTTTAATCCCTGGAATCAAGGGATGGTACCAAATATCTATGAGTTACTGATAGGGAAAGAGGCCAAAAACCTCTATTTCAGGTTTACCGAACCCAGCAACTACAAGAAGGTGAGGTTCAAGACTTTATTAGCAGCAGTTCAGGTCTGAAAGACGATTAAAAGAAAGATGGGGATAGGGAGAATAAATGACTATAACCCCCTATATATGAACCCAGAACTACCAATAGTCTTAAACGATAATATCATGAGATGGTATAAGGCCTTAGGGGTAGACATGATTGGAGATTTAGTTTTAGATTTTTCGAGATATAAGGCAAATACCGCGAAGACAGGAAAGATACGCAGTTATTGGGTAAAGGATACAATATACTCTGATAATCAAAATTACAAGCACAACATTTTAAAACACCAGACAAGATAGCAGACAAGATAGCAAAGTGAGGGTTTTCTGTGGGTATCAGCTGCCCCCGCTGTCAAGCCACTATGGCAGATATGGTGCATATGTTCTTGACTTGTCAGCGGCTAGATGCCATTAAGAAAGATATAGAACAATTCCTAGAGCTAAGCCTGAAGGGGGATGTGGTTCTAGAATTAATGTTACTGGGTGTAAGTAGCTCAGGATCAGATGGTGCCCAACCATACTTTATGTTTCCGGTGATGGTAGTAGTCAAAATCTGTATTGCCAGTGCCTGGTTAGACCCGGCGGCCCCGTCTTTTCACAATGGTTTGCCCAGCTCCTTTCCACTTATAATCTAGAGAAAGGAATTAATGATTAAAAGGTCGAAAGGCCCAGAGATTGGTGAAAACAATATGGGCCGCAATTTATTGGTGGAAGGCAGAGGTGTTGGGTTGTATATGAAAACAATGCTGCTAATAAAGTATAGGGCCTATTTTTTACTTCAAAGCTTATTTTACCTTTATGAAATCTTTCTCAGATAATTGTTTATAAATGTAATAATGAACTGAAAATATCGTACATGAAAGCAATGTTGCTACTGATGCATAGGCTTTCACTCCAATGCTCAGTTTACCTTTATGAAATCTCTCTGACCAATTGTTTTTTTATGGATCTATTAATGTGCCCCACTCAAAAATACCTCAATAAAAATCTTTTTTAAAAGAAAGCTGAAAACAGTAAAAAGCAGTAAAAAACAGTAAAAAACGTTTCTATGTTAAAATAAAGTTTAGGTCTACTGAGGCAGTCATCCAGTCACTCAGGGACTGAAATTGCATTTGCATGTATTCAATCTCCCAGCCACTACTTAGGCACACATCGAATCACCCAGGCGGTATGTACAGAGTAATGTGTTCACTCAGTCACTACTAATACATATACAGAATCACCTAGGCACTACACTTACTGTCTTTCCTTCATGCAGGTACTCCACTTACACTCATTATTTCACCAAGGCAGTACACTTGCAGTTATCCAGTTACCCAGGCACTAATCATTCACTGATCAGTTCACTCAGGCACTACCCATGCCTTCATCCATTCACTCAGGCACTACTCATGCATTTATCCAATGACTCGGGTACCATCCTTGCACTGATCTATTCACTCAGGCACTACTCATGTTCTTAATCATTTACTCAGGCACTAATCATGCACTCATCATTCACTCAGGGACTACCCGTGCACTCATACAATCACCCAGGCACTACCCATGCATTCATTCAATCACCTCGGCACTGAACATGCACTCATGGATTTATTCAGGCACTACCAATACATACATCCAATTACCCAGGCACCACCCTTGCACTCATCCATTCACTCAGTCACTACCCATGCACTCATGCAATTACCCAGACATATACATGCACTCATCCAATCACCCATGCACGAATCGTGCACTCCTAAAATCACCTCAAAGCTATGCATGCGCTCATTCAATCATCCAGGCACTATCCATGCACTCATCCAATCACCCAGGCACTACCCTTGCACTCATTCATTCACTCAGGCACAACTCATGCACTCATCCAATCACCCAGGCACTATTCATACACTCATCTAATCATCCAGGTACTACCCATGCACTCATGCAATCACTCAGGCATTACCCTTGCACTCATCCATGTACTCAGACACTACCTATGCACTCATATAATCAACCAGGCACTACCCATGCACTCATTAATTCACCCAGGCGGTACTCTTGCATTCATCCATTTACTCAGGCACTATTCATGCACTCATGCAATCAACCAGGCATTAGCCATGCAGTCGCTCAATCACCTAGGGAATACCCATGCATATAGCCAGTCACTCAGTCACTACCCTTGCACTCATCCATTCACTCAGAAGCTACCCATACACCCATCCAATCACCTAGGCACTACTCTTGCACTCATCCATTCACTGAGGGTTTGGAGGAGCAAAGCGAGGAACATGGCGGCGGCAGGCTAACGGCTGCTGCGAGGCTCTGATCCTGATGCCCTAGGACAAGTTCGTATGGGTCTCTTTTCCCTTTCAAGTATGGATTTACGATGGATTAGGATGGATTATGATGCTGCATGTGCTGGTGAGTGCGAATGTTGTATTTTGAGTCTTTTAGGACGTATGGCAACTTAGTTTCGTTCTTATCTCTCCCCCTCCCTCTCGGGCTGGGAGTGTTTGCAGAAACGCGAGCGTGAATAAAGGGCGTTGAAGCCGGAGGCACTAGGACCTACACGGCGGGCTGGATGAGAGAGCACGAATGGGTCCGTGAGCAGAGGTACGCCGAGGAACCAGATACCGGGCAGCTGAATCGAATTACAGGTAAAGCGCTACTACCGGGATCAGGAGCGGGACCTCGGCGGGCTGAGAATGGTTTTGGTGGCAGCGCGACACAAACACAGGCAGTTCAGACGGTAGAGAGCACTGGACCTCAGGTAAGCTGCTACAGTGTCAGGCTCCGCTCGAGAGCGGCCCTCTGGTACCGGTCCACTCTGTCCATATGCTACGAACCGTTCCCCTTACCTTTACCTGTGTCTCTATCCTGCTGTGACTCTGCTGTTTGTATGGATACAGACAGGGGAATACCTGTGACACGGCAATCAACCCTTGGCACAGTAAGTGCCTCCAGCAACGGGAATACAGCGGAGGGGCTCGTACTTGCAAGTGCTCTTGAACAACTCCCCAAGGAGGGGGTAACTATTGGTGAATAAAGGAGTGCAGCTAAAAATAGATACCAGCTCCGTTCTAGACAGGAACTTAAGAAAAAAGGAGTTGTAAATACTGCTGATTTGGTTGAGGCTGGAAGTAAGGGTCCAGAGCCAATTTCACCTGGTAAACAAAGCAGGAAAGGGGGAGCAAAGAGGAGTAAAACTAAGGGTTCAAAACAATCGCAACCGCTCAAAGGTACCCCCTCACTCAAGAGGTACTTTAAGATTATGGAGCAAGCGGTGTCTTCCAAAACGAACACTATAGAAATAAATGGAGGGGAAGGAGGTATAAATAAGGATTCTCAAGGGCTGGTGAAACCTGTAGGCGATACTTCTGACATAACTGACATATCAAATAAACCTAATAAACCGAGCATGATAACAGTTTCCCCGCTCTTAGCCATTTTTCCCGTGAGTAATAAATATGCGGCTTTGAAACCAGCTAATTCTTCTGAGACAACTACTGAAACTACTGAAGCTGTCTATGTAACTGAAGTACCTGTACAGTCTCCCGCTAGCTATAATAGGGATAACAGTCACAAAAATAGTCAGGCGGGTGAGATGGTACAGAATACTGAACAGGACATTGAACCACAATTTTCTGACACAGAAACAGCGCTAAATACAGGAAGTAATGGTTCGCCTTTTCTCCCGACTGAGGAAGAAGGGGCTAGTGGAGGCAGTGATATGGCAGACAAAAGTCTTGGATCCTTACTACAGTCTCTGAGAGGAGATTTACTGGGTAGATTCGAGATCTCTGAAAAAAATCAACAGCGTTTGCATGATAGATTCGACCTTTTAGAGGCAAAAATTGAGGTTATCAGTACTAGAACTAGCACACTGGAGGGAAAAGTCTCATCACTTACAGAGACCTCAAAAGTTAATTCTAAAGACATAATAGCCTTAAAAGCCCAGAATCGATCTTTGGCTATGGATTTGGAGAGATTGGAAACCCAATCCCGTCCAAATAACCTGAGGATCTTAAAAATTCCGGAAGGGGCCGAGGTGGAAGATATAAAAGGATTTGTCTGCAGACTATTACATGAAGATATCCTCAAGGACCGTCCGGATATAGATCTGGAAGCCGAAATACAGAGGGTACATAGAGACCCATATAGGTTGCATCCAGACCGAAAGGCTCCCAGGAAGATCCTGGTATATTTCCAAACTTATTGCGTGAAAGAGCTGATTCTTAATAGATGTTTATCACGCACTTCTTTACATTTCCGAGCTAATCCATATCACATCAGATTGGATATAGGTGGTAAGACTGCTCAAAGGCAGTGGGAGCTTGGGTCCAAAATGCCAGAATTACGTTCTATGGGAGCAACTGTACAAATGAAATTCCCAGCACTTCTCAAAATATTGTGGAACAATAAAATGTACACTTGCCAGTTTCCAGAGGAAGTGGATGCAGTTTTAGATAGGATGAAGGACCAGACGGAATAGTATAATTTAGAGATGGTATATTTGTTCCATCTGCTTCAATCCTGTCCTTTCCACAGCTAGGGGAGGTTAGAGAATGTTTGCGAGTGGGGTGAAAAGGGAAAAGGGAAAAAAAAAATAATAATAATAATAAATAAAGTGTTGTTGAGGGCTGAGGAGCACTTATGAAAAAAAAATATATATATATATATATATATATATATTAGTTAGGAGTATGTATGAACAAATAGGTAGACAGGGAATATGAGACCCGTACTCATTCTTTTTTTTTCTCTTTGAGTGGGGCAGTCAGGATTGTAGGGCCTCCTAGGGCGTATTTTCGCCAATCGGGAGGGAAGGGTTCCTCGGGGGGTGGGAGGGTGGGCTGTCCAGGGGAAGGGGTAAAAATCAACTAAAAATGTCCTCATGCACCACAAATATGTACTTTTCTTTTGTTAATTATTATTATTATGGGTTATTACGTTCTGTCATTAGCCACAACCAAAAATTAAAATTTGTGGATGTCTCAAGCTAGACATACTATAATCCTCTCCTGGAATGTGAATGGTTTAGGGAGTTACAAGAAACAATTTAATGTATCTCATTTTTTAGAAAACACTGGAGCCTCGTTAATTTTTTGCAAGAAACTCACCTGGAAGCAAAAGAATGTAGAAATATTTTTATAAAGCACAAGTGGGTTCAGGATATCTTCTGTTCTAAACAATCTGGCACCAAGAGAGGGGTGGCAATTATTATTTGGGCCAATAAAGGAATTGTTGTTCACGATTGGGCTACAGATCAGTCAGGGAGGTGGTTGGCTGCAGTGGTATCAGTAGGTACAGTCAAACTTCTATACAGGGTCTATTATGGTCCAAATGAGGATAATCCTTGTTTTCTTCATAAATTAGCAAGTTATTTACTACAATTTACCATTCCTATAGTGCTAGGAGGTGATTTCAACCTGTTATTAGACCCTGAAGTGGACCGCACCTCAAAGACCAGATATAATTGCCCAAAGAAATCGACCTCCATTTTGAAAAATATTATTAAGGAGTATATGTTATGTGATGTTTGGAGAGTTAAACACGGTTCCCAGAGAGAGTATTCGTTCTATAGCAAAAAATACCACCAGTTCTCCAGGATAGATTATTTTCTGCTTGATAGAGCGATGTTAGCAAACACACTTTCTATTGCGTATATTCCGAATGGGTTGTCGGACCACTCAGTGGTTAAGTTGAGCATTAATATTCAAAAAAGAAATCCTCTAGAATATAGGTGGACCTTGGATAGGACTATTCTGCTGAAAGAAGACTCCAACATTAAAATTAAGGAAAGTATATCAGAGTTTTTCTTATTTAATAATGACTCAGCTCCAGATCGTATCATATGGGACGCTCTTAAATCTTTTTTAAGAGGAATATATGGTTCCCAAATGGCTTTGAACAGAAAGTTAATCAAAGAAAGGGATGTAAATGATCTTAGTTTAATTAAAATAAAAGAACAGCAGCTTCTTTATGCCATCTCCAATGAGCAAACAGAGATATTAAGATTGGAAAAAGAACTAGCAGATCTACAAACTAACCACATATTAAGGTCTGAAAAAATACTTAGAGATAAGTGGGAGGTAAGCAATTTGCGCAATTTTGAATATGGTGAGAAATGCGGATCATTGCTAGCCTGGAAAGCCAGGTCGGAGAGGTCTAGAAATAACATTAAAACTCTAATACAACGAGGAACTGGTGCTGTTCTGTCAGAAGACGAAGACATCAAAGAGGAGGCCAGATCTTTCTATGAAGATCTTTATCGTGAAAAAGTGAATTGCTCATCTGATGAACTAGAAAATCTGGACATTCCGAGAAATCTAACACAATTGAGTAATGAAGATTTATCCTCTTTGGCAAAGGAAATTACTGAAGGGGAAATTAGATCCCAACTGAAGAAAATGGCAAGAAAGAAAGCTGCTGGTCCTGATGGGCTCCCGATAGAAATCTACAAGGATAACATGGATGAACTTCTAGCTCCAATGCAGAAATTATTCAATGAAATTTTCATTCAGAGACAGCAAATTCCGTCCTCTTGGCTGGATGCAACCATCTCATTAATTGTGAAACCGAATAAAGACCCAGAAAGAATAGAATCATATCGGCCTATATCTTTACTGAACTCTGATTTAAAAATCTATTCAGGTATCTTAGAAAATAGACTGGCTAAGGTGATAAAAACTATTATACATCCGGACCAGCGTAGATTTATTCCGGGCAGGCAATTAAAGGAACTTACATTTCAAGCAATCGGAGCCATAGATCACGCAACTCAGAATAAAAAACAACTTGCCATAGTTGCAATTGACGCTGCTAAAGCCTTTGACCAAGTGAACTGGCAATACTTATGGTTAACGATGAAGAAATTTGGTTTCCCCGAGATTTACATCAAGAGTGTGGAGTCTTTATACAGAGGTCCAAGAGCTAAGATTCTGGTTAACGGTGGGCTGTCAGAACGGCTGAACATTTGTAGAGAAACAAGGCAAGGATTCCCCTTGTCTCCACTGTTGTTTGATGTATATATTGAGCCCTTTGTTTGTTCTTTGAGGCAAGACTCTATTATCTCTTTGTTTAATATAGGTGAATTATCAATCAGGACAGCGTTGTATGCAGACGACCTCCTCCTGTATACTTCAAACCCCCTTGAAGCAATTCCTAGATTATTTATGCTTGCGGAGAGCTTTGGTTTTGTTTCAGGTTATAGTATTAACAAGGACAAAACTGAGGTTATGTGTTGGAACAACTTACTCCCTGTTCCAGAAGCCAAGCGTAAAATGAGATATCTAGGCATTCATTTAACCCAGAATTTAGACGATATTCCAAAGACTAGTTGGGAAATTGTGGTAAAGGAGATCAAAAAACTTTTGTCCAAGTGGAATACTCTGCCTTTAAACATCTACGGCAGAGTTAATCTTGTCAAAATGATCATCTTACCTAAGGTAACGTTTTTGTTTAATTCTATTCCTTTAGTTTTTAGTAGAAAAGATATCCTCAACTTGCAAGGCAGGATTGGGTCTTTCATTTGGGCAACAAAAACCCCAAGGATAGCTTGGAAGAAGCTAAGGAGGGGATTAAAATTAGGTGGTTTAGCTCTCCCTGATTTATTATTTCATTGTTACGCCTTCCAGCTTAAAAACTTTAGGATATTAGCCAACAAATTGGACTTTACCTCAAACAGTTTACTTTCCCAGGCTATGCTGAGGAAAATTAAATTTTGGCCATGTTGTGTTCCCTAGCGCGTACCCCACCGACTCCATGTACCAGCTTAAAGTGCATGTAACTTCCCTCCTGTGCCAGTTATGAAGACGCAAATACATTTGCGTCCACCGTTAACTTGTCCTCTTTCAGACGCACCATGAATGGATTATATAGTCCGTTCCTAAGTATGCTATGCCAACGTCTTTTTGTAGTACACTTTTCACTTTTCCCTGCTCTAGCCAGAGTAGGCCCTGAATCCCTGCCATCTGAACCTCTTTTGTGGCTCCTGGCTCTGCCCAGGCTACCTCTGTACTCGTGAACTATGTCCTACATTCAGCGCGGCCCCTCGCGCTCAGCTCAAGCCTGCTTTCTGCCAAGACTGACTGTAACCTTCGGGTTATCTGTTCCGCTCCCCGAGAATACATTCCTGCCTACCAGATCCTGTAAACATCCCTTCCAGCTGCAGAGCCAAAGGGCCGACCTGTCTTAATGCAAGTAATTCATAGCCTCCGTTGCCATGCTTCCATGGAAGGCCCCGTGCCCCCACGCTTCACATGTAGACACTCAGGCGCTTATACACGCATCCACAGTTAGCATAGAATAGCTTCTGCCCTAGAGACCTTTCCGCCCAGATAGTATAGTTCCTAAACATCAGATATCAGATATGATAGAAGCACAAGTTGATCTGACATGCCAGACTTCTGTCTCTTTCCGTCAGTGTAAATGTCAAGTCCCCTGCACCCCGTCAGTCACACGTCATGCAGCTGCGCGCGCATCCAAGCTTCCGATCTCTGATGACATTGCAACATTCTGTTAGCACCACCCCTTGGTGCCACCCACCTGCGTCACCTATCAGTGACGTTTCTAGCACCCACCTCTAGTTCACGCCTAGGTTACGCCTCTTGATGATGTATTGGTACCACGTGTATACTGTTATCTTGTCTTCTCTCAACTGTTACGCCTCTTACATTGAACCTTATGATGTAAATCAAGTATATAAGCTATGTATTGTCAATAAACGTCAGCGCGCTCATCTATCCCTTCTGACACCCCTGTGGTGGTCAGAACATGATATCCTGATTCCTTTATGAGGAATAAAACCCTTAGAAACTCTAACACCACGGACTCTGTTTACTTTCTTTCTGATTGAGTTATTATTGATTAAGTACTTACCTGCATAGAAATTAAGAGAGTAAATTAATTATTTACGTCATTTTGGCGCCCGAACAGGGACCCCTCCCCCACCTCACGCGCCGGAAGGTGCGTTGCAATCCGTGTCCCCTGCCATCAGTTAGACGGACAACACGTGTACTGGCAGGATTTCCTGCATCCCCCTCTGACACACGGAGGTGACGAAGACTGCGATCAGTGCCCAGACGAGGCGGTGAGGAGTGCGGAGGATCCCGACCAGAGCCCAGCCGAAAGAAGCAAGGTCCGAGGTGTGAAGAGGCCCACCAGTTTTCCGAAGTTTTCCGAAGTTTTCCGAAGTTTTCCGAAGTTTTCCGAAGTTCCGAGTCGAGTCCAGTCGAGTTTTCCGAGGCCTTCTATTTCCGTGCTTCCCGGTGAGTACCATTGCTGGGTCGTATCTAGACGGGTTTGGGTACGCAAGTCCGGTCTGCACTGTTTTTAGGCAGTGTATCTGTACTGTTTAGCAGTATATAAAGTATTCCGAATTTCTGCACTGTTACAGCAGTGTATCCGTACCGTTGAGCGGTACATTCAGTGTAGGGGGTAGTTAGCTATGTCTTCAATGTTTTCCTGTGATTAATGTCGTGGTATGAATGGGACTGTTTAAACGTGTATTATTGTGTTTTTCCCCCATATAATATAGCTGTCAACAAGTATTAAGGAATAAGGATCTAGCGTTCAGTAAAATAAGTAAGCAGGATGCCGTTTCTCAGTAAGCTAAAACAGATCGGAACTAGGAAAGGGTTACTAGAGGAAGAAATTCCTATCCCCCCTAGGGACACTCCAGGCAATTTTATGTACCAAAAGCACGGCATAGATGCCATATTATATCTAGATTTATGGGCCGATTACACCAAGCACCTAGACGAGAGACACAGATGGCCTGTTACCGGAACGTGGGATGCCGAGTGCATCATGAGGGTAGAAGAAGCATTATGGAAAAAGAAAGCTAGGCAATCTCAGAAAGACGCCATAGAATTCTGGCGTAAGGAATCACGTAAGCGTGCTGACAAAGCACTCCGTAGAGAAGACAGACTTAAAGAATCAGATAAAGAGCGAGAAAACGAATTAGTTACTGAAGGGATCCGAGTAAAAACAGAACAAATAGACCGTGCCCGAAATAATCTTGTAAACGGTATGTACCTCGCAGCAGATGGCCCATCCGAAACTGAATCAGAGATACCGAAAAACTTACCGATACCATTAGTTCCAACTAAAGTAATGCATAAAACTACTAAAGACATATTCCTGAATTCATATCTAGAGGATGTAGCACCAGCTTACACCAATCTGCCTGTTCGTGCCCTGCCTACTGACAGGGATGGAGGTGGCACTACGCCCCCAGATCCAGCTCCACCGGTACCGCAACAGACCTCTCCCGCTCCGCCAGCTCCGCCACCCCCCGTACTTAAGACAGACCTACCGAAACCAGTACTACCTGATCTTACTAAAAGACAGATTCAAGTCCAGATACAGACTCCGCGGAGAGATAATGTCCAGGCATCCGCCTCAGGAGGTGCGACAGCGGGTCTACAGACCCCGCCACCGACACACAGATTGCATTTAAAGGACACACAGAATCCTTTCCAGTCTCCTTATTCAGCCCGGCTTGACGCATTGAAAGATAGGATGTCATTCTGCAGATATGATCCAGTGCCCGGAACAGACGATCTAATGGTATTAGCATCACTACGCTTAAGATCTGCCACCGATAGCTTGCTATGCTGTGTAGGAATGCAGGAAGCTCTCGACAGACTATACAAATTCATACAGACAGGGAAAGACCCCGACAGTGTTAAAGCTGCCATGTATAAACAGAAAGTTGACGTTCAGAAACAGATATTACGATTCTTCATTAATTGTGTGATAAGAGAACGAGACAGGCCCGGGACAGATCAGAGTGAATTAGACGCATTGAACAAGTGGGGCCAAAATATAGCAGAAGCAAAACATGACAAGGGGACTAGCATAGCCACTATGTCCCAGAAAATTAGAAAGGCAGTATTAACTGCACATCAGGAAGAAACAGATAAAACTTCCTCCGGGGAGGAAGATGAAGATGAAACATCAGAAAAGTCTACAGATATCATAGCGTATGTAGGTAGGGGAAACTACCTTAGGAAAGGTGTCCGTCCGGAGAGCAAGAGAGTACTTTTCTCCGCTTTAACAAATCCGAATTCTTCTGAACATCAGTTCCAGGAAACTGATAAAAGGCTTCGAGATCGAGTAGGGTATCATATACTCAATTCTATGGATGAACAGGAACTAGCCCGGTCCGCCGTGTTGTGGGCCGAAAACCCAGATATATATAATGATGACACGTTAGTGCAGACATTCTTGAACCTTTCCCCGGAAGAGCAGAAAATAGCAGGTGTATACATGATTCAGCACCTCCTCATCAAGTTCAGAAACCACCATTCTGATCCAGGTCCCTTACATGAAACATTAGAAGCACTACTCATGGATAGATGGAGAGGTTTTAGTACCAAATTAATACAAATAATTCTAGAACAACGACGTAAGTATAACACCTTCCTGAGCTCTGAATATGTTCCCGCCCCGCCTCCAGAAAGAAAAATGTACCACATGCAATGCGGTGGCGGCATTGAAAGCCAGAATCCTTTACGCGAAGTACATCCAGTTATGGGTGCGGATCAGACCCTGAAACGTGTGTATGTCCACACACCACTGACTAAATTAGAACTAATAGAAATGAAGAAATTAGTTCCGTGCCATGATAAAGACCCTGCAGGTTTTCACAGAGAGCTTAAAGACATGTTATTAATGGGAGATTACACGTATGACGATATTATGAAAATGTTAAAAGTACTGTTGCCCACGGGCATTTACGAGAAATTAAAGGAGAAGGATTGGGAAGTGGGAGAGTCAAAGATAGCATGGGCGGAGATAGAAGACGAAGAAAAGAAACGAGTCCCAGGGTTAGGCCTTGGGGATCTGACTAAAGCATTACCAGGTTTAATAGTACAGGTTCTGCCAAGATTATTGACAACTAGAAAGGAAGATTGGGACGCAATCTCGTCCTGCAAACAGAAACAAGATGAAGATACTAGTGACTTTTATTCAAGATTCGAGAAATGTTTCATTATCAATAGTGGTCTAAAAACAAGTAGCGAGTCATATCCACACCTTTTTGTAACAAAATTAGTCGAGAACGCCCTACCACTGGTTAAAAATAGAGTGTACAAGGTTGAAAGTACTTGGCAGGCAAATACGCCATCACAAATGTTACAAATGTTACAATATCACCAGAATAGAATTAGGGAAGAACAAGAACAGGAACAGAAACGTATGAAAGACACGAAAATGAAAATGTTAGTAGCTCAGACAATTCCAGCCGAGGGTCATAGAAAAGGTGGGGCTCAGACAAATCATTCTGCCGCTCCCGTTAAAGGGACATGTAATTATTGCAAGCAGCCAGGTCACTACGTACATGAATGTCCAGTCCTGAAACATAACATCGAGACAGGTAAAACTAAAGAAAGACCGCGTCCGCCTAGACATGAACAGGGTCATCAACAGACCTCACAGAACGAACAGCCGATGCAGAATACACAGCCTATGCATGATCAGTCCCATACAGTACAGACCGTAGCTATACCACAGCCACAACATGCTCAGACACAGCCCGCTGCTGCAACTCGAGAAGTCTCACAACAGATGTACCAGTATGCCCAGTCGGCATATCCAGATTATCAGCGTTATACATGAAGCAGCCTAGGGAGGGAAAGTGATTTGCCTCTTATTGAAATTCCTGTAGATCAAGAAGGTCCATATGTACATAGTCACGTATTAGGAAAAGACAGAAAGTTTTTAATTGACACAGGGGCAAGTCGCACTACTATAAGTCACAATGAAGTTCCAGGGGCACCCCTCTCAGGCTCACAGAATGTTTCCCTTGGTTTTTCAGGACAGCCTATTGTAAATGAAGTATCAGAACCAGTACCACTAGCTGTGGGTCCATTATCTCGAGTTACAGATTTGTTACTTACGAAATCATGTCCCGAAAATCTGTTAGGCATTAAAACGCTAAAAGCTCTAGGAGCTATAATTTGTTGTTCCCCGGAGGGAGTCAGACTCTTTCTACGAGATTTCAAGGGTCATTACGTTCTACGTGATTTTGATGTCAGACTGAAAAATGTACCCGATCACTTGTGGGCAAAAGGCCCCGCTGATGTAGGTTGTATGCATATCACACCATACCGTGTTACACTCAAGCCAGGAGTTGTTCTACCCAGAATCAGACAATACAAGTTACCACCCGATGCTGTAGTGGCTTTACTGAAAATTATTGAAGAGCTTATTGCCCAAGGAGTGGTCGTAGAGACCGACTCCAATATCTGTAATTCACCCATCATTCCAATTCTTAAACGTACAGACCGCAATGCACCGCCAGTATACCGGCTGGTGATTGATCTTCGAGAACTGAACAAATGCATTGTACCACAGTATCCTGTGGTCCCTGATATCTCTACCCTGTTAACTGCTATTGATTCAGAAGCAACGTTCTTTACTGTAATCGATCTCAAGAACGCCTTCTTCAGTGTACCCATTGACCCGGAGAGCCAATATCTCTTCGGATTCAGTTTAAATGGACGAAGTTTCAAATTTTCCCGCGCACCTCAAGGATTTACAGAAAGCCCCAGCATCTATAGTCAAGCACTGAAAAGACAACTAGATTGTATCCAAATGCCAGTTAATACAGCTTTACTACAGTACGTCGATGATCTACTGATCACCGCACGAAGTGAGCCCGAATGTGAACAAGCATCTCTGATAGTTTTGCATTTCCTGGCCGACAAGGGACACAAGGTGTCTCCTTCGAAGTTACAATTCTGTGTTCAGCAAGTTGTGTACTTGGGTCACTTGCTGTCCAAAGTGGGGAGACAGCTCACTCCCGATCGCATTCAGCTAATTGTAAATATGCCCCGACCCCAGTCACAAAAGGAAGTGCGGGCCTTCATAGGCCTCACCTCGTACTGCAGACAATGGATTCCTCAATATGCCTTTCTAGCTAAACCACTCATCCAGTTAACGACACAGGAGGCAGCGACGTCGACTGTCCTTCCTTGGACTCAGGAACACACACAAGCCTTTGAGGAATTAAAGAAAGTTTTATGCCAAGCACCAGTTTTAGCGACACCATGTTACAGCAAACCGTTTACACTTTTTGTTACAGAACGTGATGGTACAGCATTGTCTGTCCTCACTCAAGATCAAGCAGGTTCACATAAGCCTTGCGCTTATTTTTCAAGTACATTGGATTCAGTAGCACAGGCACTCCCTGCATGTTTAAAGTCAGTAGCAGCAACAGCGTTAGCAATCAGACAAAGCGATTCAATTGTTTTAGGTCATCAGTTAACAGTACAAGTTCCACATTCTGTAGAGGTTCTGTTAAACAGAACCCAGACTCAACACTTGACTATAGCACGATTGACAGGTTACGAATTGACATTATTCCAGCCACACATAGAAATCAGACGCTGCAGTATCTTGAACCCAGCAACATTGTTACCTACAGTTATGACAGATCCAGCTCCACACGATTGTATAGAGATTATTAATGCAGTAACAAAGCCCAGACGAGATCTAACAGATGTTCCATTGACAAATCCAGACCTGACACTTTATGTGGATGGTTCATGCATGAGAACAAGTACAGGAGAGTTAGTGGCCGCATATGCCGTGACCACTGAAACTGAAGTTAAAGAAACACATCGTATTGATACACTGTCTGCTCAAGCAGCAGAGCTCATTGCCCTGACCCAAGCCTGTATTCTAGCAAAGAACAGAAATGTTAACATATACACAGATTCCCGTTATGCGTTCGGAGTCGTACACGACTTCGGCATGCTCTGGCAGGAACGAGGTTTCCTGACCTCTCATGGTACGAAGATCCAGCACGGTCCCCTCATTCAAGCACTGTTAGAAGCAATACATCTGCCTTCAGCCATATCAGTCATGAAGTGTAAAGCTCATACTAAAGCCACAGATTCTGTTTCCCAGGGTAACGACCTGGCAGATAAGACAGCAAAACATACAGCACTGACTCACACTCAGACAACTGATACGATAAAGACAACAGATCCGACAAACTGCATGACAGTCAGGGATCCCACACTAGATGTTATTGACATTCAGACACATGCTACTGCAGACGAAATAAAGAAATGGACCGAACTAGGAGGGGTCCAGACAGATCAAGGTTGGATGACGAAGGGAAAATCTACATGGTTTCTCCCTGACTCTATGGTTCAAGTCATGATAAATACAGCACATAGTCCTGCCCATTTGGGAGAGAAAGCAATGCTAGACAGTTTGCAAAATCTCTGGTACAATAAACACTTACGAGCAGCCGCAAAACAGAAAGTGCGTACTTGCATGATCTGTTGTCAGTTCAATCCAGGTAAAAGCGTCCCTGTAGAGCAAGGTGGATTTCATCCTCCCGATCACCCTTTTGAAGTCCTCCAGATGGATTATATCCAGATGGACCGTTGTCGAGGATTTAAATATGTTCTCGTAGTTGTCTGTGCTCTGTCCCGCTGGACCGAAGCATATCCTGTCCCAGATTACACTGCTCCGACCACTGCCAAACAGTTGGTTCGTGAATTTTTCCCACGGTACGGCTTGCCTCGTGTCGTGTACTCAGATAACGGTCAGCCGTTCTCGTCTGCCCTAATGAAAGAAGTTTCCTTGTTATTGGGATACCAGTGGAAGTTCCATTGTGTCCGACATCCAGAAGCAGCAGGCCTTGTCGAAAGGCATAATCAGACATTAAAGATTCGCCTTGCCAAAATATGTCAGGACAAAGGGGTCGACTGGATAGTCGCCCTGCCGGTGGCGCTATTCTATATGAGGATGGTCGCCCATTCAAGATCAGGGCTATCTCCGTACGAGGTGGTCTTTGGGAGACCACCGAATATGTGGGGGACGCCCATTCCTAAAAAGATAACCGATGTTGATTCTAATATGTTGACAGATTACCTTGCCTCCTTGATGTCTGCACTCCAATCATGTCGTTCACAGGTTGCCGCAGCCTTCCCTGACAACACCGATGTAAAGGAGCATGATGTCCGCCCCGGTGACGTTGTGTTAGTCCGAAATTTCGACAGAAAAAGTCCGCTGGAGCCCCGCTGGAAATCTCCGAAGACCGTTCTTTTAACTACAAGGACCGCAGTCAAGTTGGAAGGCAGAAAGGGGTGGGTCCACCTAAGCCACATCAAAACATTCCCAGGACTGAAACCGGAACAAGACACACCCACCCCCACCAGAGACTGTGAACCTAAAGACTTTACCGAAACTAAAAGAGAAAAGACTCCTCAAGAACAATATCGAATGAAATTACGATCTAGCAAGTCAGACAGTTTAATTGTTTAAGTCCTCCCCTAGGTGAATCGGTTAAATAGTTTCTGACATGTATCCCCTAGATCGAGTTAGAGAGAGAGAGGAAAAGAAAAGAACATACTGCAAATCGCTTCGTAGTCACTGCATAGTGACACTAATAATTTTGCTTATTATCAGTATTTTAGTAATTATTGCTAGCATCCTGTTACCGATTTATTGCCCTATTTTCAAGCGTGAACAATCTGCTTACAATGTCTCTGCTGAACACACTTTTAGTGAATTACCGCCTCATGAGCTTTCCTACAGACTCGCGCTGCGCAACAATACATTCATTAGTATGTTACATCATTCTCACCAAACTAACAATGCTACAAATTGCTGGATATGTGGCCGACTCCCTCCCTACCAGAATTACAAGGGAGCACTGCCTCTCTTTCCGTACCCGTTCACTCACAATGGCTCCTGTGGAGCATGGTTTAAGATAATTAATTCTCTAGATCCTGACATTGCTGTTTTCGATGGGGGTTGGGTTTGGGGAAACCTGAACTTGGTCCTGCTAGACGTCTGTTACCCGGATAAGGAGGGACTCCCCATTAGAATAGGAACTGATCTAGAAAATGAAGTATATGGATTAGGTAATTACACAATTAGCCTTATGATTCTTACCGTCGAATCCGAAGCCGCACCAGTTCTACCTATTATGTCAGTACTGCCAGTCACTGGTGAATTATGTATCAAGAAGAAAGGTTCAGTACACTTAGGGCATAGTAAATGCACTACTGTGGTCGAATTCAGTGATGATGGAAAATCATCCTTCAAAGCTATCAGTCATTCTTACTTTGTGTGTGGTCATACCGCATACATCCGTCTACCTCCAGATTGGGATGGTACCTGTTACATTGCATTCCTCCTGCCACCAGTTTTCCTAGCTCCTTCCGATTACCATAGAAATAGCAACTTAGTAAAAAACAGACCCAGAAGAGATGCCCCCCTTGTCGACTACACAGAAACGGCATGGGAACAGTACACTGACTTTAATAAAGGATTCTTTTTCTTTTTAGGCCCTGTCCAGAATAGTAAATTAATACGCAGATTAACTAGAACACTTGAAGCTGTAGTAAATGAAACTACTTCCGCCCTAGGAAACTTAACAGAGGAACAGTCCGCTATGCGGGTTGTTGTCCTTCAGAATCGTCTTGTAATTGACGTCATCTTGGCAGATAGAGGTGGAGCTTGTAGGGTCATCGGGTCAAGCTGCTGTGTTTTCATTCCCCAGAATGCACCATCTGTGTATCAAGCTATCACCCGTCTCCATAAAATTGCAAATCAGATACATCAGAATCCAGGCACCTGGACTTGGTCCGGTTGGTTCTGGACAACGTTAACAGCTTGGGGATGGAAGATCCTATCCTTCCTAGGCATTGGCCTAGTCCTAGTATTCAGTTGCTGCCTGTGCCTACAGTGTGGGCCAGCGATCTGTGGACTGTGTGTCACTTCTTGTATTGAACATTCCAGTTTTCACTCAAAACGCAATCGAAAGAAAGAAGAACAAATGATGTTACAAGAACAGACTGATCGATTCATGAGGATCGATATTTCATGAAGGGTCCGTAGGGAACAAGGAGGGAATGAGGAAAATTAAATTTTGGCCATGTTGTGTTCCCTAGCGCGTACCCCACCGACTCCATGTACCAGCTTAAAGTGCATGTAACTTCCCTCCTGTGCCAGTTATGAAGACGCAAATACATTTGCGTCCACCGTTAACTTGTCCTCTTTCAGACGCACCATGAATGGATTATATAGTCCGTTCCTAAGTATGCTATGCCAACGTCTTTTTGTAGTACACTTTTCACTTTTCCCTGCTCTAGCCAGAGTAGGCCCTGAATCCCTGCCATCTGAACCTCTTTTGTGGCTCCTGGCTCTGCCCAGGCTACCTCTGTACTCGTGAACTATGTCCTACATTCAGCGCGGCCCCTCGCGCTCAGCTCAAGCCTGCTTTCTGCCAAGACTGACTGTAACCTTCGGGTTATCTGTTCCGCTCCCCGAGAATACATTCCTGCCTACCAGATCCTGTAAACATCCCTTCCAGCTGCAGAGCCAAAGGGCCGACCTGTCTTAATGCAAGTAATTCATAGCCTCCGTTGCCATGCTTCCATGGAAGGCCCCGTGCCCCCACGCTTCACATGTAGACACTCAGGCGCTTATACACGCATCCACAGTTAGCATAGAATAGCTTCTGCCCTAGAGACCTTTCCGCCCAGATAGTATAGTTCCTAAACATCAGATATCAGATATGATAGAAGCACAAGTTGATCTGACATGCCAGACTTCTGTCTCTTTCCGTCAGTGTAAATGTCAAGTCCCCTGCACCCCGTCAGTCACACGTCATGCAGCTGCGCGCGCATCCAAGCTTCCGATCTCTGATGACATTGCAACATTCTGTTAGCACCACCCCTTGGTGCCACCCACCTGCGTCACCTATCAGTGACGTTTCTAGCACCCACCTCTAGTTCACGCCTAGGTTACGCCTCTTGATGATGTATTGGTACCACGTGTATACTGTTATCTTGTCTTCTCTCAACTGTTACGCCTCTTACATTGAACCTTATGATGTAAATCAAGTATATAAGCTATGTATTGTCAATAAACGTCAGCGCGCTCATCTATCCCTTCTGACACCCCTGTGGTGGTCAGAACATGATATCCTGATTCCTTTATGAGGAATAAAACCCTTAGAAACTCTAACACCACGGACTCTGTTTACTTTCTTTCTGATTGAGTTATTATTGATTAAGTACTTACCTGCATAGAAATTAAGAGAGTAAATTAATTATTTACGTCAATGCTGCAGGATCTTCCTTATGGTACCGACTACTAACTGTTTAAATTTGGTGACAAAAAGTTTTTTAAAAAAGTTAGGCTGAAAGTTTTAAAGGCAGCTCTATACTATTGGTTGCAGATTTGTAAGCTGTTATGTATCCAGTATTACCATCAATATTCCCCAATTTGGGACTCCCCAGGGTACCCCTGACTGTTTAATGGACCAACTGGCTCTCCCTTTAAAAAGAGCTGGTTTCTTGAGATGGGGGGACTTATGTGATGCATCGAAAGTTTTAAAATGGGAATTCCTAGTGGGCTTAACTGGTGGGACGCTCACGAGGTTTAAGTTTTATCAACTTTCGGCTTGGTGGGGAAGCCAAAACTGGGATACAAACGATGAGAACCCGTTCTTAGAGTTATTTAGTAATCCTAGAGGAATGAAAGGGGAGACGGCACAATGGTATAATCTATTATTGAATAACAAAGATAACTTGGAAGCAGAGATTGTTACACTATGGGATCCTTCCTCAGTTCTGACCTCCGAGGAATTAGAGAAATTGTGGATAGATTCTTTCTCTATATCTCAAAAAATAATTAAACCTTCTAACTTAAGAAGAAATCATCTATACACAATGTACAGAGTGTATTGGACCCCAGCGAAACTTTCTAGGATCTCTGAAGTGCAATATTTTTGTCCAAGGTGCAATTTAAAGAGCGCAAATGATATTCACATGTTCTTCGAATGTCCTAACATAAGTAATTTTTGGGAACAAGTGTGTAAGTTCTTAGAGGAGGTACTTTCAGTTCCAATTCAATGCACTTCCAGATTAGTTTTCTTCGGCCTGTTACCTGATTATATATTTAACAGTAACTTGTCACAGTTTATTTTTTATGTAATAGTTATCACTAGAAGAGAGATCTGTAAAGCATGGAAGTCTGTATCCCCCCCGACGTTTGCAGATTGCCTTAAAAATATCATGGCGGTGAGTAAACTTGATATTTTATGTGGGGGTGAAAAGTCTGTCAATTTGTTGTCAGCATTGACTGCCTGGATCGAAAAATAAATCAACAGTCCAATGATTATGCCAGAGGTTTGTGGTCCTGTCCTTCCTTAGTAGCAAGTACCATCACGAAAGGAAGTTGGACGGGTAATGACCATTCCTCTGGGCAATCTTCTATGGCTATCCACAAACACGAGGGTTGGGAAGGACAGTTTGTGTCAGTGGCTTGAAGAGCGCCTATTTAGAGCATTTATTAACTGGTGGCATGTATGAGGACACAAAAAAAAAATCCATTCACTGAGGCACTACCCATGTGCTTAGCCAATCACCCAAGCACTACTCATGAACTCATCCAGTCACCCAAGCAGTACCCATGCACTCATCCAATCACTCAGGCACTAACCTTGTACTCTTTCATTCATTGAAGGACTACCCAGGCACTATCCATACTCTAATTTAACAAACCAGGCACTACCCTCGCACTCATCTATTCACTGAGGCACTACCCATGCACTCATCAAATCTCCCAAGCACCACCTATACACTCAATCCCATAGGCACTATCCACGCATTCACCCAATCACCCAGGCACTAGCCATGCACTTCCCCAATCAACCAGGCACCACACTTGCATTCATCCAGTTACGCAGGCTCTACTGTGCAGTCATCCAATAAATCAGGCACTACCCTTCACTGATCCATTCACTCAGGCACTACCCATGTACTCATCCAATCACCCAGGCCCTATCTTTGCTCTCATCTATTCACTTAGGCACCAGCCATACACGCAACCATTCACCCATTCACTGCTCATGCACTCATCCAGTCACCCAGGAAGTACCCATGTACTCACACAGTCACCCAGGGACTACACTTGCACCCATCCATTTACTGAGGTACTACCCATGCACTCATCCCGTGACAAAGGCAGTACCCAGCACACATGTAATCACTGAGGCACAATCCATGCTCTCACCCAATTACCCAGGCACTATCCATGCACTCATTCAACCACCCAGGCACTACCATTGCACTCATTTATTCACTGCGGCACTAGCCATGCACTCATCCAAACACCCAGGCACTATGTACTCATCCAATCCCTTAGGCACAATCCATGCATTCACCCAATCACCCAGGCACTATCACTGCACTCACCCAATCAACCAGGCACTACCCTTGCATCCATCCAATTACTCAGGCACTACCTTGCAATCATCCAATCAATCAGGCACTACACATGAACTCATCCATTCACATAGGCACTACCCATGCACACTTCCAGTCACCCAGGCACTACCTTTGCATTCATCCATTCACTTAGGCACTACATATTCACTCATCCATTCACTCCGCACTACCCATGTATTTATCCAATGAACCAGGCACTCCCCTTGCATTCTTCCATTCACTGACCCACTATCTATGCACTCATCCATTCACTCAAACACTACCCATGCACTCATCAATTCACCCTGGCACTGCCCTTGTGCACATCCAATCACCCAGGTAATACCCTTGCACTTATCTATTCACACAGCCATTACCCATGCACCCATCCATTGGCTCAGGCACTACCCATGCCCTCATTCATTCATCCACGCACTACCCATGCACACATCCAATCACCCAGTCATTACCTTTGCACTCATCCATTCACGTAGGCCCTACCCATGCACTCATCCAATGAACCAGGCACTACTGTTCCACTCAATCCATTCACTCACGCAGTACCCATGCACTCGTCCATTCACTCAGGCACTACCAATGCACTCATCCAATTACCCAGGCACTACCAATGCACTCATCCAATCATCTGGACACTATGCATGCACTCACCCAAGCACTATTGAGGACTCACCCAGTCACCCAGAGAGTACCCTTGCACGTATCCAATTACCCAGGCACTACTTGTGCACTCATAGATTCCCTTATGCACCACTGCTGCACTCATTCAATCACCATGCATCAGTTATGCACTCATTCAAGCACCCATGCACCAGTAATACACTCATTCCAACATATATACATATTTTATCTTTTTTTAACTGTAAAAGGGATTTCCAACAGGAACTTTTTTTCTTGTTTTTGATTTTTTTGAGCGTTTGTATAGTTTAAAAAACAAGTATTTTCTAAAACAAAAATGAAAACTGAAAATATATCAGATGATGTCATTATCACACATATATCCATATTCAATCGCATAGTATTGGGATTTGCTGAAAAAGACTGCAAATTCAATTTCCAAAAAATGAAAATTACTTTATCAAGGTCAAATGTAAAGTTAGAATTTGGTTGCAGTTTAGACCAAAAGCATAACTTTACTACATTTCATATTAACAAAGGTAAGTTATGAGTAGCATATTTATAACTGCAGAGTTTCCTTACTCTTTCTCATATGCAGGTAGATGGAGATATTATGGCTGCCATCAATACTTTGCACAACGGTACCCCTTTACCTTAAAAATATCCAGGAAAATATTCCTATCACTTAAGTGCCCAAAATATTTATTTTACTCCAAACCCTGGGGTAGGTGATTGTGGGATTCCCAACCAAGATCGCAGGCTGTAATTAATCATAGTTGTTCATAATGGTATAGCACCTGCCCATGCTGGTGTGGCGGCCACAGTTTTTCTACAAATGCACTATTGGTAGCTTGGTCTGTACAAGCAAAGAAAACAGTATGTCCTTAGTTGTGACCTTTGTCAACAAATTAAGCGTTTCACCATTGCATACCTGCCGCATGCACCCCTCTTAGTTTCCAACAAACCCCTTCAATGCATGTACCTTGATCATTGCAGTCCCTGAAATTCGGATGGTGCATTTAAATTCATTCCACTTGCTGTAGATTCTTGTTCCAGATTCCTGTGGGTGTGGTGACAAAGATCGGCTGACACTCACACTGTGATTAAAGATTCGCAAACCTGACTTAAAGCAATCCTTAATAGCTTCAGCATTAGTATCATGTCGGAGTTAGATCCATCACTTGAAATGCATCCAGAGAGTATTAAGTAATATGCCTAGATGATATTTGGGTGGACGTACCACCTATGAGCTCCTGTTTGGCATCCAGATGTACATTCCAGATCTTGACAGTCCTGACAAAGTGTGAAGCAGATACACCTTTTGACATAAATGAACATTTTGCTATCTTTCATGAACTGAAGGACTTCCGGGATAAGCACTCTTATAAACTTTCAGAGAATTCTGCCACTGATGGAGTGAAGGAGCAACTAGCAGCTTCCGGCTGGATTTCAAGTTTGGGATCTAGTTTGAGAGAAGATAGCAGTAAAGAAGGAGTTTAGCCCATCTTACTGTGCACCAGTGACAGTTCTCAGCATTCAAGGTACAACTGTGATCAAACAACTAGTCTCGATTACGCAAGTAAAATTATATCACATGGCCTGAATGACATAGTAGGCCACAAGTACTCCTGGTTAGTTTCCTGTCTCCTCCCGCTACCCTACATGAAATGTCTCTTCAAGTTTTAAGCAACACAAATGTTGTTTACCCTCAGCTGAGCAGATTAGTGAATTAACTATTTTTGATTCCTGTTACAGCCACATGTACAAGCCAAAGTTCGAATGTGAGTATACATTACACAGATGATTTTCTTAAAAGTGACAATGCATCAGACTGCATATTTGGGTCTAGCCAAAATTAAAGAACTACATTTGCCTAGCATTCCCTCAATTGCCGTTTTGATAATTGGCAACATTTGGTAAATTACACTGAGGAACAGCTCAAAAGTATGCTGCAAAATGGTACAGACAATTCAACACTTACTGGTCCTAACAGTTGGTTATTTTTTGCTAGTGGGCTCCAATGTTTATCATACACATTAGATCCTTGTTACATTTAGTCCCAACACTCAGGGGTTATTACAACCTATTCCTAGAGAAAGTAATGTCAGGAATGATTTGAACATGCTACTTTGCAGTAAAAGAACATCTTACTCTCCTTTTGGATCACATGGGGTTGAAAGATTTTTTTGTTAGGTTCTAGGTCTCCGATTTCTAAAAGATTAATTTATGCTGCCTACAATAAAGTTTGGAAAAAATTACCACAATGGGAAGCTACTGTACGTTTAAGACAAATTGCTAAAGCTAATGTAGAAAAAGCAATTGCTTTTGTTGACAACAGCATGCATATGCTGTAAGCTCATATTTACAATTTGAATTGTCTGCATTTGACATTATACAAAGTGACGTCTTCATTATAGAATACAGAAAACACTCAGATGATGAACGGAAAGCAGAGCTAATCAAATATTCACACCAAGTCAATAGATCTGGGTTAAATCCATCATTCTTTTGCTCACCATGCTATTCTAATTTAGACCCGGCCATATGCAAATCAGTCTTGCCCCTGTGCCTCATGGGAGGGATCAGTCCAGACTGAACTGCCGAGCCAGGTCCTCCCTGGTCCAAAAACAAGAATCCTTGGGCCGGTTTCGGTATATCACCCCTCATCAGCCAGGCTGGCTTGAATCAAGTGACACAGTGAGCCCAGGACCCACGTGGGCATACCCAGCGCACTTAGGTCTAGAAAGCAATATACACACAGATAATGGATGGAATCAAACATTCACCCCAGTCAAAAGATCTGAGGTAAATATATTATCCTTTTGTACACCATGCCACCCTAGTTGAGACCTAGCCATATGCAAATCAGTCTTGACTCTGTGCCTTATGGGAACACTCCAGATCCTGGACCAGAAAGAAGCATCTTGGGACCGGTGTTGGGCATCATCCCTCATCAGCCAGGCTAGCTTTAATCCAGTGGCACAGTGAGTGAGTGACCCAAGTCTGGGCATACCCGGTGCAAGAAAGCAAAAGACATACAGATGATGGACAGAATGCAGAGCAAATCAAACATTCACCCCCATTCAAAAGATCTGGGTTAAATCCATTGTTCGTTTGCTCACCATGCCACCCTAGTTTAGACCCAGCCATATGAAAATCAGTCGATGTCAACACCTCATATCAGCCAGGTTAGCTTGAATCCAGTGGCACAGTGAGTCCGGGACCCACGTCTGGGCATACCCTGCACACTTACGGTGAAGATGCAAAAGACACACAGATGATGGACAGAATGCAGAACAAATCAAACATTCACACCCAGTCAATAGATCTGGGTTAGATTCATAGTTCTTTTTCTCACTATGCCACCCCAGTTTTAACCCCGCCATATGCGAATCAGTCTTGAGCCTGTGCCTCATGGGAACAGTCCAGACCGAACTGCCAAGTCAGGTCCTCCCTGGACTGGAAACATGAATCTGCCAGTTTTTAAGTGTCTTTGCTTCTGGAATTGAACAATGACTGGTTCCTGTCCTTTAGCCCTGTGTTGCTTACCTGCATGCAGCCTTTGTTCTACTGTATGTGTTGCCCTTTTGAGTGTGCTCTCAACATTTGCCTTGCTTTGCAATTGGTGAAGTCAATGGACATAGATCGGCTTATGCGACTGATGAGGACCCATTTTCAGAGTTGCTCCATGAGGCCACCATTGCTTCAGGAATTTTCTATGAGCATTCTTCTCCTATATCTGGATGTTTTAGCTTGTGGATTCTTGGATCCAGGCTCTTTTAATGAGGGTGCAATGCAGGATGACACACCTTTGGCATCAGCTTAGGGTACTGATCACTTTTGTGCTATGGAACTCATCAATGAGGCCATTGTGGAAATATCGTCTGCGGATGAGGAGTACGTCTTTTATTCCTTTGACACAGAGAACATGGATAACATCGTCCTTTGAATTTAAATTCAGCCAGCTTTTAATGTTAATTCTTTTTATGTCATATGTTAATTGCCATATTTTTAGATGGCTTCTGTTTGCTTGGCTTGTGAACATGACCATTTTTTTAGTATATGGTTTCAATTTATTATCATAATTTTATATGAAAGCTTAGGCTTTTGCATAGCCTTGGAGGGTGTCATCTTGCCTTCTTGGGCCCACTTTGGTTTTCCATTTTAGTTTTATATTTTACACGTTTTAGGCTAACATTTTTAGCAATGTCAGTTTTACATGTTTTGTTTACACAATATAATTTTGAGAAGGCACTGCTGCTTGTTTATAGAAAGCCTTTCTCGTCATGTAATCTGTACACTCTGTCCAAGGCTAGAAACACGGAACAGGATATCCTAGTGCATGTGTTGCTCGTTCCGGGACAGCTTTTAACATCTAGACATATCATTGAGACAGAGCTATACCTTAAATTATTTAACAAATGTGTAATGCATATGTTCATAATGTGATAGTTTACACAAAAATAACTAAACAACTTTATCAAAAAAGTATGAATTTTGATTAATGTCAAATTATAGGCATGTTTCCATTATCATGAAGGAAGTTTGCACCACAGTTGGGGGGAACATTTTCTGCAGGTAAGTTTATTTAAATCTTATAAATGACAACATTACACACATATGCATTACACATTTAGAAAAAAATGCCTGTAGGAGAAATTCAAAAACGCATAGGTCCAGAGCAAAAGTAAACAGACAATTCAAAAGAATACAAGTAAAAAAAAAGTTTCCCTTTGATTCCTGCGATGACTAGGTTTATTTGTTTCGTGATCAAGTAACAGCAGCAAAGGAAGGACTTGGACTATCGGTTTAATGACGGAAATGGAAGTGGAAAGAAGAAACTCAGGTTTGGAGGTTTACCCACCACAGTTACCTTGATGGGAAGGCAAATCATATTTGGCCCGGCAGAATTATTGGCTGCACTCCCTCTGACAGCTGCTTTTTCCTAATGCAAACAGAACAATTGATGGACAGAATGCAGAACCATGTCATACATTCACCCCAGTACAGAGATCTGGGCCTGTATCCATAGTTTTATTGCTCACCATGCCATTCCAGTTTGGACGCAGCCATATGCCAATCAGTCTTGACCCTGCGCCAAATTGGAACAGTCCAGCCCAAACTGCCAGACCAGGTCCTCCCTGGACTGGAAACAGGCATCCTAGGACCAGTTTCAGGCTTTCAGCCCTCATCAGCCAGGATAGCTTGACTCCCTGCTTTCTCGCCCTAAGTGCGCCAGGTATGCCCAGACGTGGGTCCTGGGCTTACGGTGCCACTGGAAACAAGCTATCCTGGCTGAAGAGGGGTGAAACCCCGAAACCGGTCCTAGGATGCTTGTTTCGGGTCCTGGAAGCCCCTGGATTGGCAGTTTGGGCTGGACCGTTCCCATGAGGCACTGATTTGCATACGACCAGGTCTAAACTGGGGTGGCATGGTGAGCAAAAGAATGATGGATTTAACCCAGAACTCTTGACTGAGGGTGAATGTTTTGATTTTTTCTGCATTCCATCCATCAATTGTGTGTCTTTAGCTGCTTTTTCCCCGCCATCTAAATTTAGCAGGCGGACCGCTTAGAAGTCAGAACGATTAACTGACTGAAAAGTGACGGTGGGACCAGATCCGACAAAATCTAAGTCGGGCTGTTCATTTGTATCTTTCTTGTGTTTACCATGGGCTTGCATAGGTAAACACTAATGGGGTTAGATCTGTTTTCACATTTCCCTTGGGGATCAGTGTGCCATGTTTGAGGTTGCCAAAATCACCTGCCACCCCAAAAAGGTGAGGGGTTCGGCTGAGGCGCTGTAAGCTAGCTCAGAATTGGGCCAACAGTTTATGATGGTGTAGATTGACTCAGTCTCTGCATTCTGAAGTTCTTTCGTCCTAATATCCAGTCCTACCTTTTCTAATGGGAACTGTGTAATACTGTAACTTCAGCTTTGAAAAAGTTACATTCTTGTTGACCCCTTCCTGCAAAACTTTTAAAACAAAATTCAGGGGAACAGTTAACTCAGGAAATGTTGTTTGAATGACACCAATGATCAAAAGAAGCCCAGTTGTTGTTTTAAGGTTTCCTTGTTGAATGCCTTCTAGAAGCCTGATTTGAAATAAAAACTGAGAGAGAACGACCATGGTTTTGGAGGCCCTTAATGTTAACTTCCAGAGATAAATGATTGCCTCTCCTCCCTCGCACTGAATCATTGCTAGAAGTCTGGGAATAAGGGGAATCAAGGTAAAGGCATACAGCAGAGCATCTGGCCAGGGGCTCAGAAGAGCATCTGATCCCTTGAGCAGAGTACAATAGTGCATTGTTACGACTCGCAATCAGATTCACTTTGGGAAGATCCAAACCTGAGACAGATACCTTGAAAAACTAGAGGATAGAAAATAAAGTCTTGTGAACAAGGGTAAATCAGGCTCAACTGATCCACTTGAACATTGAAAACCCCATGGATGTGAATGGTTCTGAGAGAAACAAAGTTCCTCTCAACAAATGCATCTCTTGAAACCTGATTTAAATAAAACTTTGCTACAATACTGTCTGTGCAGACTATGAATGCTAGAAACCTTGAGCTGTACTGCAATAACCTGAATTGCTCACCATAATGCCATCACCTTCTTCTAACCCGAAGGAGAACAGATCCTGTGCACACGCACGTGTGTGAAATAGTCCGAGTATGAGGACTAAGGTTTCTACTCATAAAGATTGAATGCTCAAAAAAGAACGTAGAATGTCAAGAATCGTATGAATAACGTTTTTTTATATAAATCATATAATGGACAGTATAGTGAGACAGTAGCCAGCCAACACGTGTTTCGTCACACCGTGAAGGAGGTGTAGGGCTACATAAATGTCGAGATCGAGAAAAATACAGAGCGGTGGAGAAGGGACCCCGTCGGCGTGTGGATTTGAGGCGGTAAACGCGTGGAAGCTGCTGGGAAATCAGGTGGGTGAGCTTAAGGCGGTAAATGCCAGGGAGCTGCTGGGAAATCAGGCAAGGGTTGCAGGGCCGATGGCGTCCTGAATTAAGTAAACTGTCTGTATCGGGGAAAGAGCGCACGCGATAAGTGCGTCTGGGAGCAACCCGCATCCGGGTAGTGGATCCGGTTGCTCCCAGATGCACTTATCGTGTGCGCTTCCCGGCGTTTACTGCCTCAAATCCACACGCGGACTGGGTCCCTTCTCCACCGCTATCGACATTTATGTAGCCCTACAGCCCTGATGAGTTACACCTCCTTCACAGTGTGACGAAACACGTGTCGGCTGGCTACTGTCTCACTGTACTCTCCATTATATGATTTATATAAAAAAAAGTTATTCATACGATTCTTGACATTCTACGTTCTTTTTTGAAGCAATCACTCTTTATGAGTAGAAACCTTAGTCCTCATACTCGGACTATTTAACACATGTGCGTGTGCACAGGATCTGTTCTCCTTCCAGTTGGTCCAGGCCTCCCTACACCAGTTCAGGGGTGTGTTTCCCGAAGGGTTTGTGTTCCCCTGTCCTGCTTTGCACCGCGTGCCTACTGCACACCGATCTCAGCCACAACATCACACTGCTTAGAGCGCCACTACTTCCTACTCTCCTAACACACACATTCTTCTAACCCGAAGACTGATTTTCTCTTGATCTTACCAAAGACTGGATGGACATACAAAACTGCTTACCAGTCAATATTGCTGGCTTCTTGTGTCAAAATCTTTCAATCCACATATAAGAATAGAGACCCTTGTTCCTTAAATGATGGATTAATGGCAGGTGATTTTGAATGCCTTCGGCAACTGACATTGGAGTCTTGTATTTCTCTGACACAGTGGAGCAGTGTTCACTGTGTGGAACAACTTTCCCCACCTGCACCCATGGCCAAGTAATTATAAAAATAAGTCACTTCCCCAGAAGAAAAAAGGAGGAAAACTGTTAAGACAAGACGTCTTTCCTTTCAATAGGTAAAAGAAGGGCATTCAGAAAAAGAAATGTAAGTATCCCACTGAAGTCAAAGCCATTCCCTTGTTTACACTTACCTTTTCTGTAACAGGCGATATAGATCTTTCATCAATTTTCATCTCCTCAAGATCAATAAAAATACTTTACAAGATCGGTTCTGAACCAAACCCTTATATACTCTATAGTATAAAGAAGAGAGAGAGAGCTGGGGCTTGGCCTGGTTGATTAGGAACTCAAATTATTGAAGAGCCCATCTAACTGTTTAGGAGTCTCTCACAGTATGAGCAGGTAGAGGAGGCTGAAGGAGTAGATCATACAAATTAAAGTACACTCTAATGTCCTTGTTGTGCAGTAAAGCAGTACCTGGATCCAACACCTTAATGTTGAAAAGTACAAATAAATGATGAAGCAGCCAAGAATGGAAGTAAGAGTCTTTATTCTGGTCATCCACTCTGCACAGTCCTACAGTATTCGCAACATTCTAACATAAACTCACAGAACGTACCATGCGCTGGAAAGGAGGGGGAGGGAAGGAACATACCAATGTAAACCAGGCGTAGGTAAGGTAAAGGGGAGGAATAGGTTACAACACATCTCCCTACATAGGGAGGGTAGAAGAAAACATCAATGAAGCTAGTCAGCTCAACTATAATGCTTAATCAACAATTACGAGTCTGTCCCCACTCCATGTCTGCCCATTCTCCAGGTGTACCACATTTCTGCCTGTATTTCTTAATCGTTGGGAGGGCTAGAATTTGCTCTGCCCAGCCTGGACATGGATAGGTTTCTTCACCATAACTGAGTTGTTGATTTTGAGGTTATGTTCCTTTACCCCATGTCTCTGGACATGACAATTTTTGTAATTGGCTTGGTGTTTGTTGGACTTTACTTTGGCTTTCTTTGAGGTTGTTTACCACTTCCTTTCCACCTTCCAGTCAAAGAGGGTTCATTTTAGTGCCTGGATCTCTTCCCCTTAGTGCCACAAAAAGGGAAATTCCGGTGATGAGATTAGGTGCAGTGTGGTAAGCCAATATTAATTCTCTGAGAGAGTAATCTATATTGTGGCCATTAGTCATGGCCAGTTGTATATGTTCTTTGATCATGCGGTTTGTTCTTTCAGCTAAGACATTGGCTTTTGGGCAGTAGAGTGCAGTTCTCTCATGTGTAATATTTAACTCCTCTAGAAATTTCTTCATCTCTTCAGATGTAAACTGCACCTCGTTGTCTGTTATAAGAATAGCTGGTATACCTTAATTTGAAAAGCCAAATTTTAGAAACATGATGAGACTGTTGGTTGTAGTTGTAGATGTGAATCTGGCTTTTACCCAGTGAGGTGTAGTCCACCAGAAGGAACATAAATCTCTTTTGGTACCCCAATGTTTACATAGGGCCAATTATGTCCATAGCAAGTTTTGTCCATGGTACCTTGGGTACCTCCACTGGAGACAAAGGAACTTTCTGTAAGATCTTCATTTTGTCACTTCTAGCACAGCTGACACACTCTTTGACTTTCATTTCCACTATTGAGTCCATCTTAGGGAACAAGACATTTCTCCTCACTTTGTTTTTTGTGATGTTTCTCCTTAAATGTCCTTCATGGGCTAGGTCTAATTTGTTGTTCCTGAGATTAGAAGGTGGGACTATTTTCTTGTTGCGATATACTTTGTCTTCAATGATGATTAATTTGTCTTACTTCCCAATATTCTTTCATATTTTTATCAACTTCACTACATCTTTCCGGCCAGCCATTAACTATCAGTTCTTTAAGCAAGCTCATTTTGGTGTTCTGCCTCATCCCGTCTTCCCATTCTTCCATGGTAAGGGACGCTAGTTGGATGGCTAGGATGGAAGAATCCAAAAGGCCTTCCTTGTGGTTAGATTCTAGGGGAGACCTCAATAAGTAATCTTCTACCACATTCTCTTGTCCTGGCAAGTACTCATTCTAAAGCAGTAGTTCTCTAGTCCCAGAACCCACTTGGCTATTCTGGTGGAATTTCAATGCACCTGGAGAAAAAATGAATGTTAAGAGTTTGTGGTCGGTGCGGACAGTAAACTTGATACCCCATAGAAAGAATTTAAAATGGTTAATGGCCCAATAGCATGCCAAGGCTTCTCTCTCAATTACGGTGTAATTTTGTTCTGCCTGACTCAAGGAATAAGATGCGAAGGCTATGATGGTCTCGCCACCTTCGCCTTTTTTTGTTAGGTTTGCCCCTAAACCTTTGTTGGAGTCATCAGTATGCTTTTCTTATTATGGTCAAAAGGTCGAAGGGCCGGTGACTCAATTGTTTCTTGCTTCAATTCATTTACCATCTCACAGGGCTTCTCCTCCAGAATGAATTCTTGTTTTTTCTTCAACAGTTCACAAAATTCATCAAATTTCTCTTAAAATTTTGGAACAAACTTAGCCATAGACTTAATCAGGCCTAAAAGTGACTTGAGTTCCTCTTTGTTAGTAGGGTATGGGGAATCTCTCACGGCTTGAATCAAGCAATGTTTCTGTCTAAGTCCTTCTTGTGAGATTGTGTGTCCCAGATAGTTTACTTCCCCTACTTTTATCTTGCCTTTGTCACGCTTCACCGTCACCCCTGCATCTGATAGACTTTTACACACACTTTTGAAAACAGTATCATTTTCTTCGGCAGTTGACCCATAAATCAATATATCATATTAGAAACACATATGCCCCCATTAGGATGGCGGGCAGACTTTGCCCGTCCGCCATCCCCGTGCAAAACAGGACCACCCACCATAGGAGCGGCGGTACCGCCTTGGCAACTAGGATGCGCCCGCCACACTGGCGAGCGCACCCTGTATTTTTACCATTGTGGCGGGCGGTGCTGAAAGTGTCGCCCGCCGTAATGGTAAAAATTAGCACAACATGACAGGCACCGTGCGATGCCTGCCATGTTGCACCTTGAAATGTGGGGGTACCATAGGTACCCCCGTGTGCACCCCCCACCTGTCCCGGAGACCCTGGGGGCCCGCAACGGGCCCCCTCTGGGATTCTCCACCTGCCTTTCCGTGGCGGTAATGCCACCACGGAAAGGCATTGAAATTTGCCCATCATAATATGGCTGGCGGTGTCTGATAGACACCGCCACCATATTATACCTTTTCCGCCCCAGTCACCTTGTGACCGGGGCGAAAAAGCGGCGGACGGTCTTACCGTCCACCGCGATCCGCCCGCCATGGTAATGGGCCCCATAGTGTTCAGGATGTCACTAAGCACTATCTGCATCATCTTTTGGAAAACAGAGGCAGCTGAAGCAAGTCCAAATGGCATCCTAATGAACATATATGCTCCAATGGGGGGAGAAAATGCAGTTAAAGGTCTAGACTCAGGGTGTAGTTCTACCTGATGGTATGCCATTGACAAATTGGTGCTCAGCATTTCAGTTATATTAGGTAGGGGAAACCTCTCTACCCAAATATTATCATTAAGGCTGCGCAGGTCAATATAGAGGCGGATGCCTTCCCCATTGGCCTTAGAGGCTATGACTATGGGTGCCAACCACTTGGATGGGTCTATGGGTTATATGACTCCTAATTGACACAACCTGTCTAGCTCCTTCTTAAGAGGTTGTCTCCTGAGAAGGGGATTGGGGGTGGTTTTGTGGACCAACGGTTTTGCTCCTTGTTTGACTTTTATCTTATGTTGGAAGTGTCTCAAAAGTCCCAGTTCATCAGTGAAAGACTCGGAAATTCATCACATAGCGTCTTGCCCCACTCAGAATCATCCACCAGAATAACTTGATCTTTAGTGTTCGGGTCGAGTATAATGCACAACTCCTTGTGGTGTTGCCAGCCTAGAAGATTTGATCCTTCTTTTACTAGATATACTTTACCCACAGTGGATCTACCTTTAAAATGTATTTGTGCTTCCATCATACCTACCAGGGAAATAGGATCTTTGGTGTAGCCTTCGGGAGTAATGTCAGGTTTGGTTATTTCGGCAATTTGATCTCCCAGAAATCTTTTATAATCCCCAGTATTTAACAAGGTAAAGGGTGAACCAGAGCCTGCAAACATTTCTACAATATTGTTATTAAGTAATACTTCACATTTTGGATATTCAGGTCTGGTACTAATGCTTATGCTTTTCACTTGGAATACAAATTTCTGGTCTTGTACACTCTCAACGTTAACACTTTTGACTTGGCTATTATCTCCATCCCTTCAAACTCTGGCTAAGTGACCTCTCCTCTTGCACTTCTTGCAAGTGACATTACGGACAGAACAGTGAGGGCTGTTGGTCAAATGGTTATTACTTCCACATCTGGAGCATTTTAGGCCAAGGTGCTCTCTCATAGGTTTGTTGTAGGGTTTTCCTTTGTTTTTTATTTTAAGAACATTACTATTACACTGGTCTACGTGTACAGAGGCAACTACTTATTCAGTTATTTGTATTTCGTTTCATGCATTTTGCTGTGTGTTCAACGGCTTGAGCTAGGGAAATCGCTTCTTCCTGTGTCCGACTGTTACTTGTGCATCTGACTAATTGGTCTCTTAGCAGAGAGTCATTAAGTTCACCAATGTCACACAGTTGGGTGAGACCTCTTAACACTGCTATGTAACTCTTGACAGATTCATTCTTCCCTTGCACATGGTTGAAAAATTTGTGGTGCTCCAGAACAACATTTATTTTATCGCTAACATTTTTTTCTAACTTTATAAGAGTAATTTCATACACATCTAGGCCATCATCCTCTTCTACAATTTCGGCTCTGGCAATATCTCATACACTTTGCGACCATATACTCCTAAATTGTGTAGAAGAACATGCTGCTTGCGCACTGCTCAGAATCTTTCTCCACTGATGGAAATCAAATATGACTCGAATAATTTAGTCCATTCTTTCCAGTGAATCTCTGGTTCACCACTTTCACTTGAAAAGTATGGTGGTTGACTGATGCCCGGTGTACCCATACTGAAAAGGCAAAGTACACACAAGAAAAAGGAGACTACAAGAAAAACCAAAGGAAGGAAGATAACATGAGTAACACGGCTCAGAGAAGTAAAAGGAGGAAGAAAGATCGCCAAGGTAGAGAATGATGGTTGGGGAAGGAAGGAAAAGTGTAAGGATGGGGATGTCCTGATTAAGGAAGTAAAAAGAGGCTAATTAGTGTTCATGCCCATAGTAGGAGAGCAAGGAGAAACTTTGAAGACCAATTGATGTCCTTGGAGAATTGCGCCAGAGTTTCAGTATTATGGTGCTGGTGTGTGTATCACCAAGGGAAAACACACATTAGGAAAGGGTGTCAAACTTGGATATCTGTTGGAAAGGATACACCAAGATGTAAGTAAGGTAGGTGTGCGTATCACTGATGAGGCACTTAGAAGAACAAAATAGGATATATGCTGTCACAGAAGATGACTGACAGTGAGTCAGGGGAAACAAGCTGGTGAGGTAACAGCGCGCTGGTAGGAGAATAAATGGAAGATCTTACTTAGAGGTTACAGGCTTGTAGGAATCCCATTGATGCAGGCGGAACTCTGGGGGAGGTCTGGACTTGAACGCCGGTGAACTTCAATGAATAAACCTATGCTCTTGTCAGGAGAGGTTACAAAGGTGGGGGGCTGGAGTGCCAGAGAGCATCAATGAATATTCCAGGGCTCTCTACGGGAGTGACTGCAAGGGGGCTGGGGCACAGATGAAAGTCGAAGAATGAGGCAAGGCTCTTCTCAGGAGTGGCTGCAAAGGGGCTGGTGCGTGACAAAACAAACTCCGTCACAGCTGACAGGAACTCCAGCTGGGGTGCCAGAAACCAAACTCCTTGGCAGCTGACAAGAACTCCAGCGCCCTCAGGAGCGGCTGCAAAGGGGCTGGTGCACTGGAAAACAAACTCCCACACAGCGGACAGGTACTCAGGCTGGGGCGCCGGAAGACAAACTCCTTGGCAGCTGACAGGAACTCCGGCCGGGGCTCTGTCATAGATCAGCAGCTCTCGGGGAAGAGGCTGCACCACATACTGGATAAAACCTCTTGTTTATGACAGGAACATTTCTAGCTGACGAGAAGCTCAGAACGAATTCTGTTATATCTTCATTCCTACAAGTGCATCCCCTCCTTAGCTGCTCAGCCAGAATGAATGGGATGACTGTGTGGAATGTTAGAATGCCTGATGAGAGAGAGAGTGGAATGTTGGTGTGCCTGATTGTGTGGAGACTGTTGAAGAGAGTGGGCTGAGCAGCAACCATGCTGCTCCTGGTGGGACCTCTATGAAACCTGTAATATACTTCTACTGAACTAACCAATAAACCTTCTACTTAAAATATACCTCCTGGCTACCTCAGGTCATCTTTGTAATTTACCTTACAACATTTGGCGACGATCTGGAAGAAACCCTGCATGTTTTGGCCACAAGACTACTGAAGGTGAAGAAACCTACATCATCTTTACTGAATGTTATTTATACAAGAAACTATTCAAAGCAGAGCAACTTTAAAAAAAAAGGAAAAGAACGCCCTCGCAGATCCCACCAGTGTCCTCCACCATCTGGACAGCCTACTCAGGGTGCTTCACATTCCTTGTGGAAATGGATTTATTCTTCAAAAGGAAAGAATACAGCGCTAACCAGTATACGTCAAAAACTGCAACTGTTTGCCATAGTATGATCTTGGCATCAGTGAAGACTGCAGGGACTGGTTGGCCTATTGATCACTGTTATCAGCTGAATATAGCTACACATTTGGACATTCAGAGACAACTTAATTTAGCACATACAGTAGGGCAGAGCATGAAGTCTGGCAATGTTCATCAACAGAAGACACTGGCCTATGTATATTTTGTGAAGTACTTCGCAAAGAGCACTTTGTGTGAGAAGTGGTTTGAGCGGTGCTTTGGATGAGCCTGGGACTGCACTGTATGGCATTTTTGCTGAACACTCTACTTCACATGCATACCCAAGCCGTATGGTTACGGACATATGGAGGTAAGCTCTATTTTTGGATTTAATTTTGGACCCTACTCGTCCTCTCTATATGACGCAGTTCAACCGCTCATTTTAAATCATTACTCCGTGCGCTCACCTTGTGTGTGCTTCTTTTAAAATGAAACTGCACGTGCAGTCTTTCCGCTTTCCAGTGTCCAGTGAAGCTGCAGTGCATCTTCTGTGACGTTTACTGGTTTCTGAGACTCCAATGTCAGTTACGCTTGGCCTTCACGGTTGTGCCGGGAGCCATTCGGCGCGGCGTCCCTGGGTTTGCCTCCATTTTGAGTTTGGCATGCTTCATTCTGTCCAGCGACCTCCAGCTTTATTCTGTCCAGCAACCTTCAACACAAAATGTGCTGTATGCCAACCAAGTTTACTCTTCTGTGCCAGCCAATAAAGTTAAATTGACTGTTGTCTTCATCCAGTGTCATCTTTAATGCTGTCAGCTTCCCGTCTTCATCCAGATTCATCTCTATTCCTGTCGAATCACTGACAGAATTTCGATTTCACAAATATCGACCTACAATAACATCGAGTCTCAAACATCGATATCAAGAATATCAACTCCCTATACTTTACATGAAAATTACATAAATATCGATCACACAATATCGATGCACAAAAAAGATGACTACACTAATATCGTTACCATAATTATGGACTACCATTATATCGACACTCAATACTACTTATAGCACTCTACAAAAATATCGATTACTAAAATATCGACAGCACTAATTTCGTCTAGCTAAAAATATCGATAGCTTTAAAAACGTCTATTTTTGTTATATAACCCCAAAACATCTACACTCTTAGTAATAGACACATATTAATATACTTCACTAATTTATCTTACGTTTATTAAATAACATATTCATTTACTTACATTTATTTGGTTTCTTACTAACTATATTTTTATAAACACTCTTTTTAAACAAACATTTTTTTTTACTTTTTACAAATGATTACAATTCAATATTTATTACAAGTGTTTTTTACTAAATACATACTATTTTTCTCTTCCTCTATATAAACCATTAAGTCACATATAAGTTAATTATTTTACTAAAAAAAATTCAAACTAACCAATGGTAACTCTTCTGAACATATGTGACCAATCAGATTGCAAACCGAATTACACATACCCTATATAAACCATTCTCAATCATCCCTACAACCTGCAGGGAAGATTATACGTGACCACATACTGCCAGTTTTGGGAACAACATCTATATTCTTCTGTGCATGAAAATACTACTAAATACTACAAGTAAGTATTCATATAGCTCTGGTACTAATTTCTAATGTTTTGTTAACTATAACTTATATACCAAGATTTTAACACTAAAATGTTGTTTCTCTATGTACTTTTTCCTAAAACAGAGTCTACACACAAATAAAGTTCTACTTTTACTTCGAGATAATCGACACTTTAACTATAAAAAAGGAATCTACATAATTCTTATTTTTTCTTAAAAAAAGTAGACAAGTAGTTTACTGAAATCATGTTTTCTAATGTGTTTCTTCTGCTTTAACTCATAATACATGTGTGATCCCAGGTTCTTTTCACCAAATAAGTAACAATGCTTTATAAAAAACTGTCTATTCTTTTTCCCACATATAAACACATTGGTAATTTTCTAAAACTTTTTCTCTAAACAGACCTCAAAAGAACTGAAAGCAGATAATTCGCATCCAAGAACAGACATTCTGCAACTACTCAAAAACTCTTGGTAAGTACAAAAGTGAAACATAACAAGTCATTATAGGCTCAATAGAATGTACAATGATAATAGTTCACTTTGTTAATACTTCAGTTAGTATTTTCTAGCAAATTTCTCTTTTGTAATCCCGAAAAATTAACTTATTTATTATAAAAGTTAGAGACTAGCAAATGTCTAACCAAAATATACATTTAAACAAATCCTATAACAGACTTCACTTTTTTTCAACAGACCTACCAATACTACAACAACATCTGACTGAAACTACACCTACTTTCTAAAAATACAACTTCACTGTTGGTAAGTAAGAAACTACAAATGCTACATGCTTAATTTAAAATGATTTAAAAATTACACATTTTCATAATATTTTTATAATAACTTTTCTAGATAAAAGAACACAAGAATGACAGAAGATGCAAGATTTATTACATCTGAGAAAGGAAAATTGTTATTATGCTACATGGGCTATACTTATACTCAGGAAAAACAAAAAGACCTTAAAGTTAACTGGAAATGTACTAAATATTACTCAAATAAATGCTATGGGCGTGCTACAACCAGGGAAACAAGTGTTATTAATACTACTGAACATAACCATCCACCAAACATCTCTGAAATCGAGGTTAGATCCACTCTCGAGAATATAAAAGAATTAAGTAGCACATCTGACCTACCAACCAGCGTAATTCTGAAAGAATTACAACCTAAAGTACCCAGAGAAGCAAGAGGTCAGTTACCATCAATTGCTTCAATTAAAAGAACAATAGCTAGGACAAAAAAATCAAGTAGACCCACTATACCAATTCCTACAACTTTTGAGGAAGTCATTATTCCACCTGACCTTGCCATCACACATAATGACGAACCATTTATCTTTTATGATAATCATAGCAAAGACAAAAGAATCATCATGTTTGCCACAAATAACAACATTAAAACATTAAAAGAAAGTGCTACTTGGATGATGGATGGAACTTTTTCAATATGCCCAAAACCTTTCTACCAATTGTACACAATTCATGGGCAATATCATAATACCTGTATCCCATTCATATACTGTTTGTTACCGAACAAACAAGCAGCAACTTATACTGACATTTTGCAAAAAATAAAAGAACAAACATCAGACTACTTCCCATTGAAAATAATCATAGACTTCGAACAAGCTATGATTAATTCCATTTTGAAAACTTACCCACACACATCCATTCAAGGATGTTATTTTCATTTCAATCAATGTCTCTGGAGACATTTACAAAAATCTGCCTTTAGTGTTGAGTATGCAACAAATATAACCTTTGCATACCAAATTAAACATCTCATTGCTCTGGCATATGTACCAATAACTGACGTGGCAGAACATTATAATCTATTAATTGAAAGTCCTTTCTACACACAAAATGAGCAAAGACTTGCCCCACTTTTGGATTACTTTGAGGACAACTGGGTAGGGAGATTACATAGGTCAGGCCACAGACGCCAACCTAAATTTTTAATTCCCTGGTGGAATGTATATCTACCAACGCTGAACCAAGAGGCTAAAACAAACAACGCTGTTGAAGGTTGGCACAATGCCTTCCTCTCTTCTACTGGACGTACAAATCCCACATTACACAAACTGCTCACAGCTATCCAAAAAGAGCAAAGTTTTCAGGAATTACGAATGGAGCAATCTGTCATACAACTGAAACCAAAACTCTCTAGACAAACTGCTCAAATGTATCTATATCTTCAAGTCCAACTTTATCCTACAACAAGAGGACTAGAATACCTAAAAATGATAGCCAAAACATTAAACTAAGTAGACTAACTAAATAAAAGGGTCAACATCAGCCAATATCCTTAAATATGATACCACACATATTATAATATAACAAATCTTTAATTATTTTGTCTAATATATTTTTAATCACAATTATAAATAGACAAAATAATTATGTCAATATATCAAATATATTTGATTTAAATACTGTTACCACCCAAAAAAAATAATATAAATGAATAACTTACCTTTAAAAACAACATCATAACCAGTAATCCTTTACAAACAATATAGTGTGTAAATCTCAAAGACCTAATTAAACAATGCATTAAATATGTTTCAAATAACTGTGCTAAATGTATCCATCATCCAAATAAAACGACTCTTCAAATTCCATTGAAAATGACGACTATAATCTTTAAAATGTGAGAAAAGTTTCAGGGAACTCGAAAAATAAAGGGAGTATGGTATACATCTCAGTTCTAACAACTGAAACACACTTCCTTCAATAAAAAAATCACTACTCGGAAACGGAAATAGCTGTTTCAAAATACGTAGAAAAAAAACATTAAACAATCCCACCTACATAACACTAACTCCAACTACTTCAAATGACACAAAGCCTCGATAACGGAAATACGTATTGAGTGCACTCCATACTATCTAAATACTCATACTTTAATCACCAACCCCTAAATAACAAATGACTACCTTCAATTTTCAGTTAAAATAGTTTAAATATATAAAAATAGAGTCTTACCTGCTCAGACGTGAACCTGCTTCCAACCGCGACCTTCCCTCTCCCGAAATAACGCAAAAAGACTGAGAGCGGTTACAAAATAAAAGACCCAAATTATACCTAACTGTGAAAATTAGTGCTATAAATGTCCATACATTTTTTTAATATGTTTCAAAATTATATATAATTTTCAAAAAATTGTTTGCTACATGTTGAGATATATATGTTATTTTTCAAAATATTATTGTATATTTTACATACTTTTAATATTTATTACATTAAATATGAAAACATTTTATTATTTAATGTAATATTTATTTAAATAAATTCATTAAAAACCGTGTAATGTACTATTTGTTTTTGATGTATAACTTTTTTACAATATGACTAACATGTGAAAATTATTATTTTTAAAACTTATTTATTAATAATAATAATTATACATAAAAATATTGTATACTTTAAAAATACCCTGAAAAAGATGTTAATGGTATGATCAATATTATTGAGATTTTAATATATCTTTAAAGATGTTCATTACTTTATATCATCATTTGTAGTGCACTATATTATATTTAAATATGTGAAACATTTATTTCATAACAAATGTTTAATGTTTTATTAAAAATTCATAATTTTGAATATGTATGTATAGTATCAAACATTGCATAATGTTAAAGAACATTTTTTTCTCTGTACATAAAGATTCCTTTTCGAAACAACTACTCAAAAATGTTATTTTTCAAACTACATTGTCCTTATATTTTGTATTAATTACACTATACATTGCTTTATAATAAATATATATTGTCCTTATTTTCAGATGTTAAAAAAATAAAGTTGTTTTCAAAAATAAACTGTGTAATTTTTATCTTATAGCTATTGCAAAATCATTTCTATTTTCATTTCAAATTGTTTATAAATGTAATGTTCTATATATTTCAATATACCAGATGTAATTAGAGTACATACTAAATACTGAACCTATGTAATTTACTATTCCTACACCCATCTACATTTAATGTGAGTAGGTGATGGACACTGAACCTATTTAATTTACTATTCCAACTCCAATCACCATTTAATTAGGGTAAGTGCTGGACACAGAACCTATTTAATTTACTATTCCAACTCCAATCACCATTTAATTAGGGTAAGTGCTGGACACAGAACCTATTTAATTTACTATTCTAACTCCAATCACCATTTAATTAGAGCAAGTGCTGGACACTAAACCTATTTAGTTTACTATTCCAACTCCAATCACCATTTAATTAGGGTAAGTGCTGGACACAGAACCTATTTAATTTACTATTCCAACTCCAATCACCATTTTATTAGAGTAAGTGCTGGACACAGAACCTATTTAATTTACTATTCCTACTCCAATCACCATTTAATTAGGGTAAGTGCTGGACACAGAACCTATTTAATTTACTATTCCAAATCCAATCACCACTTAATTAGGGTAAGTGCTGGACACAGAACCTATTTAATTTACTATTCCAACTCCAATCACCATTTAATTAGAGTAAGTGCTGGACACTAAACCTAATTAATTTACTATTCCAACTCCAATCACCATTTAATTAGGGTAAGTGCTGGACACAGAACCTATTTAATTTACTATTCCAACTCCAATCACCATTTAATTAGGGTAAGTGCTGGACACAGAACCTATTTAATTTACTATTCCAACTCCAATCACCATTTAATTAGGGTAAGTGCTGGACACAGAACCTATTTAATTTACTATTCCAACTCCAATCACCATCTAATTAGGGTAAGTGCTGGTCACAGAACATATTTAATTTACTACTCTAACTCCAATCACCATTTAATTAGAGTAACTGCTGGACACTTAACCTATTTAATTTACTATTCCAACTCCAATCACCATTTAATTAGGGTAAGTGCTGGACACAGAACCTATTTAATTTACTATTCCAACTCCAATCACCATTTAATTTTGGTAAGTGCTGGACACAGAACCTATTTAATTTACTATTCGAACTCCAATCACCATTTAATTAGGGTAATTGCTGGACACTAAACCTATTTAATTTACTATTCCAACTCCAATCACCATTTAATTAGAGTAAGTGCTGGACACAGAACCTATTTAATTTACTATTCCTACCCCAATCATCATTTAATTAGGGTAAGTGCTGGACACAGAACCTATTTAATTTACTATTCCAACTCCAATCACCATTTAATTAGGGTAGGTGCTGGACACTGAACCTGTTTAATTTACTATTCCTACTCCAATCACCATTTAATTAGAGTAAGTGCTGGACACAGAACCTATTTAAATTACTATTCCAACTCCAATCACCATTTAATTAGGGTAAGTGCTGGACACAGAACCTATTTAATTTACTATTCCAACTCCAATCGCCATTTAATTAGAGTAAGTGCTGGACACTAAACCTAATTAATTTACTATTCCAACTCCAATCACCATTTAATTAGTGTAAGTGCTGGACACATAACCTATTTAATTTACTATTCCTACTCCAATCACCATTTAATTAGGGTAAGTGCTGGACACAGAACCTATTTAATTGACTATTCCAACTCCAATCACCATTTAATTAGGGTAAGTGCTGGACACAGAACCTATTTAATTTACTATTCCAACTCCTATCACCATTTAATTAGAGTAAGTGCTGGACACTAAACCTATTTAATTTACTATTCCAACTCCAATCACCATTTAATTAGGGTAATGCTGGACACAGAACCTATTTAATTTACTATTCCACCTCCAATCACCATTTAATTTGGGTAAGTACTATTTGTTTTTGATGTATAACTTTTTACAATATGACTAACATGTGAAAATTATTATTTTTAAAACTTATTTATTAATAATAATAATTATACATAAAAATATTGTATACTTTAAAAATACCCTGAAAATGATGTTAATGGTATGATCAATATTATTGAGATTTTAATATATCTTTAAAGATGTTCATTACTTTATATCATCATTTGTAGTGCACTATATTATATTTAAATATGTGAAACATTTATTTCATAACAAATGTTTAATGTTTTATTAAAAATTCATAATTTTGAATATGTATGTATAGTATCAAACATTGCATAATGTTAAAGAACATTTTTTTCTCTGTACATAAAGATTCCTTTTCGAAACAACTACTCAAAAATGTTATTTTTCAAACTACATTGTCCTTATATTTTGTATTAATTACACTATACATTGCTTTATAATAAATATATATTGTCCTTATTTTCAGATGTTAAAAAAATAAAGTTGTTTTCAAAAATAAACTGTGTAATTTTTATCTTATAGCTATTGCAAAATCATTTCTATTTTCATTTCAAATTGTTTATAAATGTAATGTTCTATATATTTCAATATACCAGATGTAATTAGAGTACATACTAAATACTGAACCTATGTAATTTACTATTCCTACACCCATCTACATTTAATGTGAGTAGGTGATGGACACTGAACCTATTTAATTTACTATTCCAACTCCAATCACCATTTAATTAGGGTAAGTGCTGGACACAGAACCTATTTAATTTACTATTCCAACTCCAATCACCATTTAATTAGGGTAAGTGCTGGACACAGAACCTATTTAATTTACTATTCTAACTCCAATCACCATTTAATTAGAGCAAGTGCTGGACACTAAACCTATTTAGTTTACTATTCCAACTCCAATCACCATTTAATTAGGGTAAGTGCTGGACACAGAACCTATTTAATTTACTATTCCAACTCCAATCACCATTTTATTAGAGTAAGTGCTGGACACAGAACCTATTTAATTTACTATTCCTACTCCAATCACCATTTAATTAGGGTAAGTGCTGGACACAGAACCTATTTAATTTACTATTCCAAATCCAATCACCACTTAATTAGGGTAAGTGCTGGACACAGAACCTATTTAATTTACTATTCCAACTCCAATCACCATTTAATTAGAGTAAGTGCTGGACACTAAACCTAATTAGTTTACTATTCCAACTCCAATCACCATTTAATTAGGGTAAGTGCTGGACACAGAACCTATTTAATTTACTATTCCAACTCCAATCACCATTTAATTAGGGTAAGTGCTGGACACAGAACCTATTTAATTTACTATTCCAACTCCAATCACCATTTAATTAGGGTAAGTGCTGGACACAGAACCTATTTAATTTACTATTCCAACTCCAATCACCATCTAATTAGGGTAAGTGCTGGTCACAGAACATATTTAATTTACTACTCTAACTCCAATCACCATTTAATTAGAGTAACTGCTGGACACTTAACCTATTTAATTTACTATTCCAACTCCAATCACCATTTAATTAGGGTAAGTGCTGGACACAGAACCTATTTAATTTACTATTCCAACTCCAATCACCATTTAATTTTGGTAAGTGCTGGACACAGAACCTATTTAATTTACTATTCGAACTCCAATCACCATTTAATTAGGGTAATTGCTGGACACTAAACCTATTTAATTTACTATTCCAACTCCAATCACCATTTAATTAGAGTAAGTGCTGGACACAGAACCTATTTAATTTACTATTCCTACCCCAATCACCATTTAATTAGGGTAAGTGCTGGACACAGAACCTATTTAATTTACTATTCCAACTCCAATCACCATTTAATTAGGGTAGGTGCTGGACACTGAACCTGTTTAATTTACTATTCCTACTCCAATCACCATTTAATTAGAGTAAGTGCTGGACACAGAACCTATTTAAATTACTATTCCAACTCCAATCACCATTTAATTAGGGTAAGTGCTGGACACAGAACCTATTTAATTTACTATTCCAACTCCAATCGCCATTTAATTAGAGTAAGTGCTGGACACTAAACCTAATTAATTTACTATTCCAACTCCAATCACCATTTAATTAGTGTAAGTGCTGGACACATAACCTATTTAATTTACTATTCCTACTCCAATCACCATTTAATTAGGGTAAGTGCTGGACACAGAACCTATTTAATTGACTATTCCAACTCCAATCACCATTTAATTAGGGTAAGTGCTGGACACAGAACCTATTTAATTTACTATTCCAACTCCTATCACCATTTAATTAGAGTAAGTGCTGGACACTAAACCTATTTAATTTACTATTCCAACTCCAATCACCATTTAATTAGGGTAATGCTGGACACAGAACCTATTTAATTTACTATTCCACCTCCAATCACCATTTAATTTGGGTAAGTACTATTTGTTTTTGATGTATAACTTTTTACAATATGACTAACATGTGAAAATTATTATTTTTAAAACTTATTTATTAATAATAATAATTATACATAAAAATATTGTATACTTTAAAAATACCCTGAAAATGATGTTAATGGTATGATCAATATTATTGAGATTTTAATATATCTTTAAAGATGTTCATTACTTTATATCATCATTTGTAGTGCACTATATTATATTTAAATATGTGAAACATTTATTTCATAACAAATGTTTAATGTTTTATTAAAAATTCATAATTTTAATATGTATGTATAGTATCAAACATTGCATAATGTTAAAGAACATTTTTTTCTCTGTACATAAAGATTCCTTTTCGAAACAACTACTCAAAAATGTTATTTTTCAAACTACATTGTCCTTATATTTTGTATTAATTACACTATACATTGCTTTATAATAAATATATATTGTCCTTATTTTCAGATGTTAAAAAATAAAGTTGTTTTCAAAAATAAACTGTGTAATTTTTATCTTATAGCTATTGCAAAATCATTTCTATTTTCATTTCAAATTGTGTATAAATGTAATGTTCTATATATTTCAATATACCAGATGTAATTAGAGTACATACTAAATACTGAACCTATGTAACTTACTATTCCTACACCCATCTACATTTAATGTGAGTAGGTGATGGACACTGAACCTATTTAATTTACTATTCCAACTCCAATCACCATTTAATTAGGGTAAGTGCTGGACACAGAACCTATTTAATTTACTATTCCAACTCCAATCACCATTCAATTAGGGTAAGTGCTGGACACAGAACCTATTTAATTTACTATTCCTACTCCAATCACCATTTAATTAGGGTAAGTGCTGGACACAGAACCTATTTAATTTACTATTCCAAATCCAATCACCATTTAATTAGGGTAAGTGCTGGACACAGAACCTATTTAATTTACTATTCCAACTCCAATCACCATTTAATTAGAGTAAGTGCTGGACACTAAACCTAATTAATTTACTATTCCAACTCCAATCACCATTTAATTAGGGTAAGTGCTGGACACAGAACCTATTTAATTTACTATTCCAACTCCAATCACCATTTAATTAGGGTAAGTGCTGGACACAGAACCTATTTAATTTACTATTCCAACTCCAATCACAATTTAATTAGAGTAAGTGCTGGGCACTAAACCTATTTAATTTACTATTCCAACTCCAATCACCATTTAATTAGGGTAAGTGCTGAACCTATTTAATTTACTATTCCAACTCCAATCACCATTTAATTTGGGTAAGTGCTGGACACAGAACCTATTTAATTTAATATTCCAACTCCAATCACCATTTAATTAGGGTAAGTGCTGGACACTAAGCCTAATTAATTTACTATTCCAACTCCAATCACCATTTAATTAGGGTAAGTGCTGGACACTAAACCTATTTAATTTACTATTCCAACTCCAATCACCATTTAATTAGGGTAAGTGCTGGACACAGAACCTATTTAATTTACTATTCTAACTCCAATCACCATTTAATTTGGGTAAGTGCTGGACACAGAACCTATTTAATTTAATATTCCAACTCCAATCACCATTTAATTAGGGTAAGTGCTGGACACTAAACCTTAATAATTTACTATTCCAACTCCAATCACCATTTAATTAGTGTAGGTGCTGGACACTGAACCTATTTAATTTAATATTCCGTCTCCAATCACCATTTAATTAGGGTAAGTGCTGGACACTAAACGTAATTAATTTACTATTCCAACTCCAATCACCATTTAATTAGGGTAAGTGCTGGACACTAAACCTATTTAATTTACTATTCCAACTCCAATCACCATTTAATTTGGGTAAGTGCTGGACACTGACCCTATTTAATTTACTATTCCAACTCCAATCACTATTTAATTAGAGTAAGTGCTGGACACTAAACCCTAATAATTTACTATTCCAACTCCAATCACCATTTAATTAGTGCAGGTGCTGGACACTGAACCTATTTATTTACTATTCCAACTCCAATCACCATTTAATTAGAGTAAGTGCCGGACACAGAACCTATTTAAATTACTATTCCAACTCAAATCACCATTTAATTAGGGTAAGTGCTGGACACAGAACCTATTTAATTTACTATTCCAACTCCAATCACCATTTAATTAGAGTAAGTGCTAGACACTAAACCTAAATAATTTAGTATTCCAACTCCAATCACCATTTAATTAGAGTAAGTGCTGGACACTGAACCTATGTAATGTAGTATTACAAATCCAATTAACACTTAATTCAGATAAGTGCTACAGACTTTCCCTATTTAATGTACTTGTAATATTTCGTATGTACTAACATACTATTTCAAACAATATCCATACTTATCCACTATATACCCAGTTAAACAATATAAAACATAAAAAATGTGGTTATTTTAATTTAAATTTTACGAAATTAATATTGTAAAATTCACAATCGAATTTATTTTAAATAAAAAATATATTTTTTTAATTTACATTAAAATTACCGGATTTTTTTTTATAAATATACCCACTATATACCCAAAAACACACTAGCAAACATTAAACATAAATCATTATTTTTATTTCCAATTTCGCACAATGTGAACATTTGTTAGATATTTCGAAATTTTTCAAAATTTTTAAAAATTCGAAAATATTTTTAAATTTTTAACACTATAAATGTTTTATACACTACCCACCCTTATCCCCTATAAACTCTACATCCCGCTCCTAAACATTTTACATAATTTATGTAAATAAAATGTAGTACATAAATTATATATACACGACATGTTACTATATAACCAATTAAACACTACCAAACATTAAACATAAATCATTAATTTTCTATACAATTTCGCAATTTTCGAAAATGTATTAAATATTTCGAAATTTTTCACATTTATATAAAATTCGAAATATAAAATTCTATATTTACACTCTAAATTTTTAAAACACTACCCACCCTTATCCCCTATAAACTCTACATCCCGCTCCTAAAATGTTTAAATAATTTATTTCAATAAAATTTAATACTGAAATTATATATACACCACTTTTTACTATATACCCAATAATACACTACCAAACATTAAACACAAATCATTAATTTTCTATACAATTTCGCAATTATCGAATTTTTTTTAAATTTCGAAATTTTTGAATTTTATATAAAATTCGAAATTAAAAATTCTATTATTACACTCTAAATTTTTAAAACACTACCCACCCTTATCCCCTATAAACTCTACATCCCGCTCCTAAACTTTTAACATAATTTATTTCACTAATAATTAAAAATGAAATAATATATAGACAGCATTTTACTATATCATTACTTAACATACTTTAAAACATAACTTTAAAATGTCGATATTTTTAACTATCGATATTTTGAGCTTCGATATTTCCTATTTCGATATTAATGTCTTCGATATTATTTACACACACATAAATCGATATTTTCAACGTCGATATTTTGGTTGTCGATATTACTTACCTTCGATTTTTAGTACTCGATATTTTGGCAAATCGATATTATCAACTCGATATTTTGACTGTGTACCATTCCTGTCAGCTTCCTGATCACGTTCACGCTACATAACCCTTTGTGCTCATTTTATGTGAATACTCCGGTGCTGTGCTTTCTTTATGGCATCCTCGATCAACCCTGCACCCTGGCATGTGACTGTTGTTTGCAGTCTGCGTGAATTCTGAGCTTTCAAACTCACTCAAAATCTACTGACCAGCTAAATTGGTGCTACAAAGACATTGACATCGTTGTTGTCAATTGCCAAAGGGTGAAAGTTTTTCTGTCTCCATTTTAAGTATTTAAAGGATTTACTAATCGGCGTGGGACGTGTTCAACACTCTTTGGGTGAGAGAGTTTGCTCACCAGCGTTTGTCCTATTTCTATTTTGTTTGCATTATTTTATCACATAAATTGTAATCTTTAACTGTTTAAGAACTACCATTTAATATGCTTGAAATGATTTATGCAAGAATTTAAATAATACTGTAATGTGTTTGGCAATTGGTGGGTAAGAGGAAGTGCACTACAGTCTTTATTTTAAGTCATGTGTTATATATACTGTGTTTTACACTATGCTTTACTTTACTCATGCTGTAATTCTGTGTTTTGCTTACGTGGTATGCCCTTAGTTTGATCTTTATTCGTTATTGATTTGGCCGATCTAGACATTTTCAGGGCACTACGTTTTATCTTTCCCTTTAGGGTAGTTGTGTATAGGAGTTGGTCTCCATACACTTGTTCTAGTCTTCAGTGTGGGTAGTGCGCACACCCTTTTCACTGTTTTCACCCTAAACAGTTTTTTGTTGTGCCTAGCATTAGTGTTACACTTGCACCACCCTTTACATATGTTCATCCAGCAGTGCGAGTTGTTTTTCTCTTCTTACTTTTGTTTTGTTTACACATCAGTTTGTGGTGAAATGGGCTGTGTATGTGTACCCATATTTTGATTTGTTACGCGCATTGGGCAGTGTGCCCACTTTTTACTTAGAAATGCACGATGGGCAGTGTACCCATGTTTTGTCCTGTGTTTGAAATGCGCATTAGGCACTGTACCCACTTTGCAGTTGGAAATACGCGATGGGCAGTGTACCCATATTTTGGTCTGTGTTTGAGATGCACAGTGGACTGTGTACCCACTCTTTAGTTTGTAATGTGCAATATACTTATGTGCCTTTGTGCGATGGGCTATTTACCCTATACTTTTGTGCCTTTGTGCAATGGGTTGTCTACCCTATACAGTTAGTATATGAGGCGTTCAGAAGAGGGTGAGTACCTGGGTATTTACATCTCCCTGTTGTCCTTCACTCTTCCAGCCCTGCACTATTTCCTCTATTGTGCGGTGTGTAGAAACACGGTTGGGGTGTTATACCTTTTGGTGTTCCTTTTCCCCAGCCTTGAGTTACGCTACTGCCTTGCACCTTTTACTCACATTACATTTTTCTGTTTACATTCTGTTTCTCTTCTTCCTTCACTCTTATGACGCTATACTAGAATGTTTTACACGCAATGTTTTACATGCAAAGTTTCAATTATTTCCATTAATTCTTTTTTTCAAGGGAAGGGGGTGTGCTATCTTGTAGATGTTTGCACTGTTTCACCCTCCCTTCACTCTAGTCACTTTCCACTACTTATTCTTTTCTTTCTTCCCTGTTACTGTACTTTCATTCTTTATCTGATATTTATTGGGCGCAATGTTGCAAGTATCATAATTTTTATGTTCTTGTTGCAATGTTGCAAATTATTGTTGTTTATTGTTGTCCAAGGGAAGGGGATGTGTTATAGCTTGATTCCTACAAGTGCATCCCCTCCTTAGCTGCTCAGCCAGAATGAATGTGATGACTGTGTGGAATGTTTGAATGCCTGATGAGAGAGAGAGTGGACTGCTGGTGTGCCTGCTTGTGTGGAGAGAGTGACAGTTGAAGAGAGTGGACTGAGCAGCAACCATGCTGCTCCTGGTAGGACCTCTATGAAACCTGTAACGTACTTCTACTGAACTAACTAATGAACCTGCTACTTGAAATATACCTGCTGGCTACCTCTGGTCATCTTTGAAATTTACCTTACAACAAACTCCCTCACAGCTGACAGGAACTCCGGCTGAAGCTCCACCGGATAGGTCAGCTGATACCAGAGAAGAGGCTGTGATGCACTCCTTCCCCTGTGTCTTCTTGCTGACAGGAAACCTCTTGCTGAAGAGAATATTGGCTGGTAGACCCACCGGAGAGAACAGCTGATGAGGGAAAGGAGTTTTGGTCTTACACTTGCAGAGTCCCTCGATATGAGCAGGCAAGCAATAGGAATAAGGAGTTGGCAGAGCAGAGTACCAATAACCCCAAAATGTTCCAAGGATAGAAATAGGAGTATTATCCTCTTAGGTTTATGATGCAGATAGGCAGAGGCAGACTGCTTGTCACGTTATAAGTCCAAAAGGTGCCAATCTCAAGAAGTCCAGATGTGGCAGCAATTCCAGTAAATCCTTCGGAGAGAGTACAGAAAGGGGAGATGACCAGCTGCCCCTGCTCAGGATCATCGCCAGTGTTGAAAAGTACAAATGAATGATGAAGTAGCCAAGAATGTAAGTAAGAGTCTTTATTCTGGTCATACACTCTCCACAGTCCTACAGTATTCCCAACATTCTAACATGAACTCACAGAACATACCATATGCTGGAAAGGAGCGGTGAGGGAAGGAACCTACCAAGGTGAACCAGACGGAGGTAAGGGAAAGGGGAGGAATAGGTTTCAACACTTAGCAAGCACTCTTTGTGGAAGGCAAGTCTTAATACTACCAATGATGATTTCCCACTGTAAATCTGAGATAATTATAGTGTGATGCTTACTTTGAACTATGAAGCTACACATCTTGGAGATTGAACAATCCCTCACTGAAATCTGGGGAACCACCTATTTTAAAGAGTTCCTCTTGAAATGAATGATTGAATAAACATCTTTTTCGATTGTGAGTCTTTTACCATCTTGTACTCTCCTGATGCTCCTAGAACTTGGAACAAAGTTGAGTGCCACTCAGAACCCTTTTGCTGGGGCAGAAATGGAATAATAGCTCCCTTTGGAAGAAAAGTTGTTCTGTTTGTCAACACATCTCCTTTTACATGATGTCTGGCCCAAGGAATTAGGATGAAATGAAAATCTGGAGATGGTTGTACAAAAGTCTACATTGTAACATTTTGGGCTATGTCCAGCTTTCGTATGTCTGTGATAGAGGTGGACTAGTGAGTCTGAACAAAAACTATTTAATCCCCACCTGGCTTTGCATTCTATACTTCTCTGCATATTCAGGAGTGGTTTTGATGTAATGAATCAGTAGTCCATTTTAGTATGAAAATGAGAGACACAGAGATAAAAGCCCTAAATCCTTCTAAATCTATCTTTGTCTTCTGTGTTTGCTTTTGGTCTTGAACAACTTGTTTAGAACAGCTTCTGGCTCTTTCTCCAAAACGTTTCTTCCCCATAAAAGTCATCCTAAGAAGATAAATTGCTTGAGAAATACACCACAACCTGTGATCTCATTGCCAAAGTTCTGAAGTCATCCATAATCACAGTTGGTTTTTGTACTTGAGTTTCAATTCTGACAAGTAGTTGAGAGCAATTTTCACCTGTCTGAATATTTGTGGACATTGTCTGAGAGTCTTTTGCCAAGGATCGTGAAGAGTAACCAGCACATATCTCCAACCTCATGTTATGGCTTATCCCAGGGCAAGCCTTCCTTAAAGTGCGTTCATTTTTCTTATCAACAAGCTCTGCTAACACAACCTCCTCTGTCATTAAGGAAGCATGACCTTTCAGGCTTCATAGCAGTTAATCAATAACAAGTGAGGAAGCTACACATCACCCTTGGTGATGGAATAAAGGCTAATATTAAACTTTGGAATTGAAGAGCTGTTCCATTGTCTTTTCAGAAGATTCTGCATGAATCTTCAGGAATAGATGGCGGATGTATGTCGTTACAACGCATACCTTTACAACGCATTTTTTACACCGCGACATCCATTACAGCGCATTCCATTACAACGCATGCCATTACAACGAATTCTTTGAAACTACCTTTACAAAGCATTCCACTACAACGCATACTACATTTACAATGTATACCATTACAATGCATACCATTACATTGCATGTATGGTAAGTATTGGATAGTGTAGGGGTAAAAATTACTATTCTAACTCCAGGGGGTGCAACAGTAGGGTAAGTGTTGGATAGTGTAGGTATGCGTTGTAATGGTATGCGTTGTAATGACTGCGGTGTAATGACATGCGTTGTAGTGGTATGCGTTGTAGTGACATGCGCTGTAATGGTTGCGTTGTAATGGTATGCGTTGTAATGGATGTTGCGTTGTAAAAGTTTTGTTGTAAAGGTAGTGCATTGTAAAAGTTGCATTGTAAGTGTTGTTTCCCATAGATGGCCTATGCGGCTGCCGAAACCATTCCCCACGAGTTCAATAATGTTCTTCTTCCATTGCTAGTTTAAGATTTGAGGAAATATATAAAATCATGTTCTGCAGCTCCTTCTTGTGGAAATACTTTCCTTTGAGAGTGGAGAATTCACCTGGGAACTAAACACGTCATTTCCTTTGTGGATATTATTCAAAATGCCCAAAGACTTATGCAGCTTGAGCAATTTGCACTATTGTTAGTGCAAAGTACACCTTTGTATTCATTTTTGCCACAAGGACCAATTTTCTGCTAAAAAAAAGCACAAAATTGCATGCAACGTGAAAAACAGCCACTCACATTAAATTTGTGCCTGTTCTTCCTGTGCTCCAGCAATAGTATTTTACCTATCAAAGTCTCAGTTATGCCGCATAGAGTAATGAGGTAATTGCAGTCATTTCACATAACAGTCATAATGTAACTGCCAGAAATTAAGTGAGATTATGCTAGCGTAAATATATTGTTGCCTGGGCCGACTGGGATCCCTATGTTTTCCCCATGGAACCAGGTGGCACCCATCAAGCACAAGAAGATAGGAAATATGTGGATTCTCGTTAGAATCTGCTTGTCATCAGATTTTACTTGTGAGTCATCAGATTGACTGGGATTTACACGAAATAAAAGGCAAACCTCTATGAAACAGGCTTCAGACAAGTATTTCACTATTGATAGAAGAAAAAGCTTGAAGATGGGGGGGTCTGGTATTCCCGAAGAAAAGATCGCTTCACTACATAGATATAATTAAACCCAGGAAAGGAAGGAAAGAGCCAATGTGACCACATCCTACTCCTAAAAAGATTCCTGTAACTTTTATTCATTTTTTAAAAATGCATTCTAATTTCCTTTAGGGAAACTGACTGCATTAATTGAAAGGGGCGACCACTCGGTCCCCCCGAACGTATGGTCGGGTGCCCCGATCCCCCCGGGAAGCCATTTTTGGGCGGGAGGCGTGTCACGGCTGGTATGCCCGAAGCGGCGTAGCCGGGGCGCGCCTTTTCCCGCCCAAGAGGGGCTGTCCTAGACACCTACACCGTTGGCCACGCCCTGTAGGCGGTCGGAGGAGGGTCCACGCCCTCCCGGAGAAGAATAAATGGAGCAGCAATCCAAAGAAGCATCCTCTTGTTCCTGTGCTTGGAAGCTGAACCTCCTCGTTGCACGTGAGCCCTTGACGGAACAAGAGCCAATTTTGAGAATTGAATTTTGTGTTTCTTCTTTCAGCGAGTTCAAAGCTTCCTGACCTAGGACCTTGGGTATTACCCTTGGACGATGCCTGGCAAGAAGGTCGGAAAGAGGGTCGGTACCGACCAGATGCTTCGTATGCTGGTGAAGGACATGGCAGACATGAAGAAGCAGATGGCGGCAATGAACGGTGCGGGTGGACCAAAGAGAGTCGTCGGACCAGCATTGCCGGGAGTGGTCCCTAACGGGAGAGGTAGAAGGGCCAAGAAGGGGGCATCGGGTGGGGAGGCCCAGGTTCCCGAATCACCTCTAGCGGACCCGGTCACCCCGATCGAGGCCCCAGTTCCGGTCCCGAACGCGGGACAACCAATCCCTGTGGTGGTCACTTCTGTGAACGAGGAAGATATGCCTCAGGAGTAGGCATGGGCGGAAAATCCGTTCCGCTCGCGGATTTTGCGGATTTTCGGGAAATCCGCAATCCGCGAGATTTGCGAATTTCCTGAAAAATCCGCAAATCCGCGAGCAGCGGATTTTGCTCGCACTGCTCGCACTGTTCGCGTGAGTTCGCGCCCCGCGAATAAGTGCGAAATTGCAGAAATACGATCTAAGCAAAACTGAAAGTAACTACTTACCAGGTTCAAAAGTTCAGGCACATCATTAGTAGCCATTTCCTGTAGTGCTTCCTGAGGGGCCCCTCCAGAGTTCAGTTGCCAGTTGCAACTATTATGTGACCCTGCTCTGAACCTCAGAATAGTTACACATATGCCACAAAGGTCCTGAATTACAGCTAAGGGAGACAAGCAGGAGCCAGGCTGGAAGTTAAAATCCATTAATCAGCCCCTAATTCATTATTGTCAGTTGGGGCAGGGCAGGTGTTGTAACTAATTTTGCAACAATGAAAGCACTTAGCAAGTGCAAAAGATCACTAATCAGGGCGCACTAAGGAAGCAGGTGCCAGCTAAAAAAATATTCTGTGACACATTAATCAGCCCCAAATTAATTCAGGTCACTTGAGGCAGGGAAGGTGTGCTTTGCTTTGCCAAAAATAATGTACACTGGACAACCAGAGGGTGTGGTGATGAAACAGAGGGTGGCATGGGTGGGCCAGAGGGTGGCATGAGTAGTCAGAGAGTGGCAGTGGTGACAGAGAGTGGCAGTGATGAAGAAGAGTGTCCCAAACAGGTTGGACACGTAGAAACAACAAGTTCGCAAAACTTGCGACCCGACAGGTAAGTTCGCAAATTGCGAAATTGTAAAAACCCTCGCGAACTGGCAGAAACACGGGCGAACACAAAAAAAAAAAAAATCCGCAAATTCGCGGGAATTCGCGGATTTTGCGGATTGCGAGTTTGCAAATCCGCAAATTCGCGGATTGCCAATCCGCAAAATCCGCTCATGCCTACTCAGGAGCTGGCTGCCCAGTTGGCGGCATGGTTGGGCAGAGAGAATGAGGGGGCCACGGCTGAAGAAGCCAGGTCGATAATGAAGCAGTTGCGGCAATCGAAAGATGCTGCGAAGGCACCGTGTCCTCTTGTTTCCCCGCAGGCTCCCGTGGAACAACCAGTATCGGGCGTTGGTTCGGCAGCGACAACGGTCACAGCTACCGGTTCAGGTAAGCAGCCATTGCCTCAAGGAGGGAAAAAGTCGTTCAACATATCCCGATTGATGTGAAAGAGAGGATTTGGGCAGATAAATATGTGAACATGTTTTCCTTGTTGACCGATCACTATGAGATTGAGCATATAAAAAACCAGAAAGAGTTTTTGCATCCTAGTGTATGGCGCGCAAAGATGGCGGGTTTCAGAGTAGATGAAACGATCGCCAATTGGGCCAGAGCGTTTGGAATGTTCACTGCAATTATGGGGGAACGTAGGCCCGAATTAGTGGTGGAATTAGCCGTTTATCAGACACGTATCATGGAATTTTATGAATCATACGGGGGCAATCAATGGTGTTGTTACAATAGCATATTTCGTAAGTCCAAGGAGTACGACTCATCCCTGACGTGGGATTGTTTCGACTCCATTTCTTGGCAGAAAATTGAGAGGTCGAGCACGGCGAAGTCGCCATTTTTAGGCGGGAACGGGGTGGAGCCTTCCCGCCATTCTTTGGGGGCCCCCTTTCGGGGGGGGTACAAGCAGCGATCAGAACACAACGAATAATGGCAACTCGGGTAAGAAAGGGGTCTGCTGGAGCTTTAACAGAGGCAAGTGTTCTAGGCCACAGGGATCTTGCAGGTTCAGGCATGAGTGTGCAGGGTGCGGACAGTCCTCGCACCCGGAGAGTACGTGCAGAGCCAAGACTGGTGATACAGGAGGTAGAGGGGGCGCCAAACAGGTCTAAAGTAGACCGAGGGGCGCCATTACCTACCCCGGTTGATATCATGGCACTGATCCCTTGGCTGAACGAATACCCTGATCATATCTCCGCCGGGGTGTTGCGAGACGGTTTCTCATATGGTTTCCGCATCCCGGCGGGGGATTTTCGGGGGGAAGCACAATGTAAGAACCAACTATCGATTCAACAGAACACGGCGGTGGTACAGGCAAAGATTGGTAAGGAAGTGGCCCGAGGTCGGGTTGCTGGACCGTATGACATACCACCAGTTGGCAATTTTGTTTGTTCACCTTTGGGAGTGGTCCCCAAAAAGGACCCAGGGGAGTTCAGGTTAATACATAATTTGTCAGCTCCTAGGGGCCTTTCGGTAAACGATGCGATTGACCCGGGAGTTTGTTCGGTGCGGTACGCATCCTTTGATGAGGCCGTCGCCATTTTGAATCGCCTAGGGCCCGGAGCGCTGATGGCTAAATCAGATATCGAGTCAGCGTTCCGGTTGCTCCCGGTACACCCAGATGATCAGCGTCTCCTAGGTTTTATGTTTCAGGGACGCTATTACATGGATAAATGTATGCCAATGGGTTGCTCCATCTCTTGTGCGTATTTTGAGAAATTCAGTAGTTTTTTGCAATGGGCGTTCACAAGAGTCACGGGCTTTACACATGTTATGCATTATCTAGATGATTTTCTGTTTCTGGGGGCAGCTGGGGACATGGAATGTGCACAGGCCTTGAGGGAATTCTGTAACCTTATGGAGGAGTTTGGCGTGCCGCTGGCACCCGGTAAGACGGTAGGGCCATCTACTACACTCGAGTTTCTCGGAATTGAGCTCGATTCTGTGGAGGGGTGCTTCCGCTTGCCCGAAGAGAAGGTGATGAAATTCAGGGCCTCGCTAAAAACATGTCTCGGCGTAATAAAGGTAACTCTCCATCAGTTACAACAGGCTGTGGGTCAGATTAACTTCGCCCTGAGAGTAATACCGATGGCTCACACCTTTTCCCGTTCTATCGCACAATCCATGGTGGGCCTCAGGGAAGGGCACCACCGCACAAGACTGTCAACAGAGGTTCGCCAGGATATGCGCATATGGCTGGCATTTCTGGCGGATTTCAACGGTCGTGTTGTGTGGACCGATCCACCAGTTTCCTCGGAAGAACTGGGGTTGTGGACCGACTCGGCGGGGAGTGTAAGTTTTGGCGCCATATTCGGCAATCAATGGTCGGCACGAACCTGGCCTGAGTGGTGGCACGATAATGGACTCACTAGTAACATTGGGTTTCTGGAGCTGTTCCCCGTTCGGGTGGCCTTGGAAACCTGGCCAGAGGGGTTTCGTGATCGCTCTGTGGTGTTCTGGTCTGATAATATGACCGTGGTTGAGTGTATCAATAGTCAGGCAGCACGCTGCAAATGGATTTTGGTGTTACTGAAGGAAATTGTCCTGCTATGTATGAGACTAAACGTCCACTTTAGGGCAAGACACGTGCCAGGGGTACTAAATCAGGCAGCTGATGAGCTCTCTCGTTCCCATATGCAGGCCTTCCGGGGTTTTCTGCCCTCAGCAGACTCGGTGGCGGCACCATTTCCCGAAGCTCTCTGGTCTCTCGGTGCCCCGGATTACAAAACCTCGTGGGAGAGAGTCTAGCACCCAGGACAAGGAAGGCTTATGAAGGGGCGTTCCGTTCTTATTGGTCCTTTTTGGGTTCAGCTAGGGGGGAGCACTGGGGGCAGGAGGAGTATGTCCTGAAATTTCTGGTATCTTTACATCAGGCAGGCAAATCAGTGGCTACAGCCAATAGGCACCGGGCCGCCATTTCTTTTATGGCACGGGCTCATGGCATCCAGGACCCCACATCGTCCTTTTTGGTACAAAAGGCGCTGCGAGGGTGGCAACGCCTTGAGGGTCGCAGAGTGGATGAGAGGCACCCAATAGGTTTAGAAAGGTTGTCCCTGTTACTGTCCGTACTCCCGGCGACATGTTCATCTCAGTCAGAGACGGTGCTATTCCGGGCCGCTTTTGCATTAGCATTACATGGGGCTATGCGGGTAAGCGAACTGGTAGCGCGGAAGAAGCAGGATACGGGGGGAGGTCTGTGTCGAGAACACATTCAAATTAAGGGGGAGACAATGGTAGTCTCAATTGCCAGATCCAAGACCGATCAGGGAGCGATCGGGGACAGTGTGGTAGTCCAGCGGATTCCAGGGTCTCCCATGTGCCCGGTAAAATGCGTGGAGGAGTATTTAGCACGGAGGGCGGCATCATGGGGGGGAACCTTGCTGAGGCACACCGACGCCACCCCACTGACTAGGTTTCAGTTCCAGCGGGTGTTAACAATGGCAATCGCGGCAGCGGGCTTGAACCCGAGCGATTTTGGGACCCATTCCTTCCGGATAGGGGCTGCTACAGAGGCTACAGCCAGGGGTCTGAGTGTTGAAAAAGTAAAGCGGTTGGGACGTTGGTCCTCGAACTGTTATAAAAGGTATGTGCGTTTGCACATATTGTGAAGCTAATGTCTTGCACTCACGCTTCTTGTTTTCTGTTTGGTTTACAGTTTCGCGAGCAGGATTTGCGGGGCGGACTGTGCAGTTGACCCGACACCTGGGGACCAGCGGTCAAAGTTCACCGGCTGATGAAAAAGTGGTGTGGGTCGTTGGCCACTCATACGTGAGGCGAGCCGCGGACGTATTCAAAGCAGGTGACATGATTCACGTGGCTGGGGAATACGGGTACAGGGTGACCTTCCACGGAAGGGGCGGGCTCTGTATTGACCAGTTTCAAAGTTTCTTTGAGGGACTGTTAGGGCGGACGCGGTCACCGCCATCTGTAATCATAGTGCATCTTGGGGGCAATGATTTGGTAACCGTTGGTCGACGAGTGCTTCTCGAATTAATTTTGTCCACAGTAAGTTGGTTGGCAAGAAGGGTTTCGGGGTGCACAATCGCATGGTCACACATGATTCCTCGGAAGGTGTGGCGGGGGGCCCTTGCTGTGCCAGCTTTGAACCACTCAGTAAAGAAAGTTAATAACAAGTTGAGTAGGTTGTTCCGTACAGGTAAATTGCAGTGTATTCCACACGGGTGTATCAGGGGGGACCATATGTATTTGGCGGATGGGGTCTATTTGTCCCGGGAGGGAAATGTCTTACTCATAGGAGACTTCTTAGCTTGGTTAAAGGGTTTACGTAATCATGACCTTTAGTAGGAGCTTTTGTGGGGGGTCCGGATAGCCGGTCAACTATCCGGCCTGTGGCGGTAAGGTCATGATCGGTGAGCAGTAATTGGAAGATCCCTAGAGGTGGGGCGCCACCCATTATGGATGGGAGCGCCCGGGGGGAGGCGGCCATTGGCCCCTCACACGGGGAGGCGGTACCCTTCTAAGGATGGGACTGTCGAAAGGGAAGGCGGTCAAGACCCCTCCCTGGGGAGGAGGGGCTACGGGTCCCCTCCTTGGAATTTCCCGGGGCCAGGACATCCGCGACGGCGGATGTGGTGAGCAGTGTGGGGTGGGAGGGGGGTCTACGCTACCTTCTAGACACCTCACACGAGTCCTCGGACGACCACCAAGATGGCGTCGAGTAAGTATGGGCCCCCGTTAAGACAAGGGAAATTGGAAGTTGGCACAGAGGTACAGTCCTCTGTGCGCCCGCCCCTCACAAGTAAGGGGGGAGTCTGGTATAAGGGATCTGACACCGGTTACGACCTTGCCGTTGGCCCGTAATGTTAGGATGTACAAGTTGAATTTTGAGAAATGCATTTACAGGATGTTTTAGAATCGGCTAGGAGAATCTTTGTATTAGAGATATGTTAAGGTTAGCCAATAAACATCGTAATGTATAAATGAAATTGTACATGATATGAAACTGTTATTTAACGTTTTAATTTTGTTTCATATTTTAATAAATACGGCCGGGAGGGTCACTCCCTCCCGCCTTCCAAAAGCTCAAGAACTGTATCCGTCTTCCCATCCTTGGGGATTGTGTTGGCAGGGGGTGACGGGTATTCAGGCCATATGGAAAGGGGCGACCACTCGGTCCCCCCGAACGTATGGTCGGGTGCCCCGATCCCCCCGGAAGCCATTTTTGGGCGGGAGGCGTGTCATGGCTGGTATGCCCGAAGCGGCGTAGCCGGGGCGCGCCTTTTCCTGCCCAAGAGGGGCTGTCCTAGACACCTACACCATTGGCCACGCCCTGTAGGCGGTCGGAGGAGGGTCCACGCCCTCCCGGAGAAGAATAAATGGAGCAGCAATCCAAAGAAGCATCCTCTTGTTCCTGTGCTTGGAAGCTGCACCTCCTCGTTGCACGTGAGCCCTTGACGGAACAAGAGCCAATTTTGACCCACCCACCAGCCCCTGATGACAGCGTTTGGGATTGCAATAAAGTCGATTGATGATGATATGAGTTTAATTTTTTGCAGGTTGTTTTTAATAAAGTGTGATGTCTCTTTTTCAGGTTGTTTCTAATAAAGTTTGATGTGGAGATAATGTTTATACTTGAAAAGCTAGTATAACGGTATATGTCGTTCTTAGTAGATTAAAACAATGTCGTATTTATTTTTGGTCGGGCGGTAAGGTCATGATCGGTGAGCAGTAATTGGAAGATCCCTAGAGGTGGGGCGCCACCCATTATGGATGGGAGCGCCCGGGGGGAGGCGGCCATTGACCCCTCACACGGGGAGGCGGTACCCTTCTAAGGATGGGACCGCCGAAAGGGAAGGCGGTCAAGACCCCTCCCTGGGGAGGAGGGGCTACGGGTCCCCTCCTTGGAATTTCCCGGGGCCAGGACATCCGCGACGGCGGATGTGGTGAGCAGTGTGGGGTGGGAGGGGGGTCTACGCTACCTTCTAGACACCTCACACGAGTCCTCGGATGACCACCAAGATGGCGTCGAGTAAGTATGGGCCCCCGTTAAGACAAGGGAAATTGGAAGTTGGCACAGAGGTACAGTCCTCTGTGCACCCGCCCCTCACAAGTAAGGGGGGGAGTCTGGTATTAGGGATCTGACACCCGTTACGACCTTGCCGTTGGCCCGTAATGTTAGGATGTACAAGTTGAATTTTGAGAAAAGCATTTACAGGATGTATTAGAATCGGCTAGGAGAACCTTTGTATTAGAGATATGTTAAGGTTAGCCAATAAACATCGTAATGTATAAATGAAATTGTACATGATATGAAACTGTTATTTAACGTTTTAATTTTGTTTCATATTTTAATAAATACGGCCGGGAGGGTCACTCCCTCCCGCCTTCCAAAAGCTCAAGAACTGTATCCGTCTTCCCATCCTTGGGGATTGTGTTGGGAGGGGGTGACGGGTATCCAGGCCATAAAAGACATTGCTTTATTTAAAAGCAATCACATACATTGAATGAGTTCTGCTCACTCTGGCAGTCCACCATTCCAGTGATTGTGGCCAATCATAGTTGGTTGCAATTTGTGAGCAAACTCATAAATATTGAGGTGGTAGCTCTCATTGTGACCCACAATGATTCTATATTTTGTAACTTGAGCTATTATTACATAGGCAAATCGGAAAAAGTTAGTGCTTAATTTCCACCCACTTTTACCAAATTGTTTCTTTGTACATGAAGCTCTAAGTTATTAGACATTTATCAACACCTTAATGTAAAGTTAATGGCACAATGTACTCCCTCAAGAAGGCAATGGAAATATACAAATCATCAGATCAGAGCACTAAGGTGCTCCTGTGCGGGATAAAAAAACACAAGATCTGAGAGGGGAGCCATTAAATCACAGTCTGAAGCTGAAGAAGGCATCAAAGCCACCCAAAGCCCAGTATGAGCGTATGCGATGTACTGGGAACAGTAGGCCTGGATTCCAGACAGCTAATGCTGATTGTCCTCCATGAATTATTTAAAGACCCATTGACCTGTAAGAAGGTCTCTAAGAAGAAGGTTGTCAACATGTTCCTGCTAATGTCTGAGTACAAGCGTAGAGAACAACAAAAAGAGAAATACACTGTCCGAATATACAGCCTCAATCCACCATTAATAGAAGGGGGTTCTCTTATTTAGCGAATGTAAGCAGGACCCAATACAGATTTAAATTACTCAGGTTCCGCACTAACTTGATCCCTCTTTCGCTAGGGTATCCGGAAAAAACATATAATCACTCCGAGCTTAGTGCATGCCCTTGTGATAACCTGTCATCCCAAACTGAATTGCATTTAGTTTTATTCTGCAGGCTTTATAAGAATGAAAGAAATGACTACTTAAAACCAATTTTTAAGAAAGGGAATTTTAAGCCGTGCCGGGTGGCACTCTACTTTTTAAAATCATTACCTGACCCTTTTGTTTGCTACTCAGTAGCGTCATTCTTATGGGCCTGTACGAGGATGAAGAAGAGATGTGCATGTATATGAAATGATTTCTCTTGTTTTAAAGATCTTAATGCGTCTATCTTTGTATTCTAGAATCATGTTGAAGTATATGTAATTTTTTACAAACAAAAATCTGTACAATTCTATGATGAAGTATTTATTTGTACTTTTATGATCATTTTTAACTTGATCAAATAAAGAAATGAAATGAGTAGTGCACAAACAATGGATAAGCATCTTGTTTTTGCATACTGAAGGTTCTTGGTAATTCACAGACAATGTTATGTGTTATTTTGGTTTGTATGGATGGAGGAATGAGTTAATGGATGTAGGCGTTATGTGAGTGGATGAATATCAGTTATCGATGAATAACCTGACTAATGAGTGAATAGATAAACAGGTGGGTGAGCAGATGTGATGGAAGTGAATACCCTCCTTCCACCAACAAGAGTCTGGCAAATATGCACATCAACTTTTCCATTCATCAGTTTGTGCACTCATATATTCATCCCTTCATTTGGAAGAGTATCGCTCACCTCTTTATTTGTGCACTCACTCATCCTTCCAAGCACTCTCAAACATCCATTCACCGACTCTTTGACTCATTTTCCCAATCAACAAATTGCACAACTACACAAACACTCAAATACTAGTCAACCGAGAAACGATTTAAAAAAAAATCCAGACCAATCTGCTTTTGTGCCTAGTTTTCTTATACAGCTGGGCTGGTTTGAGTTCACAATTACGGTGCCTTGACTGTAATTGTTGAGGAATGCTCATTTTTAGTAGAATATAAATAAACATTAAAGAAAACATATGCCACAGCTTTAAACCACACTTTAGATAGCGTCTTCCCACTAATTTGAGGGGCTGAGTCAGCAGGGTGGCTCAATGAGTTTGGATGGTCACAGCTGAAACATGCTGTGATATTCAACTCAATAGCTTGAATCCTAGAAAGGGCAACTTAGTGTGCCATTCTCCTGAGGTTGGTCAATTAACCCCTTGCATGCTGCCGCGATTCTGCGCCTGTGCGGCACATTCCGATCGCGGGTGAGGTCATGACGGCCGGGAGCCGTCATCAGCACACGAGCACTGTGTGCCATGACGGCTCCCGGCCATCATCAACATGCAAGGGTTTAAGAACCATTCAATTGGGTAATAAAATTCTTATTTGCAGCTCTTTTCAGTGCAGCACAAAGCACTAAAGAGGAAGGCCAGAACTGATGGAATAGTCATGGACAGGATTGTTACAATATAGAAGTTTGAAACATCCCCAGCTCCGGCAATGAGTGAATGGCACTCCTATACATTACGACAGTCATATAAATTAGATACTCATACTGCATAGCCCAGCTAACATAAGCCATTTAACAAAGAACAAAGAAACCAGGTCTGATGTGGCCATTAATTCCATCATGTATTGCCTGGGAGGGATATTAAAGAATCTTAGCACACTGAAGTGTGTATTCTTCAAAGTGAGTTCTGAAATATCTCTGTGCAATAAATGCTAACTTTCCTCTGCATGTTAGAAAAGTTAGCATTTTTTGCACAGAGATCAACAGGCGCTCCTCCACAATGGCGGAGGAGCGTCGCTCCACTGCCTAGCTCATAGCCAGATAATGAAAAATAAAACAATATTCTAGCACCATTTTAATTTTCATTGCCAGCTCTGAGCCAGCAATGAGCATCCAGCTGGAGAAACCCCAGAGACTCCCTGACCTGAGCAGAACATATTTTCAGCCAACTCATGCCAATCCCTGCACTGCTCTGAAGCATGGTGATTGGATGGGAGTCTGTCTCAAGGCCTGCTGGAACCAGGAAGCGGAGAGGAGGTGTGGCGCAGATGGCAGCCGGGGACGTATGGTAAGTTCTTTTTGAAAAATGAATATATTATTACAAAACCCGCCTTGAACAACGTGACCCCTCCCGCATTCCCTCCACCCGCCCCTCGACCCTTTGTTTGTGGTGGCCACCGCTGACAGAGATATTTCAGAATTCACTTAGGGGAATTCACATGGCAGTGTGCTAGGATTCTTTCCAGCCACCACCCACTTGGAAATTACACGAGGGGACTAATTGATGTTTGTTCTTCTTACTTATTGAAGTTTTGATGAGATAAGAAGACCCCCTCTAAATCTTGATTGACACCTCATTGTAGACTCCATCCTGGCATGGTGGAGGTCCCTTAGATTCATGACTTTTCTAGCTGCCTGCAATACCTATAGCAGTCCTGACGAAGTCCCGCCGTGATGCATACCCATTAGCGCATACACCTGGTGTTGAAACGTTGATGATATATTCAATCCATATCATTAGTCATCTGAGCCTCACAGGCCCTGGGAAGATGGACAATCTGCCCTAGAAGTATATAAACTTGAGATTTGCCCCAATTGATTGTGTATCCTGATTATTTACCGTAAAGATCGAATATGTGGTGTGTTCTATGAATCGTAATATACAGACTTGCCACAAAGAGCAGGATATGATCTGCATAGAGAGAGATTCTGTCCTGCCAGTCTTCTGACCATTTCAGTCCCCTAATCAACAGGTAGAGGGGGTATACCTGTCTTGTGCCTATATGCAGCTGCTAGGCTGCCGGCGTACATACATTCACTGCTACTGGCACTAAAGGGTCCACGTCGAACCCAGGATTGAAAATTCGACTGAACCCTTTTTTTCCAAGACCGCATACATAATGGTCACTCTATGGAATCAAAAGCCATATTTGCATCGAATGAGACCACTACAGCATCTTTCTGGATGGAGGTGGTTTGGGCCAGCACCTCATGTAAGCTTTTTAGGTTAAGTGCTGTGTTTCTATTTGGAATCAAGATTAATGGGCCTGGGTGGACCAGTGTAACCATTACCTGGGATAGTCGAGTAGCCAATAGTCTGGCCAAGATCTTAACCTCTGCGTTGAGCAGTGAGATTGGTCTATAGTACACACAAAACTTCAGGGTTTACCGATTTTAAGAATTACTACAATCTTGGCCAGATGTTGATATGCCGGCAATTTCCTATTTTTCTGACTTTCTTGGAACATGCCCCTTAAAAAGCTGTAAGTTTATATAATTCACCGGGAAGGCCATTCAGTCCCATTGTTTTCCAGATATTCAATGCCCAAAGGGCCTGTAGGAACTCACTATCAGTTAGGTACTTCTCAAGAAGGTCCCTTTCTGTCACCGCAAGGCAGGGTACACGGAGTTCCATTAGCACTTTGGGAACCTACTCTATGGTTGTTGTTGAGGCTGGGGAGTATAATGTGGCATAGTAGCTCACAAAAGCATCTGGAATACTCTGTCTACCTCTTACTCATGCCCCTTTCCCAGCTGAGACTTCAAACACCCATCTCAATACTGTCTCCTTCTTGTCTAACCACGCCAGAAGTTTATCCACTCTATCACCAATCTCAAACAGGCGATGTTGAGTCACTTTGTGCCTGGCCCTGGCTGCTTCTTCTGCAATATCTTTGTATTCCTTACACCTAAGTGCCAGATGGTACCGCACTTCCACCTCAGTTTCAGAGGTCAGGCCAGCGTGTAACTCCTGAATATCCTGCTCAAGGGACACCAGCATCTCTGTTTTTTTTGTGACCGGCAATCAGGGAGATACACTCACCTCTCATTATAGCTTTGCATGCCTCCCACAGACCCCCAGCCGAATCCACTGATCCCTCATTTTCAGCAAAGTATTTGTCAGTGGTTGCCCAGAGGCTTGCCCTTTTATGTGGCACCTTAAAATACCAGGGGTTGAGTGTCGGTATGTATCACTCAACTCCAGACCATCATCCAATTTTTGCATAGACCTGGAAATGATGAGAAATGCCCCTGGCTAAATGCTGTATGTTGTTGAAAGTTGGGAGTTGGTGGGCCAAGGTGAATATGTAATCAATTCAGAAAAGATTTCCATGAGCACCCGATTAAAATGTGTACTGACAGTCTATGGGGTAAAAACTACGCCAGAGATCCACTAGGCCCATTGCGGACAGAAAATCTGACAGAGCTTTCCCTGACGACTCCATCCTATGTGGGGGCCAACAATCTTTGTCTCCGCAAAGTGCAGCATTTCAGTCACCAACCAGCAATAGTTCTCCCTCCAGGAGACTGAGAATAAGGGACCCCAAGTCCGCAAATACTAAAGTATGAAGTCTGTGGTATGTAAAATGAGATGATACTAAGCATTCGACGCTCCCAATGTCCTGTAAGTGCAACAAAACGTCCATGAGTGTTGAGAGTAACATGTTTTATAGTGAAAGGGAAGGAGTTACGCATAGGTTTGTCTACTCCTCTGGAACCTTGTAGCCCCACCTATTTAATGCACAATAGCTGGTTCCCTGGAGTTATGTTTCTTGCAAGAAGACCACATCAGTGGAATGCCATTTCAAATATTGAAGGACTACTCCCCATTTTATTCTGTCCCCCAGACCATTGACGTTCCAGGAGAGGAGTTTAAAATGATATATCAGTGACGGGATAGATAATGGGGATGTATAGTGGGCGGTTCAGTACCAGGGCCAGGGTTACAAGTGCGTGGGCTTCCCCAGTGCATCAGCCCAAAAGGCAGTGATTAGAGACTGCAGGTCCTTGTGTAATGTGGTGAGATCTCAGGCAATCCACCTGTCAAAGAGGAGCTCCCCTTCCTTGAGAGGCCGCCATCACTGCCAACACCATTCACTTCAAAAACATACAAACACAAAAATCTAATTATACATCCTCCATCTCTGCCACCCTGCACAGTGGACTTAAAATTGCCCATCTCCCCAACATTGCAGAGTGCCTGTCACCCCAACCCTTATAACCATCGCTTTACCCCCAAATGAAATAAAAACTGTTACATCTCTGTTGTATGTCATTCCTACTAAATCATTCCAGGCAGTTAGATTCAAAGATCACTCTCACCACAACAGTGGGGGCCTTCAGTGAGATCAACCCCAGCTCAAGAGACCACCAAGACTTGTTGAAGTGCACCAACCAAATCAGTACGTACAAGTGAGACCTAAGGTGTCTTCGTCCTGAGGTTTCTCTAGTTCTATCATCATGATTCGGATGTTGGTGCTGGCTCTGTAAGTCATGTTTCTCCCTCCTGGGGTCGTCAGGATTGGGATCTCTTATCGTTGACTGGCCTCCAGCTGTCAAGCCAGCTCCATGCCTCCTCAGGAGTCTCGAAGAACCAAGTTTTATTTTCCACTTTCAGTTTGGCTGGAAAGACCATCGCATACTTGAGTTTGCGAGCTTGCATGGTTTTTTCACTTCAAGGAAAGAGCACTGCAATTTCTGGACACGGATGGTGAAAGCCAGACATAAAGTGGTATTATGATTGTTCAGTTTAAGGGGGGTGCAGTCTGTGCTTTTTGTAGACTCTGCCTCTATAATTGAAGGTTTGTTCCACAATAGGAAGTGGAGGAGCCCCAGACCTACTCATACCCCCTGGGACCCGTTGTGCCCACTCCACCAAAAAGTAATTGGAAAGCCTGCAGTGATGCAGGTGCTTCACTATTTGGTCCTCCACAAATAAGTCTGTTGATGGTCCTTCTGCTTGCTCTGGGACTTCCAAAATGCGGATACTGTTTCGGGCAATTGCCCTTTGGAGTCCTCCACTTTGACCTCTCACACCTTTGTACTAGCCTGGACTTCTGCAATTTGGGTCATTGTTTCAGTATGTGGGGTGGTTATTGAGTGATCTGCAAGTTTGACGCGGGAACACAGATTTCGCAAATCAACATGCATCAGGGTAACTTCAGAGGTGACTGCATCTATTTTACCCTCCAGATCCACGTGAACGCCCTGAACCGCCGACATGATATCTTGAAATGTTAAGAACCCTCCATCACTGTTGGCGACTGCCTTGGCTCCTCGTCAATCGGGCTGGCACATCGGATTTGGCCTGTGAATATTTATCCATCTTAGTTTGATGGGTTACTCAGAATCCTTTGCTCCAGACATACTACACTTCCATGCCATTGGAACTCTAAGCTTGAATGGAGTTGCCATTGTGGCCCTTTGGGGGGAATTCTGGCCAAAAGACAGGGGAGGGAAGATGTAAGTGGGGGTCCTCAGATTCCCTGCTGCCTACCAGAGGGAACAACAACGCCTCTGCGGCCTGTCAGGTATCTACTCTCCACTTCACTAATGAGTGACAGTCCAGCCCCACTCCTTCTCTTCAACCAAGCCGGCGAAGTTGTATCATTTATTGAGTAAAGATGGATTCCACTGTTGCATGCTGCAGGGCCAACATCATAAGCTGTTGAGTGGCATGAGGGGTCAAATACCATATGCAGTGGGTCCCCACCTCTCCACCTTTTTCCCACAATCACCTCACAAGGGCCGATCACTGTTTATACAATGGCTCAGAGTGACATATGCCCACCCCTGCCGGGGCTCAGATCATTGCCGGCTGGGACTACCACTCTGCGGCAGCAGGATCACTGCTCACCACATGAGTAGGTCGCCACGTGGCGTCCATTTACGCCTCAGGTCTCAGGTCTCGACAATTTGCCAAACTGGATATTTTCCCCTCGGTTTTTTAAGTCCAGGTGGGGCCCCTCTCAGGGCCGCCCTACCCGCTGCTGCTCCTCACGGGTAAGTCACCATTGAACTAGGCTCCGAATTGCAGTCAGCTATAGAGGTTACACCACAAGACCCTCCAGTCTCCACAGCTTGCCTCCTTACTGCTGCCCCGCCAGCAATGCTGCAGGCACTCCTCAGCCAGGATCTGGACACAGGGTTTACACCACATGTCCGACCATTAGCAGCGCCGCCCCCTTCGAGCGGTAAGTTCACCACAGCTTAGGGATATTCTTCTCGAACAAGGCCTTTACAGCTAACGGGACAGCAGGGTCTAAGAAGAACGAGGAAAAGACTCCAACAGGTTCAGTTCAATAGCACAGACCCTTCACAGCAGATTAGCTGAACGGTAATCTGAGTTTTTCACTGCGGCTCACTGGAGCACCTTTAAAAAACACCATCTTGATCAGAGGTAAACCCCTTGTGTTCACATGCTTTGAAGTGTTCTCCCACCCAATAAATGCAATGTATCTGACATTTTGTACTGTGGATTGTCTCCCCAGGCCTGAGGGTGGTGTCAGTCCCAGGGCCTTTCCCATGATTCCCCTTCCACTGAGGGTTCTTCAAAAGTTCCGAATAAGGGGTGTCAGAGAAATAGTAATAGCCCCTTTTAAGCCAAGACACTCAGATTTCTTTCTTTCTGGCCGGTCCAAAGAGAGAGTCTGTCAACTCCTGTTCAACCTGCTTCCTTTGCAGTTTTCACAGCTAACTTTCTCTCAGTACGACTGTCTCAGTCTGGTCTAGAGTGTTGGAATGTTCTAAACAAGTGGCTCTGGAAAGCCATTCTTCAAGAAAGGAGTCTATCGTAGCCTCATATGAGAAATACTGGAGGTTTTTTCAAAACTATATGAGAAAAAATCTGAAAATCCTATTGCTATTGACTCCTTTCAGATTTTGAAGTTTCTTCAAGATGACTTTCTGAAGGGATTCGTCCATCTGTTAAATTCACTGTTGGTGGCATTAAACGGTCACCAACTGGAGAAACAATGGCACACCAGCAAGAACCCTGCTGACAGAGCTGCTCACATAAAAGCCCTCAGCAACTATCACCGGCACATCAAAGAAGCCAAGAAAGCAGCAATCACAACAAGTATTGACTCTGCAGCCAACCACACAAAAAACTCTTCCGAATAGTCAAGGAATCTTCCAACCAGACAGCCATAAAGAACACCATCCACCTCTTCCCAAGAACTCTGCGACACCCTGTCAGACTACTTCCATAGCAAGATCACCAACATCTACAACAATTTCAACATCCAACCTTCATCCCCGACGACCTCAACCAACCAGGGAACACCAGTCAAACTATCACCACCTGGTCACTGCCTACCGCCCTCACCACCTCAGCCATCATGTCTTCCAACCACTCTTGGGCATCCACTGACCCCTGGCCCACCACCTCTATAGCCTCACAACAAACACAATAACCACACAACTCATCATCATTGTGAACACATCTGTCTTCACAGCACCATTCCCAGACAAATGGAAATATGCAGATGCAACTTACTATTCTTAGTAATGTAACACTTGCCTGTCCAACAATTTAACCAACTGTGTCTCAGGTTTGGGATCACATGATTTGAGCTGTTCTTCTCCCCAACCAATGCAATTTATCAGGAAGTTTGCATTAGGAGTGTTCTCACCAGGCCTGGGGGCAGTGTCTGTCCAATGCCCTTGGGGGTTATTTTCTGCCTTTCCCCTGATTCCCCTCCTGCCGAGTGTTTTTCAAAAGATCTGCATGGAGTGTATCAGAGCAATCCTAATAGCCCCTTCTTAGTCAAGACATCCGGATTTCTTTCCCACTGGCCCCGTGCAAAGAGAAATTCTCTCACCTACTGTTCCACCCACTCCTGTCACAGTTTCCACAGCTAACTCTCTCTTAGTACCGTTATCTCATTCTGATGGCCTGGCTGTTGAGAGGTTGGATCTAGAGGATTTGGATTGCTCTAAACAATTGGCTCTGGAAAGCCATTTTTTCAAGGAAGGAGTGTATCTTAGACTCATATAAGAAACACTGGAGGTTATTTCCTAATGATGTGAGAAAAAATCTAACAATCCTAATGCTATTGACTCCTTTCAGATTTTGGATTTTCTTCGAGATAAGTTTTTCAAAGGAAATAGTTCCATCTGATGAATTCTCTGTTGGTGGCATTACACATTTTTTCTGTTTTCAGGTGACCTCTCTAGGGTGTCTCCATTGGTCATGAGGTTCATGAATAGCTTTAAGTAAAAAAAGACTATAATTCATGCTACTTTTCCATCCTAGGATTTATCCATAGTACTTCAAGGTCTGAGAAAGCCTCCCTTTAAACTGCTAGAGGAAGCAAATCTTATGTGGCTATCTACAAAAACGTTGTTTCTTGTTGTGATAACTTTAACCAAGAGATTGTGTGAATTAGGAGCTTTAGCCATTTCTCATCCATACCTTAAGTTTTTTCCTCATAGGGTTATTTTGAGATTGGATCTTAAATTTGTCTCTAAGGTTTTGTCATCTTTTCATATCTCACACGAGGTGACTTCACCTGTTTTCAGAACGACTCTGACAATTTTATTTCTCCTATACTGGATGTTAGAGGGCATTGCTTACAAAATCCAACAAGAACCCCCAACATGCCAGCTAGAACACCCCAGAACTCAGGACTGCAAAGAACTAATGCCATCAACTGGAGAAATGATGGTGTGCCAGCAGAACCCTGCCGACAAAGCAGCTCACAAAACAGCCCTCAGCAACTATCAGTGGCGAATATAGTACATAACAACGCAGATTTTACACCGCAATACAATCAAAACGCAGTGCCGTTACAATGCAAGTCGTTACAAGGACTTGCACTAGATGGCATGCTGGACTTAGGAATAGTGGGCCAGATGTAGGTAGCCCTTTACCGATCGGAATCGGCCGAAAATACCGATTTTCGGCCGTTTCCGATCGGTAAAGGGCGATTGAGATGTAGGGGCACATTTTCGGTAATTTTACCGAATCGGTATCATTACCGAATCGGTAAATTTACCGATTCGGTAATATGTACCGAATCGGTAAAATAATTACCGATTCGGTAATATTTACCGATTCGGTAAAATTACCGAAAATGCAATGTAGGTAGGCAATGTACCTCCTGCACATGGCTTACAGAATCGGTATTTTACCATGGAAAACAAATCCATGGTAAAATACCGATTCCGGTGTGCATGCACATTTGTGCATGCACACCTATGCCATGTGACAGGCAGACCTGCCCTTAGGGCAGGTATGCCTGCCACATGGCACCCACGCCTGTTTAGGGGGTGCCAGGGGGTGTCAAAGTGACACCCCCTGCACCCTTGTGAAATTCGGTATTTACCGATTCGGTAAATACCGAATCGGTAAAGCCTATTGATTCCTATGGGCTTTGAAGCCCATAGGAATCAATAGGCTTTACCGATTCGGTATTTACCGAATCGGTAAATACCGAATTTTACCGATTCGGTAAAAGGGAACATCTGGATTCCCTACATACCAACCCCTCACATTTACCGAATCTTAATTACCGAATCGGTAAAATTCGGTAATTTTCGGTAATTAAGATTCGGTAAATGTTACTTACCTACATCTGGCCCAGTATGATTTAATATTCCAACTACAGTGTGTGCATCAGTAGGGAAGGTGTTGGAATTGTAATTCATACTATTTCTTAGACTAGAGCACCATCTAGCGCAAGTCGTTTTAACGACTTGTGTTGTAATGGCACTGCATTGTAACAACGTGGTCACTGTAACAACTGCGCTTTGATTGCATCACAGTGTAAAATCTGCGTTGCTAAGGTTGTTTCCCATCAGTGGCACTTCGAAGAAGCCAAGAAAGCACCCATCACCACCAGCATGAACTACGCAGACAACCACACAAAAGAATTCTTCAAAATAGTCAAAGAATTCTCCAACCCTACAGCCATAGAGAAAACCATCCAACTTTTCCAGGAACTCTGCGACAACCTCTCAAACTATTTCCACAGCCAGATCACCAACAAAACAACTAAAACAATTTCAACATCCAACCTGCCACCCTCATCCCTGATGACCTCAACCAACCCGTGAATACCAGCAAATAAATCACCACCTGATCACTGCTTACCACCCTCACCACCTCAGCCATCATGTCTTTCATCCACCCCGGGGCCCCTACCACCTCTAAAACCTTGCAGCGAACCCAATCAGCACACTACTCATCAGCATCCTTAACACCTTCATCACCACAGAAACCTTCCCGGACAGATGTCAGACCCTCCAAAAGAACCGATTGACCACACACACAACCTTGACATTATCCTTGACAGCCAAATGACCATGAAGCGACAAGTTAAAGCAGTCGCCTCCTCCTACACTTTGTATTCTCCTCGGAATATGCAGATGGATTCCAACCAACACCAGAAAGACTGTCGTCCAGGATCTTGACACAGCCGCCTTGACTATGGCAACGTCCTATACACCGGCATCTCCACACAGATCCTCAGAAGACTCCAGACCATACACAACGCTACATCCAGACTCATCCTGGCCCTCCACAAATGAACCCACACTGCCCTCCACCTGAGAGACCTCCATTGGCTCCCCATCCAGAAAAGATGCCAGTCCAAGATACTCATTCATGCCTACAGAGACTTTCACAACCTAGGACCTATCTATCTCAACTTTCAACTGAAATTCCACCAACCCACTAGACACTTGCTCTCCTCTTCACTCACCCTCGCACACACTCCCCGCATCCTTCGCAGCCACAGTGGTGGATGCTCCTTATCCTACATCGTGGCCAAGACCTGAAAAGACCTTCCACTTCTGCTCCGTACAGCCCCATCGCTTGCAGTCTTCTGAAAGAGACTCAAGACCTGGCTCTTCAAATGAGACATAGTGGCCAGATACCTTTAGGGGTGAGAGTGTTGTGCTTTACAAATGCCGTTTGATTGATTTATAGCACACAAAGGCATTTGTGAGTATACATTTTTTTTCATTTCTCATAACTCTGTGCAAAAGGAAAAGAAGTTTCCCCAGCTATTTTGAGAAGGTTGATTCATCAAGCAATATCTCAGGCATACACTGCTGAGGGTCAATCTCTCTCAGGTAACATCTATGATGACTCACCAAGAGCTGTCTTGGGCGCAGATGGGTGGAGTTCCCTTATTGAAGATTTGTAGAGGAAAATGACGTTGAGCACTATTTTGTTCCACCAAGAGGTTGGTTCCTTCCCAATCGTTATCCCTACTATTTATGACTGAGTAGCCAGGAGAAGACAATAAATGGACACTGATGAAACTAAACAGGTCGCTCAATGCACGGTAGGCATTACTCTGGAGACTAGATGCTTGTACACTGCTTATCAAAGATAGCCCACAAATGTCAAATCAGGGATAGCAAATGCTACTCTGGCTTCCCCTAGTTAACACCATACATCTAGACAGTCCTGTTTATAGGTCTTGCATTAACCAATACCTTTCGGGTTTACTAAATTTATATCTAAAATATACTTACTAACAGAGGCTTTCAGCTATCCCTCTTTGTCCATTGTTGCATTTGTCACATTCTCCTTCACCCACTAGTGCATACTTCATGGTTCATCCTAAAGTATTCACTGGTTAACGTCACTGTAAAGTGACAGCATCCTGCTTTCTGACAAGGAGCACATCTGCCCACAAAGTAGTTCCTTCAGTGCCATTGACTTCTAAAGCAATGTGAGCTTTTGAGACCAAAAGGAATCTCACTTTTTGCTATCGTTTTTTTGTTTTATTTATTGACAAAGGGTCTCACCTGTTCCAGCAAAATAGTTTTGCAAAACACCATGGTTGGAAGGAGTTCGGGTAGTTGGTCAGGCACTGAAATAACTCCAATCATATCTATCTGATAGATGTCAGGCCGTGGCTCTCCCCCTTTTTCAGTCTAAGTTTACCAAGATCCACCATGGTGTGCCGCAGGGGCTCTGCAATTAGCCCCATTATTTTTAACATATATATGCGTCTCCTGGTGGATATTATTAAATCTGATGGCATAGGCGTGGTAAACTATGCAGATGATACTCAGTTGATCTTATCACTGGAGGGAGTACAGTCATCCCCATTGGGGAATTTCCATGTCTGTATGCAGAACGTGGTCCAGTGGTTAAGAAACAACTCCCTGCAATTTAATGCAGATAAAACTGAAATTCTCTGCACTGAGGGTGGGAGAGTGCCTTATTCCCTTCCAGCTGACTTCTGGCCCATTCCTGCTGACCCCCCACTGTTACCATCTAAGTCAGTTCGCAATCTGGGAGTCTCATTTAATGAGAAGCTTACCTTGGAGACACACGTTGATAAAACCCGCTGGGAACTGTGTTTCCCTCATTAGGGTCCTGAGGAAAATTCTCCCTCTTCTCCCTGCTCAAACATGCGTGATTTTGAGCAAGTTAGATTACTGTAATTCTCTATTGTTAGAGTCTCCCAAGTTTTTAACTGGGAGACTGCAGAGAATTCAGAATATGGCAGCCAAGTTGGCTTTGACACGCACCCGTCATTCCTCCTCTTCTCAGGCACTTGCGGAGCTTTATTGGCTCCCTATGGTGCAGAGAGTTTATTTTAAATCCCTCTGCGTTGTGTTTAAGGCCCTGCATGGATTGGGTCCCATGCCACTGCAGAATAAATTCTGCTGGTATGTCCCTCCCCGCTGCCTTCCGTCTTCTTCAGCTAACTGGATGAAAGTACCCCTGATTAGAAGAGCTGAGCTGGGGGGGTCAAGCTTTTAGTGTTGCTGCTGCAAGACTTTGGAACAAGCTACCCCTGGAGCTGTGACAGATGAAAGATCTACCTTTTAGTAAACAAATAAAAACTTGCCTCTTTCCTAAAATTTAACCTCTAGCTGTTTTAGTTTACAGTTGTTTATTACTGTTTTTCACTCTTTAGTGACAGGATGCCCGATGGTTTACAGTGCGTTCTATAAATGTCTTTTACATTACATTACAAAACAAGCACTGACAAAGCTGACTGGCAGCCAACATATGAGGTATTGGTCTTGTTCATGTTTCAGAAAATGCCCTAAGCATTCTAGGGCATGTAGTTCGAAATCACAGTTCAGCCTCATGTTTTGGCTGGAAATCCAAGAGTGGCTGAAAGTAAGGCTCGTGATATGAAGTAATTTGGCTGCAATAGAAGAACACAATTTTACACGTATACTTAGTTGTCTCAAACAACAAGTATTTATAATCTGCTTAGTTTGTTTTCTCTTCTGTGTAATTTGGCCCCGTCCATTGTAATTTGTTTTACAGGTGCATTTCACAACTCGGCAAAGGGCCAATTCCCATCTAAAAAGCGTTCAAAAGGGAACCACATTGCCTTGTCAAAACAACAGAAGGGGATTAGAAAGTGTACTTTGAGTCTCCCTTAAAGGGTTAATATGTATGCGAGCGTTCTCACGTGAAACCTGACTCCAACGACACCCCATGCCAGGTTTCTGAAAGCGTCATTGCCCTAGCAGCACTTTGAGCCGCTGCATCTTTCTGCCTTTCTGCTGCTTCTTACAGCCCTGGGATTTCTTCGTGCATCATGGATTTCACCATCGCCATCGCTTTGGCATGTGTTTTGACCCTATTTTGCTTTTTAAAATTTAAAAATAGTTTGAAAAGCGGCAAATACATCAACTTTCCTCCAGGACCAAGACCACTGCTACTCATTGGAAATCTGCACATCATGAACATGAAGAAGCCCTACTTGACCTTTTTAGAGGTACAGAATTTCTCGTCCTTGTGGCATTATTGTTGTAAACACTCTTTGGAAGAAAATGTATTTAATTGGTGTAGCAATGCATAGCTTCCGATAAAAAAAAGTAGCTGCATATACAAAAAACAGGCATAGAGTGTGCTTTACTTTTGTTATTTCGAGCTGAGTGTAACTTTAGATAAGAGTAAGTGTATGAGACCGTTACGATATGGCATATATAATGGGGCAGATTTAGAAGCCCCTAGCGCCACTTTTGCGTCACTTTCCCCATGTTATTAATGACGCAAAAGTGGCGCAAGGGGCTTGTAAATAAGCCCCAATGTATACAGCGCACCTACACTGACGTTTCATGGCACTGTAGAAGATGGCGCAGCATTAGTTATGAAGAGATAAAACTAACACACACTTAATAATTACTACAGTTTATAAAGACACGTTTTAAGTTTCTGGTAAAAAATATAATAGAATGAAGCCAGCAGAGATCTAAAGGACGTTTGCTCTACCTTCTTGCCGAGGCTATAAACAAAGCTCTGAGGCTGGAGGAGACAGACCTGATCTTGGGGATGTCTAGCAAACATGTCTAGCCAGTCTGAAAGCACTGCAGCCTGTGCATCTGAAATCTACGAGTCAGAAAGAATGTTCAACACTGTGAACAATAAGCAGTGACTTCTATGGAATCCTCTTTTCGATGGACAGGCAGTTTGCATGCAGCAGATTGTCAAGATATACGGCCAGATTCATCAAGCTTAATTGCGCTCGCAAAGGGCCAAATTCTGAGAATCTGGCCCTTTGCGAGTGCAATTTTTGCATTTGGGATTCATCATCCCAAATGCAAAATTCGCTAATAAAGAATTCGCACATTTGCGAGGAATTGCATTTAAGGAATCTCTATTTGAGATTCCTTAAATGCAATTCATGAACCATTTAAAAATTGCGAAATCGCAATTTTGGGCCGCTATTTACCGCGAGGTCAAACCTCGTGGTAAATAGCGAAAACATAGAAAAATGCATTTAAATGCATTTTTCTAAGTTGCATGTTACACACACACATGTCCTTTGGACATGTGTGTGCGCAACACCAATGTAGATTACATTTCAGGGGTGCTACAGGGTGTCCTTTGGACACCCCTGGCACCCTTGAAATCACATCCTTATTTGCGATTAGCAAATTGATTAGCAATTTGCTAATCGCAAATAAGGAATGTGTAGGAATCACAATTTAATTAGCGATTCCTACATGAATCCCGTTTTGCAAGTCCTTAATAGCGATTCCTTAATAATCGCTATTAAGGACTCACAAAATGGGACTATGATGAATCTAGCTGATAGTCACATCACTGGGTGTTGGTCATACTTACAAGATGGAGGGGCGGCATTCTGTGCCAACTTAAGCCTTATTAGAAGCTTTTCCAGAACATCTAAGCAGGGACTTCTTAAGAAATGTGCAGGCTGTCGGACAAATGTATTTGAGGGGCCCCTTTGAAACAGATGTGAAATTATGATTTAGTTGCAGCTCTTTCAGGCCCTCCTTAGCCAGTGAACAGGCATACTAGTCCAAATTTTAAATGTGTTTGCATCAAATCTTCATGGCTAGTGACATGTCTGTCCGATATTATAATGCAGTAGCCACTCACTAATATTATTCCAAATATTCTTTGTGACCCCCCCTCTCCCATTTCCCATATGTGATGTCCTGCTTTGATCTAAAACAAGATTTTTTATGGATGTTGCGTGGTCATATCACTCATATTAAAAACAAATTAAAGGAAAACAGCCTTTAAAACAATCTGTATAAGAACTGTTCATGGTCATCAAGGCACAGCTTTCTACAGAACAGAGCTGGCTCTAACAGAGGTTCCCTGAAAGGCTGCGGCCCTGGGCCAGAGCCCATTTTGACCATGCCTAAAACCCTACTTCTGAATACCTTGAGTTAAAATAATAAAATCAAGAGTGAACTAATGCAACCGCAGTGCTTAATTTGTGAAAGAAAGCGTGATGGGGCTCGAAACTCTGCCCAGAAGCTGCCAGTCACTGCAATTAAACATCAGGGTGCTGGACACCAATGCCGGTAGTCTTTAATCCACAACCTGACACCCCATGTCCTTTTATCTGACAGACTGACTAAAGAGCTTAAAATGGGCACTTTTGCCGAGGTATCTTGGAGCTGGGTGAGTATGGTGAAGGCAGCTAATGGATCTTTAAGAGCCAGGTCTTTATCTGTTTCCGGAATAAGGCCGTGTTGGATTCTAACCTAATTGTCATGGGGAGGGAGTTCCATAAGATGGATGCTTGGTAAGAGAACCCCTTTCCTCCCTATCTAGCTCTTTTCATTCTAGGAACACACCAATCCTGTGTTGGCAGACCTGAGACAGCGTTGGGGCTGGTATATAGAAAATAGGGTTTTATTATCCACCGCCCCACCTCCGTAAATAGACATGTGCAATAAGCATAGGGCTTTAAAATCCACTCTCTGACAGACTGGAAGCCAATGTGGCTGCTTAATCACCGCTTATGTGGTGTGGTGTTTGGGAAAACAAAGCAGAACCCGAGCCGCTGCATTCTGAAGCGATTTCAGTTTTGTGATCTGTCCCTTGTCAACTCCTAAATATAGGCATTGCAATAGTCGACTCTGGACAAAACCAGAGCTCCGACCACTGTTTTCCTAAGTGACAAAGGAAGAAATGGCAGGATTTTCTGCAGGACTTTTGATGTGAAAAAATAAGCAGAGGAAACTTGATTTATCTGTGAGCCAAGTTTGAGGTCCTTGTTAAGCACAAATCCAGGGTACCTGGGCTTAGGCACAGGGACTGGACAATTGCCAGCCTCAGGAGGCCGCCAGGCCTGGCTCCATACTGATGATAGTTGACCGAACTCTAGGACATCGGTTTTCTCTATATTAATCTTACAAAGTTTGCCTTCATCCATGCCATCACATCTGTGAGGCAGTTACGAAACCTGTCCGCTGTTAGCCCCACACTTTGTGTCACTGATACCACTGGTTGGGTGTCGTCAGCGAACAAAACCAACATAATGCCATGTTCTTTAATAACTCGTGCCAGGGGTCTGACATATAGATTAAATAGTGTCGAGGACAAGGCCGACCCCTGTGGGGCTCCACATGGAAGATGAAAGATTTGGGACTGCAGGCCATACCAGTTAATCAGTTGTTCTTGTTATGTTAAAAATGATGTAAGCAGGGTCAGACCACATCTGCAATACCTGCTTCCCTCAATTGCTGCAGCAAAACCGCATGATTTACGGTATCAGAAGCTGCGGTCAGAACGAGAAGGATGAGTGCAGCTCTGCCTCCCCCGTCCATCACTTTATGGATCTCTTCTGTAGCCACAATTAAAGCTGGCTTAGTGGAATGCCGGGAACGGAAACCATGTTGCGTGGAGTCCAGAATGTTATTTCTATCCAGGCTATCTCGCTCTTGCAGGTTCCTGCATTTTCCATTTTTGACAGTATTGCAGTTTTTCTCTTCCTCCATCCATCCCATCAGTGTGTTTTCAATCTCTTGCACTTTCTAAATATCTGAAGCTGAACAATAAGTGCCAGTGGCCCCCACTGGCTCAAATTAAGCACCGTACAATGGAGATGTGAACGACTGGTATCACATAAGGTAAGGTTTTCTTGTGAAGTTCAGTCTGCCAAAAAAAAAGGTATTCACAATTTTGGAGAACTGCTGTTCAAAGAATAGGTCACATTCAATGTGGATGCCAGCATCGTGGTTTTGGATGGATTATGTTTTAAAATGTTCTCTACTATCCTACATCTTACATCTGGTAAGAAGCTGGTAAGAAGTAGGTGAGAAGATTATGGGCAGAAGTAGTGTTGTGACAGACAAAGTCATACTCATGGTGACTGACGTGCACCCCTACCCCCAGTGCCCAACTGTACTGATGTCTGGATCCCTAATGCTGATTTTTGTTGTCATAGGCAAACACAGATCATGCATGTGAACCATAACATACGCCTTTCTCGTGAATCACAGTCTCCAGGAGTTAAGCAGCACGAGCAGGGTGATGTCAACATACGGTGTAGTGATCAGTAGAAGTGAACAGGTCTTTTTTATCCTGTGTCTTCTAAGCTCACCCTTGGCCAACATCGGTTTGGTGTGTAGTGCTGCACTGCGCATGAATGGTGTATCTTCGCTGGGTGTCCATCTGCCTGGGAAGAGTACAGGGATAATGCCGACCAGCTCATCACCACCCTCAGCCAGAACCCGCCCTCCAACACTACGGCCCCCTACGATGCCGCCCGCAACCTCACACAGTGGCTCACCAACTGCGCCGACGAGCTCGCACCACTGAAGAATCCCCCCAGCAGACCCGGCAGCAGGAAACCCTCGTGGTTTACCAATGACCTCAAAAACTCCAAGAAAACTTGCCGCTCCCTCAAGAAAGCAGACAGCAGAACGCATGACAGCCCTCAAGAACGCCACCCGCACACACCACCAGCTGATCCGCACCACCAAAAAGACAACATTCAAAGAACGACTGGACAACAACACACACAACAGCAAAGAACTCTTCAGCATAGTTAAAGAGCTCTCCAACCCCAGCGCCTGCAACAACAACATCACGCCCTCGCAAGACCTCTGCGACTCACTCGCCTCGTTCTTTCACCGCAAGATCGCCGAGATACACAACAGCATCGGTGCACTGACCACGCACCAAACCACTGAACAAAGCCCCCCACCACCACCCTCAACACCTGGACCCCTGTCAGCACCAAAGACACCACCCGCCTGATGAACACCATCCACTCCGGCTCCCCTACCGACCCCTGCCCACTCCACATCTTCAACAAAGCCAACTCCATCATCGCACCCCAACTCCGGAACATCATCAACAGCTCCTTTGCATCCGTCACCTTCCCGGAGAGCTGGAAACATGTCGAGCTGAGCGCCCTCCTGAAGAAACCCACCGCGGACCCCACGGACCTCAAGAACTTCCGCCCCATCTCGCTCCTCCCCTTTCCAGCCAAAGTCATCGAGAAGACCGTCAACAGACAACTCTTCGCCCTAGACCCCTCACAGTCCAGCTTCCACAGCACCGAGACGGCCCTCATCGCAGCCACCAATGACATCAGGTCCCGGCTCGACAACGGGGAAACTGCTGCCCTCATCCTCCTGGACCTCTCAGCAGCCTTCCACACCGTATGCCACCACACCCTGATACAGCGCCTCAGCAACATCGGAATCCAAGGAGCGGCACTGGAGTGAATCATCTCGTTCCTCACCGGAAGGACCCAGAGAGTTCGCCTCCCCCCGTTCCGATCCACGGCCACCGAAGTCATCTGCGGCGTTCGGCAAGGATCCTCACTCAGCCTCACCCTCTTCAATGTCTACATGAGCCCTCTCACAGCCATCGCTCACCAACACAACCTCAACATCATCTCTTACGCTGATGACACCCAGCTGATCCTCTCCCTCACCAACGACCCCGCCACAGCCAAAGCCAAACTCCAGGAAGGAATGAAAGACGTCGCAGAATGGATGAAGATCTGCCGTCTGAAACTGAACTCAGACAAGACGGAAGTCCTCATCCTCGGACCATCTCCTTCTGCCTGGGACGACTCCTGGTGGCCCCCTGCCCTGGGCACCGCACCCAAGCCAACGGACCACGCATGCAACCTGGGCTTCATCCTGGACGCCTCTCTCACGATGACCAAGCAATTCAACGCTGTCTCGTCATCCTGCTTCAACACCCTGCGCATGCTCCAAAAGATCTTCCGATGGATCCCCACCGAAACCAGGAAGACGGTCACCCAGGCCCTCATCACCAGCCAGCTAGACTACGGGAACACTCTCTACTCTGGAACCACAGCCAAGCTCCAGAAAAGACTCCAGCGCATTCAGAATGCCTCAGCACGATTCATCCTGGACATCCCTCGCCACAGCCACATCTCGGCCCACCTGAAAGACCTGCACTGGCTCCCCGTCAGCAAGAGGATCACGTTCAGACTCCTCACCCACGCACACAAGGCACTCCACGACACGGGCCCGAAGTACCTTAACAGCGGCCTCACATTCTAAACACCCACCCGCCAGCTCCGATCCGCCAGCCTCGCCCTCGCCTCCATCCCACAAATTCACAAATCCACAGTTGGAGGAAGATCCTTCTCCTACCTGGCAGCCAAGACATGAAACTCCCTCCCCACTCACCCACGGCTGACCCTGGACCATCTTTCCTTCAGGAAACAACTCAAGACCTGGCTGTTCGAGCAGTAGCGATCCCCCCCTCTCCCCCCCCCCCCCGACCACCCCTCAGCGCCTTGAGACCCTACGGGTGAGTAGCGCGCTATACAAATTTTGTTGATTGATTGATTGATTGAATGCAAGACTCTTCACTGCGTGCATGCTGAATGCATGTGCTGGATGTATGTGTGCCTATGAGTGGTACACTGCAGCTTTGATACAGTGCTGTGCAGTGTGACTATTCTGTATATATTAACTGGGTGTATGTGTGCCTATGAATGGTAAATACAAGGAGGGCACTGGGTTCCATTTAGAAGACCCAGACCTGCATGGTGAAACATGGAGAGAAGGAAAAAGAATTCCTCCACGCAGATTTGTGTATTGCTGCATTCTGTAAGCTGGGTGGGGACACCACAGTAGATATCACTTGCGTCTGACCTATAAGGCGGAACATAGATGGTCTTATAGGGGATCAACAAAAAGGACCAAATCATATGAAGGTCAAACCATCTAAGCCAACAGCGCACGCAAAAACGCTTGTCCTACGCGGATTCCATTGAAAGAGATGAGATGGGCGACAAAAATTCCTCATGAAACTTCCTCGTTGCCAGAGCTGCAAAGTGCCCCCGAAGTGGCATGATAGCGGTGTAAACCACAGAAATAAGAATAGCGCCAGCAGTGGGGTGTACAGTTGCTAGTTACTGTGGTATTTCTCCTCAGACTTGAGCCTTCCCGTCTAAAACTTAGGCTCCAAAATCTCAAACCTGGCATGTAAATAGAAACATTCTACCTCCATGATAGGATTCGCTCGTCCCTGACACCGATACTCTACACTCTGTTTACTAATCTTCTTTCACTAGAAACTACTTTAGCCGGTTTTTCAATAACTAGGCGTAGGGCGTGGTGCACTAGTTTTGCATTTCTGGAACAGTTGTGTAATAAAAGCGGCTCACGGTTGAGGTGCAGGATAATATTCACACATATATATGAATATTATAAAGATACATTTATAATGTGTACTTTGTGCTCAGGTATACAGTATAAATACAACACTTAATTTGCCTTGCCAGAAAGAAAGCGTTTTGTACAGTACTCAGAAAACAAAGTGATGATTCTTCCAGTATTAACACAAGAAATCATTAAATAAATAAATCAATTGCATTACTATGTGGAAGGGGGTGAATATAATTTTTGAGGTCGCATCTGAAACGGAAATAACTCTAAACAACGTATTTAAGAAGCATTTGCAATGCAATAGGTCTTGCATTTACGTGAGTTTAAGGTATTGGTATTGAAAATGACTATGCCTTTTATTTATGTTTTAATTGTAAATAAAAATAAAAGGCATTGTTACTTGCAATGTCAATAGCTAAAACTCGCGGAAATGCAAGACCTATTGCATTTCAAATGCTAGTTATATTAGTCAGTAGAAACGCTCCCTTTCGGCGTGCGCAGCAAATTAATTAAATAAACAAGCGCAGCTGCTAAAGTGAAAACGGACGGCGCTGCAAATAAACAACAAATTGTGCTCACCAACTTATGAAGGAGACCATGTAATGCCACAAAAGATCCAGTCTTCATGGGAGAAACCCAACTGCTGCTTAGAAGAGAAAGGAAAATATACATGTTACTTTTTCATGTGATCTGGAATAGTGAACATGTGATTTTTATTGGGATTAGTGCCACAGCCTTCCAGGTTCATAGAGCTACAAATTACAATAGTTACTAAGTAAGCAAAATGAACTGTGCACATTATATATTACATACATATCTAGCGCTCTGGCCTACTCAAGGCCACACCAGAGTGTTAGGAGTGGAAGGGAGAGAGATGGCTGAGGGACACCAGGATGGATGAATCCATCTGTGTCACAAGAACACATTTTGCGCTCACGCTGTTGCACACAGATTTGTACGGCAGATTAACCTGCTTAGCTAAGTCAACAACTTTATAAAAAAATTACGCTTGCAGCAATTTATCATTGGGGCTTTAATAGCGTATTTTTAAAGTTCCTCTGTGGTATCATATTCATAAGTGATTACTACAATTTGTGTTTGAAAAACTGTTCTTGTAAGCATCATACCTAAGAGTGCACTGGGATAACACAGATTGGATTACTTTTGAATTGTCAACCGCATCCCGGCTTGAACCTCTGTCAAAATGCAACTAGATGACATTGCTCAATTAACAAGTAATAAAGCAGTAACACTTGGATACACAGCAGATGCTGCTAAAGAAATTTATGGACTCATTCAGGAGACCAGGCTTTTTACCACTCAAAAGACCACCACTGCACAACTTTTAAAACAATTGGAGTATATCGGTAGAAAAGAAATCAATCAAAGGTTGCATGCAACCACCTTGATCCACTATCACAAAAACCAAAGGATACCAAGGGGGTTGAGAATAGCCCTAAAACCGATGTTCTGTGGGAATAACAAAAAATTCATGGAAAAATGGTACCAGATACTTAATAAGTGTTCTTTGGATTTAATTTTGTTAATCGTTGAAGAATTATCAAGAGTACTTATTGAATTGGAAGAGGAAATCAAAACATTGAAAATGGAAATAAATAAGATCCCAGATCTGGATAAAACTCTAGAAGATATTAATGCCAAACTAGATCGGTATGCCAAAGAAGTTAATGAACGTAAGGTACGGAAGTACAGCCGCAACACTATTGATTATAAACTTGAGGAAGTTTACACATGGGCGGAAATTTATAATCAGAAAAAATGGCAACCTTTATCTCAACCACAGAAAACTACTGCTACCTCATCACAGGAGAGCGTGGTTTCAGACTCGGGGATCGCACAAACGAGGAAACCGGTGCAACAGGTGCAAAAACAACAGCAAATCAATACGACAAAACAGGTATCTTTTTTAGAGACCAGTCCTGCAGCAAACGCTCCCCCACAGGCACTAGAAAGGGAAAAGGAAACAGAGGAAGAAGTCGCCAGAAGGACAAGGAGCCAGTTGGCGAAAACAACTTAATAATTAACATTTCTTCAATTCCACTAACTCCTGCACATGAGAAATTGTTAAATAAGGGCACGACATTTGTCCCAACTTACAGATCATCTTTGGGAGAAATGGAAATAGCTTTGTTTACATTTTTCCGCTCTTTAAAATTAAAACATCTCTTTAAGGACAATCCTACAGTAGGTAGTGATGAAAATTGGGATAAGGATTTCAAGCCAAAAAGCACATTTTATGCTCCAATCTCTCATAAGACCCTTGAAGCCTTTGAAAGGTCAGTGCTTGCGGATGTTCAAAAAATTCCATTCTCTAAACCAACCAAAACTGATTGATCCACTAAAGAGTGGAACACGTTAAAAAATCTTAGTCTTGACAAGAAATTAACATTTCAAAAAGCTGATAAGGGAGGTGCCCTTATCGTTATGGACACAGACTTCTACACCAACAGTGTGAATAAGCATGTTGCTAATGAAAGCATTTATCTGCCTTTGGAACAAGACCCCACACATGAATATCAATCCATCCTACAGAAAATCATTGACCATGCAAAAGCAATGGATTGGATCAGCGATAAAACCAAAAGATTCTTTGAGGTAAAATATCCTAGAAGACCGCAACTGTACATGTTGCCAAAAATACATAAGGATCCCATCAACCCTCCGTTCAGACCTATTGTCTCGGCCTGTGGCTCCATCTCGGAACCGATAGGACGATTTGTAGACACATTTCTACAGCCCATTGTACAAAAGTGTGTCACGTACATCAAAGATACCACGGATTTTTTTTAATTATTGGATTCCATCCAATTTGAAGTGGACGCCACTTACCTATTGTGTACTATAGACGTAATATCCCTATATACGTCGATTCCACACAGTGAAGGAATAAAGGCACTGGAATGGATTCTATTACAGAGTGATATGGAGGAACCACAACAAGTACTCATTATGGAATTGATGCAATTCGCTTTGTTCTATAGTTACTTTGAGTGGCAAGGAAGAGATTCTTTAACCAGTGTAATGAAGCATCCATGGGCTTTGGGTGGGCGCCAGCATATGCCAATATTTACATGCACAAATTCGAATGTGATCACATTTTGGAGAATCCTATTTGGAAAAATGGCTTAACATTGTTTAAACGTTATATAGATGACATTTTCCTAATTTGGAAAGAGAATAAGACTGACCTGGAACGGAACATCGAGTTGCTAAACACGCACAATGAGCGAATCAAATTTACACACATCATAGAAGAATCGTGTATATCTTTTCTTGATGTCAAAATCACCTTGTGCAACAACAAATTGAGCACCAAAGTGCACATAAAACCGACGGATCGCAACTCGTGCTTATTATTTCTAAGCTTTCATCCGGAGACACTTAAAAAGCACCTTCCCACATCCCAATTCACCAGACTCAAGGGCATAACCAGTCACAAATCTGACCTGTCTACTTCTCTGGAGATTCAGACACAGAAATACCGCATAAGGGGGTATCCTGAAACTATTTTGAAGGAATCTCTAGACAGAGTGAAAGCAAAATCTAGAAGCATGTTACTTGAATCAAAGGTTCCATGTAACACAGAAAAAACTGTATGTGTGCTTAAGTATTCCACTGAAGCAACTTGAATCAAACGAATCCTTAACCAACAATGGGCATTAATTTCAGGAGAACCTGATTTGAAAGGACTATTTAGTAAGAGAATCACCTTTGCATACAGAAGATCACACAATTTAAAAGAAATTTTGAACTCTCCCAACAAGGGAGAAAAAAGGACATACAAAGGAATGTCCAGATGTCAGAATTGTGTACACGGTGGGAACATGATTTTAGGTAACCAGTTTACGCATCCTACGAAAGGATATCAGATTGAATTACAACACTCAGCTACATGCGATACTAAGAACATCATATATGCGATCAAGTGCCCATGTGGCAAAGTGTATGTGGGACAAACAGAAAGGAAACTAAAAGTACGTATTACTGACCATAAAAGTAATATCAGACTTGAAAACATAAAATTTACTGTCGCCAATCATTGGATGGAAGCACGCCACCAAATTTCACAACTGAGATGTACGATTCTCGAGGTGGTGAAACAACGGAGAGACATGGATAACAATAAACAAAGATTACAAGCAGAGTTTTTGGGGATAAAGAAACTTAATTCCCTCCAACCGGTGGGGATGAACGAAAGGATCGAATACACTTGCTTCTTATAATGATTAATGATTGATTGTAAATGACATTGGCTTATGGACTGTCCTTCACCTTGGATCCTCTTTGCACACACATTACTAGAATATTGATTCTTTTTGAAATCCAATTGTTTGAAAAAAGTATAATGCATCCACAGATACTTTTTTTTGATTACTAGCGTTTGTGATGAAAATATTTTTTGTTTTTGATAAATGTCTCTAATTAACTTTTTGTTTCCGCTCATGCAGCGCTTATCATGTTGATACCACAATCATGATACAGCTGTGAGAATTGTATTTCCGTATTCACTTCCTATTTTGAAGCCGATATACTCATATCACGTGACCAGCGTCACATGATGAGGCCTTAGTTTACGATTGGCTAAAAGTCCATAGAAGCCGTTGAACATGGTTCCCCAGTCGTTCACGGAGACGTTTTGTTCCTGGTCTTTAATTAAGTGATAGATGGAATGTAAACAGTTGAACGCTTTGTTAATGCATTGGGTTCAGAATGGGAAAGGCGCGCGTGTGATTAACCTGTGACGCATGCTGTCGGGAAATTGTGGACTTCACGATAATCTTTTAGCCATGTTTTCTACCAGCCCGCTATCAGTTTCAATGTCAGTTTGTTGAGTCTACGTACGAGGGATGCAATGAGTTTGGCTTTTCCAGCATTACATTTATCACACTAGGAATTCTCTAATAACTTGTTTGGTCAGATTTTCATTACTTTTCTGTTCACTGTGATTTATTACGAAGTATAACATATGTTGGTAATTAACATGGTCCTGTATGTTTCCTTTACAGACCCCTGAAGAAGGGTCCTTTGATTTTGACCCGAAATGCATTGGGTTTACGAAAGATTTGGAATAACAACTAATGATGAAAAAATCGTAAAATTATAAGATGAACATTATGAACATGTGAATAATGAAAATAAATATTTGAATCATCGGAAAAGTGGAATATCAGTTTTTGATTACTATCAATTTTGAAACCTGAAGGAATGAGAGGTTCCTCATGCTACAGAGCGCACATCTTTGTGAGGAGTGGTCCTTCTCACTCTATGTTGATGTTGTTTCAAGGCACGGATTGACGACGTGCAACAGACGTAGCTCCAACCAAAGTGTTTGAAAAACTGTTCTTGTAAGCATCATACCTAAGAGTGCACTTGGATAACACAGATTGGATTACTACAATTTGTGACATTTCGCAGCCAGGTTTGCATACCAGACCTTTTTTGGATGTTAAGCGCTGTAAATAACAGGTGTTACTATTACCCAATGTAATGACCTCAGAAAGATGGTAGGCTGAGTTGGCCTTGCCACAATTCAAATTTGTGGCCTGATCTTCACTGCCCATCGCACATAGCGTAAACTCATTGATCTATCCTGCGGACTTCTTTTTCTCATTAAAAGGTTGTAAGAACCTCTTTCAATTTTAACGCGTAAACACCAAATTATCATGCAGTTGGAACAATCAGGTAACTCTTCCAAAATGCTTTTTCAGAATCTTAACACCTTTGTCAACCCTAAAACTCTTGACACGGAAGAAGAACCTACCCAATCTCTCTGCGACAATGTTTCGGACTACTTCACCCAAACAATAGAAGATATTTATAGCAAAATAGTCTCATCTACTACACATAAGGATGATGTTGATATCACCCAACTACCCGAGTCGGAGGGACAGGGTGTTCTTAAAGAATTTTCCCTGCTAACAGTCCAAGACACCGTACACTTATTAAGTTCTGCTAAGTCAGGCTCACCTACTGACTTAATTCCCGCAAAGTCTGCCAAGAAGCTGGCAGAAGAATTAGCTGAACCTCTCTGCCTGCTCTGTTCTGAACTATTCCATCAAAGAGGGTAAACTGCCTAAAGCCTGAAAAGTTGCCCAAATCATGCCAATCCGTAAAAACGCGAAGCTGGACTCTGATGTTATTAATAACTGCCGCCCCATCTCATTGTTACCCCTATACAGTAAACGTTTGGAGAGACACGTGAATAGTCATCTGTCAGCCTTTTTGGAATCCTCCAACTGTTTGAAATATTCCCAATTAGGATTTCGGCCGAAGCACAGTACTGAATTGGCCTTGGTGAAGGTAACTGATGATATAAGAATGCTGCCAGATGCAGGTCAGGCAGTGATTTTGTTACTGCTTGACCTGTCTGCCGCGTTCGACACCATATTTCACCAAATCCTAGTAGACAGACTTCGTCTCACAGGAGTCCAGGACTCGGATTTGAATTGGATACAGGACTTTCTCACTGACAGGACCCAAATTATTCTAGGCCTTTTTCAATCCAAATTCAGTCATGTAACGAAAGGTGTGCCACAGGGTTCCTGTCTCAGCCCATCTCTGTTTAATGTATACGTTGCTCCATTGGCTGCTCTGCTTCGGAAGGTTGGGTTTCTCCCAATCTCCTACGCAGATGATACACAGCTGATCTTTACCTACAATAAATTCACACCTGATGTCCAGAAAGTGTTCTCCGAAGGTATGAAAACTATCACCCTTTGGATGAAGAGAAACTTTCTGCAATTAAACACAGGGAAAACGGAGATCATGCTGTTCAAGGATGCCATTTCGAGATGGTCTCCTGGGTGGAGGCCTGAAGAATTGGGTGTAGTTCCTACCCCAAAGACTGTGGTTAAAAACCTAGGAGTGCTAGTCAACAGAGACCTTAACTTGGAGGGTCACATTGCAGCAGTCAAAAGATACTGTTTCTATGCTCTGAGTCTGCTCCGGAATATTTCCCACTTTCTGCCGATGAGCACACGCAAAACGTTAATTCACGCTCTGGTCCTGAGTCGACTGGATTATAGCAATGCTTTGCTGATATCCGCTAAGGACTCTGACCTACAAAGCTTGCAGGTGGTGAAGAATACTGCGGCCCGCCTGGTGACTAGCGCCCCATATCGTGCCCCTTCCCTTCCTCTCTTGCACAGCCTACATTGGCTTCTTATCAGCAAGAGAATTCACGTCAAAGTGTGTTGCTTGGTGTTTACAGGCCTTAATTCTATGGGCCCAATATATTTGACAGAAAAACTAGTTAAATATTCCCCTATGCGCTCACTTCGATCTGAAGGTAAAAGACTGTTCACTATTCCTCGCATCCTTCTCTTATCTGGCCCCGAAATTGTGGAATCAACTTCCATTAGACCTTTGTCAGGAAGTCAACTACCTGTCTTTCAGGAAAAAACTCAAGACTCAGCTCTTCTAACCTTCCTCTCCCCTTGTGTTGTGTGTTATTTCTGTCCTTAGAGCGGAGAAACCCCATTCGGGGTGAGTCAGGCGCTTTATAAATGTAATAAATAAAAAACACATAATTAGTGATAATTATGATCATCAGGTGGTACTTAGTCAATGTTTTATTGCTTCACCAGGTGTGTTTACTGTTCAGACCAGCACAATGGCATGTGGTGCCATATAGTCGTCTGACTCCTTCTCCACAACTGAGGCAGAGATACAGGAAGGAGCCGCAGGTTTATGGGACAAAGGTCTGTGTCTCGGTGTCCGATCATTGATAGTTTGATGCAGGAGTGACGGTTTGTGGTGAGGGACTGTGACTACTAACTTGAAGAAGGCAGGGCCATGGTAAACAGCCTGGTCAGTGCTTGAAATGGAAAAATAGAAGTGCAGGTATGCTGGTTTCTGAGAAGTGCCGGTACTCTCCCTGTCAAAAGTGCAGGTACTCAGTACTGGCCCATTTATAGCACTGAGCCTGGTTAAGCAAGAAGTGTGGATAGTGCAACAGAATGTGTTGGAGCACTATAGTGTCACCTATTGATTGATGTATAGTATCCTAGACAAACACATTGTCTCATCCACTGTGCTTGGGTGTGTACAGTAGCCCTGCAACATTTGCAATGTCGTGAAAAATGTAGCTTACAGTAATATTGACCTTTCGTATATTTATCCCACAAGAATACTGTCAATTAAAGTGTCTTATTGGTTCGTTCACTCTGTGTGAACAAATTCCCCGTCCATTCTCGATAGATTGGTAAAGAACTGTCATAGACAAGCTGAAAGGCTGTGATCTATAAAGTAATTTGTATATAGGGTGCCCAGATGACCATGTCAACGGGACTCCAGTTTTCCAGTCTTGGGATTTCATTTAAGAAATAGGTGCATTCTGAGAAGGAGAAGATTGCTTTGACTCCATTCAGCCAATTGCACTAACACTCCAGATTAAAGTAATTACTGATTAAAACAACAGCAGAAGATTCGAAAACTGGTGTCCCGGTGGAATGGAGCCATATTTACATACTAACAGGGGGGATGCAACACCATAGAAGGGTCTTCGTCCCAGCTCCATTTCTGTTGTGTATGTGTCAAACTTGTATGTTATGCCAAGTTATCAACATGTGCACAGCGCTTTTTAACTTTCTTGTGAGTGTATATTCAGCAAGTTGTTACTTCGCTGCAAAGTCTCCAGAGAATCGACCGTTTTCAAGTGTATACTTATAACAGCTGCAGGCTGTGTGTACGAGACGGAATAAAGAAGCGATATTTGTGTAATAAATGCCATGACATCCATAATGGCTACAGATGAGCAACTCACATAGAGTTCTCACTTACCAGGAAAGAGCGGAGACAATTCAAGGGACAGCATAGAAAACAAGGACCGACACAGCTGATAACCCCAGCACTCTGCCCCACTCCCACATGTGATCCCATTACCTTTTCCTTTTTGTACTTCCCCTCCCGCCAAGAAAGCCACTACACTTCTTGTCTTGTGGTGGTCATTCGTTGGCCGCAGTTTATTAGGGTTACAAGGAAACAGGTATATCTTTCACATTTGCATGTTATGTCATTATACATTTCCCTGATATTGTCTCTTGGCCCTTCTGGGCGGTTCTTTTGTAGGTTGGACTTTCTTGTGCCTCCTCTGTGCGGGAAGGCGATATCCATTGTGCCAGAGTTAGGCCGCCTCGCTACCTTGTCCGACTTTGTTGTGCCCTGCCATCCGGTGGGGCTAGGCTGCGAGCGCCGTCTCTTCTTGCTACCCCTTCCCTTCGTAACCATGTCACCCAGCCATGAGGCATCCTAGTGTCTTTGTCCTGAGGCCAGCTCACCCAGCCGTGCGGCATCTGACGTTGCGTCGACCTATTCTGGCGCATCGCCCTCTGGTGTGCCTTCGTACCAACCGTTCTCAGCGTACCCCTTTGCCTCGCGTCCTCCCTTTCTCCGCCCTGCAACATTGCTGTTCTTTAAGTGTCGGTGGGTGGGACAAGATTTCCTTTTCGCCGTGCTGCTCCCCCGCTCCTTGTGGATCGGAGCATACCTGCGGGAGCGGCGCTTATATGCCCCCTGGGCCGCGATCGCGCTTCGTATCTCCCCCGTCATTGGGTGTTTAAACATTGCCTGCCACCCCATTGGCCGCAATGCGAGGGGGGACGGACACCTTTGGGGGCTTCCCTTGCATCCTTTGGGGCGACCCCGTTTTTGCACCAAATTGTCGTCCCCTGCCACTGTCGGCCCCTGCCTAACTGGGAGCTCGCATCACCGGAGGCTCCAGGGGGAGAATTGCAGGTCGGACTACTCGCCCCAGAGGCCAGCGGGGGCTCAAGCATCCAGTCAGCCCCTTCCTCCACCACTAGCTGTGAAATACCGTTCGTGAGTCGCGCTTCGCGGGACACGCATCACCGGAGGCTGCAGGGGAGAATTGTAGGTCGGACTACTCGCCCCAGAGGCCAGCGGGGGCTCGAGCATCCAGGCAGCCCCTCCCTCCACCACCAGCTGTGAAATACTGTTTGCGGGTCCCGCTTCCCGGAACACGCATCACCGGAGGCTCCAGGGGGAGAATTGAAGGTCGGACTACTCGCCCCAGAGGCCAGTGGGGGCTCGAGCATCCAGGCAGCCCCTCCCTCCCCCACCAGCTGTGAAATACCATTCGTGAGTCCCGCTTCGCGGGACACGCATCACCGCAGGCTCCAGGGGGAGAATTGCAGGTCGGACTACTCGCCCCAGAGGCCAGCGGAGGCTCAAGCATCCAGGCAGCCCCTCCCTCCACCACCAGCTGTGAAATAACGTTTGTGAGTCCCGCCTCGCGGGACACGCATCACCGGAGGCTCGAGGGGGAGAATTGCAGGTCGGACTACTCGCCCCAGAGGCCAGCGGGGGCTCGAGCATCCAGGCAGCCCCTCCCTCCACCACCAGCTGTGAAATACTGTTCACGAGTACCGCTTTGCGGGACACGAATCACCGGAGGCTCCAGGGGGAGAATTGCAGGTCGGACTACTCGCCCCAGAGACCAGCGGGTGCTCGAGCATTCAGGCAGCCCCTCCCTTCACCACAAGGAGTACTTAATCAAGCGGCATCCCTTGTCCCGCAGACGCACGCGGGACGCATGGAGAAGCCCGGGACAAGGGCGGGACAGTCTGCGACAGTCAGAGGCAGGAGGAGGCAGGGCACGGACAGCCCCTGACATCGCAAGATGGGTAAGCGCAAGAAAGTCATTGATGTAGAGGAGGGGGGAAGTAAAGCGAAGGTACCAAGACATTCGAACTCTATTTTGACGTATCTCTCTTCTGCTGTGGGGGCACTTACAAAGGAGATTGCGAATGCTGAACAGGAGCTGGGCCTGATACTTTCTGTCCAACCCACTACCCCCAATACTCAGGACATCCAGGGCCCTGCCAACACTTCCCATATTCCTCTTGAACCTAAGGTGATTATTGCTAACCCCATCCCACCAAGAAATTCTGGCGCTGGTCCACTTTTAGACAGCACCACCACGCTTCCCGTTTCTCTAAGCACCCAGCAGTCTCACCCATCCTCAAAGCGGAAACAGGAAAAACCAAAAAACGCCCCTATTGAGCCCTTTGTGGCATCAGACTCTTTGGGAGACCAGATGGAGGGTCTTTTCGTTGCCCGGATAGAGCCCCTGCTTCTGGGTATTGCAAAGGACATTGTGGACACCTTGAACACTTGCTTGGAGGGTCTCTTAAAGAAATGTTCACTTCTTGATAGACTTGCACGAACATACCTTGCATTTAAAAGGACATAACGTGGGGCCTGAGGGGCATGGAAAAAGTGGTAATGAGGGGGTCAAAACAAGGGAATTGGATTCACTTTGTAGCGAGGTGGAGCAAGCTAACGTCAGGTCGAGGGATTCCATCACCTCCCACAATGGTCGGGAGGTAACCTCACCACCCCTCAGCATCCCCGCGTGCCCCTTTGAACAATCTAATGCACCTACTTACAAGAGGGTAGGGGCCAGTCAGGTCGACTTGGATCTACCCCACGAAGCTGCCCCACTTGTTGCCATTCTCATCGGGGTCCCCCACTTAGAGAGGGAGAGCTTGAATCCGTCCCAGACCTGATGGTAAGGGCCCGTTTCTGGTGTGATGATGCTTGCAGCGGGGCTAATATCTCCAACAGGATCATCCTTGAGAGGAGGGTGGGTTGGATATGAAGGCGCCGGAAGAACGTCCAGGGGAACTGTGTCATAATTTATTTTGACAGGGCCAAGTTGGCGGATAGGCTGTTTTGAAATGGCTCATACATATCAGAAAGCGACCAACTGAGACTTGTCCCCTTGGGTTATTTCTATCCCCCCTCAGTAAAGACCTATGGTGACCAACGACTACCAACAAGGAGGTGGGGGTTGACCCCAGAACTGGGAGGAGCACGTTCAACTGTGCATGGCCGCACCTATACCTCAAGGACAGCCACTGTAGCTCCGACACCTAATTCCCATCTAGTATCTAGTGCCACTGTGGGGTGTGGGCCGGCACTGAGTAATCGTTTTGCCCCTCTGTCAGGCCTAGAAGTGATTGATTGACTGCTGTACACGAGGCTTGCGCCTATGGATGGGGCCTCCATTTTCAATGAGGTTGCGGCTTGTAAAATTCTTAGCTGGAACGTGGCTGGTGTCAGAGCCAAAAGGGGAGATGATGCATGGGTTAGTTTTGTCATCAGTCACGACATCATAGCACTCCAGGAAACAGGGTACACCTCGCCTGGGTTCTGGCTGGATGGTTTCACAAGCTTTGCCGTCCCGACAGTCCCTAGTATCACCGGTAGAGCCAAGGGAGGCCGTATTCTCCTTTTGTTCTTTAAAACTTAAGGGGGCATTAAAAATTATTAATAGCTGTCCACCAAATCTTCTTATCATGGAATGGGAGGTTTCCCCCAGCTGGAAAACCTTCTTTATTAATTTTTATAATTCCTGGAATAGGGAAAATGGTGATGATCATATCGCCACCGTAGAATCCTTTTTACTTTCAGTCGGTCAAGATAAAGACACTAATGATGAGTTCGTCCTATTAGGCGATTTTAATATTCACCCCTGTAATAATATGTGTAGCACAGGTGACCCTATGGGCCCTCCTGGGTTGGAAGCCCCCCATTTTGAGCACACCAAGGCCGGAGAGGCATTGGAAGAGATGTTAGCTAACTTTAATCTATTTGAACCAACGACCCCGGAGGGGAAGATGAGACTTATTACCTATAAGGGCTCAGACCCTGGTTCTATTATAGACTATATATTTGTGACCTCAGGTATCCTACACTGGGTTGTTTCCTATGCAACCATTGCTTCCCCATTTTGTGACCACAATACTGTCTTACTGAGGTGAAATGGGGGGACTCTATGGGACCTATTTTTGCCCCGTTAAGATAAGGCCAGCCCTACGCCCTGTGGATCAGGGGAGAAGGTTAAAGTGGACAAACGTGGTCCCGGAAATCTTTTATGCAGACCTCCTCCCAAAAATAAAGGGTTATATGGCAATCTGTGAGGACCCTAGTGCGGTAAATTACGAAATATTGGGGGCATTTGAATCCATATGCACTCAAATTTCAATAGACCTGGCGGCGAAACTAGGTCAGGGAGCAAATTATCACCGCCGATAGTTCGACACTAAGTGCTCAAAAGCACACAGAACACTTATGTCAGCTTTAAAACACAATCCGAGAGACAAGGTAGTCATCACACTGTTTAGGAGAGAGTACAAGCTAGCTATTAAACAACGGAAGGACAACATAAAGGCAGCGGCTTGGGATAATCTACTTTCAGTTGATGTTCTTCATAACAGCAGCAAATTCTGAGCTATTATTAACAAGCCTTTTTTCTCGGATCTGGACAATAATGTCACGGACTGCGTCATCCCCAATGACAAATGGTTGAGCCACTTTAGAGCAGTATACGGTGACTCGGACTCTGAAGCCTCTGGCTGTCCACGAACAGTCCCTGAGGCCGGACCAGTAATCTTCTATGAAGCAGAGGTGGAGTTAGCAATTTTAGAGTCAACAAAAAACAAAGCCCCAGGGCCGGATGGGGTGCCAGCAGATTTTTATAAACATTCCCCGAAGCTTTGGGCCAGAATCTTGTCTAATATATTTAATGCCGCTAATGGTAATCTGTTCCCTACTTCTTGGGCCACTTCAATAATAGTGCCAAGTTTTTAAAAAAGGCCAGCGCGATGACCTAGGGTGTTATAGACCCATATCCCTTTTAGATTCTGTAATAAAAAATATTTGGCAGAGTCCTCCCGGTGAAGTTGAGGGACAGTATTGAGGGATGTGGGGAGCTATCTAACATCCAATATGGGTTCAGGGAGAAAAGAGGCACCCTGGAGCAGTGTTCCGATTTGCACATGTTGATTACCAAGTACACAGTAGCCAAGGAGGGGTCACTATTTCTGGCCCTTATGGACCTCTCCTCGGCCTTCGACCTAGTGAATAGGGCCAAATTGTGGGCAATCCTTCCGGAACTTGGTATAGACGGGGCATTGGTTAAATTTATGGCATCCCTTCATCAAGAGTTGTTTTCTCAAATTCGGGTCACTAACGAGGGAAGGTGTACTACCCGCTTTAAATCGATGCGTGGAGTACGCCAGGGCTGTATTTTGGCCCCCCTCCTTTTTGCCATCTATATTAATGGCCTGGGTCGCTATCTGGAGGAGGTGGATGGGGACGTCCCGCGTATAGGAGTTGCAAAGATTCCTGCTCTCCTATACGCGGATGTCGCTGTCCTCATAGCCCGCACTGGCAATGGTTTGCAGCTTTTACTTGATGCCTTTGGGGCATTTATGGATAGGCTAGACCTAAAGTGAATGCTAACAAATCACACACCATGGTAGTTGGATTCCATAGGAATAGGGGCAAACCAAACATTTTTAAATGCAAGGGTGATGTGGTTACCAGAGTGGCAGTGTTCCCATACCTGGGGGTGCTCTTTCACGAGAGGGGTTCTTGGGGCCCCCAGGTAAGGGCAAAGAACTTATCTGTGGCTAGATCAACTGCGGCACTCATGGGGTTCACAAAAAGGTTGGGGGCCAGGCCAATGGAGGCCCTGCTAAAGGTCTATAATGCTAAATGCATCTGAATCGCGATGTATCGGTCAGCCATATGGGGCTATGTACATCTAGAGATAATCCAGAGGGTAGAAAACAGGTTTTTGAGTTCCTTGCTGGCTGTGCCCCAGTCGACTCCGACCTTTTCGACTCACGCGGAGATGGGCTTGGACTATGTCACCGACAGGCTTAACCTGGCACCGTTAATAATCTGGCTTAAGAGTTGGCTTAAGAAGGAACTAACCCTTAACCACGCGATTTTAGCAGATGTAATGTCCTTAGACCACTCCTATAAAGTGCCCTGGTTGGCTAATCTGAGAAGGTCCTTTGAACATCTGGGACGCCCGGACCTCTTCCTATTACCATCTAGAATTAGGAAGGTGGATCTGAATCTGGTTAAAAAACACTTTATGGAAAGGGCCAGACTAGTCCGGGAGGAAAGGGAGTTGTTGAAACCCACAGTGCGATCTCATTATATGCTATTAGGTTCTACCTCACTCGAGCAATACCTCATGTCTGTTATAAAGCCATTTCATAGGTTTTTATTGGTTAAGTTTAGATTTAACTTGATTCATTTTGTTTTGGGCAATTATCCATCCTGGGTCAAACCAGATTTAGCCACCCCTTGCATTTGCGACCAATTTTCTTTTTAACCCAAGACACAATGCATTTTGTTATGTTTTGCAGGCTCTTCTCGGATATTAGAAAAAAATATCTGCTGCCTATTTTGAAGGAGGCTGGCTTTACGCAAGTGAGGCCGGCATTAGTTTTCCTCCAGTCTTTGAGCAGTGACCGCATCATATTTAGTGTGGCTAATTTCGTAGTGGCGGCATCTAGGAAAAAAATATATAATGCGCCACGATTTGTGACATAATGAATCTTTAATCATGTAATTTATGTAATTCTTTTTTCCTGACTCATTGTATTGCACATGTTGAAAATGTATCAAAAAGTTTTAGGTGTATATAAATGTTTTTATGCCTTTTATGATTTTATAAATCGAATAAAGTGTATTTGACTGACTGACTGACTGACTGGGAGCTCGCCGCCGGGTTATGGCGACGGCTCTTGAGCCCCCTTTGGTGGCCCGCCTCCGCGAAAACAGAAGTTTGAAAATATTCCCTTGTAATCGACAGAGTTCTAACTGACCACTCCTCACAGACCAATCACAACTCACCCAGCAGCAGAAACCTCCCAGAGGTTATGTAACAGAAGCCTGCCACTAAACCACGAGGCTGCAGGAAGACAATACACAAATGCAAGGATCTTGTACGTAAGATGCCCAGACACATTTAAAGCGCCTAGGACTGCATGGGAAACAGTGGTCTTGTCTCTTAAACTGCCTACGGCTGCTCAGTGTGTTAAGTAAACCATCTCCACCCAGTCTGGGCTCTTAGCAATTAAACTATTTAGTTAACCACTGCCTCTTTCCTTTCTGCGCCTCTCTTACTGCTGTCTGACAAGGTGGCATGCAGAAATGCGCTTCTCCTGCCAAACTCTAAAGCAGAGGTCTTCAAACTTTTATAGCTTGAGTCCACCAGCTGAATTTTTTTAAATGTCGCCCTCCAACCCACAAACTGATAGAAATTTCTTGAATCGGACACACTACATAATCAACCACCGCCCACATATCCCGGGCCATATCTGGCTAATAATGTTCAACACAATAAGAGTTTAGTTAACTGTAGGTTTGTGAGTGGGTGTGGTTAAATGACATTGTGAGTGCAGAGTGATCACTGTGAGTGGAGGGTGAGTGGGTGAATGGTGTGAGTGCATGGGGAACAGTGTGAGGACATTGTGATCGCTGTAAGTGCAAAGTGAGCGTGAAAGTGAAGGGTGAGAATGGAGATGGAGTTGTCTGAATGTAGGGTGCATTCACCGACACTTGGAGCAGCCACAGCCCGTGGAGGGAGTTCCGTAGGGTGAAAAGGCAGGGCAGGCGGTACGAAACACCAGAATATAGATAATGGAAGGTAAGTAAATAATTAAATAAGTAAAATGAATTTTGTAGCGTGCGCTGCATCGTATTTTGCGATGCAGGGTGCTCTACGAAACTAATCGGAAGGCAGCATTTACTTAGGACAAAGACACAAGACAATAAAAAATTGGGCGGGGAGCGGGTGGGGCTTCCCCCACGTGATCAACTACTACAGATCAACCCCAAAGCAGCGAATGCGCCCTGGCTCAGGGCTCGATTTAAAAACTGCCTTGTTTTAATTGGGGATATTTTTACAGAAGCTTATAATGAAGAACAGTATAAGGAAACCTCCTTTAATGCTGCATATTGAAGCCATTGCAGAAGCGGAAGAGATAGACTTTGGCAGAAAACCGCCGAGGCAAGGTTACAACAAGCATTTACAATGCAATAGGTCTCAAATTTGTGAGAGTTTAAGATAGTAGCATTGTAAATGACAATGCCTTTTATTTACACTTTAAAAACCAAAACATAAAAAAGGCACTGTCATTTATAATGAAAATAGCTCAAACGAGATGAAAAAGCGAGACCTATTTCTTTGCAGATGCTTTATATGTATGTTGTAGAACTGCTTTTGTGCTCATTTGTAATTTAGCCAAAAAGCGCCTCCATGTGGAAGAGTGTCCTAAGTGTGGTGTTGACATTTATGCGCAGGTGCCCACCGGAGACCACTAGCTAAAATTAAGCAATGCTTTGATTAGCGAAACAGAAACCAGTATTATGCAAGGGTATCGGCTGGGTTTTAAGTGGACCCGGTCTTGACAGTGCTCAGCACCAGCAATTCTAAAAAACAGGTGTTGAGACGGGTCCCTATCGGGCTCTCCATTTTTGCCATCAACTACAGGGTTAAAACATTCTTGACTGCAGCAGTACCACCCTTCACTGCCCGTGATGTAACTTCAAAGAAACTTGCTATATTTCTTTCACAGATTCATAAGTTTTTTGACTGTAGCATTTAAAATATTATATACTAAGGAGCAATAGTAGTTGCTTATTTATATTATTCAACTAACAACCATTGACAAACCCAATAGTCTTGACTTGTCGTAGGTTTAATGATTCTTGTTGTATTTTATATACAAAAGCAATCAAGCAGCAAACTACCACATGGGTGTCACCCTATACTAAGCACAGATTTTGAGCTGGGGTTTTAAGCCACGCCCTTAATCACATCGGCCATGCCCCTTTGAGAGATTTCTCCCTCACCACCCCCAGTTTTTTCATCTAACTTAAAGCGCTGGGTATCAGGATACTAACATTGTTACATTCTTCTGTCTGATGTTATTAACATGAGTATTCTTGAGTTGGGAAATAAATACTATCTCTTATCAGTGACCAGAGAACAAAGACAGACCTCTGTAGGTAAGTGAAGTACTCATTGTGTGCCTTTAGTCTCTAGTTTGAATTAACATTTTAACACTACTTGTAGGAACAGTGGTCCTAACAGGGCTCCAAAGGATTAGGCATCGACAAAAGGAATGCATTCCTCATACTCATTTTCCACCGTCTCTTCCTTTTAAAGACAAAAAAGGAATGTTTCCAGGACCACTGCCTTTTTTGCAGGCAAGCCTTACGGGCGCCTTATTAAAAAAAAAAAGCCACGGCGATTGCTGCTCGATGCTGTTTGGGAGTTGGGAGGGGTGTTCTTTGAAGACAAGAGACACGGGCGCTGCATTAAATAATTAACTAAAAGGCAATGGCATTGCTCCAGCATTCGCGCATGGTGCGCTGAATGTAAGCCAAGCATGTCATGCCTGCAGTAAGAGAAATGTAATAAATAAAATAATTCTTACAAGACTAAATAACAAGTACTGTGTAACAAACAAAGTAAAGGTGCCAGTCACCATGCAATGTTACAAAAGAAGACAAGGCGGTACTAAGGAGGGACTAACAAGCCTATTTAGGAATCAGAAGCCAACCTTTACGAAGGACAATGAGACAAGCCAATGACAAATATGGGCGGAGAGTGGGCAGGGCATACTCCAGTGCAACAAGTCTCGGAGAGCAGCGCATGCACGCTTACTCTAGGCTTGACCTAAGAATTGCCTGGTGGTGCTGATTTACAGTTACTAGGCTGCAACATAAAGCAGGGTATACTATTTTGTTCTATTTCTAGTTTCAGGGTTCGTATTCCTGAGCGAAAAATCAATATACATCAGTTTATGTGAATAGCCAGAATAATGAAGTGTGCATTTTTCACCCTTTTCCGAATTTCCCTAATAGGAATGCGTGGCAGCACGGTCAAGCCACATGTTGTCCCCTTGCTAACCTGAAAAACCTTAGAAATATGCAGTTTTAGCCCTGCACAAAGGTGTGTTTGAAAGAACCACATAAGTGTGTAAAAATCCCAAGTGCTACTTAGGTGGTCAAGATGGCGGACATCTTGTGAGGGCACTCCTGGCGGCCATAGAATCTATTGATAATCTGCAGCTGGACAGCTTCTTTCACCATCTTCTTTGTGCCAAAGAAATGGTAGCCTGGGGCATCTGCTGTAAAAGGTGCAAGGGAGCACCAGAGGAGGCCTCTTGGAGACCAGCTCAATACTCTATATGAGACTTGTGATGGTGGCCTACACAGCAGCGGCCTGTGCAGGTAAGCGCAGTGGGACAATGGGGCTGGGCGGGGGGATGTCGACGCATGATGGAATAAAACGAATTTATTTATTTTTCCCTATTCCGTCATCTGTCTCTCGACTTCCCTAGGCCCTGCCCCACCGCGCTCACCTGCTCGGACCGCTGCAGGGCCTATGTGAGAGACAGGGCCACAGATGGAGGCCATGTGGCTGCAACACAGGAACCTAAAATTGGCTTGTTTAAACTCTCAGGGCACAGACTAGACCTGTCGCCTGCCTAAACCAGTCGCAGCAGGTTATGTTCCTCCCAAAGAACTCATTGCCCTTCCGAAGCGTTTCATAAGAATGAATCACTGTGTAAATGGCTAACAGCTCTGGCTGCAACACTCAGCGACCTCAAGAAAAAATGTAAGTTATGGACTGCTTTGCACTACATTTGTTATGATGCACCAGAAACGACTGGGATACAACTTTGACCAGTGTGAGACTCCACCCCCTAGCAATGTATATACAGGATTTGTCACAGTCAATGAGACTTTTACAGACATACACATTTTCCACAAAGAATTCCTAAGAATAAAAATAACTTGCTTTTCAAACAAACTTTCTACAACAATTCTGCTTTTTATAAGCTCTGTTATCCAGAAATTGCCCCCATGCTCCCATGCCCCCATGCTCCCTGCTTCAAAATGGGTGTAATCCATCTCTCATATTCCATAGAATAAAATTTACCAAAAAGGATCACGTGCATTGTTGTTTATAAAGAAAGATTATCGCATGGGCAGTGGCAAAGAACCCTGGACCAGTCATTTATAGCTGGGAATGATACCAAGCGGTGGAAGATATCAAACCTAAACCTAGTCAAAATGTATCTATCATATCCCCCTACACACCAAAGTTGGTAGGGTTGGGTGCGATTGCTGGCCAGGGTCAATTGATGCTGGATCACAGATCTTTTGTTGAATTCCACTGCAATTCTAAGCGACTCAAAATGAATCAAGCATAAAGTTTTCAGGTCTTTTCTGGATATGGAACACATAGAATCTTGCTTAACACAAAACTCTGGTTGATTCAAATTATTTAGTTGATTTCTAACATAGTTCAGCCAGAGAATTTTTCTAACCTGGTCCAATCCCATTGAATCCATAATAATTTCACGGTTCAGCCCTAGATTGAGAGAGGTGAAAGACTCTTTGCCAGCGTAAAATAGGTTGCATTTTAATAACATCAGAGATGTGAGAAATTCCCAATTCACTGTGGCAATTAAAAACAGATGTGCTCTTAGAAACTGGTAGAATAATCCTTAAAAAAGCATTTTCTACCACTTGTATGGGTGCAACATCATAAAAACCCCATACCCCCACCCCAAAAATTGCAATGCGTATACATTTTGCTTGATAAATTTGAAGAAGGATCCCCGGGGGCCTTTTACCCAATTTAAAAAAAAAAATCATTACTGCCGGGGTTGACCTCTTGAACGAAAGGGTCCTGCTCTTGACCACTGGTCCCCAGGAGCCTGTATCCTCAAACAAAATTCCAAGATAGGAGAACGTTTTGGTAGATTCAATTTTGCCACTCCCAGCTGCTAAGCTTCTGCATTTGTTCTTCCCCTTACCACATGTCATAACAAATGTTTTCTTCACATTGAGTTTCAGTCCCCTATTGGCCATAAACTGAATGTAGGTGGTAAGGGCTCTCTGTAAGCCGAGCTGGGCTCTAGCCATTAACTCTGCTTGTTGTTAAATTTCGGAGGATCTCTTACACTGGCCACTAGTTCTTCTTCCAATGCATTAATATATAATGAGAAGAGGAACGGGGTCAGGACGCAGCCTTGCCTAACACCCCTCTCAACACAGAAAGACTTGGTGCACTCTCCCTTAAGTCCATGTCTCACCTTTGCAGAGGCCCCCATTTATAATTGCCTCAAAAATTGCACGAGTGAGGGTTCTATCATTAGGTCCTCTAAAATTTTCTATAGCTTTCTATGGTCATCACAATCAAAGGCGGTGGTGAGATCTACAAATACCGCAAATAGTTGCCCTGCCTTAGCTTGAGTGTACTTTCCCTGTATTATAGAAAAATGTAAAACCAGTACCCATCCCCTCCCTGAAACCACATTGGACCAGGCTCAAAATATTATTTTCTTCATCCCACAATTGAAGTTTATTTAAAACAACCCTTCCTGCAATTTTCATAAACAAGTCTAAAAGAGATATACGTCTGTAACACGCAGGGTTATCCCGCTCCCCTTTTTAAAAATAGGTATTATGACTGACTCGGACCAGGGTTTAATGAAGCCCTTTGCACAGCATGCTTCTAGGACTCGTGTTAGCAAAGGAGCCCAGAGTTCAGTTGTAGTTTTATATAGGTCTACAGGAATCCCATCAGGGCCTGATGTCTTGCTTCCTTTGCTCGCATTTATAGCCCCAAAACGTCACCATGAGTGAAGTAGATATCAATTGGTGAAAAAGCAGTTTGGTCTCCCGGAAGTTCTAATTCATGGTCTAGGGTTATGATCTCACCATCCTTATTTCCATATACATTAGAGAAAAAGTCGATCCATACATTTTCATCAATCGCTACCTCTACCCTTGCACTCTCGTTATTAACAAAAAAAGGTGCCTTAACTGCCTGCCAGAAAGAAGAACAGTCCCTGCCTCATAAAGATTGTTCCATGCCTGGTCTTTGATTTCTTTCTTGCATTTTTTCCTAGAAAGACGGTAGGCCTTCCTGCGCACTCTAATATCCTCATAGTCCCTTTCTGGGCTATGAAGTGTGGCCTTTAGGAGGGAATACGTTTTAGTACACAAACTATCAAACCATCCATTGTTCTTATTAAGTGGCACCTTAAGAGGAAGACTCAGGATGTTTTGTAAAACCAGCGTGATTTTGGAAAACGCATTCAGTATATCCATATGCGAAGTACCCTATTTCAGGTATTCAATAATAGGTGCTACTGCCTTAGAAATAATTTTTGTATTCATCGCGTCGGGATCTTTCTTACCCCAGCTCAGAGCATAACCATTGTGGGGGGCCAAAACAATATCTTGGGTCCACGCCAGACTTTCAACAGTCGAGGGAGCATTAATTATTTAATTTTTTTAATAAAAAAAAAACTTTTAGTAAGAATTTCAAGTCACAGGAGTCTGAAGTACAAACAAATATTACAAAGACATCAGAAATGAAAGACAAGCCACCGAGCGCCGGGGGGCATCACCACCGTTCCTTAGTTGTAGATGTGAGAACATGTAATGGAGGCCTAGTGAGGAGGGGAGTAGGACGGGCTCCAAACATCACCGGCGGCCGCCACGGGCGATGAGCTGACGGGGAGCGCGGGAGAGGTGGCACCGCTGGGGGGGGGCAGGAATGAATTTAAGACACCAGAGGACCCCAAATATCAACTGGCCGGGATTTAGAGGGCATTAAGTCCCAGAACTCCGATAAAAAGGTCTGACATCGAGAGGCGTCCTCCAGCCAACTATCAACCTTGTGGGCAGGCCCACATCCCAAGCACATGGCCACCCTACGCCGTGCCAGAACAAGCCGCATTGCGATTAGACAGCGGGAAGTATCGGGGTAGAGTTTCACAAAGCTAAGAAGGCACACTGTGGGGGCAGGGGAAATCAGGGTGTTAATAATCGCCGAAATAGTGGAGCACACGCCTTGCCAGTACTCGTAGACCCTAGGGCACAACCATGGCAAGTGCGTGAAGTCTACAGCAGGCGTGCCGCAGTGCATACAGGGGTCGTTAGGTATAAGTCCCAGCTTATGGAGTTGAGCAGGGGTACGGTATATCCTATGCAGGAACTTAAAGTGTATCAGACAAATCCGATAATTGGGTGACAACTTCTTCCTCTGGTTACGGCAGTAGAGCCAGTCTGCCTGCACTATGTCAATGCTAAGATCCACCCCCAAGCCTCGCGCACGTGGTCTGTGAAGAAAGAGGTCACCATGAGTGTAAGAGCATATAATTTAGTAACCAATTTGTGTGGGGATCTATACACAAGGTTGAGGACCGGCATGGTGTGTGGGGGCTGGGGGAAAGTGGAGTGCAGAGTCTGACAATTGGAGCGCAGCTGGTAAAATAGTAGCGTGTTCAGGGGACCGAATGAATCTGGGAGGGAATAAAAGGCATCCCCTGGGTAAAGGTCTGCAACCGTTCGCAATCCCAGACGTGACGCGTGTTTAGAAATACCAGAGGGCAGGACTGTGGGGAAAGCAGGGTGGTTCACTATTAGCACAGCTTTTGCGGAAAGTAAGTGGAGGTTCAAGAGTTGACAGAGTCCGGACCAAGTCCAGCGCAGCGTCTCAACTGTATCCACCTCCTCCCGAGGGCGGACCACCGGCACAAACAGTGCCGTAGACAAGGGCCATGGTGAGGCGATATCCGTCTCGACCACCACATGAGGCTGGTAGGGGGTAGGATGAATCCAAAAATGCAGAAAGCTGGCCTGTGCGCACAGAGCATGAATCTTAAAGTCTGGTGCACCCGGACCGCCAGTGGACATGGGGAGAGTAAGAATGTCATACGGCACACTCGACTGCCTACCCACCCAGATAAGTCCGATAATCAGGGAGCGTAATTTACAGAAGAAATGGGCAGTAAGAAGGATTGGGACATTCAAGAAGAAGTAGAAGAACTCTGGCAACACCACCATCTTGGCAATGGCAGTCCGACCGGCCAGAGACAGTGGAAACCTGGTCCACATCGAAATCTTAGATTCAAACCAATCTACCGCACAGCCAAAGTTTGATCTCCATAGTTCATCTAGATCCCAACTCAGCCAGATGCCGAGATAACGTGTTGGGCGAACTGCCCACACAAATGGGAAAAGCGGGATTGAACATGACAGTAGCATCAGTAAGAGGAAACAAGACCAACTTACTTGAGTTTACTTGAATCCCAGACAGACCGCCAAAACTTATGATCCACCTGACCAAGGGGCGAAGGTTGTCCTAGGGGTGGCGGACGTACAAAGTCACTTTGTGTGCATGCATGGAGACAAGAAGGGAGAGAGCAGAAAAGCCTATTCCCCTATGCGTTTGGTGCTGCTGAAGCCTAGCGGCCAGGGGTTCCATTGCGATAGCGAAATGCATAGGTGGTAAAGGACACCCCTGCCGGGTGCTTCGGCTTATACTGATAGGGTCGGTGGCCTGGCTATTGATACGTAACCGTGGGTTGTACTTTTGTGTGCTCTTTGCATAGAGTATACTCTCCACATGGCATGGTGGTCAAGCATTTTATTGGTGACAAGGTTATTTTTGTGTGCCCTGTGTGGGTGCACATTTGTGGTCACTGTGCGAATGTGTGTGAGCTCGTGCATGCTCCATTTGATCTTTGTGAATTTGTGTATTGTGGTGTTTAGTTTTCCACTTATTTCCAGCACGGTATGTACCTGGTCTATGAGAGTCTATTTTGCTTTCATTGTTTCAGTATTATTTGTGTTTTATAATTCAAATAAATTGTGTTATTTGTTTTGGCGATTATGTGTTCTGTTCCTAGTATTCTTTTATGTTCTTATTCTCAATGAGAGGGAAGATGTGTGGTTTCCTGTTTTCTTTACTAGCCTTTCTTGTCTTGTATTTTTGCCTGGCGTAGAGTGTTGTGAGTCATATAAATGAATGATGTCTTTAGTGTGAGTTTTCTGTCCCTGTCAGCTGGATTTTCTTTCTACAGCTGAGGTCTAGGAGTTCCGGCTCCTGGTGGGGTATTGTCCTGTACTTACCTGCTTCCTGGGTTCTTTCACCACCATGCATCTTTGAAATGCAAAAGTTTCTAAAAGTGTTTTCTTTTTCATTTATTTAGTTATCGAAGAAATATGGACCAGTATTCAGCATTCAGATGGGCATGAAAAAGTCTGTTGTTCTTGCTGGTTATGAGACAGTGAAGGATGCCCTGATAAACCATGCTGAGGAGTTTGGCGAAAGAGCAAAAATCCCAATATTTCAAAAGATGGATAAAGGAAATGGTAAGTTAGCATGTCTTTTGTCATTGCCCATCAGATACAGTTTCCTTCCATAACATGTTGAGACATATGGGACAGAGAATATTAATTGTCAAATGGCACCATTGTGAGGTAACTGTGGGAAGCACCAATCTGTGCTTCACAGCAAATATGCAAAGGTCAACCATCAGAGCTGTCTTCTACATCGTAAGTAGAACACACTTGGCTACACCACAAGAGCAGCAAAACACATTTACAATGGGGCTGGCATAGATCTTCTCCTTGCCATTATCATCTTCTATGGTTTCAATGAGGGCCAATGTCATACGGTAAACAACCTTTACAGAACCACACATTACTATGCATTCATTACAATGCATGCATCCTTACCATGATTGTCTTTACCCGCTGTAGTTTTACCACAAAGATGTCTTTAAAACACATGCCTTTGGAGCGAGAGTGTAAGTATTTCTCAGGCAAGTGTATCATATAAAATAATACTACTAAGCTTTTTCAATTCTATAGAACAATCATAGGGCAAGGGTGTTTTTTGGGTAAGGGTGGGTAAATGTTTTTGGGTGGTAAGAGTATTTTTATGGTTTAGGGTGGGTCTAAGTTTTGGGGGGCAAGGGTATTTTTATGGTTTAGAGTGGGTATGGGTTTTTGAGTGTGAAGGGTATTTTTAGGGTTTAGGGTGGCTAGGTGTTTTCTGTGTGCCCAATTTTTTTTAGGGATTAGGGTGGTTATGGGCTTTTGGGTGGCAAGTGTACTTTTAAGATTTAGAGTGGGTGTGGGTTTAGGAGTTGTAAGTTAATACAATAAGATATATGTGTGTGTGTATTATATATATATATATATATATATATAGAGATATATTATTTTTTTTTTAAATGTTCTTTACTTATGTATATTTATGAATTGCTAGCCCATTCAGGGCACAATTCTGTCACCACAGCAGGGCTGAATAACATATTGATATCGTATGTCAGGTTCATTAATTTTGTGAACATTTACTTTATCCTGTATGTTATCTGCTGAGGTTTTGTGAGAAAAAAACGTATTACAGTAATGAACATGGCAGATAATTAGTTGCCATCGTGTAAATGAAATACCTGTCCATTAAGAATGTGTTTTAACCGTGAATTTGATTAAATTGTTATTATTTACAATTGATTTATTTTGAGCACTTGCACTTTCAGAATGTTAAGAATATTATTGCATTTTTTACCCGTTATAAGATGGCCGCCACTAAACTATATATATATATATATTTTTTTTTTTGGTACAAGTGTTTTTAAATATTTTTGGATGTTTTAACAAATATTTTTAAATATTTTTGAACATTTTACAAAATTTTAGGTATTGTACTTTGCACATATGCGACATTGATGTTATCAAATGAGATGGGATGTATCAATGTCGAAACTGTTTGAGGCAAACATGTATCTAGTGTTAGGATAAGGCAGTACTACAAATCATCTCAGATTGGAAACTCGCTAATTATTTAGATTGGTCAACCATGATGTAAATATCAAGTATCAGGTATCAAATAACATAAAAATAAAAAATTGATGATAGAGTGATGAAAGAAATTAATAGTAGTAAACAATTATGGCAATATTGATTACAACAGATTGAATTGCCCATTAGGTTCATGTAATTTTCCAAATGTTATATACTGGTTATAATTTTAATTTCACTAGCACATTAGGCACTATTTATAAGTTTTCTCTAGGTAAGGTGATATACAAAAAAATAACTCCAACAGGATATAGGTTTATGTATTTTACAAGAACATCTAAAAACGCAATGGATAACACAGCAAATGTACAAAAATTAATTTGCAAGGGCGTGCCTTATCAATATTTGATATATGTATAAACTATTTCAGTTTTACAATTGGCAGCGGAAAAGTAAAAAATACGAGCATTTCAAGTGTCTTTTCGGCGCAAGGCAGCCTATTAAAGTAATATTAATTGTTTTAGTATTTTACTGATATATATGGATTAATTCATGAATATATATATGCATATGTGTATCGTGTATTATTGCATACAAACCATTATCTAAAAGTTGGAAAATAGCACGCATTCAGCAATGTAAATACGCCCAAAAGAGTATGTTTTCCATGTCTATAGAGAATGTAACTCACGTGATTCACTAATACTGTGCACTGTCACTTTAAAAACTGCTTCCTCAATATAAATCATTTGTTGAATGAACAAGCGGCGTTTGCGCTGCAAAACGCGTCTCTGACATTTGGGAGAATAAATGTCTGAAGCACCGATACCGGGTAAGTGTCCTGTTTGCTGGCGGCAGCGCGTGATTGAAGACGTGGCAGATATCCTGACAGGATTACCTGATATATATATATATACACACACATATTATGTGTGTGTGTGTGTGTATATATATATACATATATATATATATATATATATATATATATTATATATATATATATATATATTATTTATTTTTTTCATTTTTGTTTCATTAAAAAAACAAAGGTTAGAAGGATGTCAAAGTTAGGTAATTAGGATCAAGGTTCACTAGGACAAAACAAGTCAAATTAGCTGAGCTAACTATAACGTGTGCCCCTGCAATGCACTGCTTATACATTACTTATGACATGGTCAGTAACATCACTCATGACATCTCAAAATACATCACTCATGAGATCATCCAGTGACTGGCACCGCCCTCCCCCAGGCTGATTTAGGGCCTGGGGGACCCATGCCCTGGGGCCCAGCCTGTTAATTATTTTGGTTATAGTAAAAGGTGGGGGCCGAGTAGCCCTCCTCCTGGACCCCATTTCTAGGGGAGGGAGGTCTTGCAGCCCACCTTGCCTGACCGATTTCAGGCCTGGGAACCCAATCTACATGTGGCCCAGCGGTTACAGATGGGGGCTGTGCAGCCCCCCACCCTAGGCTGAATTGGGGCTCTGGGACCACATCCCATGGGGCCTGCGCCTTGAAAGTGGGGGCCTCCAGGGCACCCACTCACCACTGGGACAGCAGCAGAGCCTGAAGGCCCTCTCGGTCCCTGCAGACTCCCCACCTGTTACAGGAGCCAGCTTTGCTTTTGGACAGAGGAAAGTGCTGAACATGTAGCTCCCGCTGTCCAAAAGCAATTCTGCTCTGCTTTGCGTAAGCAAGAGCATTTTATATGCTCTCGCTTACTCGAAGCAGAGTTTGTTGGTTAAAGTAATGCTCCGAAGAAGCCATAGCAAGCAACAATGTCCTGGGGGTGGGTACACTGGGACATTGCAGGAGTCAGCCCTAGGGGTGGCAGTCCGTGGGGCTGTGAGGGTTGCCCAAGGCTACCACCACATATATTGTATAAAATGCCCCAGGGAGGTTGCAGCCCAAGAGGATACAGGGGGGCATATGCCCGCAATAATTTCATATTTTGCACTGGGGAGGGGTCAGTCCCAGGGGCTACAGGGGTTGGCATGGGCAACACCTCCATATATTGTAATAAACGCCCTTGGGAGGTGGTGGTCTCTGGGGCTGCGGGGGCATTCATTTCACACATGGATTGTAATGAATGTCCTGGGGAGGTGGTGGCCCCTGAGGCTGCATTTGGGGGTCCGCAAGACCCCCACATTATTTAAATGTAATTGGGAGGTAGCAGCCTGTGGGGGAGGCTCTATGAGCTTGCCACACACTAATTCATGACATAGCCCCAGTGAGGTGGCGTTTCCTGGGGGAGGGGGGATGACGCATACCCCCTGGATTTTGCCCACCCAGGAGCTTCTTTGAAAAGATGTGTGGGAGCCCGTGTGTCCTCTTTTTCCAGAGATATCAACCCAAATACACAATACTTCAATTACAATCAGGTAAGTAGCACAAAATACAGTGGTCTCTGGGGGAGCACCACCACCCCAGCCTAATACACTATGTCCTGTCGGGGAAGTGGTCACACCTCCCTGTGTAAGGAAACTTATTGTTCTTCCTTTCCCTTCTTGAGCTTGTCTTAGCAACAGGAGGGCAAATTGTGTCTGTGGTCGGCAGCAGTCCTAGCTTGCTGTCCAATGCTGAAAGACTGTTTCTAGTAGTACAGGAAAGTACCCCAAGGTAGCACCACAATGCATGGGATCCTGCTTCTAACACTGGAATCAGTGTCGAGGTATGATTCCAACATGTTTGATACAAAACATAACCATGTTTACTGCAGTACTATGAGGCCGATTCACAGAATTAATCTGAGACAAAATCCTAAAATTACTACTTTTGGTATTCACAAACGGCACTTTCAATTTTTGGTATTTACAGAATGCACTTACGTCTCCTAACTTTAGGTCGGCACTCAGGCCGGAATTTCCACACCGGACCATACTCTCCACACCGGCGAGTATGGCCCTAACCAGAGAGTATGGTCTGGGTGCATAGAGTACGCTCCAGGTGCGGCGAGTCCAGTCGGGGTGCTCAAATTCCAGCCCCATTGCAGACGTAAAGTTAGGTGTCATAAGTACATTCTGTGAATACCAAAAATCATAAGTGCCTTCTGTGAATACCAAAAGTAGTACGTTTACGATTTTGTCTCAAATCAGCTCTGTGAATCGATTTTCATTGTTTTAAAATTTTAGGCAGGATCCGTGGATCCCGCCAAAATATTTTCTTTCCAAAAGGCGGGCTCCTGCACTTCATTTTTATTCACCTCCGGTGGACCAGGTTCTGGTGCATTGTAATAAAAGAGGAGGGGCACGTGACCCACCTCCCTCCTGAGCTTATTGATGCCCCAGGGAACACCACCACACTGGGGAGTATAGTACAAACAGGGATTTGCAATGCAATAGGTCTCACATTTGCGAGAGTTTTAGCTATTATTATTGTAAATGACAATGCCTTTAATTTATGTTTTAAAACCCAAAACATAAATTAAAGGCATTTTCATTATCATAACCACACAACAGAACAAAAGAAAACAAGCACCTTGGAGAAATACAGAGACATAAAACAACTCATCAGAACGCTGCAACGTGCCTGTCTTAAAACAAAGGTCAAACAAGAAAAAACTACACCTACAAAAAATTTACAGATTATAAAAGTCAGGTATCAAAAAACAGAGAAAAAGTACTATTCAGATAGAATTCAAAATGCTGTATGTGCAAATAAAGAATTCTATAAAATACTCAATGAATTTTGTAAACCAAATTGCCTAGAAGCAACTCATATGCAATATTTCCCAGACAAACTGACAAATCATTACACAGACAAAGCAGACAAGTTGAACTCATACTTAAAACAGAGACAAAGCACCAGCACTAACCCTTTTACAAAACAACAATCCAAGAATACTCTAACCCAGCCTCTCAGTTCCTTCCAACACATTTCACACAATGAATTTATGTAACTGGTCAATAGGCCTGCTGGCATCCCTTCTGACTCATATCGACGGCAAACTTTCAAGAAAATTTTTCTAACAACCTCTGTTGCCACTCCAGTAAGAAGAACCATCAACGATACCTTACCTACAGAATATCTCGAGAAGAACACAAAAAGTTATACATACACCCTTTACTGAAGAGAACAAAGACTCTACAAAGCCAGCATAGACGGGACTGCTCTAGACTGGGTCGCATCCTACCTTTGAAACAGAATTAATATCATCCATACCCCCACCTTACTCGTCCAAACCAAACTCCTTAAAAAAACAGGGGTCCCTCAAGGCTCTATCATCTTGCCCATGCATTTCAACATCTTCATGAAGTCATCACCGGTACTGATCAATCAATTTCACCTCATGTGCTATAACTATGCAGATGACACACAAATACTCCTTCAACTGGAATGCCCCAAAGACATTAGAAACTCACCAATTGTTAGTTGTCTCAGAGCTGTGGATCAGTCTGGCGATAAGCTGACCCTAAATCAAGTGTGGAGTTTTTTTTGCACCTTCCAACATGAACACTACTTCATTAATGTTCGGCACAGGTGACAATCAACCACAATACTAGCATTAAAGGCTCTAAGTACCAAACACACTCTCAATTTGTGATCTGGTTTTCGAACCAAAACAATGGGAGAAACCCGCTCAGCTGATTCAATGTGTTCAATGATACCTTCGCTAACCAATTCATTTAACATTCCTTTTAGTTCCTCTCTGACATTGATGGGAACCCCTCTCAGTTTTTGCTTAACAGGAATGGTGTTGTCTTTGAGCTTGATTCCATTTGAATAATCTTTCAATTTACCAAGTTCCTCTGTCAAAACCTCCTTAAACTTACCATGACTAGACTTTATTTGTCTTCACACCCAATAGCTGCCACTATTTTGAGACATACTTTTTCATTTAACATGACTGGCTCTTTAGAATTAGGATTTAAAATAATACCCAATTCCCATTGGTCTCTCCAACCTAATACATGAACACCTTTCACTGCCTATCTTAAACCCATCAAAACTCTCTGCCTCAATGTCAGACGGTAAACTCTCCTTGAAATATTACACTTCACTAAGTTTCGCCTCATAGTATTGTTTGAAGATTATAGTCCATGGTGAAGCAGAATCTGTCATAAATTTTAGCTCTATACCTGCAATTACCACTGTACACATGGGTGCTTTTTTTACTGTTTCAACTTCTGTGTCTTTTACATTTGATATTTTTTCTACAATAGACACAACAAAGCCTTTGATTATATTCAGAAATACCCACTATTTTAATTTACCTGAAATTAGTTGGTGCGCGGGCGCGTCCCAAGAACGTTCATTTTTTTATGGGATCACCAAATCTAAATTTTGTATAAATACCGCAAATCCTGCTCCATAGCTCTCTCGAAACTGTGGTTTCCACGCAAATGCTGCACCATAACGTACTCCTCTCCGTCAGGGTCTACTCAGTAAATTTATACTGATGGGTTTCTGAGCACACTGATTCTCTGCTGCAATCCATAGTTGGCAAACGTGTTCCTCCACTTTTCACTCGTCACCAAATATTGCAAATAAAGGTGCATATAACCAAGCAATAGCGATAATTATTGCTATTGCTTGGTTAGAAACAAACATTTACCGCTGAGCTGCAGCGATTTTTATTGCAGATAAACCTTGGTATTACCAAGGTTTATCGCAAATGCGATAAAAATCGGCCGCAATGCATGAATATCGCTGAAAAGTCAGCGATATTCATGCATTACCGAGCTAATGCTCTTAGCCATGTTATCCACCTCCCATTGGATAACATGGCTAAGAACTGCTCAGGGCAGGTGTTAGCTTTTGGAGATATTCGCGCTTAGCACGAATATCTCCAAAAGTTGGTAATAGGAGATAGCGATGTTAGCGACTGTTTCCAGTCGCTAACATCTTGGCACGCCCACTTTGCATGTCATTAGTGATAAATATCACTGACATGAAAAGTGGGGCCCAAGATGGTGGCTATCTCCTACTAGCTGTCGCTAACTGGTGCTAGAGACAGCTAGGTAATAGGGAGATAATTTTATCTCCGCTTTGTTGGCTTTAAAAGCCAAAAAAGCGGAGATAAAGCCCCTTGATAATATGACCCCTTGTGTTCTAGAAAATCTGCAGCACAGCAACCTAGTCAGGACTGAGCTACAGGAAAGACCCGTGCAACTGCCTTTTTATAGGACAACAGCCCTCTGTTCCAAATGGAGTTAGAATCAATTTCATATCATTCACAGCTGTGTGATGCTACATAACAATGAGGGAGAGGGTCGCTTGTAGGAGCATGCATTGATGTAACACTTTTGGTATTTCCAAACAAGGCCCAAGCTACCATCTCTCTTGTTCTGTCCAAACTCGATTATGCCGATATCCTCTACCACGGATAAGCATTAACGTTAGCAACCATGATGAGACTACAACCGATTCATAACTCGGCTGTCAGACTATTCTTGCAAATTAAACTGCGAGACCACCTCTCCCCTGCCTTGAAAACCCTGAATTGGTTACTGGTTGCCAGAATATCCATGTTAAAGCTGCTTTGTTTCACTCACAATGCGATACATGGAATGGGACCACTCTTCATCAGGAATAAAATCCCCAAACACATTAAACAAAGGAAGCTCAGCTCTCGAGTGGCTCCTCACCTCAAAATCCCAAGATACAAGAGAAAACCCATGAATGGCACATACTTCTCTGTTTAAGCAGCCATGCTATGGAACTCTTTACTCCCCACCATAGGATCCAGGGACAGCCACCTTATCTTCAGAAAACTACAGCATATCCTTCTGTATATAAGCATTTATTGTTACTATAGATATGGACCTATATATGTGTATTGCTTTGTATAAACATGTAGAATAATTATATTTTTTTAATACATTTTTAAGTACAACAATTGAAATCCATAGTTCATCTAATGCATCTTTAATTTACATGTATTTACTTCCTTTGTGCATCTAAATACCTTCCACATACTTGGATATATATATTTATTACTTTTCTCTGAAAAAAGCATATTCAATGCGCTACCCTACTTCGCACCCTGTACCTCTATCAATATCTTTTAATCTACATATACCTTCTTCCTTTATGCATCTATATACTTTCCATGTACCTATGGATCAATTTATGTATTACCTTTCTCTAATAAGCATATCCAATGCACTACCCTATTTCTCATCCTATACCTCTATCAATATATCCTCTACATCCAATATCTCAATCATCCCAAACCCCATTCCACTACATTGATCCCCAAAATAGGCATTTCTAGACACTCCCCTAATTTACACCTCCTTGCATCATCTAACACCTCTTTTACTATACCGATCACCCAAAATAAGCCTTTCTAAACTTTTCCCTTTGACTCTTCCACTCCACATCCCTTTTTACTCATCCCTAGCCTCCTCAACTGCTATGACCTCACAAAAAAAGGTCTAAAGTCTTCACTCTTCTACCCCTTCACTATCCTTTTCAATCAAAATAACAGATTAACATGTCCACTTCTCAAATTTCATATTTCCCTATAGTAGTTGAGCACTAATCCCATATGGGCTCCAGAGTAGCGTGCTACTCACTGAAAAAGCTCTTTAACACCACATCAGGAGAAGCAAGCACTATATAATTGCAAACCTTTTTCCCTCTTCTATCCCTCCACTACCCTTCTCCAGCCAACTGAATAACATATGCACCACTCAAATTACTTTCTTATTTCACTATACTAATTCAACACTAATCCTTTAGGTGCGCTGGAGTAGCACGCTACTCGCCAAAAAGCTCTTCAACACCCCATCAGGGGTAACAAACACTATATAAATGCAAACCTTTTTTCCTCTTCTATCCCTCCACTCCCTTTCTCAATCAAAATAACTGACTAACATATCCACCACTCAAATTACTTTAATATTTTACTATTCTTATTCACCACTACTTCTTTATGGGTTCTGGAGTAGTGTGCTACTCGCCAAAAAAGCGCTCCAACACCCCATCACGGGTAACAAGCGCCATATAAATGCAAACCTTTTCCCTCTTTTATCTCTCCACTATCCTTCTGAATCCAAATAACTGACTAACCGATCCGCCAATTTCATTTCCCAATACTAATTCAACACAAATCCTTTATGGGTTCCAGAGTAGCTGGATACTTGCCGAAAAAGCACGTTGACGCCGTAAGCGCTATATAAATGCCATTACAATACAATACAAGCCAATGACAAATATGGGCGAGGTGTGGGCGCGGCTTCAAGTACATACTACAATACAGCATGGCTCACAGAGCAGCCTTCCCTCACAAGCCATTCTGTTAGGTTTGAATCCTGGGCTGATAATAAATGAGATGTGTTTGTGAGAGGCTATCAAGCTCTTCCATGAAATGATAAATACATACTTTTTGCGTTTTACACCATAATTAAGCATAACGTGCTGGAAACGTTCTTAGGAACGCGGCCCCCATGGGAAGTGAGGTCGGCAGATCAGTCTTTCCCTGGGGTGTTCGCGCGAGATAGGGACAGGGTGATAGGCAGATAAGGGGTGGGTTTAGGGATGGGGTTGTGGGCAAAGTTTTATAAGGGGGCAGGAGAGGAAGTTCTTCCTCTTTCTGTCCCCAGCGCCTCAGGGAAAGGGTTAGGAAAAGGTTTTGACCACCCTACTTGTTTTCAGGAGTGGGAAAAGGTATTGGCTTTGAATAGCGTGTCAGTTTAGGACGGCTTAAAGCGGGTGCTATCAATACTTGGGAGGGGTGGGGAGTCCATAATGGGCATACTCACCCTTCCGGGGAGGGGGATACAGGTGCATGGTGGGGGTGCGGGAGGCAGGAATGTGATGGCTGGAGATGCAGGAGGAGGTTTAAAGAGATGTGAGGAAATGAATGGTATAAGTGAAGAGGTTGTGGGGTGAATTGGGAGTGAGTAACTGGAGTGTGGGAGTGGATAATGGATGAAAGACATGAGGTTGGAGATTGTTAATTGTTTATTGGTGTTATGTTTAAAGGTGGTTGTCAACCCTGTCCTAATAAATGGCCTTTTACCCTAACTAACAGCGTGGAGTGGTTATTGCGCGAAAGCAGTTGTGCGTGTAAAAGCCTCTCGGAAGCAAGCACTGTAACTACCCTTGCTGCCTACTTCACACCGGCGCTTACTGTCACTTCATTTTCTTACACACCAATTCATGCCCACAGTGCTGCTGCTCCCAAAGATGCATCAGCACCATACTGATATAACTGAAAAGCGTTCAGACTTTTTTGATAACAAAAATTAAAATCGTACGGCACACAAACGTGTGGTAAGAAAGATGGAGAACTCAATGACAGATTAAAGAGGTTTTCTTCACGCAAATCGATTTGCCCACTGCGAGCAGCAACCTGTCAGCATATTACAAATATGTTAGAATCAACACCACTTTAAAGAGAAACATTTTGTGGTGGTGTGTCTCGAGGAGGAGCTCATAATGAATAGAACGTGAATGCCACGTGACACAGCACGTGAACGTGGCATTCTACACATTGTCCGATCATTTCTAGTTTTGCACAGTTTTAAACTTGGAAACAGATTTTTCATTTAAAAGAAAGAATAAAACAGATTTTACAGTTTTCAAAAAAGTATCGTTCAACCTGTCAACTGCAGGTACCTGTAAATAGGGTTTACCCCTGCATATATGTAGGGTAATCGATATGAACCCCCGAATTGTAAAATTAAGTCATGGATATCTCCTTACCTATTTACCATCAGATATTTTGCCATCAAAAGCATGTTATGCTATTTTTCTATCTGTTGTGTCTGGTATGATATTGGGATATGTATAGAGATTTAGGTAACACATTTTCTTATCACAGACTCGCAGGGGCATTATACCAACGATTTGCGATAATTATCAGATAGTGTGCTGTTTTTTTCTAGCGCCGGCTATAGCTGGATTTCCTCGCCGCGATAGCATGGTATTATCAACGCGTATCGCAAAGGCAATAGGTAATCCAGCAATAGCATGTAAATCCAGCAATAGCGTGAGATTTCCAGCGTTAAATCAACTGTGCAAATGAAAAGCTTGCTAATAGGCAAGTGTGTACTTAACCTAACAATCCACCTCCGATTGACAAGATGGGTAAGTCAAGTTTTTTTCAGGTGTTAAATTACAGTGATAAGCGTGGCTAGCATGTGTTTTCTTATTGTTTCGGGGCATAGATAATAGAGGGAAGTTGTGTTTGCGACTGTTTCAATGGAGTTAAAGTTAGGAACGCCTACTTTGCATGTCATTAGCGATATATATTGCTGCCATGCAAAGAGACAAGGTTGTTAATGATGCGATAGAAAAATCGCCGCTTTATTGCCGGGATGTGCAGCCAAACTAGCGAAAACTCATTTGATAATATGCACCGGAGAACTTTACTAGCAGTTGGAGTAGGACGTGCTGTAGTACTGGTAATGAGTCTTCTGTTACCAATACTGGTAGCTGAATAAAGCATGTAAAGCGCAGACAGGACACAGATTTCTCTCAGCCGGCAGCCACGTCTCTGATGTTCCTCCCCACGTAACTATGGAGGTTGAAAACATTTGGAGACCTTTTTGCTGTGGCTACTGATTTCTCAGTACAGCGCCATGAAACCGCTAGCTTAGCAAGTGTAGATTGAATAAACATTACAGTATTGTTACTAGAACCAATACCTAGCCCTACAAGCGTTAATAGCATAATCATATGACTAATATTGTGTCCCTAGTGATAATAATAACTTGTCTTTTTGCATTTCATGCTACTCTTTTGCTTCCTAAGCAAGTCAAGAACAGGAATTACTTTTACCCGATTTATTTGGCTCAGGTTATCAACTTTAGAGGGATAGATAAAGTCGGCATAGGTGGGATTTGAACTAACGAACTTGAGATCAGCACATATGCAGTTGCAAGCATTTATTTCTCGAAGCAATCCTTCAGGCTTTTGGTACCAGTATTATTAATGATAGTCAAAGGGAGTGGTAGTCTTGGATAACACAAAGTGGTATGAAATAGTAAAATAGTGAAAGCGGGGGTGTGGCTGGTACGCTGCTGTAAACTGATTTCCTAATGACCCTCAAAAAAGCAGGATAACCATCTTAGCTTCAGAATGGCACTGGATACCAAATTATTTAGCAGGTCCCTGAAAGAGAAGACCCTTGGCGCCATTTGTGCATCTGAAAACCTGTTGTGAGATACTAAGTTAAGTCTCTTGACGTTCATATTCCGGGGCCATGGGAGATACAAGGAAGCAAAGAACCTATAAATTCTCCTCCAAGGTGATTGTAAATGTGGTAGTACTAATAGTACTTGTGGCAGAATGGAAAAATAAGAATATTAGTTACAATTAATACTACTCAAATCAAATAACTTTATTGCATGAATAATAAAAATATTACAATTAGAAAAGCATCATTTCACAGCCATTTTAAAACATAACTATAAATCCAAAATCCATTTTAAACCATAAATAAGCAATATCCACTGTGAATAATAAAAATCACATCTTATACTCTAATTTAGTTAATTATTGCTGCAAGACAACAAGGCAAATCTTAAGATTGGGAATAATTTACCATTATAAATATAAATGAGTTACTTATGTGCAAGTACGCATGTGCTATTCAGAATTTTTCTCTAGCTACTAGTAACTTCCAAATTTACTATGCTCAAATCTCTGACTTCCAATTTCTTTTTCGCAAGAATCAGCAATTTGTTAAAATTTCCATTCAATATTGTATCCATAGGCTTAAAACAGACTACCAAGGCTTGCCTACATGATTGAACACCTCTATCAATAAAACAATTATTTAAATACCTCAATCTTTCTTTTTTTATTGATGTACATATACAAACCAAATATATAATATTTTCTTCCAATTAGTTGCATAGTCTGCAGGGTGTCAACTTGGTTGTTCTTAGCCAAGGCATTGCATTCATTAGTCCTGGAAGGTATCCAAATCTTGCTTTATAAATATATTTTTTATTTGTACAATCCAAGGTATGAGATAACCATAATATTTTATATAAAGGGAACACACTACATAAGGAGGCCTGGATTGATAGAGGTATCTTTTTTCTATACCAACTGTTAGACTCAGCACTCACTTGTGTGGGTGGGTCAAGTACTTGCAACAGGCAAGGGCCCAAAACGCATTAAGGAGACATCAAAATTACCTATCACAAAACAACCTGGCTTTGCAAGGAGGGTCCCATGCGTTTTTGGCCCCAGGTTCGGCGGCCATCTTGGGAAATCTACCAAACCCACACATTTCTGAAAACTAGACACCCAGAGGAGTCCAGTAAGGTACGGCTTGGTTGGAACCCCTAAAGTATTCCTACTCAGATCCCTATCAAACCACAAATTTAGCTGAAAAATAATCTAAGTTTCTCATATTTCTGTGTGGGAAAGTTCTGGAATCTGCGTGGATCCTCAACTTTCCTACCACCCTGCATTGATTGATGTTGTTTCCTCAATTCGTGTTGTGCCCTTACCTGTTGTGGGAGCTTGACCCACCCACAAGAGTGAGGTTCAATTTTTATCAGGAGACCTGGGGGAATGCTGGCTGGTAGTAAATGTGTGGACCCATGCAGAATCCAGTACTTTCCCACACAGAAATTTGAGCCACTGGGGATTTTGATTCCCAGCACCATGAGCACATGAGGCGCAGCAGGTCATCAGGCCGTGCCCAGAGGCGCATAAAGAGTCCTTGGGGCTCCCGCAGTGCAGGAAGACCTTTTTTTCTGCATTGTAAGCCACTGAACCACTGGGGATATTGATTCCCAGCAGACTGGGTGCCAAGAGGCACGGAGGGTCATCGGTCCGCACCCAGAGGTGCATAAAGAGTCTTTGGGGCACCCGCAGTACAGGATGACCTCTTACCTGTATATTACATTGCTGAACCACAAGGGATTTTGATTCCCAACAGCCTGAGCGCCAGGAGGTGCGGCAGGTCGTCAGCTCATGCTCTGAGGCGTGTAAAGAGTCCTTGGGGCTACAGCAGCACAGGGGGCCTTCTTGGCTGCATTGTATGCCACCGAGCCACAGGGGACTTTAATTCCCAGCAGCCTGAGCGCCAGAAGGCACAGCAGGTTATCGTGCCCGCACCCAGTGGTGCATAAAGTGTCCTTGGGGCTTCTGCAGCGTGGAAAGCCTTCTTTCCAGCATTGTACGCTGCTGAGCCACCGGGGACTTTGATTCCCAGCAGCCTGAGTGCCAGCAGGGGCGGAAGGTCATCGGCCCACGCCCGGAGGTGCAAAATGATTCCCTGGGGCTCCTGCAGCATGGGAAACCCTCTTGCCTGCATTGTATGCCACTGTGCCACCGGGGACTTTAATTCCCAGCAGAATGAGCGCCAGGAGGCACGGCAGGTAATAGGCCCGCTGCCGGAAGAGGCTGGGCCTACCCTCTCGTTTTGTTTGTCTTTGAGTAAGTTCTCAGGCAATATGATCTGGCAACAAGAAGATTAACACAGTTCCTCCTGCCTAGTAAGTTTCTTCTTTATTCTGTGTGGCCGCGACTCTTCACTAGTAAAAAAATGGTTTCCTCCACAAGATGGCAAAAGGGAAGCAACTGAGGAATAGGGAGGGGATACCTAAGGGCCTCCAAAATTCCACACTTGACTGCTTCCTGCAAAGGGCTGCTAGAGCCATAGATAAGGACATTTTGGTCGTTGATTGACGGTTATCCCTAGGAGGTAATTCGAATACTGCTCTGAATCAGAATTTAGTGCACAGTTGGGGGCCTGTGGACTCTTATCGTGGAAATTCTGAAAGCACACAAACATCATTCTAACTACCACCAGCCCCGCAGAGTCCCCTCCCCAATATCAAGCTTCTCCTTCATCCGGCCCTTCTGTCAAAGGAAAGAAGCTGAAACACCTGGAGGTCTCAGTGGGTGCAAAGACTAGATCTAAGAAAAAGTTGCAGGAACCACCACAAGTGACTAACAGTACTCGTCCTGCACCGGTAACTGCGCCAAAACCCCAACCTGCTTCAGCAGCCATCAGAGCCCCACCTTTTCAAGACTTAGAATCTTTATTAAACCATTTTGAAAATGTATTATTAAACAATCTTTCTCCAATACTGAATAGAGTTGGCAAGCTTGAGGCTAATGTGGAAAATATTTCGAAGTGTGTCACATGTCTTTTGGCTTGGGTAGGAAAAGGCAGAGCCTCACTTTTGGACTACCCTGCCCCCAGGGGGGACACAGAGTTATGCAGGTCTCTACAGTAGGGTGGGAAATCATTATAACAAAAGCTATAACCCTCCCCTCTGCTTACCTTGGGGGATGTTGGGCGTGTTCCGGGGAAAGACCAGTCCAAAGACGGAGCTCCGAAGCAAATAAATCGTACAGTTGGGAGGGAGCATACTGGTGTTAGATTTAGGTGTATTACCCAGAGTTCTATATACACAACGCAAATGGTATTGAACCACTTGGACAGTTTTCTTTTTTCACTAATGATGTTGCTGATACAAATGATCTACTAAATGAGGTAAACCTGGATCTTCCTTAGGAATGCCTTCTATATGTTGCAATGTTTTACTAATGTCTCCCTGCTCCAAGGCAGTTTATAAAAAAACACAGGTCAACTGTAAAACAAGGTATGCTACTGGTTATCCCAAAACACAGAGTACAAAAACTCCAGCTATGATGACATTCTATTTGTCAGAAGAGTAAGCTGGGGTTCCCCCCTACATAAGACTACTTACGGAGATTGTATAGTGGTAAATTACCGAAACCCAGACCTTGCAGGGACACTACTGAGGAGCGGGAGGAAACAATTTAGATGGGGTACAGAGCATGGAATAGGCATAATGCTGCTGTTTTTTTATAGACATCTTAAACTCTGTGGCCCAGTCACCTCACCAAACGCCTGATTAGCACAGAACCTCCAAATGAGAAAGGAGCAATTGCCTCTTTTAACTAGCAATAGATAATAAGGACTCACAGAATCGGATAAACCAGATTGAATAAAGCCTAGTAACGCTATTTTGATGGTGGCCCAATGCAGGCCTCATGCGGGCAATGTTGTGGAGGATCTAACAAATATCAGTCCCAAAGGAACAGTGATCTATATCCCGGTTAGCTCCTTTGAGAATAATGCTTCCTTCAAAGGCTCATTAAGAGGTGGCCCCCGATAAGACACCCAGCACAAGGAAGACCTGTCAATGATTCGCAGTTGAATATTTCATTCTGGAACATTGCAGGGATACGGTCTAAACTTAATGACCAAGAGTGGGGTAAACTAGTGGGCAGCGGCCATATTTATCTGTTCCAAAAAAACATGGACAACAGAACAGATTCATTGGGTGGGCATTACCACATTTAGCCTTGAAGCCAGACAGTCAACATCTGGCAGACCTGGGGTAGGTTGCTGATTTGGGTTAAGACCACACTGGCTTGCAACATCAAGCACCTAGATATAGATTCACAGGAGATCCTTTATATTGATTTGATATTGCTTAAAGGGTATACTTATGTTAGATTCATTCACATATTTAATCGGTTCAAAGGCCCCCACAAGCCCTCTTACACTATGACAATGCTTACAAACTTCCTTGAAACCTCCAAAAATGAGTAATACCTTATTACAGCTGGTGACTTTAATACAACCTACGAGACTGTAGAGTATTCACAGGAAATAGTCCAGGGGGAAGAACTGGCTCGAGGTGTCAAAAGGCTTCAGAGTACAGCCCTCAATAGATGTACTGGCGTCGGGCAGCAAGTTCTGTCGTTTACTCTTGCATATGTGGTGTGTGCATTTAACGGGCTGACACACTCAGATGCCAATGCAAATTACACCTTTAAGAGGGGGACAGTCAAAAGCAGGATGGATTTTATTATGGTAGACCTTGATCTTTGGCCAAAAGTTAATGATATGATCATTCTCAACTGTGAGGCTAGCGACCATAATGCCCTGCACTTAAGTCTTTCTGGGCTGCCTATTTTACAGCCCCAATTAAATCTGGTGAAGGCGCCTATGGTCACAACCAACAACAACAGGAGAGTAAAGTGGGAAAATGTAGTTACTGATGGTAAGCTCCTGCCTAACATCCACAAAGAGGTGGCTCAGACACTAGTGATCTTGAGCAATACTGATATAAATGATGACACTATTATGTCCAGCTACCAAGAACTGTCAAATAACATCTTGTCCTACTTTAGTAGTCAGGGAAGATCAACTTCAATTAAATGTAACAGTGCTCCATGGTATAATAAGGAATGCAGACAAGCACGATTAAAATTAACAGTGGTAGAAAAAGAATGTATATGGCCTGACATAATTAACAAAAGAAGGTTATACAAGAGAACACAGGTGGAGGCTAAACGGAGTTGGGAAGTAGAAAACTGGTGTATATTAGTTGAGGCCTCTAGCAGGAGGACTGCTGGTTATTCTGGCATCTTTTCTCTAAAGGGGTAACCCACCAGGTCAGTGAAAAAGATTTCTATATTCAGCTACATCTTTGGGAAGAGTATTTCCAAGCATTGTACTGTGAAAAGAATTGTGAGCCTGAGGGTGAGGCAGTGGAGCCAACCCGGGATTTAATCTCTCCGGAAAGGCTGCTGAAGAGCAGGGCGGAGGCTCCTCCTCCTCTCTCTGGGTCTGATTGACGCTGCCCTTCCCTACAGCCAATTCAGAAAAGGGGGTGGTGATGGACAGAGTATATGAATTAAGCAGAACACTCCTACCCAGTCAACAGATCAGGGCTTGATCCATCACCGTTTTTTAGCTCACTGCACCATCCCAGCTCAGAACCTGGCTACATACAAATGAGTCTGTCCCTGGCCCAGTGCATCATGGGAACAGGGCAGACCAAACTACCAAGCCAAATCTGCACTGGGACAGGAACAGACTAATTTGCATATAGCCAGGTTCTGAGCTGGGATGGTGCAGTGAGCTAAAAAACGGTGTTGGATCTAGCCCTGATCTCTTGACTGGGTGACAGTATTCTGCTTAATTCAGAAACTCTGTCCATCACCACCCCTTGTTGTTAAATATTTTGTCCACCATAAGCGTGGAAGGGTATACTCAGATGTGAGGCCCTTGCTCATTGCACCATCAGGATTCAAGCAAGCCGGACCGACGACGGCTGAAATGCCAGAAACCGTTCCCCGGAAGCTTGTTTCCTTCCCAGTGTAAGAATTGGCTTGATAGTTTGGTTTGCCCTGTTCCCATCATGCAATGGGACAGGAACAGACTAATTTGCATATAGCCAGGTTCTGAGCTGGGATGGTGCAGTGAGCTAATAAACGGTGTTGGATCTAGCCCTGATCTCTTGACTGGGTGAGAGTATTCTGCTTAATTCAGAAACTCTGTCCATCACCACCCCTTGTTGTTAAATACTTCCCTACAGCCAGCTTGCCTGTTTTGCCTCCTCGCAGGACATCTGGACCAATTTGGGGGCATGGCAGAGGTGATAGGTACGGTGCCGCTCTCCATGACTGTTGGAGCCCAACATTCCTCGATCGTGTCGGAGAGGCGCCCCGCCCCCTCTGTTTTTTTTATTTTTGCTCCCTGCTTCACCTCCTTGATAGACATCGAGGTTGATTTGGTGACATAGCGGAGGCCTGAAGCCAACGCGACGCTCCATGGCTATCGGAGCCCATCTTTCAGTGACTGTGCCAGAGAGACGCCCCCTCCGGCTTTCTTTGGACTTTGTTTTAGACTTTGTTGCCTCCCCTTCTGCGGACTGCTGCCTTGGCACCTGTGGCCATTCTTCCATGACCCATGGGCACTGGATTGGACACTGCTGCCCGAGCCTTTTCTCATGGACGGAGCAGTTGTGACTTTGGGGCCAACTGCCTTCCTCCCTCCTGACTCTCTGGCTCGTTTCCCCCTCTGATTGTCCTCTGCTAAATTTGCTCTTGGTGTTTTGGGAATTTTTTTTCCCCTTGACTTTCTGACTTGGACCCTTGTTCTCCCCGCCATTTTGTAACTTGCTTCTTTTACTCCCTTGTACCTGATCCGCCATCTTAGTGATCTCTGACCTCTTTCTCTGTCCCAGCCAGTCCCCAGCTGGGCGAACTTTCTCTTGTCTCTCCTATGCCTCTGACCTACTCCTCGCTGTCGGTCTTGTTATTATCTCCAGTTCCCTCGCTCATTTTGTTTCACTCTCACTTTCCTGTCCCTATCTGCCTTCCTTCCCCTTACTTTCTGTACCCCTCTTCCTTCCCCACCCCTTAGATTGTTCTTTTCTCCTATTTTCCGCCACTTTCACTGTTATTCCACTGCTTTTCGTTGCCTTACCTAGCGTCTTCGTTTGCCATCCTCGAGTATTCTCATGTCCTTAACCTCTATTTTTACTGTGTAACTTTGTGTAATTTATTGTACCTCTGTGTATACTCTTGTAAAGTGCTCTGATACCTTTGGGTCTAGCCAGTGCTATATAAAACTCATAAAAATAAAAAAATGTAAAATGAAGTGCCCAATGCAGAAAAGGTAGTCAGTTTTTTCTTAATGGAAACTACGAATGCAATCAGCTCACTACAAACTGTGAAAGCCCCCGGGCTAGATAGACTACTGTGAGATCCTTCTAAATATGAACCCAAAATATGGGGCTCCTTGCTTCACATAGTTTATAATGCCATCACATGCGGCGGCGATATCCCTGAAATGGAAGGCTGCCCAAATAATCCCAATATTCAAAAAAGGGGATAAAAGGGACCACACAAACTATAGGCCTATTAGCCTTATAGATGTGTCCCAGAAAGTTTTTAGCAAAAGGATCCTATTACATCTCCACACTTGGATAGAGGATAATAGCATTGTATTGTTTTTGCAGGCAGAGATTAGAACCCCCACAAGGTGGGAGGAGGTCAAGCTCAAGAGGGGCCATCTTTATGTAATGTTTGTCGATCTTAAATCAGCATTCGATTCCAAAGATCATACTAGGCTCTGGGCTGCCCTTAGGGATTTAGGACTTCACTCTGGCTTGCTTCAACTTTTAATCCAATTACATCACAATAACTGTGCTAAAGTCAGGTGGAACTCCAATGGCAGATTAACTGACAATATACCAATTCTGAAGGGAGTGCAGCAGGGCTGTGTGCTGGCCTCAAACATGTTTATCTTGTACATGAATGGGCCTATAAGTGATTTGTATGATTGTGGAGGTGACCCGCCCAAATTGGGGGGCAAGGTAATACTCTCTCCATTATTTGCAGACGACACACTGCTCATATCTAAAACCCCAATGGGCATTCAGAACATGTTAACCAAATTTGCGACAGCCTGCAAAGCTCGGCCCTTGAATCAATAGCTTAAAAACAAAGTTCATGGTTTTTAATCCATATAAATCCACCAAGGGGAAAGTGAGGCTTGGCGCTCAACCATTAGAACAGGCTTTTGATTTCCTGGGTGTCAGAATTAGTGATAACCTGACATGGACTGCCCAAATTAGAAAAACATGTTGACCCTCTCACATGTGGATTGTGCAATTATAAAGAGTGTCGAATGCTCAGCTTTTCGCCCAATTTCTTCCACTTTATAACTACATAGAGCTAAAGGGTTGGGCCAGCTCTTTATGAGGCTGAACTGGGGGAATTGGAGCATACATAGCTGCTAGAGGTCACTGAAAACAAATTCTTAAGAGCTCTCTTAAATCTCCCAAAGAGTACACCTATACTAGCTTTACGCCTCAATCTTGGTTTAAAGCCTATTACCCACTTTGCTGTTGTCAAGGTGTTCATGTTCTGGCTAAGACTCTGGACTAGTAACCACCAAATACCAGTAAAGGATGCTATGGAGGAACTATTAATTCTTCAAAGGAAATCAGGGCGTTAGCCTTGGTTTGAAAATGTCAAAGAGTGTTTTTTTAAACTGGGGCTGGGGAATATGTGGGACGATCCGCATTCCATCACCCAAAAAATGATACCACAGCTTAAAATAATGTACTGGAATTGTATTGACTCTTCTCGCACTGATCTATGTCTCTTGGCATTATAACGACTAGTTTTTAAATGTTAAAAGTTGTTTTACCCTTGATACCTATGTGGATGACTTTGAACCACCACAAGCATGAGCACTTTACATACAATTCAGATTTGGCACTTTACCTTTGAATGCTTTGAAAAGCAGTTGAGCAAATGCCATTGTAACCTCAATGTGTCCGTCTTGTAACTCCACTACAGAAACTTTGAACACTATGTTTTTTTTGTCCTGCATGTGCCAACTTGAGGAAAACATGGATAGTTCCTGCTAGTTGCTTGCCCATCAGATCACCCTCGTGTATTTAGATCTGACACAACAAAGTGGCTAGTTTTTACTCTATCTAGATTTCTCCTCTATGCCTTTTGGAAGAGGTCTAAAGTTGCCACATAAAGCTCTCTTGCAGGACTCTGGGCATATGGATGGGCATTAAGGTCTCAGATACGGACCCTAGGGCAAACAATTATACAGGATTCATATGCTACAGCTACTTTTCTTTTTTAACGGACTTTTACTATTTTTTATATTTTTAAAGATACAACTTTATATTATGTGATAAACTTGCAATCCTATTTTTGAACATCACTTATGATTGTCCTATTGGCGCTTATTTTTAACATTTTGTATGTATTTTTGTTGGTGACATTCTGTATGCATTGTGATGTCTTGTGCATGATCATAATATTGATCGAATAAAATATCAATCAATCAACTGAAGATGCACATGTAGCACCCAGACAAAGGAATTGCAACCCCCCAGCAAATGCTTTCACTAGAGTCCCCTGCCCTCAGTGATGCAAACATATACATGATCATGTAGCTAATGCCTGCCCCACTGGAGGAGTCGCACTTTGGACTTCCCACTAGTTTGGACATGTTTTATTTTTTTCCTATAGCTCCAGGGCCTTCAGGCCCTGTAAATTCCAGATGGATGGTCCATACGATGGCTACATTTTCAGAGTGCAATGGTTCTTGTGCAATTTCAGGACTTGAAACATTTTCTGATGAGAAGCATTTCATTTGGAAACCAGAAGGAGAGCTCTCGACTCGAGCTAAGCCCAGTGCATTCTTAATTCTTCTCTAGACATGACCTGCCTCTAGTTTGTTCTTCTTGTCTCTGCTGACTGCCTTAAGGTGGTATGAGATGAATGTGTGTCATAACCAGTGTGTTCCAGTCAGAATCCTGGGAGTCCTGCTACAACAGGTGGTCCCTAAGTGGCCCTCAGATGTCGTTGGGTCTGGACATGGAAGGTAATATTTTAGCATATATTTTGCTGTTTTACAGTGGGTCATGCTTTTGAGCCAAGCTGGGGCAGTTTTAGCACAATGGCTACCCCAGTGTAAGGTTATCTCCCGCCCGCTTTCCCTGCAGCATCACCATTGCTGTAAATCCATGGACCCTCTGCAGCACATTCCGCACATACTCAAGAAGGCAGTAAGAGGGCAGGTTCCAGAGTAGTTTTAATCATGCTGGGAAACAAAGAGAAAACATCCCTTCAGAAACCTCCCACGCAGGTGCATGTCCAAGTCAGGTGGGCAAAATGAGCCACCTCTGTATGGCACTTAGGACAATGCTGGGACCTTGAAAGGTTAAGTATTGCCAAGGACAAGGTGTCATATATTCATGGTGTACAAATTTGAAATGTGTGTTTGTGTCTGTGGTTCAGGGATGTGAGCTTTGTTTGCTGGCTGCAGTAATACCAGATTTATTTTTGTAACCGGAGGTTTCAACTCTTGTTCACGTCTTCCTGAGCTTCCCATCCCATGTTGGCAACATTTTCAAACTGACATGATATAGCTTGGATACCATGCACCTACTGTCTGGTTTGGTTATCAGGGCTGTCAGTGGTGTAAACTCATTGGGGGACAAGGGATAAGTGTGGACTTGCGGGCTCAGAATGCTGTGTAGGCGGCGCAGCACAAAGTGGTCCACAGGGGAGATATTGGCAAACCGTGTGTTGCCTGCATGCGTTATGGCGTGTCGACCAGGGAAAAGATTTCTGAACATGTGGTGTATGTGACGGGATAGTGTTTGCTTGACCAGCAATTCACTAGCAAGTGCAAACCATTGGTTATCTGCGATAGGCGGGGGAGAGTGTGGCACCTCTCTACCAAAAGGCCACAGCAGTTTGCGCCAAGCCCAACTGGCCGTGTAGAGGGTCTGGATATCGGGAGCGTCGAATCACAGAGCTGACTCTTTATGAAAGACCAAGTAATTTTTCAATCACATGAGTAGAAGTTTCTGGAGAATTCTACTAATTGGGATTAAATGTTGAAAGAAGACATAATTTGGTGAGCCCGAACATGATAGTTTTTGCCCCCTCGGAACTGAGGGCCAGTGCTACTATGTGCAATGTAAGGAATTTGCAAGTTCTGTATTTAATGTATCGAGCGACTGTAACAAGTATGTAATAACTGAGGACGTTGTTAACCTTTTCCAAGCCTTCAATAGTCAGAAATGTCTGTGCAACACAAAGTATCAACAGTGTAATTCTTTAAAAATCATAAGGAAAGGGAGAGACAAATCAAGTGGATGTCAATAACCCCCGTGCCCTGCCCACCTCTCAACCCCTTTCTTGTGATTTCTTTCAAACAGTATCAATTCTTGGGTGTGCAGCCTAATTCTAAGCTATCACGACAAACAAATTGCTTCTAAAGCTTGAGCATTCTTGAGTGAGATATCAAAATTAGAATCCTCTCCTCTGCCCAACTATTTCTGGAGAGTTGTCCAAACTTTCCTATGGCAAGGTACTGCTGAGTCCCCCTACCTTATCCTAGCAAACCCTTTTGGGGCCCCTCATAGGCCAGACAGTTTCTCCACCCTCTTACCCCAAGGCAACAATGTCAACAACACACTAGCTTGCATTAATTGTCGGAATAACCCCGGCCGTGTTTTATTCATAACAATAAACAAATACATTGATCTCAATATTTACACCATTTATACAGAAAGTCCATTACATTGATATGTACAGGGTGTCATTGTCTAACCTTAACATGTTTTTAATACATAGCCATTCCTATCATAGGCAAAATTATCAGCAACATTATCTTTCTGCGTATCCCTGTTTGATCCTATGGCAAGGTTATGACTGGTCCAAGGTCAAGGTCAAAGTTAGATCCCAACCTCCTACTGGAGTAACCTTGCGCAGGAGGCCCAGTTCACCGGAAGATTACCTCACCCCTGGCATCCCCTAGGCCTTTAACATTGTCTCCATAAGGGGCTGTGCAGTTCTGCCCAGCTTACTTGTGCCGGGGTGCATGTGCGGGGTTGGCCAAACAGCCTACTGGGAGCTGAACTTCCCCTCCCCCGCACCTTTTCGGTCTACCGGCTTTAACTGCCCCCAGAGTTGGATGAGAAGCCATCTGTCCCCTCCTCAGGCATTCTCATTAGCCGATAGTAATGCCTGCTAAGGAACGTAAACTATGCCCACCAATCATGACCTTACCGCCACAGGCCAGCATAGTTGACCGACTATCTGGCCCCCTTGCCTCCAGAAGGTCATGTTCTGCTCCGTGTCCCTACTAACCAGGCAAGTAGATTCTCAATGAACAAGTCATTCCCCCGCTTGGAGAGGTGCAAGTCATCCTGTAGGAAAAATGGCTCCCCCCGGTGCACCCATGCACAATTGTCTGGAGCTTTGGGGATCAGAATAACTTGTAAACCTGGTGTTGATCCCTTTTACTGAATGATTCAGGGCCCAGACAGATTCCCCACCTCTCCACTGAAATCTTGGAACCATGTGTGACCAGGCCAATACAACTAGCGGGCATCTCTTTGCCAGCCACCCCACCTCCGCTTCCACTACACCTTTCCTACCCAGGTGCACCAAGTCATTACCCCCAAATGAAAAATAACTGCTGCAGGGAGTATCTGAGTCTTTTCTAGTAAGGGTATTACATGTCTCTGAGTTGGCCAAAGCGTAGACCCCTGACCGTGAAACGTAATATTGAAACCATTCTGCCTTGCTCCGTGCAAATATTTGCCTAAAAGGAAAAATTTCTTCAACCTGTTTACATATGAGTAGCCAATAATCCACACGTCCATGTTTCTGTGCTCCCAGGCGAGTACATGGGTGCAATCAGCGGCGATAAACGTTGAAGTGCTGCAAGCTTCCCTCCTGCAGGACAGGATGTGGAAACTGCAAGTCAATTCAGAAAAGAAAGACAGCCATGAGTGACATGAACCACACCTTTAGAGCATATGCACCCACACATAGCGCTTGTAACAATCTGAGGACCACCTACCAATCCTCTGCACAGCGCTCCCAGGTAGACCCCTGGCCACTGCCTCAGTGGTGACCCCTATTCTGAAGAAATGAGTCCCAAAACTGACTGGGTACAAACTGGCTGCCATGATGGCCGCCCCCATGACCCTCCTAAATTGAAATGTAGTGAGCCGAGTCCCATCTTCGTGTATTAGTAATGGGGTGGCACCCAGTGCACCAGGAAAACCTCCAAGTTGGTGATGGGGCAGCAGACGGTCCAAGCCTGCCCTTTGCAACACCAATCTGTCCCCTCTACCCTCCTGATCAGTTTTGTACTTGGGAACGGATATGAATAAGGATTCCCCTTGCACCCTTACGTGACTTAGCTTCAATCCTCCGTGCCAGTCTTTTTTATTTTTTGCTACCAGTTACCCAATCCAGAAAGCGTCATGAAACACCAGTGAAAGGGCTGCCTTAAAGAGGGGCAGTTCACTTGGAAACCTGGCTCAGCGCACCCAACAATGTAGACAAAATGTCTATACTAATTGGGCACCTCACATCTGGTTGGGACCCTTGCAGGTGCTGCCGCCCCTTCAATGCCTTTTGCACTATAAAAGAGCTGGTGGGCTCACCTTTCCCTGTATTTTAGCAAAAAAGGAAATTGCCGCTATATGGCACCTTGCTGACATCACTGAGCGCCCCACGTACTTCATTGCTCTCAAGAAGAAAAACACTGTCTCAGTATCATGCCAAGTCTTTTGCCATCCCTCTCCCAAATAGTTGCAGTATGCCCCAAATGCCCCTTCATTTGTCTGCCTGGTCTTGGGAGCTAGGCTAGCTGCCACAAGATCCGGTAACCAGGGATACCAAATTGCCAAAGCTGGTCTGGGAAAGGCATTGCATTGTCTGCTGCTTCTGGGTGGGGGGCCCAGAACACCTGCATCTTAAAGCGTGAGAACACGTCAGCAGAATGATTCAATACACCGGGACATGTTTTGCCTCCAAAAAAATGTTCAACCGCATGCACAACAGTATTATTTCTTTCAGCAATCGCAGAATCATTTTACACTTTGCCGAATAGTGGTTGATGCATTCCTCCACAGACATGTTGTCAGGCCAAAAAATCACAGATTGATTCCTCAGCTGTACTGGCCAGATGGATAATGCCACTAGGATGGGAAACAATTCCAGGAAACAAATGTTACTGGTGAGCCCAGATTCCACCCACCATGCTGGCCAACGTTGCGCCACCCATGCTGAGCCTAGAATGACGCTAAAACCCTTACCACCCGTGGCGTCAGTCATCATACCTATCTCTGGGCTGGCTCTGGGTGGGCTCAGCAACATCACCTTGCTATTGAAATCATGCAGGAATGCCATTCAAATACTCATGTCCTGCCTGACCTCAGCGGACAACCTGGTATGGGGGTGACTTTCTTTGAGACTTGACATAGCCGCAATGGAGCATGAGAATGGCCACGCCATGCGGATGATCTTCAATGCAAAATTCAACTGTTCTTCTATCTGTTGGATAACCTCTTATCTTAAACATTGCTTCAATGCGGACCTGAAAGCTGTGATTTTTCCTTTTGGCAAATGGGACACCCCATTCACTGAATCCAACTCTATCCCTAGTATGGTAATTACTCCAGGTAGCCAAAGTGAAGATAGATGTAGTTTATTCTGAGAGACAGCTTAGACAACCACCTTCAGCATAACACCAGTAAGATCTAATCAGGTAACCAGACAGAGAATGTTACAGTGAGAATGTACAATAACAATTCTAACATGGAATGCTATACTAACAAGGAATACTACACACCTTCCCCCCTAAAAAAACCACAAAAAAATAGAAGAAAAAAAAAAACTAGAAAAGGCGAAAACAAAAGGAAACAGGGAGAAAGAAGGAGTTCAGCATAAGTAATCATGTAACTTTACAGGCATTTGCTTGATGCGAGAACTTTTCCTCTGTATAGTACAAGGAACAACATTTTGTTTGGGAGCAGAACTTTAGGAAACAGGAACAGTTTCCTGAACATTGGAATTATTAACATCACATTCATTAACACCAGGGGAAGTTTGAGAAAGGGAAACAAATGCAGGAACAGTGGGAACAGTGGGAACAGGGCTCTCCTGCAAAAAGGTGTCAACCATAGCAGAATAAGAAGTAGCATCTTCTACAACAGGATTTTCAGGTACGGAGCTAGATGGACAAGGATTATTATCTTCCAAACTCAGATTCTTGCATAAAGACACTCTCCTGAAATTCCATACCTTACCCCCTTCAACACGGATAGCTTTAGAGAAGATTTCGATCACCTTGCAAGGATCAGACCATTTGTTCCATTTGTTCCCAACAGACCTTCCAAACTTGACTCGTACAAAGTCGCCAACCTTGATTTTGCTACTTTGGCTATTTAGGGACAAAAAATTGTTTTTCATCTTCTCTTGGTATTTCAAAACTCTATCTTTGACCTCATCACAATTAAAGGAAGATTTAAACGGGAGTTTGGTTTTTAACCACCAAGGGAGAAGCTTGGAACCGGGTTTTCTACCTCTAAGCATCTCAAAAGGAGACAGACCTGTGACGGAATTAGGGGAAGTGCGATAAGATAAAAGCGTAGCACGTAGAGATTTCCTCCAATCAAGGTTACTCTTAAAGGCCAGTTGGATGGATTCCTTAATAACCCTATTGAAGCGTTCCGTTTGACCATTGGCCTGAGGGTTATAATTGGACACTCTCTTATGCACAATACCACACCTATCAAGAAAAGATTCAAATTCTCTACTGATGAATTGTGGCCCATTGTCAGATACAATCTCAGCTGGTATTCCTTCCTTACAAAAGATTTCATCCAGAAACTGAATAACCTGTGTAGAACCAACCTTATCCACAACTTTAAGTTCAGGCCATTTAGAAAAATAGTCGATCAGGACTAAAGCAAATACCTCCTTATTGGGAGACAGAGATAGAGGACCAATAATGTCAATGCCCAGTTTTTTCCAAGGACAGGCTACAAATTCGATAGGTGAAACATTCGTGGATAAAGGCTTGACAGTCTTGTCACTTTTGGCACACGGGGAACAGGAACTTACCCATTTATCCACCATCCTATCAATCCCAGGCCACCAGTAAAATTCACGGATACGTCTTTTGGTACTGGACATCCCCATGTGGCCCTCATGCGCCATAGAGACAATTCTTTCTCTCAAAGTAAGAGGAGGAATGATCTTGTCACCTCTGATTAGGAAACCTTGATCAAACATAAGTTCATCCTTAATTTTAAAAAACGAGAGAACATCACCAGAAAGATACCTTTCTTGAGGCCAACCATGTTGCAAGTAATCCACCACACCTGATAAACATGTGTCATTAGTCATTGCTTCTCTCCAAACAGTCTCAGATATGCCATCAGATGAACCAGAAGTGGCACATTCATTAACATCATCAATGTTAAACACAACATCAGAATCAGAATGTTCCCGCCAAATAGAGTTAATTAACGGTAACCTGGACATACAATCGGCGTGTACATTAAGACGACCAGGGATATACTCTACAATACACTGAAACTCTTGTAGTTTTGCTGCAAGACGGGCTAAACGTGCAGTTAAAGTTCTACCACCACCAGCTCCCAACATATTTATCAAGGTTTTATGATCAGTTCTTAAACGGAACCTAGTTCCCCAAATAAACTGCCTAAAATGTTCACAGGCCCAGGAGCATGCTAAGAGCTCTTTTTCTATAGTCGAATAGTTATATTCAGCACCACGCAGTGTCCTTGAAGCATAAGAGACTACATATTCATCCCCTTTGTCTTTCTGGATTAAAACAGCACCCAAGCCTACATTGCTTGCGTCTACACAAACTATGCATTCATTACACAGATTAAATGGTTTAAGAAAGGGAGCATTTGCTACTTCTTGCTTCATTAAATCAAAAGCAAGTTGTTGTTCGTTACACCAAACAAACTTTGCATCTTTCTTTAACAGAGATCTTAACGGATGTACTTTTGAAGCATAACTTTGAACAAATTTGCTATAAAATTCAGTTAAGCCTAGGAACGACACTAGTTGTTCCTTGTTCAACGGTGCTGGTGCCTTTAAAATGCTCTGTATATGATTGAACTTAGGCTTGATACCTTCTGAGGATATTTCGTGACCAAGGTATTCGACCTTGCTTTGCCTGAATTTGCCTTTTGATAATTTTAAAGTTAAACCTTTCTCTTGGACACATTTTAAAACATTTTCTAAATTGACATCATGTTCTTCATAACTTTTCCCGTAAATAAGAATATCGTCTTGAAAGGCGATGGCACCCAGACAACCCTCTAGGACAGTCTTCATTAGTCTTTGGAAGACCGAAGCCGCACTGGCTAAGCCGAAAGGCATTCGGCAATACTGAAACATGCCTTCCGGCGTAATGAACGTCGTTAAAAACTTTGACTCTTCATGGAGCAACACTTGGTGGTATGCGCTAGTTAGATCTAGAGTAGAAAAAACAGTAGCTCCTGACAAAGTAGAAATGAGTTCATGGATATGGGGCAAAGGGTGTCTATCAATCCAAATTTTCTTGTTTAAACTTCGAAGGTCAACACATAGACGGAGTTCGCCATTACTTTTGAGGGACAAAACTACTGGCGAAACCCATGGAGAGGATTCTACCGGTTCAATGATTTTCTTGTCAACTAGATCTGCTAAGATTCCCTTTAATTTTTCACGGTAGGCTAAAGGAACGTTCCTTACTCTATGTCGGATGGGAATAGCTGAATCTTTGAGGATAATACGGTGTTTGAAGTTTGTGAAGGTTCCCAAATTGTCTGAGAAAATGGATGAAAATGTTTGCTTCAATTGGATAATGAAATCATTTTCAGGAGGAACAACATAGACAGGAGGTGAAGCGTTTGGGTCAAGCTTAATGCCAAGATCATGTTGATGAGGCCAACATAATAGTGATGCACCCTTAGAAGAAACATAAACTTTCCCTTTAATGGTCCTGTCTTTGAACTTGATGTCTGCCCACATGTAACCTTCAATATCAATCTTCTTACCAGTGTACCCACCCGGGTGTACATCAGGTGGTAGTAACTTAGTAGAATGCCAGTAACGATCAAAAACATTTTTGCCAATTAGAGTGTACCAAGCACAAGAATCTATTAACATAGGAATATCTTTACCATTAATAGTGATAATGTCAGAGGGAAACCCTTCACATTTTGAATCACTTACACATAACAAAGTGTTGATTTCGGAAGGTTGTTCAACATCCTCACATTCTTCATAGGATAAAAAGTTTACTTTCTGAGAAGACTTACACATTTTGCTAAAAAAGCCAGATTTTTTACACTTGACACAAATTTTGTTCCACGCAGGACATCCTCTATAATTGCCTACGTGGTCATTTGCACCACATCTATAACAAATAATTTGACTTTTTCTAATAGGAAATCTATTCTCTCTTCCAGAAAAATCCTTTCTAAAAGGAACAGAAGTCTTCTTAAAATTATTGACATTTTTTACCAAAGAAACTTCAGGAATAACCACCTTACTTTTAACATCCTGGTTTCTGATTTCATTTACAAACAGTTCAGACTGTTCAATGCCCTTTGCGATGTTTAAAACGGCACTGAAAGAAGAATCAGTACCCATCCAGAGGCGTTCTTGAATTTTTTTACTTTTAGTACGCATCATAATTTGATCTCTAAGGACCTGTTCGAAATTTATAGTTTCAAAAGCACAGGATCCAGCTAAGGTGCGTAAAGCGGCTACGTAATTTTCTATAGATTCATCATCCTTTTGTATTCTAGAATAAAATTTAAACCTTTCCATAACAATGTTGATCTTTCTTCCAAATCTAGTGCTAAGTTGTTTTATGACTATTTCAAAAACATTTAGGTCACCAGAACCAACATTCTCAATGGGAGGTAAATTTTCTAATTCTTTGAGTCCTGCACCACCTAAACAGTTTTTTAATAATGCTAACTTTCTTTTAGGAGAACAGCCATCCTCTTCAATGACATCCACGTAAGCTAAAAATGTGGGGTACCAAAGATCCCATTCTACCTTTGGATCTCCAGCAGTAGGTAAGAAATGTGCAGGAGAAATAATGTTATTAGACATTATAAACCAAAAAGTACTTCAGTTATCATAAATGACAAAATTAGAATGAGTGAGAATATACCCAAAACAAGAAAAGTAGTCACCGTTGTCTGTAGTGAAGGATATAAAAGCAGAAAACATCCACAGTAAAGTTTTTCAAGTTTCACTTTAAAAAAAAAAAAAAAATTGGTAGACGTTGAATAAATGTAGGCAGCGTGGTCTTTGTGGAGAATAGAATGCTTAACAGTGAAAACGAGGAAAAACGATGAGTTAAAACCAGTTAAATGCCTAAAAATGCGATCGTGGTTTCGTTGTTATGGGAACGGTAAAGTAACAAGAAAGAAAATGGCCGCTGAAACGCACACGTAGTAACGTAATGCGTGGTGGCGTCAGAATGACGCGTGAAGTGTTCCTTTCTTCGTTCGGGGTTGAGAAGACAAGAAGACAGTGCGCGGCGCGCGTTGGTAAGTTTTCCTTGTCTTTTAAAAAATGCCGTAGTGAAGCAACAGTAACAGCGGCGCGCGTTGGTGAAGCGTTGATGAAACCACTCGATCAAATGGTGTCAATTGGTGTAAAAATTACACAGATCACCAGAAAAACAAACGGAGCGGCGGTAAATGAAACGCGCCACACCAACAGCACTCGGCAGCTTAAGGAGCAGTCAAGAAGGGTTTTCCAATTAAAACAAATCCAAAAATAACGATAGAGCGGAATAAATAGAATATAACTCCCGCTGGTGCAATCAAAGCACTTGATATTATAAACAGCCGCTGGTGCAATCTTACACACAACAAGAAATAAAAAAAATACCTGGTAAATTTGAGCTGTAAAGGCGAACGCTGTCACTTTCTCAGAATTTCTTCAATAAAAGTCCTTAAAAACACGAGGCTCTTCTCTGGACACTGGGTCAAAGATCCCGATCGTCGCCAAATTTATGTGGTAATTACTCCAGGTAGCCAAAGTGAAGATAGATGTAGTTTATTCTGAGAGACAGCTTAGACAACCACCTTCAGCATAACACCAGTAAGATCTAATCAGGTAACCAGACAGAGAATGTTACAGTGAGAATGTACAATAACAATTCTAACATGGAATGCTATACTAACAAGGAATACTACACCTAGGAATTCAATTTCCGTGGTTAGCCCCACTGTTTTTCCTTGTGGCAAAGGAATGCTATAATTATGCACGAGCTCACAAAATTTCTGCAGTGGTCAGCCACACTCCTGCGAGCCTGGTGCTCCCAAGAACCGGAAGTCAGCCAGGTAGTGTAGGACTGACTGGTGGCCCGACACCTGCCTGAAAACCCACTCTAAAAAGGAACTGAACTTCTCAAAGTATGAGCAGGAGACAGAACACTCCATAGGCATGCATTTGTCCATGTAGTATTTTCCCTAAAACTGGAAACCTAGAAGGTGGAAATCTAGGGCGTGTACCGGCAAGAGGCGGAAGGCTGATTTGATGTCAGATATTGCATGGAGCGCTCCGGGCCCCAGTTCCCTAAGCATTTCAATTGCTTGATAAAATGATGCATATCTGACAGTGCACTGATCTCCATCTATGGCGTCATTCTATGATTGGCCTCTGAATGGCGATAGATTGTGGATCATGCAGAACTCTCCCTGATCCTTTTTGAGAACCACTCCTAGTGGGGAGCACACAAAACCCGCCACTGGTATTATGTCAAATGGGCAAGCCACTCTACCTAATCTCAGAGCTTTCTCTATTTTTGATGCCGGCACCCCACTATTGGATCTCACAGACAGTTACAATGTGACACCCCGACATAATGGGGTGCAGGGATTCTGAAACTGTCCCGAAAACCTTCCAATAATATTCTAGCTGAGTTGGGGCAACTGTACTTATTCAACCAAGGGATCAGGGCACTGTTTATGATGGGGTCCTGGCTTTGCTGAGAAATACATCCTCATTCTTGCTTTTTTCCCCCTCTCTCCTTTGATTTTTTTAAACATGTGGACTCAGGTTGGGATTTGTGGCCACAGAAAGAACATGCATGTTTAAACTTGCACGGGCCTGCTGCTCTGGTGCAGGAACGTGTGTTAAAATCCCAACATGCACCCATCTCCCCCCCCGCCAGAGCTAACTGGGGTGTTTGACTGGAAGGACTGCTCCCGCGAGCTTTTTTTTGTCCAATACTTCATATGACCCAACCATAAAATCATATCAATTTGGTCCCAATTAAGTGCAGGGTCAGTTGCCTTTGCTCTTCTGAAATCCTTATCGTATTCCTTCCATCCCACACCACCATATTTATCGTCCGCACATGCAATCCTATTCTGGTAACATGCCATTTGTTCACCAAAACCCGGGAAACATTTAGACATAATTGACATGTAATTAGAGAACCACTTAAACCAGTGTCATCCACCTTCTTTTTCTGTAGCCAACTAGACCATTCCCTTGGGTGCTCCCACTTTTTGTTCTTTTTTGCTTTCTCTTTCTCAGCATTGTCTACCAACAAGGAAAACATATTGACATATTCCCCTTTCCAAATTTTCTAATGAACTTTGGAGCGTGACTAGGTTATATCTTGCGCAAGCCAATAAACAAGTAATAGATCTCATAACAAATTGCTCCAGGGAAACAAAAGGGAACTGCCATCCACGTCCCAGTGTCTAACCTAGGGTGGTGTGGAGTGTAGAAAAACGATGGATTTAGGCCCGGATCCTTGTACTGGGGTGAATGCATGACATTGTTCTACATTCTGTCCACCAACTGTGTTTTTTGCAATTTTCACCCGAGTGTGCTGGGTATACTCAGACGTGAGTCCCAGGCTCTCCACACCACTGGAGTCAAGCTATCCAGGCTGATGAAGGCTGATAGCCAGAAACCGGTCCTTGGATGCTGGATTCCGGTCTGGGAAAGACATGGCTTGGTAGTTCGGACTGGACTGTTCCCATGAGGCACAGGGTCAGAGCTGATTTGCATATAGCCAGTGTATAACCCAGGGTGGTGTGGAGAGCAAAAAAACGATGGATTTAGGCCCAGATCCTTGTACTGGGGTGAATGTATGACATTGTTCTACATTCTGTCCATCAACTGTGGTTTTTGCAATTTTCACCCCGAGTGTGCTGGGTATACTCAGACGTGAGTCCCAGGCTCTCCACACCACTGGAATCAAGCTATCCAGGCTGATGAAGGCTGATAGCCAGAAACCGGTCCTTGGATGCTGGATTCCAGTCTGGGAAAGACATGGCTTGGTAGTTCGGACTGGACTGTTCCCATGAGGCACAGGGTCAGAGCTGATTTGCATATAGCCAGTGTCTAACCCAGGGTGGTGTGGAGTGCAAAAAACGATGGATTTAGGCCCAGATCCTTGTACTAGGGTGAATGTATGACATTGTTCTACATTCTGTCCATCAACTGTGGTTTTTGCAATTTTCACCCCGAGTGTGCTGGGTATACTCAGACGTGAGTCCCAGGCTCTCCACACCACTGGAGTCAAGCTATCCAGGCTGATGAAGGCTGATAGCCAGAAACCGGTCCTTGGATGCTGGATTCCGGTCTGGGAAAGACATGGCTTGGTAGTTCGGACTGGACAGTTCCCATGAGGCACAGGGTCAGAGCTGATTTGCATATAGCCAGTGTCTAACCCAGGGTGGTGTGGAGTGCAAAAAAACGATGGATTTAGCCTGTACCTGTACATTTTAGAAGCACGCCGCTCTTGGCACTTAGCAAACTGCTTGGAAGTCACTCGCTGCACAGCCGATTGGAGCGCTGTCGGTGAAAATCACTTTCCCTCACTACTCTCGCCGCCATCGACCGCGAGACGCGAGGCCACGCCCACTCGAGGCCACGCCCCCCTCCCTCGCTTCCCCTTGATAGTATGTGCATACACCGGACGCGCAGCGGACGGGCGCAGCGGGCGCGCCGTCAGCGCGCCGAAGGCGCGCCAAAGGCAAACCCGTCTGGGCCCGTCCGGGCCCAGCCGGCCCTAGGCCCTGCCACTCTGCCCTTTTTAGCCAGGAACGACCGAACTTACACCCGTGAGAACTTATTAGCCTTAAACACCCAAAAACATCCTTCCTGCTCACGCATCCTGAAGGGTGATACTCAATTCACCGGATGTAGCGTCTGCAACCCCGCCGAACAGAACTCGGTACCCAAGGGCTTGCACCTAGGCCTACTTAATTGCAGGTCACTCATGAAGCACTCGCACGAAGTGAACCTGTTAATAGCAAACCATGGCCTAGATATTTTGTTTCTTACTGAAAACCTGGCTCACCCCCAGCAGTGGCCCCGACTCCGTCCTAGCACTTCCCCCCGGGTACTTTATGTGCTCACTGAACAGACCAGAGGGCAGGGGAGGTGGACTAGCCATAATTCTTAAAGACAGTCTCTCCTGTAGAACATCTGATGGCAACATCAAGGGATACGAAAGCTGCTACTATACTATACAAATTTCCCCAGTCACCTCGCTGTCTGGAACGCTGGTTTACCGCCCGCCAGGCAATCTAGCAGACTTTCTGAACAAAATCATTGATCAGACCTCCATTGAATGTACGTCTACCACCAACTACATACTACTGGGAGACCTCAATGTACACTTCTTGGACCCGGTCGACAAGCAGGCCAGGGAACTGCTTCAGAACTTCAGCTCCATGGGCCTGGATCTAAAAAATCCACAGGCCACTCATGAAAAAGGGCAACTACTGGATCCCATCTTTTCTAACATCCCCGACCTGAAAATCCTTGACCATATCCCTCTTCCCTGGACTGACCATTCTTGGTTCCCCTTGTATGGGAAATCATAACTCCACCCCCTCAACCTCCCAAAACTAGAACCTATACCAGACGATGGCAGAAACTGGAACCAGACGTCTGGGCAGCCAAACTTAGGGAAAACGCTCCCTACCCCTCTCAAGACACCATAACAGGGGACAAGGAATTTAACACCTGGGTCACCCAATCGCTCAACGCCATACTGCCTAAAACCCACTCTCTGAAACACACCAAGAGAGTTAATCCCTCACCCTGGTACACCCTTGAACTCAACCTCTTGCGTAAGGCTTGTAAAAGGAATGAACGCCTCTGGAGGAAGGAAAAAACAGAGGGAAATAAAGAAACATTCCGTACCGCTGTAACATCCTATAAAAAAGAGCTACGCAATACCAAAATCGGCTTCTACGAGAACAGAATTAAAAATGCTGCCTCCTCGGCTCATGAAACCTATTCCGTTCTTAAAGAACTCCTCCACGCCCCCGACCCCCCACTCAAACCTCTCACTCCCAAAGAAGCCGAAAGCAAATACAACAACTTAGCCACCTTCTTTGACGAGAAGATTAAAAAAATACTCCTTTCCATACCCCCCCCGAATCAGCTCACACAGATCCGGACCTCACCATCACCCCCACTATTCCTTCCCTTCGGTCCGCTAGCCCCCAACCCTCCCTGGATGTCTTTGGCCCAGTAACAACGGAAGAGGTAGAGGCAACTCTGGCCTCAATTAAAAGTGGTTCTCCTCTCGACCCTGCACCCCTCCGCTTCCTGAAAAAAGTGTCGAGTATCATTATCCCCCCCCTCAGGGCCCTAATTAACTCCTCCCTTTCGGAGGGAACAGTCCCCCCCAGCTGCAAAGCGGCAGCAGTCAAAGGCCTCCTAAAAAAACCTTCCTTAGACCCGCAGGACCTTTCCAACTACAGGCCCATCTCCCTTCTCCCAGGAAATAGCAAGATCGTGGAGAAGTTGGTAAATAAGCAACTGTCTCTTTTCCTAGAGAGTAATAACCTTCTAGGGGCCTCCCAGACAGGTTTCCGTCCAGGACAGGGCACCGACCTCGCCCTCTTGGCTGCAGTGGAGAAGGCCAGAAGCATCCTGGATACGGGAGGATCAGTGGCAGTGATCCCCCTGGACCTCAGTGCGGCCTTCGACACTGTAGACCATCCCACCCTAATCCAACGGCTGGGAGAGATTGGATTAAAAGGCACGGCCCTGAAGTGGCTAAAATCCTTCCTTTCAGGACGTTCCTTCCAGGTTTGGGAAAACGACAGCCACTCATCCATCATCACCCTCCGATGCGGAGTACCGCAGGGCTCATCCTTGAGCCCTACGTTATTCAACGTGTACATGGCCCCGCTAGAGAAGAGGGTAAGTTCGTTCGGCGTGTCAATTATCAACTACGCCGACGACACTCAGTTGGTTGTAACCCTATCACACCCCCATCACGCCCCCTCTGATCTTCATAGCTCTCTTTCTGAAGTCCACCGATGGATGAATCTCTCATCGCTAAAGCTGAACGGGTCCAAGACTGAGATACTTCTGATGGGTCACAAGGGGCCCTCCCTGCCACCTCACCTCTGGCCCAGCTGCCTGGGCGACCCTCCCACACCCAAGGACGAGGTCAAAAGCCTAGGTGTGTGGATCGAGAAGGACATGAGCTTTAAAACACAGGCTAAAAAGACGGCAGGGACATGCTTCGGTCTTCTTAGAGCCTGTAGGAAGATCTTCCCCTTGCTTCCCGTAATCGCAAGGAGGCTCCTCATTCAGGGTCTAATTCTGGCGAGATTGGACTACTGTAACGCCATCTACCTTGGAGCTCCCGAAGCTACCCTCAACACGCTGCAGAAAGTCCAAAACGCCGCCGCCCGTCTTCTTACGGGCACACCAGCAAGATCCTCGGCCAAGCCAGCTCTTAAATCCCTTCACTGGCTCCCAGTCAGAGAAAGGGTCATTTTCAAGGCCCTATGTCTGGCCCACAAAACCCTCAATAATAATGGCCCCCCTCTCCTTAAAGAACTCTTAATCCCTTACAAGGCGGAAAGAGATCTCCGGTCCAGCGGAGAAAATTTTATCTCAGTCCCCAGAGTCAAAAAAGCCAAGACCGGTGGCCGTCGCTTCTCGGTACACACGGCCAAACATTGGAACCACCTACCACGCAGACTCAGGACAGAACCGAACTACCTCCAGTTCAGGAAAGCTCTAAAGACTCTCCTTTTCCCTTAAACATCATTTCATTAGACGGCTGAATACCCTGGGAGTAGCAGGTTAGCGCTGGGATGCTCACTGAGTTACTACGCGCTTTATAAAACCATTAAATAAATAAATAAATAAATAAATAAATAAATTTAGGCCCAGATCCTTGTACTGGGGTGAATGTATGACATTGGTCTACATTCTGTCCATCAACTGTGGTTTTTGCAATTTTCATCCCGAGTGTGCTGGGTATACTCAGACGTGAGTCCCAGGCTCTCCACACCACTGGAGTCAAGCTATCCAGGCTGATGAAGGCTGATAGCCAGAAACCGGTCCTTGGATGCTGGATTCCGGTCTGGGAAAGACATGGCTTGGTAGTTCGGACTGCACTGTTCCCATGAGGCACAGGGTCAGAGCTGATTTGCATATAGCCAGTGTCTAACCCAGGGTGGTGTGGAGTGCAAAAAAACGATGGATTTACGCCCAGATCCTTGTACTGGGGTGAATGTATGACATTGTTCTACATTCTGTCCATCAACTGTGGTTTTTGCAATTTTCACCCCGAGTTTGCTGGGTATACTCAGACGTGAGTCCCAGGCTCTCCACACCACTGGAGTCAAGCTATCCAGGCTGATGAAGGCTGATAGCCAGAAACCGGTCCTTGGATGCTGGATTCTGGTCTGGGAAAGACATGGCTTGGTAGTTCGGACTGGACTTTTCCCATGAGGCACAGGGTCAGAGCTGATTTGCATATAGCCAGTGTCTAACCCAGGGTGGTGTGGAGTGCAAAAAAACGATGGATTTACGCCCAGATCCTTGTACTGGGGTGAATGTATGACATTGTTCTACATTCTGTCCATCAACTGTGGTTTTTGCAATTTTCAAACCGAGTGTGCTGGGTATACCCAGACGTGAGTCCTAGGCTCTCCACACCACTGGAGTCAAGCTATCCAGGCTGATGAAGGCTGATAGCCAGAAACCGGTCCTTGGATGCTGGATTCCGGTCTGGGAAAGACATGGCTTGGTAGTTCAACTGGACTGTTCCAATGAGGCACAGGGTCAGAGCTGATTTGCATATAGCCAGTGTCTAACCCAGGGTGGTGTGGAGTGCAAAAAAACGATGGATTTACACCCAGATCCGTGTACTGGGGTGAATGTATGACATTGTTCTACATTCTGTCCATCAACTGTGGTTTTTGCAATTTTCACCCCGAGTGTGCTGGGTATACTCAGACGTGAGTCCCAGGCTCTCCACACCACTGGAATCAAGCTATCCAGGCTGATGAAGGCTGACAGCCAGAAACCGGTCCTTGGATGCTGGATTCCGGTCTGGGAAAGACATGGCTTGGTAGTTCGGACTGGACTGTTCCCATGAGGCACAGGGTCAGAGCAGATTTGCATATAGCCAGTGTCTAACCCAGGGTGGTGTGGAGTGCAAAAAACGATGGATTTAGGCCCAGATCCTTGTACTAGGGTGAATGTATGACATTGTTCTACATTCAGTCCATCAACTGTGGTTTTTGCAATTTTCACCCCGAGTGTGCTGGGTATACTCAGACGTGAGTCCCAGGCTCTCCACACCACTGGAGTCAAGCTATCCAGGCTGATGAAGGCTGATAGCCAGAAACCGGTCCTTGGATGCTGGATTCCGGTCTGGGAAAGACATGTCTTGGTAGTTCGGACTGGACTGTTCCCATGAGGCACAGGGTCAGAGCTGATTTGCATATAGCCAGTGTCTAACCCAGGGTGGTGTGGAGTGCAAAATAACGATGGATTTAGGCCCAGATCCTTGTACTGGGGTGAATGTATGACATTGTTCTACATTCTGTCCATCAACTGTGGTTTTTGCAATTTTCATCCCGAGTGTGCTGGGTATACTCAGACGTGAGTCCCAGGCTCTCCACACCACTGGAGTCAAGCTATCCAGGCTGATGAAGGCTGATAGCCAGAAACCGGTCCTTGGATGCTGGATTCTGGTCTGGGAAAGACATGGCTTGGTAGTTCGGACTGGACTGTTCCCATGAGGCACAGGGTCAGAGCTGATTTGCATATAGCCAGTGTCTAACCCTGGGTGGTGTGGAGTGCAAAAAAATGATGGATTTACGCCCAGATCCTTGTACTGGGGTGAATGTATGACATTGTTCTACATTCTGTCCATCAACTGTGGTTTTTGCAATTTTCACCCCGAGTGTGCTGGGTATACTCAGACGTGAGTCCCAGGCTCTCCACACCACTGGAGTCAAGCTATCCAGGCTGATGAAGGCTGATAGCCAGAAACCGGTCCTTGGATGCTGGATTCCAGTCTGGGAAAGACATGGCTTGGTAGTTCGGACTGGACTGTTCCCATGAGGCACAGGGTCAGAGCTGATTTGCATATAGCCAGTGTCTAACCCTGGGTGGTGTGGAGTGCAAAAAAATGATGGATTTACGCCCAGATCCTTGTACTGTCGTGAATGTATTACATTGTTCTACATTCTGTCCATCAACTGTGGTTTTTGCAATTTTCACCCCGAGTGTGCTGGGTTTTCTCAGACGTGAGTCCCAGGCTCTCCACACCACTGGAGTCAAGCTATCCAGGCTGATGAAGGCTGATAGCCAGAAAACGGTCCTTGGATGCTGGATTCCGGTCTGGGAAAGACATGGCTTGGTAGTTCGGACTGGACTGTTCCCATGAGGCACAGGGTCAGAGCTGATTTGCATATAGCCAGTGTCTAACCCTGGGTGGTGTGGAGTGCAAAAAAATGATGGATTTACGCCCAGATCCTTGTACTGTCGTGAATGTATTACATTGTTCTACATTCTGTCCATCAACTGTGGTTTTTGCAATTTTCACCCGAGTGTGCTGGGTATACTCAGACGTGAGTCCCAGGCTCTCCACACCACTGGAGTCAAGCTATCCAGGCTGATGAAGGCTGATAGCCAGAAACCGGTCCTTGGATGCTGGATTCCAGTCTGGGAAAGACATGGCTTGGTAGTTCGGACTGGACTGTTCCCATGAGGCACAGGGTCAGAGCTGATTTGCATATAGCCAGTGTCTAACCCAGGGTGGTGTGGAGTGCAAAAAAACGATGGATTTAGCCTGTACCTGTACATTTTAGAAGCACGCCGCTCTTGGCACTTAGCAAACTGCTTGGAAGTCACTCGCTGCACAGCTGATTGGAGCGCTGTCGGTGAAAATCACTTTCCCTCACTACTCTCGCCGCCATCGACCGCGAGACGCGAGGCCACGCCCCCCTCCCTCGCTTCCCCTTGATAGTATGTGCATACACCGGACGTGCAGCGGACGGGCGCAGCGGGCGCGCCGTCAGCGCGCCGAAGGCGCGCCAAAGGCAAACCCGTCTGGGCCCGTCCGGGCCCAGCCGGCCCTAAGCCCTGCCACTCTGCCCTTTTTAGTCAGGAATGACCGAACCTACACCCGTGAGAACTTATTAGCCTTAAACACCCTAAAACATCCTTCCTGCTCACGCATCCTGAAGGGTGATACTCAATTCACCGGATGTAGCGTCTGCAACCCCGCCGAACAGAACTCGGTACCCAAGGGCTTGCACCTAGGCCTACTTAATTGCAGGTCACTCGTGAAGCACTCGCACGAAGTGAACCTGTTAATAGCAAACCATGGCCTAGATATTTTGTTTCTTACTGAAAACCTGGCTCACCCCCAGCAGTGGCCCCGACTCCGTCCTAGCACTTCCCCCCGGGTACTTTATGTGCTCACTGAACAGACCAGAGGGCAAGGGAGGTGGACTAGCCATAATTCTTAAAGACAGTCTCTCCTGTAGAGCATCTGATGGCAACATCAAGGGATACGAAAGCTGCCACTATACTATACAAATTTCCCTAGTCACCTCGCTGTCTGGAACGCTGGTTTACCGCCCGCCAGGCAATCTAGCAGACTTTCCGAACAAAATCATTGATCAGACCTCCATTGAATGTACGTCTACCACCAACTACATACTTCTGGGAGACCTCAATGTACACTTCTTGGACCCGGTCGACAAGCAGGCCAGGGAACTGCTTCAGGACTTCAGCTCCATGGGCCTGGATCTAAAAAATCCACAGGCCACTCATGAAAAAGGGCAACTACTGGATCCCATCTTTTCTAACATCCCCGACCTGAAAATCCTTGACCATATCCCTCTTCCCTGGACTGACCACTTCTTGGTTCCCCTTGTATGGGAAATCATAACTCCACCCCCTCAACCTCCCAAAACTAGAACCTATACCAGACGATGGCAAAAACTGGAACCAGACGTCTGGGCAGCCAAACTTAGGGAAAACGCTCCCTACCCCTCTCAAGACACCATAACAGGGGACAAGGAATTTAACACCTGGGTCACCCAATCGCTCGACGCCATACTGCCTGAAACCCACTCTCTGAAACACACCAAGAGAGTTAATCCCTCACCCTGGTACACCCCTGAACTCAACCTCTTGCGTAAGGCTTGTAAAAGGAATGAACGCCTCTGGAGGAAGGAAAAAACAGAGGGAAATAAAGAAACATTCCGTACCGCTGTAAAATCCTATAAAAAAGAGCTACGTAATACCAAAATCGGCTTCTACGAGAACAGAATTAAAAATGCTGTCTCCTCGGCTCATGAAACCTATTACGTTCTTAAAGAACTCCTCCACGCCCCCGACCCCCCACTCAAACCTCTCACTCCCAAAGAAGCCGAAAGCAAATACAACAACTTAGCCACCTTCTTTGACGAGAAGATTCAAAAAATACTCCTTGCCATACCCCCCCCCCCGAATCAGCTCACACAGATCCGGACCTCACCATCACCCCCACTATTCCTTCCCTTCGGTCCGCTAGCCCCCAACCCTCCCTGGATGTCTTTGGCCCAGTAACAACGGAAGAGGTAGAGGCAACTCTGGCCTCAATTAAAAGTGGTTCTCCTCTCGACCCTGCACCCCTCCGCTTCCTGAAAAAAGTGTCGAGTATCATTATCCCCCCCCTCACGGCCCTAATTAACTCCTCCCTTTCGGAGGGAACAGTCCCCCCCAGCTGCAAAGCAGCAGCAGTCAAAGGCCTCCTAAAAAAACCTTCCTTAGACCCGCAGGACCTTTCCAACTACAGGCCCAGCTCCCTTCTCCCAGGAAATAGCAAGATCGTGGAGAAGTTGGTAAATAAGCAACTGTCTCTTTTCCTAGAGAGTAATAACCTTCTAGGGGCCTCCCAGACAGGTTTCCGTCCAGGACAGGGCACCGACATCGCCCTCTTGGCTGCAGTGGAGAAGGCCAGAAGCATCCTGGATACGGGAGGATCAGTGGCAGTGATCCTCCTGGACCTCAGTGCGGCCTTCGACACTGTAGACCATCCCACCCTAATCCAACGGCTGGGAGAGATTGGATTAAAAGGCACGGCCCTGAAGTGGCTAAAATCCTTCCTTTCAGGACGTTCCTTCCAGGTTTGGGAAAACGACAGCCACTCATCCATCATCCCCCTCCGATGCGGAGTACCGCAGGGCTCATCCTTGAGCCCTACGTTATTCAACGTGTACATGGCCCCACTGGAGAAGAGGGTCAGTTCGTTCAGCGTGTCAATTATCAACTACGCCGACGACACTCAGTTGGTTGTAACCCTATCACACCCCATCACGCCCCCTCTGATCTTCATAGCTGTCTTTCTGAAGTCCACCGATGGATGAATCTCTCATCGCTAAAGCTGAACGGGTCCAAGACTGAGATACTTCTGATGGGTCACAAGGGGCCCTCCCTGCCACCTCACCTCTGGCCCAGCTGCCTGGGCGACCCTCCCACACCCAAGGACGAGGTCAAAAGCCTAGGTGTGAGGATCGAGAAGGACATGAGCTTTAAAACACAGGCTAAAAAGACGGCATGGGACATGCTTCGGTCTTCTTAGAGCCTGTAGGAAGATCTTCCCCTTGCTTCCCGTAATCGCAAGGAGGCTCCTCATTCAGGGTCAAATTCTGGTGAGATTGGACTACTGTAACGCCATCTACCTTGGAGCTCCCGAAGCTACCCTCAACACGCTGCAGAAAGTCCAAAACGCCGCCGCCCGTCTTCTTACGGGCACACCAGCAAGATCCTCGGCCAAGCCAGCTCTTAAATCCCTTCACTGGCTCCCAGTCAGAGAAAGGGTCGTTTTCAAGGCCCTATGTCTGGCCCACAAAACCCTCAATAATAATGGCCCCCCTCTCCTTAAAGAACTCTTAATCCCTTACAAGGCGGAAAGAGATCTCCGGTCCAGCGGAGAAAATTTTATCTCAGTCCCCAGAGTCAAAAAAGCCAAGACCGGTGGCCGTCGCTTCTCGGTACACACGGCCAAACATTGGAACCACCTACCACGCAGACTCAGGACAGAACCGAACTACCTCCAGTTCAGGAAAGCTCTAAAGACTCTCCTTTTCCCTTAAACATCATTTCATTAGACGGCTGAATACCCTGGGAGTAGCAGGTTAGCGCTGGGATGCTCACTGAGTTACTACGCGCTTTATAAAACCATTAAATAAATAAATAAATAAATTTAGGCCCAGATCCTTGTACTGGGGTGAATGTATGACATTGGTCTACATTCTGTCCATCAACTGTGGTTTTTGCAATTTTCATCCCGAGTGTGCTGGGTATACTCAGACGTGAGTCCCAGGCTCTCCACACCACTGGAGTCAAGCTATCCAGGCTGATGAAGGCTGATAGCCAGAAACCGGTCCTTGGATGCTGGATTCCAGTCTGGGAAAGACATGGCTTGGTAGTTCGGACTGGACTGTTCCCATGAGGCACAGGGTCAGAGCTGATTTGCATATAGCCAGTGTCTAACCCAGGGTGGTGTGGAGTGCAAAAAAACAATGGATTTACGCCCAGATCCTTGTACTGGGGTGAATGTATGACATTGTTCTACATTCTGTCCATCAACTGTGGTTTTTGCAATTTTCACCCGAGTGTGCTGGGTATACTCAGACGTGAGTCCCAGGCTCTCCACACCACTGGAGTCAAGCTATCCAGGCTGATGAAGGCTGAAAGCCAGAAACCGGTCCTTGGATGCTGGATTCCGTCTGGGAAAGACATGGCTTGGTAGTTCGGACTGGACTTTTCCCATGAGGCACAGGGTCAGAGCTGATTTGCATATAGCCAGTGTCTAACCCAGGGTGGTGTGGAGTGCAAAAAAACAATGGATTTACGCCCAGATCCTTGTACTGGGGTGAATGTATGACATTGTTCTACATTCTGTCCATCAACTGTGGTTTTTGCAATTTTCAACCCGAGTTTGCTGGGTATACTCAGACGTGAGTCCTAGGCTCTCCACACCACTGGAGTCAAGCTATCCAGGCTGATGAAGGCTGATAGCCAGAAACCGGTCCTTGGATGCTGGATTCCGGTCTGGGAAAGACATGGCTTGGTAGTTCAACTGGACTGTTCCAATGAGGCACAGGGTCAGAGCAGATTTGCATATAGCCAGTGTCTAACCCAGGGTGGTGTGGAGTGCAAAAAACGATGGATTTAGGCCCAGATCCTTGTACTAGGGTGAATGTATGACATTGTTCTACATTCAGTCCATCAACTGTGGTTTTTGCAATTTTCACCCCGAGTGTGCTGGGTATACTCAGACGTGAGTCCCAGGCTCTCCACACCACTGGAGTCAAGCTATCCAGGCTGATGAAGGCTGATAGCCAGAAACCGGTCCTTGGATGCTGGATTCCGGTCTGGGAAAGACATGGCTTGGTGGTTCGGACTGGACAGTTCCCATGAGGCACAGGGTCAGAGCTGATTTGCATATAGCCAGTGTCTAACCCAGGGTGGTGTGGAGTGCAAAAAAACGATGGATTTAGGCCCAGATCCTTGTACTTGGGTGAATGTATGACATTGTTCTACATTCTGTCCATCAACTGTGGTTTTTGCAATTTTCATCCCGAGTGTGCTGGGTATACTCAGACGTGAGTCCCAGGCTCTCCACACCACTGGAGTCAAGCTATCCAGGCTGATGAAGGCTGATAGCCAGAAACCGGTCCTTGGATGCTGGATTCCGGTCTGGGAAAGACATGTCTTGGTAGTTCGGACTGGACTGTTCCCATGAGGCACAGGGTCAGAGCTGATTTGCATATAGCCAGTGTCTAACCCAGGGTGGTGTGGAGTGCAAAAAAACAATGGATTTACGCCCAGATCATTGTACTGGGGTGAATGTATGACATTGTTCTACATTCTGTCCATCAACTGTGGTTTTTGCAATTTTCACCCCGAGTGTGCTGGGTATACTCAGACGTGAGTCCCAGGCTCTCCACACCACTGGAGTCAAGCTATCAAGGCTGATGAAGGCTGATAGCCAGAAACCGGTCCTTGGATGCTGGATTCCGGTCTGGCAAAGACATGGCTTGGTAGTTCGGACTGGACTGTTCCCATGAGGCACAGGGTCAGAGCTAATTTGCATATAGCCAGTGTCTAACCCAGGGTGGTGTGGAGTGCAAAAAAACGATGGATTTACGCCCAGATCCTTGTACTGGGGTGAATGTATGACATTGTTCTACATTCTGTCCATCAACTGTGGTTTTTGCAATTTTCACCCCGAGTGTGCTGGGTTTTCTCAGACGTGAGTCCCAGGCTCTCCACACCACTGGAGTCAAGCTATCCAGGCTGATGAAGGCTGATAGCCAGAAACCGGTCCTTGGATGCTTGATTCTGGTCTGGGAAAGACATGGCTTGGTAGTTCGGACTGGACTGTTCCCATGAGGCACAGGGTCAGAGCTGATTTGCATATAGCCAGTGTCTAACCCAGGGTGGTGTGGAGTGCAAAAAAACGATGGATTTAGGCCCAGATCCTTGTACTGGGGTGAATGTATGACATTGTTCTACATTCTGTCCATCAACTGTGGTTTTTGCAATTTTCATCCCGAGTGTGCTGGGTATACTCAGACGTGAGTCCCAGGCTCTCCACACCACTGGAGTCAAGCTATCCAGGCTGATGAAGGCTGATAGCCAGAAACCGGTCCTTGGATGCTGGATTCCGGTCTGGGAAAGACATGGCTTGGTAGTTCGGACTGGACTGTTCCCATGAGGCACAGGGTCAGAGCTGATTTGCATATAGCCAGTGTCTAACCCTGGGTGGTGTGGAGTGCAAAAAAATGATGGATTTACACCCAGATCCTTGTACTGGGGTGAATGTATGACATTGTTCTACATTCTGTCCATCAACTGTGGTTTTTGCAATTTTCACCCCTAGTGTGCTGGGTATACTCAGACGTGAGTCCCAGGCTCTCCACACCACTGGAGTCAAGCTATCCAGGCTGATGAAGGCTGATAGCCAGAAACCGGTCCTTGGATGCTTGATTCTGGTCTGGGAAAGACATGGCTTGGTAGTTCGGACTGGACTGTTCCCATGAGGCACAGGGTCAGAGCTGATTTGCATATAGCCAGTGTCTAACCCAGGGTGGTGTGGAGTGCAAAAAAACGATGGATTTAGGCCCAGATCCTTGTACTGGGGTGAATGTATGACATTGTTCTACATTCTGTCCATCAACTGTGGGTTTTGCAATTTTCACCCCGAGTGTGCTGGGTATACTCAGACGTGAGTCCCAGGCTCTCCACACCACTGGAGTCAAGCTATCCAGGCGGATGAAGGCTGATAGCCAGAAACCGGTCCTTGGATGCTGGATTCCGGTCTGGGAAAGACATGGCTTGGTAGTTCGGACTGGACTGTTCCCATGAGGCACAGGGTCAGAGCTGATTTGCATATAGCCAGTGTCTAACCCAGGGTGGTGTGGAGTGCAAAAAAACGATGGATTTAGGCCCAGATCCTTGTACTGGGGTGAATGTATGACATTGTTCTACATTCTGTCCATCAACTGTGGTTTTTGCAATTTTCACCCCGAGTGTGCTGGGTTTTCTCAGACGTGAGTCCCAGGCTCTCCACACCACTGGAGTCAAGCTATCCAGGCTGATGAAGGCTGATAGCCAGAAACCGGTCCTTGGATGCTGGATTCCGGTCTGGGAAAGACATGGCTTGGTAGTTCGGACTGGACTGTTCCCATGAGGCACAGGGTCAGAGCTGATTTGCATATAGCCAGTGTCTAACCCTGGGTGGTGTGGAGTGCAAAAAATGATGGATTTACGCCCAGATCCTTGTACTGTCGTGAATGTATTACATTGTTCTACATTCTGTCCATCAACTGTGGTTTTTGCAATTTTCACCCGAGTGTGCTGGGTATACTCAGACGTGAGTCCCAGGCTCTCCACACCACTGGAATCAAGCTATCCAGGCTGATGAAGGCTGATAGCGAGAAACCGGTCCTTGGATGCTGGATTCCGGTCTGGGAAAGACATGGCTTGGTAGTTCGGACTGGACTGTTCCCATGAGGCACAGGGTCAGAACTGATTTGCATATAGCCAGTGTCTAACCCAGGGTGGTGTGGAGTGCAAAAAAACGATGGATTTAGGCCCAGATCCTTGTACTGGGGTGAATGTATGACATTGTTCTACATTCTGTCCATCAACTGTGGTTTTTGCAATTTTCACCCCGAGTGTGCTGGGTATACTCAGACGTGAGTCCCAGGCTCTCCACACCACTGGAGTCAAGCTATCCAGGCTGATGAAGGCTGATAGCCAGAAACCGGTCCTTGGATGCTGGATTCCGGTCTGGGAAAGACATGGCTTGGTAGTTCGGACTGGACTGTTCCCATGAGGCACAGGGTCAGAGCTGATTTGCATATAGCCAGTGTCTAACCCAGGGTGGTGTGGAGTGCAAAAAAACGATGGATTTACGCCCAGATCCTTGTACTGGGGTGAATGTATGACATTGTTCTACATTCTGTCCATCAACTGTGGTTTTTGCAATTTTCACCCCAAATGTGCTGGGTATACTCAGACGTGAGTCCCAGGCTCTCCACACCACTGGAGTCAAGCTATCCAGGCTGATGAAGGCTGAAAGCCAGAAACCGGTCCTTGGATGCTGGATTCCGGTCTGGGAAAGACATGGCTTGGTAGTTCGGACTGGACTGTCCCCATGAGGCACAGGGTCAGAGCTGATTTGCATATAGCCAGTGTCTAACCCAGGGTGGTGTGGAGTGCAAAAAAACATTGGATTTACGCCCAGATCCTTGTACTGGGGTGAATGTATGACATTGTTCTACATTCTGTCCATCATCTGTGGTTTTTGCAATTTTCACCCCAAATGTGCTGGGTATACTCAGACGTGAGTCCCAGGCTTTCCACACCACTGGAGTCAAGCTATCCAGGCTGATGAAGGCTGATAGCCAGAAACCGGTCCTTGGATGCTGGATTCCGGTCTGGGAAAGACATGGCTTGCTAGTTCGGACTGGACTGTTCCCATGAGGCACAGGGTCAGAGCTGATTTGCATATAGCCAGTATCTAACCCAGGGTGGTGTGGAGTGCAAAAAAACGATGGATTTACGCCCAGATCCTTGTACTGGGGTGAATGTATGACATTGTTCTACATTCTGTCCATCAACTGTGGTTTTTGCAATTTTCACCCCGAGTGTGCTGGGTATACTCAGACGTGAGTCCCAGCCTCACCACACCACTGGAGTCAAGCTATCCAGGCTGATGAAGGCTGATAGCCAGAAACCGGTCCTTGGATGCTGGATTCCGGTCTGGGAAAGACATGGCTTGGTAGTTCGGACTGGACAGTTCCCATGAGGCACAGGGTCAGAGCTGATTTGCATATAGCCAGTGTCTAACCCAGGGTGGTGTGAAGTGCAAAAAAAGGATGGATTTAGGCCCAGATCCTTGTACTGGGGTGAATGTTTGACATTGTTCTACATTCTGTCCATCAACTGTGGTTTTTGCAATTTTCACCCCGAGTGTGCTGGGTATACTCAGACGTGAGTTCCAGGCTCTCCACACCACTGGAGTCAAGCTATCCAGGCTGATGAAGGCTGATAGCCAGAAACCGGTCCTTGGATGCTGGATTCCGGTCTGGGAAAGACATGGCTTGGTAGTTCGGACTGGACTGTTCCCATGAGGCACAGGGTCAGAGCTGATTTGCATATAGCCAGTGTCTAACCCAGGGTGGTGTGGAGTGCAAAAAAACGATGGATTTACGCCCAGATCCTTGTACTGGGGTGAATGTATGACATTGTTCTACATTCTGTCCATCAACTGTGGTTTTTGCAATTTTCACCCCGAGTGTGCTGGGTATACTCAGACGTGAGTCCCAGGCTCTCCACACCACTGGAGTCAAGCTATCCAGGCTGATGAAGGCTGATAGCCAGAAACCGGTCCTTGGATGCTGGATTCCGGTCTGGGAAAGACATGGCTTAGTAGTTCGGACTGGACTGTTCTCATGAGGCACAGGGTTAGAGCTGATTTGCATATAGCCATTGTCTAACCCAGGGTGGTGTGGAGTGCAAAAAAACGATGGATTTACACCCAGATCCTTGTACTGGGGTGAATGTATGACATTGTTCTACATTCTGTCCATCAACTGTGGTTTTTGCAATTTTCACCCCGAGTGTGCTGGGTATACTCAGACGTGAGTCCCAGGCTCTCCACACCACTGGAGTCAAGCTATCCAGGCTGATGAAGGCTGATAGCCAGAAACCGGTCCTTGGATGCTGGATTCCGGTCTGGGAAAGACATGGCTTGGTAGTTCGGACTGGACTGTTCCCATGAGGCACAGGGTCAGAGCTGATTTGCATATAGCCAGTGTCTAACCCAGGGTGGTGTGGAGTGCAAAAAAACGATGGATTTACGCCCAGATCCTTGTACTGGGGTGAATGTATGACATTGTTCTACATTCTGTCCATCAACTGTGGTTTTTGCAATTTTCACCCCGAGTGTGCTGGGTATACTCAGACGTGAGTCCCAGGCTCTCCACACCACTGGAGTCAAGCTATCCAGGCTGATGAAGGCTGATAGCCAGAAACCGGTCCTTGGATGCTTGATTCCGGTCTGGGAAAGACATGGCTTGGTAGTTCGGACTGGACTGTTCCCATGCGGCACAGGGTCAGAGCTGATTTGCATATAGCCAGTGTATAACCCAGGGTGGTGTGGAGTGCAAAAAAATGATGGATTTAGGCCCAGATCCTTGTACTGGGGTGAATGTATGACATTGTTCTACATTCTGTCCATCAACTGTGGTTTTTGCAATATATATCTATATGACACAACTTGTTGCGGAACAGTGGGTGTTCTAATGTCCACAGTTACTGACAGAGGTACTTCATTTAAGTAAACAATTTCTGTTTTTGAGAATTTTGGGACTGTGGGCAGAATAGGAACTCTTTTGGGAGCTGGACTGTGGGGCCATTCAGTTCAGGTTTGGTAGGAACAATGATGTGTACCACAGTTGAGAGTGCTTGTACATCCACTGGGCAGGCTCTTATTTGATCTTTCAAGGAGCAGTCCACAGTGAGTGTCATCATCCTTGTCAGAGGGGTACCAGCAATGGAGCAAATCATTGTTCCATTTTCATAAAAATGGATGGTCATATTTAATTTAGCCATGAGGTCACACCCTAGGAGATTTACAGGAGAGTTTGATGAGTAGAGTCATTTTTGTTCTACCAAGTTATCTCCTATCCGTATTGGCCCTGGCTTTGTGAAAGGAACCCTTGATATTAGCCCAGAAAATCCCTGTGTGTCCGCTGTCTGATGTGAAATGGGCAGTGTTCCCCCGTAATACAGGAGTAAGTAGCACCTGTGTCAACAAGAAAGATATATTGTTTATTGCTTTTCTTGACAATGATAAGAGGGTCTTCTCCATTATTCAATGTGCACGATAACACTGGGGCCCCGGTGTGAGTTCTACTGTAAATAGGGCATCTATCTGGCCGGACAGTCCTGCTATTGCGGTTTCTATTGTTGAGTTTTGGGCAGTGAGGGATGGTGGGCTTTGGTTGTGATCCATTGACTGGTCAATGTGTGGAGGAAGGGTGTCTTCTGGGCCTATGCCAGAGTGGCCTATGGCTGTTTTGTCATTTGATCTGGGCTCTCAGTCTGTATTGATAGTTCTTCCAGGATAAATTCCCACAGACTGTTTGATAGATGATGCTTGCTCTATGTCTGAATCTACGGGAAGAGCAAGGTTCATCCTTCCTATATGCTACGCTGGTGGTGGGGGGGTGGGTATTACTGTGGGTTCAGCTGTTTCTTTGAAAATGCAAAATAATGCTAGGGTATTTTTAAGTTTTTTGAATTTGAACCCGGAATACCTTGCTTCCAGGAATGTTGTGGTGTGTTCTAGGGCTGCTCGGTCAAAAGTACCTTCAAGCGGCCAAGGGTGAGTCACATTTTTTGTGTGCTTGTGGAGCTCTTTACAGTGTTTAATTATGTGTTGCTCCTTGCAGGAGGGCACTAGGGGTGCAAATGTGTTGAGAGAGTAGATGTAGGATGTAACTGAAAAGCAAGGGTGGGTACTATTGTGAGCGTTAATTGTTGTGATTGGGCATAGTCTAGACCGAAGACTTGAAATATATTGAGGAGTTCAGCACTACTTAGGGGTGTTGCTGGAACATATGATGATGGCTGGCCCCCTGAAAGGCCAATGCATGGTTATTGATCAGATACACACTAATTTGTGGTGCTGTGTGGTTGTCTGATGCTTCGCTCATTCCTTTGATTCAGGAGCAGAATTGCAGTGTGCGTGGAAAGCAGGCAAGTGTTGTGAATCTTGTAAGTGATCCCCTAGGAGTTCTCTTAAAAGTGATGTATAGCGGTCTTGTGAATCTGCTGGGTATATTATGCTGCTAAAGCTAGATGTGGGTGAAGCTGAAAGACTACAATGTGGAGTATTGGCATCCTCTGGGGAGGCCACGGAGTAGGCAGAGTCGGTGGAGGATTACCTGTCGGTGTAAATGATAAATGGGAAAAGCACGGGTAACGGGGTGTGGAGCGGGTAGTATGGTCTGAGGAGGAGGTGGGCGAATAATTAGGCCAGACCAAGTAAGGAACAGAAGTATCAGGGGTGACTGTGGATAGGTGTGGGGAGTGCCTGGCGGTGCTGTAAATTGAGTATGGATTGATGGGGTAAGAGTGATCCCTAGGACGTCCCAAGCAATGGACAGGATTTCACTTTGATATTACGTAAGTGAGATTATGCAGTCTTGGTTCAAATTGTAAACTGTGACCGCACTACCAAGCACTAAATGGATCACCAGTTCAATGGTGTGCCGGAGATCAGTGTCCATAACAGGGAGACATGGTGCACAGGAGGACTTCCCCCTCTTGCTACCACTTGGCTAAAGGACACAAGTGGGAGAATGAGTGGCAGAGGGAGGAGGTGAGCTGACGTATGTGTGGTAGAGATGAAGTTGGTATGACGTAGCGGGGTTCTAGAGCTATTGATCGCAGGCAAGTGTAAGCGCAAGACCCTATCAACAATAACTGGCGTGTCTTCCACTGCTAGTGTGGTGTTAGGGAAGACCAGCAACGAAAGACAGGGGGCAGTAGAGAGCAAAAGGAGAGCCTTTAACAATGGGCAAGGCTGCATAGGTATAATGGGAACATTAACAATGGGCAATGCTACATAGGTATAATGGGAACATACATTGACCTAGATATTTAAATCCTGCTAATGCAACCAAGGGAGAAAGAATGCACAGGATAGTACAAATGTAAAAAAGGAGCACAGGAAGCGAAAGGGAGTAGAGGTGGGGGGGATTTGTAGAGAAAAAAATGTACGAGAGGCCTAGGGATGGAAGAAAGGAAAATAATGGAGAAACTTTACTACATTAGAGAGGAGAAAGTGAGATGACAAAAAAGGAAATGAAAGAGACCAAGCAGGAGAAAGCCACAGAAATGTCACAAGCCAAGACGTAGCATCGGAGCGGAGAGGGAGAGACACCCGAAAAAGGCAGGAAACCAAAGGCAGGAAACCACTGCGGTGAAGGAGGAGGAAGTGCCTGGTCATGGGAAGTGAAGTACGCAGTGTAAACAATATTGTTAGCAGAGAAACAATATAGTGTGTAGAGGGAAAAGTAGAAAAATGTTTGCAAATAGAATGACCCGAAAAGACAAATGGGGTGCCAACCGCAGGGCCAGAAAGACACAGTTATTTATGGAAGGCGAAAGGTAGCAAAAAGGTGACCTGCACACAATGGCAGTGTTGCCTAACAGAAACAATGGGCATGAGAAGAGGGTGAGTTTTGGATGTGTTGTAGTCGTCGTAGGTGTTTGGCTGGAATTCCTGCTTAGAGTGTGTTGCCGTAGTCCAGTCTGCTGCTGATCAGGGCCTGTGTCACCGTTCTTCTTGTTTCGGTCGGGATCCACTTGTAGATCCTGCGGAGCATGCGGAGGGTGTTGTAGCAGGAGGAGGAGACGACGTTGACCTGCTTAGACATGGAGAGGGAAGAGTCGAGGATGAATCCTAGATTGAGTGCATGGTTGGTGGGTGTTGGTGCTGCTCCCAGTGTGGTCTGCCACCAGGAGTCGTTCCAGGGTGAGGGGGTGGGTCCGAGGATGAGGACCTCCGTCTTGTCTGAGTTCAGCTTCAGACGGCGGCTCCTCATCCAATCTATGAGGGCCTTTATTCCCTCGTGGAGGTTGGTTTTGGCAGTCTGTGCGTCCTTGGTGAGGGAGAGGATGAGCTGGGTGTCATCAGCATAGGAGATGATGTTGAGGTCGTGATGGTGGGCCACTTGTGCTACGGGCCATGTAGACTTTGAACAGCTTCGGGCTGAGCCCGCGGGGATGCCGCAGATGATGTTGGTGGCTTTGGATCGGAAGGGTGGGAGGTGGACGCTCTGAGTTCTGCCGGAAAGGTGGGACATGATCCAGTCAAGAGCCTTCTCTTGGATTCCGGCTTCTAGAAGGCGTGTCTTTAGAGTGCAATGACAGACCGTGTTGAAGGCAGCTGACAGGTCTAGGAGGATGAGGGCTGATGTTTCGCGGTTGTCTAGTTGGCGCCTGATGTCGTCTGTGGCGGTGATGAGGGCTGTCTCGGTGCTGTCGTTTCGTCTGAATCTGGACTGGAATGGGTCCAAGATGTTGTTGTCTTCGAGGTGGCGGGCCAGTTGCATGTTGAGGATTTTCTCGATGACCTTTGCCAGGAACGGTAGCAGGGAGATGAGCCGGAAGTTCTTGAGGTCCTTGGGCTCCACTTTGGGCTTCTTGAGGAGGGCGTTGATTTCGGCGTGCTTCCAGCTTTCCGGGAATGTCGCTGTTTTGAAGTAGATGTTAATGACCTTCCGTAGTTGGGGTGCGATGGCTGCGGCTGCTTTGTTGAATACGTAGTGTGGGCACGGGTCAGACGGAAAACCTGAGTGGATGGAGTTCATGACCTTTCATGTCTCATCGTTATTGACGTTGGACCAGAGGTCAGCCGGTTGGCGCTGGTGGTGTTCACAGGGGAGGTGGAGTCTGGCGTAGCCAGGGCGGTCGTGGTGTTGAAGCTGTCGTTGATGTCAGTGTTCTTGCGGTGGAAGAAGATGGCTAGTGAGTCGCACAGTTCTTGTGAGGGCGGGATGTCATTGGCGTTGGCGCTGGGATTGGAGAGTTCCTTTGCGATGCTGATGAGCTCTTTGCTATCGTGTGCGTTGTTATCCAAGCGGTCTTTGAAGGAGGATCTCTTGGCTAATCTGATGATGGTGGTGTCTGCGGGTGGCGTGGTTGTGGGCTTCATGGTTGTCCGGTGTGCGTTCGTGGAGCCATGTCTTCTCCAGTTTCCGGCATGCACGCTTAGAAGTCTGGAGCTCGTCGGTGAATCAGGTGGCTCTCTTGTTGGCGTGGCTGTTAGAGGTTTTCTTGAGCCCGGCGAGGGTGTTAGCGTAGTCGTCGATCCACTGTCTGAGGTATCGGGGTGCGGCATATGGGTTGGTGGGGTCGGTGGGTGGGTTGTTGGCGAGGGAGGTGATCAGCTGGTCTTCGGTGACTTTACTCCAGCAGCGTGAGGTAGCAGTTGGGTGCGGTGGTGCGTGGTTGGTTTCTTAAAGGTGAAATGGATGCAGCGGTGGTCGGTCCACACTGCTCCTGCTGTCAGATCCACTTGCAGCCTTGAATCAGAGAAAACATACAATAAACCACTGATGAGAGAGGGCAAGGTGCTCATATCACAAGAATGAAAAATACAGAAACCACAAAGCAAGAGCACCTTTAACAGTGGTTACACACAAGTTGTACTGAATAAAAATCTGTGAAAGGGTTCAGTTGTGGCAGATGGGAGACTGTAGGAACCAGGCTCCGTGGACAGAGAGGTACCTTATCGGAGCCCTCCCACTGCAGCCACAGCTACACTGGAGCAACTCAAGGAAAAATGAGATAAGTCCCTGACTTACCTCAGGCAGCGCAGCTATGCAGGAGGGAGATGAACCGAAGGCGGCCTCTGGCAGGAGTCTAGGTCCACACAGCCTTGAGAGGTCTGGACGAAGCAGGTGGTGTGCCATCTGTTAAAAGGTAGCTTTTTCTTACCCATGTAATTTGACCCGAGGGGGGCTGTTATGTCAGAGAAACACTTGTGTGAAACGTAGGCGCTGTAGTTGAAGTGGCACTATTATTTTAAGGCATTCTTAAACAAAAAAGGTATCAAAGACACAAAATCATAATCACTTTTCAGCAAACATTCTTATATAGATTTCAATAGAAGCTCTGGTGCCAGAATGACACTCTGAGGGATATATCTCAATTGATACGCTGCATCGTGCTAAAATAATAAGCTGTTTGATCTATATTTTCATGCAAGGTGTGAGGGAGAGAAGAGAGAGAGAGAGAGTTGGAAGGGCAAATATTTCAACCTATAAGGAAGTGCTACCACCTCAAAGAGACCAGGACTCTAGATAGATCTTTCGGTCGACTGGGAACACACCTACGTCTGCAAGATGATGTGGAAGGGTGGTTCCCAGAGTGAGGGTGGGTTTCATTCTTATACTGGTTAATTTGGAACTACAGATCACAGAGTTGGAACATTGACGAATGCTCCTAAGTATTCAGAAATATTAAAATGTAGAAGTGACATTATGATGAAAAAGGTGTTTTTCAGTGGGGCAACTTCTGCTAGACCGTAGATCAGAAAGAATTTTAAGATATGTATAATAAAAATGTTTGCACATTCTCTGAACTGCACAGAAAAGCAGAACCTTCGAAAAAGTCACAGATTAGGTTATCATGACACAATGCTGCCTTGGTTTACTTTTGAGCAAGCAAAATTACAGTAAATTGAAGAAGCAGGTATGCCCCCAGGAACAGGTAGTTCGCGATGTTCTTCTTAATATGAGGACTTCCCTGTTCTCGTGATTAACTATCTGGTAAGTAGGGGAGAAGATGAGCAAATCTTGTGCAAGGAGAGAGTGTGTACTCGGGAACTTGAGCTGAAGCTTTGTGTCTTGGATTAAATTAGTTGAGCCGAAAAGCATTTTGGGCCTACTATATTAGAGAGAGTAATGCGAGAAGGGAAACGGACACATTGCTTTGGTATTCAGGGAGCTGCATGCGAAACACGCATTGGCAATGCAAATAGGTCACGCTTTTGGGAGCTTATCAGGATTTAGCCATGCAGTACATTATCTGGGTGCTAAAAAAATTGCTGTTATTTTATATGCCATTAGTGAACTGCCAGATGCACCTGTGGTTGGGCTGTTTTGCTATATAATGAACTCTGGAAATCGAATGTATCCCCAGATCAACCAAAATATATTTAAAATCTTGAAAATAAACATTGTTACTGAAATAATGCCTTCACTAACTGCACGATATGATGATACTGTATTTGTATAAAAATGGTGCATCGTGTATTTATCGAGACAAGCCAAAATGTATCATACTATATTCCATATCCAAAGGCAGTAATGATTCGGTACCGTAATGAAAGAGAATAAATTATACATAAAGTAGGCAGATGCTAAAATGTTCTATAAAATAAAAGTCTCTGTACATTATTTTCCATTTTGTGTATGTGTTCAAAATTGCCATTTTGCGGCGGGACGATATTGAATGGCACTTTCCTGTGTTTTTTGTTCTTTTTGACATACACAAAGTAAACAATTGTAATTGTTTGAAATAAAAAAAATATGTTTCTGAAAGTAGAGGTATGTGGTTAAAATACAGGATGACTTTCTAGGATGTTATCTTCCTATTGTAAATTTTTATTTAAAAAAATATATCTTATTTGGGCTATATGGTAATTCAGGCTACTAGCCAGACACAGGCTTTCATTACCGAGCTTTATCACAGCAGGCCTGTCTGCATTATAGCTGGAGCACCATGTCAACATATACAAAGACGTATGAGCATTCTATAATGAAGTATTGGCAATTCTGCGATGCCACATAACCACGATGACAAAGGTAACAAGAAGCAACATTGTGGAGGGTGGGTACTTTAAAAGTAAACAAGGACGATAAGGTGGGGCAGCAAGAGACCACCTCGATTTAAAGAATGGATAACAGACATGACCTATTGCAAAACGACACTAGAGACATTTGCTGAAAATATACCACTAGCGTCCCGGCCAAGGGACTTTTGGGAATCAATATTATACTACTTGCTGGACACTGCCACTTAGATGTATTGTATAAATGTGGACTGTTTGTAGTGTGAGCAGCAGTGACTGCAGTACGGATTTATGGTATGCGGCCAGAGGGGTTGTGATATTGTACCGGACGCATAGCTGAGGGGGTGCTTAGCACTAAATAGATTATGCTATTGTTGCTCTATGTACTACATGATGTGAGCTGTATTTGATTGTAGATCACCCACAATATAATTACTAGACGTCAACTGTAACTTGTGTAACAACTTGATATGTGCTGATATTTGCTGTAAGATTCTGCCGGTCAGAGGAAAAAATAAAATACAAAAAAAAAAATTCAAAAAGTTAACAAGGACAGTAGCAGTAGCAACAGAAGATTTGAGGGGAGTTACATTTAAAACATAAAACAGAAATGGAGCAGAGCATCTCCAAAGCAGAGGGGGCATTGGGAGGGTAGATTGCTGAATTAAAACAGAGGATGGGTGTAGGAGAGTAGAATCTGCTTTACTATGGTTACCCACACTTTTTGCCTGTGTGTCACTGTTTTTCGACTTTGGTCTTGCTGGGGCCCTGCTATCCAGGACCTCAGTCTAGCTGCCTCCGCTCTAAAATGATTGCATGTACTTTAGGCACACTCCAGGTTGGTTACTGGAGTACCCTTGGGACTCGGGAGTCCCTAGAATATGATGCACTATGTCCTCAGGGCATAGGTACCCCAGAGGCCTAACAGGGGCTGCAGCATGCATTATGCCACCCCTGGAAAGCCTTCTCAAATGACACCACAGACTGGCACTGCAGCCTGGGTAAGGTGGTACATGCACCCCTTACTAAGATATAGGTTACCTATATAGACCTTTAATCACTGGCACATATAAACCTATCAGTAACTCCTATGGCAGGCCTTATCAATCCTGAAGGCAAAGTGCAAGGGTGCCCATGCATGATTAGAACCCCTCTGCAGTGTTCGGAGCCTATTTTCTGAACTGTTCTGTGATGCAGCCTACCATATACTCTTAAGTGCATTATGACCTTGTGGTAAATGCTAACTTTGGAATGGCTGCATGGAAACATGTCGTGTTTGGTGTCAAACACCTTGGAATCCTACCGCTCCGCCAGTCCTGGTGGCGGAGGTAGAATACCACCCTTCTAGAAGGAGAAACATGTACACACTGGTCTGCCCGGTGATAGTTTAAATGAGCCCAAGCATCACAAAAAAGATGCTGCAGCCACAGACATGCGTCTGACCTGCTGCTGGACGAAACTCTGGCAGGGGAGGTTTGGACAATAGGTTTCCTGTCACAGGGAGTGGTAAACACCTAACAGACAGGCTTGAGTGTATTGGGCCTGGGTGGGTGCACTCTGACTCTAAGGGTGCCAGAAAGTCTGCACTGGGGTCACATTTGGTGTCCCTGTGATTAGTCCAGTTCAATCCGGTAGCGGGTACACTCAGCCCCTGCTCTAGCACGGAAATGGACTAAAGAGATGGGTGTAGCCACCCCTCTTTCCAAACCCTCCCATAGGTGGGTCCCCAGAGTATGTCTAAGACCTTTTCTTAGTATAAGTAAGAGACCCCTGGTGACAGGACTTTACATTACACCGGGATGAAACTCTAAAACTGAATCCTGGAACTTCGAAACTCTACTAAAGACTAGAAGATGGAAGGATCTCCCTTGGGGTCAAGAAGTGACTCCCCTGCTCAAGCAGGCACCAATGGAGCAATTGCCAGTCTGCATCTTTGAAGCTCCTGCTGGACTCCAAAGTGCCTGCAGCTCATGAAGTAGATTTCCTGACTTCTCTAAGGCTGACCCGAGTCTCCAGCAAAGCTGAAACCCGCAGCCCTCATGAGTGATGTGGAACCAGAACCCTGGACAACATGCACATTTGCTAAGTGCATTGACTTCCTGATCTGTCCTGAAGTTGTGCTTTGGGATACTTGTAGCCCAAGCCCTGAGCATCATCTGCACTGAAGATTGTGGGTCCACACTCCATGTGTGTTCCGTGAGCCTGCTTCTGGCATTTCTGCTTGAGCCTCCTTCGCGATCCCTGGTCTGTTGACTGGTGGGTCCCATCGAAGGTAACTCTACTTTTCCTTTGGCTTCCCTGGTTGTTCCAGACGTGTCTTGACTCTCCACCATGTGGTGAGCCCCTCAGACCTTGCTGGTCTGCATCAAAGCCTATCTCTGCTTTCTGCATGGGTTGCTGTTGCTAAGGCTTGCTGGGTCTAATCTGGGTACCAACACTCAACATCCTTTATGGAGCAGTTTGAATCCAGATCCTGGTTGTTGTCGACACCTCCTGTACCTCGTGGCTGAAGAGTCAAGCTTCACCTCCTTTACCTGAAATCATCCAACATCGGTGGGCATTCGACTATCGTGCCCCTGGTCACTGGCAAGTGACCCAGACTCTGTCCCCTCTGCTTTCCGGGTCTTCACGTCTTTGATCCAGGCTTGGATCACACCGGACACTTTCCACTTGGACGCCAGCAGCACTTTGCAGCAGGTCGCCATTGAAAACGATGACGACAACTAAAGACACCTATGCACCCGGCTTCCCTGTTTGAGGTAACTCGAGTACTCCGGTGCTCCCGTGGGTATTGACTCTGGAACCTCCTAGTTCTAAAGGGGTTTGCTCCAAGTCCTTTTCTAAGTATCCTTTATCTTTAAATTCCTACCTTGACTTTCCCCATAGAAGTTAATGGTGATTCACGGCTGTGTTCACACACTGCATGTGTCCCCGTGGGTCCTCTGTGTCACTACCTTGTGTGATTCCTGGTGGCCCCAGCGGTTCCACAGGCTCTAGGCCTTGTGTCTATGCATGTCGTGGTACTTCTACCACTTTCTTAATATGTGGTTTGGTACGACCCTAGGGCTCAACGTATATTGTGCTAATTTACTGTGTGCTATTAAGTTTACTGAATGTACTTTTGCCTCAAGCCTCATAAAGAGACTAGTGGGATATGTTTAGAATAAATACATATATTCTATATATATACCTGGTGTGTTAATCCTTTCATTTGGTCATTCACAAGATTATAGACTGGTAAAACATGCTGCTTTACATTCCTCCAAGAGTTAGCCTAAAGGCTGTTCTCCAAAGCTACCACTAGGATAGCTTTCTATAAAGGTTGTCTTAACCTACCATCAATAAGGGGTGGTTTGAACTGGTGCAAGGTGCCCACTAGAATACTGGACAGCATATGCTAGGCCAACTTCTCACATTGGTGTGCAGCGTGTGGGATTCCAGCTTGCCATTGTTTTACCAGATAATCTCAAGTGTTTGACTAACTGAAACCCACTAGAGGTATCAGAGGTACATATAATACAAGCTTAAATACAGTAAGTTCTACTGAACTAAGAGTTGTGTGTCAAGGGCTTAGCACACTCTTTCTAAAACTCAAGAGAGTTTAGCAGGT